>NC_142068.1:90455000-91118750 GCF_059756535.1 Pantherophis guttatus | reverse complement strand
AATGGTGTTGCTTCCACATTTTAAAAACTAGCCTTTTTGGTCCCTGGAAAAGAAAACGCGTGACTCCACAGTCAGGAAAATGCTGCCCAGGAACCAAAAATGTTTTTTGAAGCCAATTTTTTTTTTTGAAACCAAATGCAAAAACGGACAACAGGATGAGTTTCGGGATGAAATTCCATGTCTCAAAATGGTGTTTATTCCACTTTTTAAAAATCGAGCCTTTTTCGTGCCTGGGGAAGAAAACGCGTGACTCCGCGGTCAGGAAAAATGCTGCAAAGGAACCAAAATGTTTTTGAAAGCCAAATTTTTTTTTTGAAACCAAATGCAAAAACGGACACTAGGATGAATTTCGGGATGAAATTCCATGTCTAAAAATGGTGTTGCTTCCACTTTTTAAAAATCAAGCCTTTTTGGTGCCTGGGAAAGAAAACACCTGACTCCGCGGTCAAGAAAATGCTGCCCAGGAACCACAATGTTTTTGAAGACACTTTTTTTTTTGAAACCAAATGCAAAAACGGACACCAGGATGAGTTTCGGGATGAAATTCCATGTCTCAAAATGGTGTTTATTCCACTTTTTAAAAATCGAGCCTTTTTCGTGCCTGGGGAAGAAAACGCGTGACTCCGCGGTCAGGAAAAATGCTGCAAAGGAACCAAAATGTTTTTTGAAGCCAATTTTTTTTTTGAAACCAAATGCAAAAACGGACACTAGGATGAATTTCGGGATGAAATTCCATGTCTAAAAATGGTGTTGCTTCCACATTTTAAAAATCAAGCCTTTTTGGTGCCTGGGGAAGAAAACGCCTGACTCCGCGTTCAGGAAAAATGCTGCAAAGGAACCAAAATGTTTTTTGAAGCCAATTTTTTTTTTGAAACCAAATGCAAAAACGGACACCAGGATGAGTTTCTGGATGAAATTCCATGTCTAAAAATGGTGTTGCTTCTACTTTTTAAAAATCAAGCCTTTTTGGTGCCTGGGGAAGAAAACACCTGAGTCTGCGGTCAGTAAAAATGCTGCAAAGGAACCAAAATGTTTTTTGAAGCCAATTTTTTTTTTGAAACCAAATGCAAAAACGGACACCAGGATGAGTTTCGGGATGAAATTCCATGTCTCAAAATGGTGTTTATTCCACTTTTTAAAAATCGAGCCTTTTTCGTGCCTGGGGAAGAAAACGCGTGACTCCGCGGTCAGGAAAAATGCTGCAAAGGAACCAAAATGTTTTTTGAAGCCAATTTTTTTTTTGAAACCAAATGCAAAAACGGACACCAGGATGAGTTTCGGGATGAAATTCCATGTCTAAAAATGGTGTTGCTTCCCCATTTTAAAAATCAAGCCTTTTTGGTGCCTGGGGAAGAAAACACCTGAGTCTGCGGTCAGGAAAAATGCTGCAAAGGAACCAAAATGTTTTTTGAAGCCATTTTTTTTTTTTGAAACCAAATGCAAAAACAGACACTAGGATGAATTTCGGGATGAAATTCCATGTCTAAAAATGGTGTTGCTTCCACATTTCAAAAATCAAGCCTTTTTGGTGCCTGGGGAAGAAAACGCCTGACTCCGCGTTCAGGAAAAATGCTGCAAAGGAACCAAAATGTTTTTTGAAGCCAATTTTTTTTTTGAAACCAAATGCAAAAACGGACACCAGGATGAGTTTCGGGATGAAATTCCATGTCTCAAAATGGTTTATTCCACTTTTTAAAAATCGAGCCTTTTTCGTGCCTGGGGAAGAAAACGCGTGACTCCGCGGTCAGGAAAAATGCTGCAAAGGAACCAAAATGTTTTTTGAAGCCAATTTTTTTTTTGAAACCAAATGCAAAAACGGACACTAGGATGAATTTCGGGATGAAATTCCATGTCTAAAAATGGTGTTGCTTCCACATTTTAAAAATCAAGCCTTTTTGGTGCCTGGGGAAGAAAACGCCTGACTCCGCGTTCAGGAAAAATGCTGCAAAGGAACCAAAATGTTTTTTGAAGCCAATTTTTTTTTTGAAACCAAATGCAAAAACGGACACCAGGATGAGTTTCTGGATGAAATTCCATGTCTAAAAATGGTGTTGCTTCTACTTTTTAAAAATCAAGCCTTTTTGGTGCCTGGGGAAGAAAACACCTGAGTCTGCGGTCAGTAAAAATGCTGCAAAGGAACCAAAATGTTTTTTGAAGCCAATTTTTTTTTTGAAACCAAATGCAAAAACGGACACCAGGATGAGTTTCGGGATGAAATTCCATGTCTCAAAATGGTGTTTATTCCACTTTTTAAAAATCGAGCCTTTTTCGTGCCTGGGGAAGAAAACGCGTGACTCCGCGGTCAGGAAAAATGCTGCAAAGGAACCAAAATGTTTTTTGAAGCCAATTTTTTTTTTGAAACCAAATGCAAAAACGGACACCAGGATGAGTTTCGGGATGAAATTCCATGTCTAAAAATGGTGTTGCTTCCCCATTTTAAAAATCAAGCCTTTTTGGTGCCTGGGGAAGAAAACACCTGAGTCTGCGGTCAGGAAAAATGCTGCAAAGGAACCAAAATGTTTTTTGAAGCCATTTTTTTTTTTGAAACCAAATGCAAAAACAGACACTAGGATGTATTTCGGGATGAAATTCCATGTCTAAAAATGGTGTTGCTTCTACTTTTTAAAAATCAAGCCTTTTTGGTGCCTGGGGAAGAAAACACCTGAGTCTGCGGTCAGTAAAAATGCTGCAAAGGAACCAAAATGTTTTTTGAAGCCAATTTTTTTTTTGAAACCAAATGCAAAAACGGACACCAGGATGAGTTTCGGGATGAAATTCCATGTCTCAAAATGGTGTTTATTCCACTTTTTAAAAATCGAGCCTTTTTCGTGCCTGGGGAAGAAAACGCGTGACTCCGCGGTCAGGAAAAATGCTGCAAAGGAACCAAAATGTTTTTTGAAGCCAATTTTTTTTTTGAAACCAAATGCAAAAACGGACACCAGGATGAGTTTCGGGATGAAATTCCATGTCTAAAAATGGTGTTGCTTCCCCATTTTAAAAATCAAGCCTTTTTGGTGCCTGGGGAAGAAAACACCTGAGTCTGCGGTCAGGAAAAATGCTGCAAAGGAACCAAAATGTTTTTTGAAGCCATTTTTTTTTTTGAAACCAAATGCAAAAACAGACACTAGGATGAATTTCGGGATGAAATTCCATGTCTAAAAATGGTGTTGCTTCCACATTTCAAAAATCAAGCCTTTTTGGTGCCTGGGGAAGAAAACGCCTGACTCCGCGTTCAGGAAAAATGCTGCAAAGGAACCAAAATGTTTTTTGAAGCCAATTTTTTTTTTGAAACCAAATGCAAAAACGGACACCAGGATGAGTTTCGGGATGAAATTCCATGTCTCAAAATGGTTTATTCCACTTTTTAAAAATCGAGCCTTTTTCGTGCCTGGGGAAGAAAACGCGTGACTCCGCGGTCAGGAAAAATGCTGCAAAGGAACCAAAATGTTTTTTGAAGCCAATTTTTTTTTTGAAACCAAATGCAAAAACGGACACTAGGATGAATTTCGGGATGAAATTCCATGTCTAAAAATGGTGTTGCTTCCACATTTTAAAAATCAAGCCTTTTTGGTGCCTGGGGAAGAAAACACCTGAGTCTGCGGTCAGGAAAAATGCTGCAAAGGAACCAAAATGTTTTTTGAAGCCAATTTTTTTTTTTTTGAAACCAAATGCAAAAACAGACACTAGGATGAATTTCGGGATGAAATTCCATGTCTTAAAATGGTGTTGCTTCCACATTTTAAAAATCAAGCCTTTTTGGTGCCTGGGAAAGAAAACACCTGACTCCGCGGTCAAGAAAATGCTGCCCAGGAACCACAATGTTTTTGAAGACACTTTTTTTTTTGAAACCAAATGCAAAAACGGACACCAGGATGAGTTTCGGGATGAAATTCCATGTCTAAAAATGGTGTTGCTTCCACTTTTTAAAAATCAAGCCTTTTTGGTGCGTGGGAAAGAAAACACCTGACTCCGCGGTCAAGAAAATGCTGCCCAGGAACCACAATGTTTTTGAAGACACTTTTTTTTTTGAAACCAAATGCAAAAACGGACACCAGGATGAGTTTCTGGATGAAATTCCATGTCTAAAAATGGTGTTGCTTCTACTTTTTAAAAATCAAGCCTTTTTGGTGCCTGGGGAAGAAAACGCGTGACTCCGCAGTCAGGAAAAATGCTGCAAAGGAACCAAAATGTTTTTTGAAGCGAATTTTTTTTTTGAAACCAAATGCAAAAACGGACACTAGGATGAATTTCGGGATGAAATTCCATGTCTAAAAATTGTGTTGCTTCCACTTTTTAAAAATCAAGCCTTTTTGGTGCCTGGGAAAGAAAACACCTGACTCCGCGGTCAAGAAAATGCTGCCCAGGAACCACAATGTTTTTGAAGACACTTTTTTTTTTGAAACCAAATGCAAAAACGGACACTAGGATAAATTTCGGGATGAAATTCCATGTCTAAAAATGGTGTTGCTTCCACTTTTTAAAAATCAAGCCTTTTTGGTGCGTGGGAAAGAAAACACCTGACTCCGCGGTCAAGAAAATGCTGCCCAGGAACCACAATGTTTTTGAAGACACTTTTTTTTTTGAAACCAAATGCAAAAACGGACACCAGGATGAGTTTCTGGATGAAATTCCATGTCTAAAAATGGTGTTGCTTCTACTTTTTAAAAATCAAGCCTTTTTGGTGCCTGGGGAAGAAAACGCGTGACTCCGCAGTCAGGAAAAATGCTGCAAAGGAACCAAAATGTTTTTTGAAGCGAATTTTTTTTTTGAAACCAAATGCAAAAACGGACACTAGGATGAATTTCGGGATGAAATTCCATGTCTAAAAATTGTGTTGCTTCCACATTTTAAAAATCAAGCCTTTTTGGTGCCTGGGGAAGAAAACACCTGAGTCTGCGATCAGGAAAATGCTGCCCAGGAACCAAAAATGTTTTTTGAAGCCAATTTTTTTTTTTGAAACCAAATGCAAAAACGGACACCAGGAAGAATTTCGGGATGAAATTCCATGTCTCAAAATGGTGTTTATTCCACTTTTTAAAAATCGAGCCTTTTTCGTGCCTGGGGAAGAAAACGCGTGACTCCGCGGTCAGGAAAAATGCTGCAAAGGAACCAAAATGTTTTTTGAAGCCAATTTTTTTTTTGAAACCAAATGCAAAAACGGACACTAGGATGAATTTCGGGATGAAATTCCATGTCTAAAAATGGTGTTGCTTCCACATTTTAAAAATCAAGCCTTTTTGGTGCCTGGGGAAGAAAACACCTGAGTCTGCGATCAGGAAAATGCTGCCCAGGAACCAAAAATGTTTTTTGAAGCCAATTTTTTTTTTTGAAACCAAATGCAAAAACGGACACCAGGATGAGTTTCGGGATGAAATTCCATGTCTCAAAATGGTGTTTAGTCCACTTTTTAAAAATCGAGCCTTTTTCGTGCCTGGGGAAGAAAACGCGTGACTCCGCGGTCAGGAAAAATGCTGCAAAGGAACCAAAATGTTTTTTGAAGCCAATTTTTTTTTTGAAACCAAATGCAAAAACGGACACTAGGATGAATTTCGGGATGAAATTCCATGTCTAAAAATGGTGTTGCTTCCACATTTTAAAAATCAAGCCTTTTTGGTGCCTGGGGAAGAAAACACCTGAGTCTGCGGTCAGGAAAAATGCTGCAAAGGAACCAAAATGTTTTTTGAAGCCAATTTTTTTTTTTGAAACCAAATGCAAAAACAGACACTAGGATGAATTTCGGGATGAAATTCCATGTCTAAAAATGGTGTTGCTTCCACATTTTAAAAATCAAGCCTTTTTGGTGCCTGGGGAAGAAAACACCTCAGTCTGCGGTCAGGAAAAATGCTGCAAAGGAACCAAAATGTTTTTTGAAGCCAATTTTTTTTTTTAAACCAAATGCAAAAACAGACACTAGGATGAATTTCGGGATGAAATTCCATGTCTAAAAATGGTGTTGCTTCCACATTTTAAAAACTAGCCTTTTTGGTCCCTGGAAAAGAAAACGCGTGACTCCACAGTCAGGAAAATGCTGCAAAGGAACCAAAATGTTTTTTGAAGCCAATTTTTTTTTTGAAACCAAATGCAAAAACGGACACCAGGATGAGTTTCTGGATGAAATTCCATGTCTAAAAATGGTGTTGCTTCTACTTTTTAAAAATCAAGCCTTTTTGGTGCCTGGGGAAGAAAACACCTGAGTCTGCGGTCAGTAAAAATGCTGCAAAGGAACCAAAATGTTTTTTGAAGCCAATTTTTTTTTTGAAACCAAATGCAAAAACGGACACCAGGATGAGTTTCGGGATGAAATTCCATGTCTCAAAATGGTGTTTATTCCACTTTTTAAAAATCGAGCCTTTTTCGTGCCTGGGGAAGAAAACGCGTGACTCCGCGGTCAGGAAAAATGCTGCAAAGGAACCAAAATGTTTTTTGAAGCCAATTTTTTTTTTGAAACCAAATGCAAAAACGGACACCAGGATGAGTTTCGGGATGAAATTCCATGTCTAAAAATGGTGTTGCTTCCCCATTTTAAAAATCAAGCCTTTTTGGTGCCTGGGGAAGAAAACACCTGAGTCTGCGGTCAGGAAAAATGCTGCAAAGGAACCAAAATGTTTTTTGAAGCCATTTTTTTTTTTTGAAACCAAATGCAAAAACAGACACTAGGATGAATTTCGGGATGAAATTCCATGTCTAAAAATGGTGTTGCTTCCACATTTCAAAAATCAAGCCTTTTTGGTGCCTGGGGAAGAAAACGCCTGACTCCGCGTTCAGGAAAAATGCTGCAAAGGAACCAAAATGTTTTTTGAAGCCAATTTTTTTTTTGAAACCAAATGCAAAAACGGACACCAGGATAAGTTTCTGGATGAAATTCCATGTCTAAAAATGGTGTTGCTTCTACTTTTTAAAAATCAAGCCTTTTTGGTGCCTGGGGAAGAAAACACCTGAGTCTGCGGTCAGTAAAAATGCTGCAAAGGAACCAAAATGTTTTTTGAAGCCAATTTTTTTTTTGAAACCAAATGCAAAAACGGACACCAGGATGAGTTTCGGGATGAAATTCCATGTCTCAAAATGGTGTTTATTCCACTTTTTAAAAATCGAGCCTTTTTCGTGCCTGGGGAAGAAAACGCGTGACTCCGCGGTCAGGAAAAATGCTGCAAAGGAACCAAAATGTTTTTTGAAGCCAATTTTTTTTTTGAAACCAAATGCAAAAACGGACACCAGGATGAGTTTCGGGATGAAATTCCATGTCTAAAAATGGTGTTGCTTCCCCATTTTAAAAATCAAGCCTTTTTGGTGCCTGGGGAAGAAAACACCTGAGTCTGCGGTCAGGAAAAATGCTGCAAAGGAACCAAAATGTTTTTTGAAGCCATTTTTTTTTTTGAAACCAAATGCAAAAACAGACACTAGGATGAATTTCGGGATGAAATTCCATGTCTAAAAATGGTGTTGCTTCTACTTTTTAAAAATCAAGCCTTTTTGGTGCCTGGGGAAGAAAACACCTGAGTCTGCGGTCAGTAAAAATGCTGCAAAGGAACCAAAATGTTTTTTGAAGCCAATTTTTTTTTTGAAACCAAATGCAAAAACGGACACCAGGATGAGTTTCGGGATGAAATTCCATGTCTCAAAATGGTGTTTATTCCACTTTTTAAAAATCGAGCCTTTTTCGTGCCTGGGGAAGAAAACGCGTGACTCCGCGGTCAGGAAAAATGCTGCAAAGGAACCAAAATGTTTTTTGAAGCCAATTTTTTTTTTGAAACCAAATGCAAAAACGGACACCAGGATGAGTTTCGGGATGAAATTCCATGTCTAAAAATGGTGTTGCTTCCCCATTTTAAAAATCAAGCCTTTTTGGTGCCTGGGGAAGAAAACACCTGAGTCTGCGGTCAGGAAAAATGCTGCAAAGGAACCAAAATGTTTTTTGAAGCCATTTTTTTTTTTTGAAACCAAATGCAAAAACAGACACTAGGATGAATTTCGGGATGAAATTCCATGTCTAAAAATGGTGTTGCTTCCACATTTCAAAAATCAAGCCTTTTTGGTGCCTGGGGAAGAAAACGCCTGACTCCGCGTTCAGGAAAAATGCTGCAAAGGAACCAAAATGTTTTTTGAAGCCAATTTTTTTTTTGAAACCAAATGCAAAAACGGACACCAGGATGAGTTTCGGGATGAAATTCCATGTCTCAAAATGGTTTATTCCACTTTTTAAAAATCGAGCCTTTTTCGTGCCTGGGGAAGAAAACGCGTGACTCCGCGGTCAGGAAAAATGCTGCAAAGGAACCAAAATGTTTTTTGAAGCCAATTTTTTTTTTGAAACCAAATGCAAAAACGGACACTAGGATGAATTTCGGGATGAAATTCCATGTCTAAAAATGGTGTTGCTTCCACATTTTAAAAATCAAGCCTTTTTGGTGCCTGGGGAAGAAAACGCCTGACTCCGCGTTCAGGAAAAATGCTGCAAAGGAACCAAAATGTTTTTTGAAGCCAATTTTTTTTTTGAAACCAAATGCAAAAACGGACACCAGGATGAGTTTCTGGATGAAATTCCATGTCTAAAAATGGTGTTGCTTCTACTTTTTAAAAATCAAGCCTTTTTGGTGCCTGGGGAAGAAAACACCTGAGTCTGCGGTCAGTAAAAATGCTGCAAAGGAACCAAAATGTTTTTTGAAGCCAATTTTTTTTTTGAAACCAAATGCAAAAACGGACACCAGGATGAGTTTCGGGATGAAATTCCATGTCTCAAAATGGTGTTTATTCCACTTTTTAAAAATCGAGCCTTTTTCGTGCCTGGGGAAGAAAACGCGTGACTCCGCGGTCAGGAAAAATGCTGCAAAGGAACCAAAATGTTTTTTGAAGCCAATTTTTTTTTTGAAACCAAATGCAAAAACGGACACCAGGATGAGTTTCGGGATGAAATTCCATGTCTAAAAATGGTGTTGCTTCCCCATTTTAAAAATCAAGCCTTTTTGGTGCCTGGGGAAGAAAACACCTGAGTCTGCGGTCAGGAAAAATGCTGCAAAGGAACCAAAATGTTTTTTGAAGCCATTTTTTTTTTTG
This sequence comes from Pantherophis guttatus, assembly GCF_059756535.1. Taxonomy (NCBI): domain Eukaryota; kingdom Metazoa; phylum Chordata; class Lepidosauria; order Squamata; family Colubridae; genus Pantherophis; species Pantherophis guttatus. The sequence goes on along the minus strand of NC_142068.1, from coordinate 91,109,702 downwards.
AAACCAAATGCAAAAACAGACACTAGGATGAATTTCGGGATGAAATTCCATGTCTAAAAATGGTGTTGCTTCTACTTTTTAAAAATCAAGCCTTTTTGGTGCCTGGGGAAGAAAACACCTGAGTCTGCGGTCAGTAAAAATGCTGCAAAGGAACCAAAATGTTTTTTGAAGCCAATTTTTTTTTTGAAACCAAATGCAAAAACGGACACCAGGATGAGTTTCGGGATGAAATTCCATGTCTCAAAATGGTGTTTATTCCACTTTTTAAAAATCGAGCCTTTTTCGTGCCTGGGGAAGAAAACGCGTGACTCCGCGGTCAGGAAAAATGCTGCAAAGGAACCAAAATGTTTTTTGAAGCCAATTTTTTTTTTGAAACCAAATGCAAAAACGGACACCAGGATGAGTTTCGGGATGAAATTCCATGTCTAAAAATGGTGTTGCTTCCCCATTTTAAAAATCAAGCCTTTTTGGTGCCTGGGGAAGAAAACACCTGAGTCTGCGGTCAGGAAAAATGCTGCAAAGGAACCAAAATGTTTTTTGAAGCCATTTTTTTTTTTGAAACCAAATGCAAAAACAGACACTAGGATGAATTTCGGGATGAAATTCCATGTCTAAAAATGGTGTTGCTTCCACATTTCAAAAATCAAGCCTTTTTGGTGCCTGGGGAAGAAAACGCCTGACTCCGCGTTCAGGAAAAATGCTGCAAAGGAACCAAAATGTTTTTTGAAGCCAATTTTTTTTTTGAAACCAAATGCAAAAACGGACACCAGGATGAGTTTCGGGATGAAATTCCATGTCTCAAAATGGTTTATTCCACTTTTTAAAAATCGAGCCTTTTTCGTGCCTGGGGAAGAAAACGCGTGACTCCGCGGTCAGGAAAAATGCTGCAAAGGAACCAAAATGTTTTTTGAAGCCAATTTTTTTTTTGAAACCAAATGCAAAAACGGACACTAGGATGAATTTCGGGATGAAATTCCATGTCTAAAAATGGTGTTGCTTCCACATTTTAAAAATCAAGCCTTTTTGGTGCCTGGGGAAGAAAACACCTGAGTCTGCGGTCAGGAAAAATGCTGCAAAGGAACCAAAATGTTTTTTGAAGCCAATTTTTTTTTTTTTGAAACCAAATGCAAAAACAGACACTAGGATGAATTTTGGGATGAAATTCCATGTCTTAAAATGGTGTTGCTTCCACATTTTAAAAATCAAGCCTTTTTGGTGCGTGGGAAAGAAAACACCTGACTCCGCGGTCAAGAAAATGCTGCCCAGGAACCACAATGTTTTTGAAGACACTTTTTTTTTTGAAACCAAATGCAAAAACGGACACCAGGATGAGTTTCTGGATGAAATTCCATGTCTAAAAATGGTGTTGCTTCTACTTTTTAAAAATCAAGCCTTTTTGGTGCCTGGGGAAGAAAACGCGTGACTCCGCAGTCAGGAAAAATGCTGCAAAGGAACCAAAATGTTTTTTGAAGCGAATTTTTTTTTTGAAACCAAATGCAAAAACGGACACTAGGATGAATTTCGGGATGAAATTCCATGTCTAAAAATTGTGTTGCTTCCACATTTTAAAAATCAAGCCTTTTTGGTGCCTGGGGAAGAAAACACCTGAGTCTGCGATCAGGAAAATGCTGCCCAGGAACCAAAAATGTTTTTTGAAGCCAATTTTTTTTTTTGAAACCAAATGCAAAAACGGACACCAGGAAGAGTTTCGGGATGAAATTCCATGTCTCAAAATGGTGTTTATTCCACTTTTTAAAAATCGAGCCTTTTTCGTGCCTGGGGAAGAAAACGTGTGACTCCGCGGTCAGGAAAAATGCTGCAAAGGAACCAAAATGTTTTTTGAAGCCAATTTTTTTTTTGAAACCAAATGCAAAAACGGACACTAGGATGAATTTCGGGATGAAATTCCATGTCTAAAAATGGTGTTGCTTCCACATTTTAAAAATCAAGCCTTTTTGGTGCCTGGGGAAGAAAACACCTGAGTCTGCGATCAGGAAAATGCTGCCCAGGAACCAAAAATGTTTTTTGAAGCCAATTTTTTTTTTTGAAACCAAATGCAAAAACGGACACCAGGATGAGTTTCGGGATGAAATTCCATGTCTCAAAATGGTGTTTAGTCCACTTTTTAAAAATCGAGCCTTTTTCGTGCCTGGGGAAGAAAACGCGTGACTCCGCGGTCAGGAAAAATGCTGCAAAGGAACCAAAATGTTTTTTGAAGCCAATTTTTTTTTTGAAACCAAATGCAAAAACGGACACTAGGATGAATTTCGGGATGAAATTCCATGTCTAAAAATGGTGTTGCTTCCACATTTTAAAAATCAAGCCTTTTTGGTGCCTGGGGAAGAAAACACCTGAGTCTGCGGTCAGGAAAAATGCTGCAAAGGAACCAAAATGTTTTTTGAAGCCAATTTTTTTTTTTGAAACCAAATGCAAAAACAGACACTAGGATGAATTTCGGGATGAAATTCCATGTCTAAAAATGGTGTTGCTTCCACATTTTAAAAATCAAGCCTTTTTGGTGCCTGGGGAAGAAAACACCTCAGTCTGCGGTCAGGAAAAATGCTGCAAAGGAACCAAAATGTTTTTTGAAGCCAATTTTTTTTTTTAAACCAAATGCAAAAACAGACACTAGGATGAATTTCGGGATGAAATTCCATGTCTAAAAATGGTGTTGCTTCCACATTTTAAAAACTAGCCTTTTTGGTCCCTGGAAAAGAAAACGCGTGACTCCACAGTCAGGAAAATGCTGCCCAGGAACCAAAAATGTTTTTTGAAGCCAATTTTTTTTTTTGAAACCAAATGCAAAAACGGACAACAGGATGAGTTTCGGGATGAAACTCCATGTCTCAAAATGGTGTTTATTCCACTTTTTAAAAATCGAGCCTTTTTCGTGCCTGTGGAAGAAAACGCGTGACTCCGTGGTCAGGAAAAATGCTGCAAAGGAACCAAAATGTTTTTGAAAGCCAAATTTTTTTTTTGAAACCAAATGCAAAAACGGACACTAGGATGAATTTCGGGATGAAATTCCATGTCTAAAAATGGTGTTGCTTCCACTTTTTAAAAATCAAGCCTTTTTGGTGCCTGGGAAAGAAAACACCTGACTCCGCGGTCAAGAAAATGCTGCCCAGGAACCACAATGTTTTTGAAGACACTTTTTTTTTTGAAACCAAATGCAAAAACGGACACCAGGATGAGTTTCTGGATGAAATTCCATGTCTAAAAATGGTGTTGCTTCTACTTTTTAAAAATCAAGCCTTTTTGGTGCCTGGGGAAGAAAACGCGTGACTCCGCGGTCAGGAAAAATGCTGCAAAGGAACCAAAATGTTTTTTGAAGCCAATTTTTTTTTTGAAACCAAATGCAAAAAGGGACACTAGGATGAATTTCGGGATGAAATTCCATGTCTAAAAATGGTGTTGCTTCCACATTTTAAAAATCAAGCCTTTTTGGTGCCTGGGGAAGAAAACACCTGAGTCTGCGATCAGGAAAATGCTGCCCAGGAACCAAAAATGTTTTTTGAAGCCAATTTTTTTTTTTGAAACCAAATGCAAAAACGGACACCAGGATGAGTTTCGGGATGAAATTCCATGTCTCAAAATGGTGTTTATTCCACTTTTTAAAAATCGAGCCTTTTTCGTGCCTGGGGAAGAAAACGCCTGACTCCGCGTTCAGGAAAAATGCTGCAAAGGAACCAAAATGTTTTTTGAAGCCAATTTTTTTTTTGAAACCAAATGCAAAAACGGACACCAGGATGAATTTTGGGATGAAATTCCATGTCTAAAAATGGTGTTGCTTCCCCATTTTAAAAATCAAGCCTTTTTGGTGCCTGGGGAAGAAAACACCTGAGTCTGCGGTCAGGAAAAATGCTGCAAAGGAACCAAAATGTTTTTTGAAGCCATTTTTTTTTTTTTGAAACCAAATGCAAAAACAGACACTAGGATGAATTTCGGGATGAAATTCCATGTCTAAAAATGGTGTTGCTTCCACATTTTAAAAACTAGCCTTTTTGGTCCCTGGAAAAGAAAACGCGTGACTCCACAGTCAGGAAAATGCTGCCCAGGAACCAAAAATGTTTTTTGAAGCCAATTTTTTTTTTTGAAACCAAATGCAAAAACGGACAACAGGATGAGTTTCGGGATGAAATTCCATGTCTCAAAATGGTGTTTATTCCACTTTTTAAAAATCGAGCCTTTTTCATGCCTGGGGAAGAAAACGCGTGACTCCGCGGTCAGGAAAAATGCTGCAAAGGAACCAAAATGTTTTTGAAAGCCAAATTTTTTTTTTGAAACCAAATGCAAAAACGGACACTAGGATGAGTTTCTGGATGAAATTCCATATCTAAAAATGGTGTTGCTTCTACTTTTTAAAAATCAAGCCTTTTTGGTGCCTGGGGAAGAAAACGCGTGACTCCGCGGTCAGGAAAAATGCTGCAAAGGAACCAAAATGTTTTTTGAAGCCAATTTTTTTTTTGAAACCAAATGCAAAAAGGGACACTAGGATGAATTTCGGGATGAAATTCCATGTCTAAAAATGGTGTTGCTTCCACATTTTAAAAATCAAGCCTTTTTGGTGCCTGGGGAAGAAAACACCTGAGTCTGCGATCAGGAAAATGCTGCCCAGGAACCAAAAATGTTTTTTGAAGCCAATTTTTTTTTTTGAAACCAAATGCAAAAACGGACACCAGGATGAGTTTCGGGATGAAATTCCATGTCTAAAAATGGTGTTGCTTCCACATTTTAAAAATCAAGCCTTTTTGGTGCCTGGGGAAGAAAACACCTGAGTCTGCGATCAGGAAAATGCTGCCCAGGAACCAAAAATGTTTTTTGAAGCCAATTTTTTTTTTTGAAACCAAATGCAAAAACGGACACCAGGATGAGTTTCGGGATGAAATTCCATGTCTCAAAATGGTGTTTATTCCACTTTTTAAAAATCGAGCCTTTTTCGTGCCTGGGGAAGAAAACGCGTGACTCCGCGGTCAGGAAAAATGCTGCAAAGGAACCAAAATGTTTTTTGAAGCCAATTTTTTTTTTGAAACCAAATGCAAAAACGGACACCAGGATGAGTTTCGGGATGAAATTCCATGTCTAAAAATGGTGTTGCTTCCCCATTTTAAAAATCAAGCCTTTTTGGTGCCTGGGGAAGAAAACACCTGAGTCTGCGGTCAGGAAAAATGCTGCAAAGGAACCAAAATGTTTTTTGAAGCCATTTTTTTTTTTGAAACCAAATGCAAAAACGGACACCAGGATGAGTTTCGGGATGAAATTCCATGTCTAAAAATGGTGTTGCTTCCACATTTTAAAAATCAAGCCTTTTTGGTGCCTGGGGAAGAAAACACCTGAGTCTGCGATCAGGAAAATGCTGCCCAGGAACCAAAAATGTTTTTTGAAGCCAATTTTTTTTTTTGAAACCAAATGCAAAAACGGACACCAGGATGAGTTTCGGGATGAAATTCCATGTCTCAAAATGGTGTTTATTCCACTTTTTAAAAATCGAGCCTTTTTCGTGCCTGGGGAAGAAAACGCGTGACTCCGCGGTCAGGAAAAATGCTGCAAAGGAACCAAAATGTTTTTTGAAGCCAATTTTTTTTTTGAAACCAAATGCAAAAACGGACACCAGGATGAGTTTCGGGATGAAATTCCATGTCTAAAAATGGTGTTGCTTCCCCATTTTAAAAATCAAGCCTTTTTGGTGCCTGGGGAAGAAAACACCTGAGTCTGCGGTCAGGAAAAATGCTGCAAAGGAACCAAAATGTTTTTTGAAGCCATTTTTTTTTTTGAAACCAAATGCAAAAACAGACACTAGGATGAATTTCGGGATGAAATTCCATGTCTAAAAATGGTGTTGCTTCCACATTTCAAAAATCAAGCCTTTTTGGTGCCTGGGGAAGAAAACGCCTGACTCCGCGTTCAGGAAAAATGCTGCAAAGGAACCAAAATGTTTTTTGAAGCCAATTTTTTTTTTGAAACCAAATGCAAAAACGGACACCAGGATGAGTTTCGGGATGAAATTCCATGTCTCAAAATGGTGTTTCTTCCACTTTAAAAAAACTAGCCTTTTTGGTCCCTGGAAAAGAAAACGCGTGACTCCACAGTCAGGAAAATGCTGCCCAGGAACCAAAAATGTTTTTTGAAGCCAATTTTTTTTTTTGAAACCAAATGCAAAAACGGACAACAGGATGAGTTTCAGGATGAAATTCCATGTCTCAAAATGGTGTTTATTCCACTTTTTAAAAATCAAGCCTTTTTCGTGCCTGGGGAAGAAAACGCGTGACTCCGCGGTCAGGAAAAATGCTGCAAAGGAACCAAAATGTTTTTGAAAGCCAAATTTTTTTTTTGAAACCAAATGCAAAAACGGACACTAGGATGAATTTCTGGATGAAATTCCATGTCTAAAAATGGTGTTGCTTCTACTTTTTAAAAATCAAGCCTTTTTGGTGCCTGGGGAAGAAAACGCGTGACTCCGCGGTCAGGAAAAATGCTGCAAAGGAACCAAAATGTTTTTTGAAGCCAATTTTTTTTTTGAAACCAAATGCAAAAAGGGACACTAGGATGAATTTCGGGATGAAATTCCATGTCTAAAAATGGTGTTGCTTCCACATTTTAAAAATCAAGCCTTTTTGGTGCCTGGGGAAGAAAACACCTGAGTCTGCGATCAGGAATATGCTGCCCAGGAACCAAAAATGTTTTTTGAAGCCAATTTTTTTTTTTGAAACCAAATGCAAAAACGGACACCAGGATGAGTTTCGGGATGAAATTCCATGTCTCAAAATGGTGTTTATTCCACTTTTTAAAAATCGAGCCTTTTTCGTGCCTGGGGAAGAAAACGCCTGACTCCGCGTTCAGGAAAAATGCTGCAAAGGAACCAAAATGTTTTTTGAAGCCAATTTTTTTTTTGAAACCAAATGCAAAAACGGAGACCAGGATGAATTTGGGGATGAAATTCCATGTCTAAAAATGGTGTTGCTTCCCCATTTTAAAAATCAAGCCTTTTTGGTGCCTGGGGAAGAAAACACCTGAGTCTGCGGTCAGGAAAAATGCTGCAAAGGAACCAAAATGTTTTTTGAAGCCATTTTTTTTTTTTTGAAACCAAATGCAAAAACAGACACTAGGATGAATTTCGGGATGAAATTCCATGTCTAAAAATGGTGTTGCTTCCACATTTTAAAAACTAGCCTTTTTGGTCCCTGGAAAAGAAAACGCGTGACTCCACAGTCAGGAAAATGCTGCCCAGGAACCAAAAATGTTTTTTGAAGCCAATTTTTTTTTTTGAAACCAAATGCAAAAACGGACAACAGGATGAGTTTCAGGATGAAATTCCATGTCTCAAAATGGTGTTTATTCCACTTTTTAAAAATCGAGCCTTTTTCGTGCCTGGGGAAGAAAACGCGTGACTCCGCGGTCAGGAAAAATGCTGCAAAGGAACCAAAATGTTTTTGAAAGCCAAATTTTTTTTTTGAAACCAAATGCAAAAACGGACACTAGGATGAATTTCGGGATGAAATTCCATGTCTAAAAATGGTGTTGCTTCCACTTTTTAAAAATCAAGCCTTTTTGGTGCCTGGGAAAGAAAACACCTGACTCCGCGGTCAAGAAAATGCTGCCCAGGAACCACAACGTTTTTGAAGACACTTTTTTTTTTGAAACCAAATGCAAAAACGGACACCAGGATGAGTTTCTGGATGAAATTCCATGTCTAAAAATGGTGTTGCTTCTACTTTTTAAAAATCAAGCCTTTTTGGTGCCTGGGGAAGAAAACGCGTGACTCCGCGGTCAGGAAAAATGCTGCAAAGGAACCAAAATGTTTTTTGAAGCCAATTTTTTTTTTGAAACCAAATGCAAAAAGGGACACTAGGATGAATTTCGGGATGAAATTCCATGTCTAAAAATGGTGTTGCTTCCACATTTTAAAAATCAAGCCTTTTTGGTGCCTGGGGAAGAAAACACCTGAGTCTGCGATCAGGAAAATGCTGCCCAGGAACCAAAAATGTTTTTTGAAGCCAATTTTTTTTTTTGAAACCAAATGCAAAAACGGACACCAGGATGAGTTTCGGGATGAAATTCCATGTCTCAAAATGGTGTTTATTCCACTTTTTAAAAATCGAGCCTTTTTCGTGCCTGGGGAAGAAAACGCCTGACTCCGCGTTCAGGAAAAATGCTGCAAAGGAACCAAAATGTTTTTTGAAGCCATTTTTTTTTTGAAACCAAATGCAAAAACGGAGACCAGGATGAATTTTGGGATGAAATTCCATGTGTAAAAATGGTGTTGCTTCCCCATTTTAAAAATCAAGCCTTTTTGGTGCCTGGGGAAGAAAACACCTGAGTCTGCGGTCAGGAAAAATGCTGCAAAGGAACCAAAATGTTTTTTGAAGCCATTTTTTTTTTTTGAAACCAAATGCAAAAACAGACACTAGGATGAATTTCGGGATGAAATTCCATGTCTAAAAATGGTGTTGCTTCCACATTTTAAAAACTAGCCTTTTTGGTCCCTGGAAAAGAAAACGCGTGAGTCCACAGTCAGGAAAATGCTGCCCAGGAACCAAAAATGTTTTTTGAAGCCAATTTTTTTTTTTGAAACCAAATGCAAAAACGGACAACAGGATGAGTTTCGGGATGAAATTCCATGTCTCAAAATGGTGTTTATTCCACTTTTTAAAAATCGAGCCTTTTTCGTGCCTGGGGAAGAAAACGCGTGACTCCGCGGTCAGGAAAAATGCTGCAAAGGAACCAAAATGTTTTTGAAAGCCAAATTTTTTTTTTGAAACCAAATGCAAAAACGGACACTAGGATGAATTTCGGGATGAAATTCCATGTCTAAAAATGGTGTTGCTTCCACTTTTTAAAAATCAAGCCTTTTTGGTGCCTGGGAAAGAAAACACCTGACTCCGCGGTCAAGAAAATGCTGCCCAGGAACCACAATGTTTTTGAAGACACTTTTTTTTTTGAAACCAAATGCAAAAACGGACACCAGGATGAGTTTCTGGATGAAATTCCATGTCTAAAAATGGTGTTGCTTCTACTTTTTAAAAATCAAGCCTTTTTGGTGCCTGGGGAAGAAAATGCGTGACTCCGCGGTCAGGAAAAATGCTGCAAAGGAACCAAAATGTTTTTTGAAGCCAATTTTTTTTTTGAAACCAAATGCAAAAAGGGACACTAGGATGAATTTCGGGATGAAATTCCATGTCTAAAAATGGTGTTGCTTCCACATTTTAAAAATCAAGCCTTTTTGGTGCCTGGGGAAGAAAACACCTGAGTCTGCGATCAGGAAAATGCTGCCCAGGAACCAAAAATGTTTTTTGAAGCCAATTTTTTTTTTTTGAAACCAAATGCAAAAACGGACACCAGGATGAGTTTCGGGATGAAATTCCATGTCTCAAAATGGTGTTTATTCCACTTTTTAAAAATCGAGCCTTTTTCGTGCCTGGGGAAGAAAACGCGTGACTCCGCGGTCAGGAAAAATGCTGCAAAGGAACCAAAATGTTTTTTGAAGCCAATTTTTTTTTTGAAACCAAATGCAAAAACGGACACTAGGATGAATTTCGGGATGAAATTCCATGTCTAAAAATGGTGTTGCTTCCACATTTTAAAAATCAAGCCTTTTTGGTGCCTGGGGAAGAAAACGCCTGACTCCGCGTTCAGGAAAAATGCTGCAAAGGAACCAAAATGTTTTTTGAAGCCAATTTTTTTTTTGAAACCAAATGCAAAAACGGACACCAGGATGAGTTTCTGGATGAAATTCCATGTCTAAAAATGGTGTTTATTCCACTTTTTAAAAATCGAGCCTTTTTCGTGCCTGGGGAAGAAAACACCTGAGTCTGCGGTCAGGAAAAATGCTGCAAAGGAACCAAAATGTTTTTTGAAGCCATTTTTTTTTTTTGAAACCAAATGCAAAAACAGACACTAGGATGAATTTCGGGATGAAATTCCATGTCTAAAAATGGTCTTGCTTCCACATTTCAAAAATCAAGCCTTTTTGGTGCCTGGGGAAGAAAACGCCTGACTCCGCGTTCAGGAAAAATGCTGCAAAGGAACCAAAATGTTTTTTGAAGCCAATTTTTTTTTTGAAACCAAATGCAAAAACGGACACCAGGATGAGTTTCGGGATGAAATTCCATGTCTCAAAATGGTGTTTCTTCCACTTTAAAAAAACTAGCCTTTTTGGTCCCTGGAAAAGAAAACGCGTGACTCCACAGTCAGGAAAATGCTGCCCAGGAACCAAAAATGTTTTTTGAAGCCATTTTTTTTTTTTTGAAACCAAATGCAAAAACAGACACTAGGATGAATTTCGGGATGAAATTCCATGTCTAAAAATGGTGTTGCTTCCACATTTTAAAAACTAGCCTTTTTGGTCCCTGGAAAAGAAAACGCGTGACTCCACAGTCAGGAAAATGCTGCCCAGGAACCAAAAATGTTTTTTGAAGCCAATTTTTTTTTTTGAAACCAAATGCAAAAACGGACAACAGGATGAGTTTCGGGATGAAATTCCATGTCTCAAAATGGTGTTTATTCCACTTTTTAAAAATCGAGCCTTTTTCGTGCCTGGGGAAGAAAACGCGTGACTCCGCGGTCAGGAAAAATGCTGCAAAGGAACCAAAATGTTTTTGAAAGCCAAATTTTTTTTTTGAAACCAAATGCAAAAACGGACACTAGGATGAATTTCGGGATGAAATTCCATGTCTAAAAATGGTGTTGCTTCCACTTTTTAAAAATCAAGCCTTTTTGGTGCCTGGGGAAGAAAACACCTGAGTCTGCGATCAGGAAAATGCTGCCCAGGAACCAAAAATGTTTTTTGAAGCCAATTTTTTTTTTTGAAACCAAATGCAAAAACGGACACCAGGATGAGTTTCGGGATGAAATTCCATGTCTCAAAATGGTGTTTATTCCACTTTTTAAAAATCGAGCCTTTTTCGTGCCTGGGGAAGAAAACGCCTGACTCCGCGTTCAGGAAAAATGCTGCAAAGGAACCAAAATGTTTTTTGAAGCCATTTTTTTTTTGAAACCAAATGCAAAAACGGAGACCAGGATGAATTTTGGGATGAAATTCCATGTGTAAAAATGGTGTTGCTTCCCCATTTTAAAAATCAAGCCTTTTTGGTGCCTGGGGAAGAAAACACCTGAGTCTGCGGTCAGGAAAAATGCTGCAAAGGAACCAAAATGTTTTTTGAAGCCATTTTTTTTTTTTTGAAACCAAATGCAAAAACAGACACTAGGATGAATTTCGGGATGAAATTCCATGTCTAAAAATGGTGTTGCTTCCACATTTTAAAAACTAGCCTTTTTGGTCCCTGGAAAAGAAAACGCGTGACTCCACAGTCAGGAAAATGCTGCCCAGGAACCAAAAATGTTTTTTGAAGCCAATTTTTTTTTTTGAAACCAAATGCAAAAACGGACAACAGGATGAGTTTCGGGATGAAATTCCATGTCTCAAAATGGTGTTTATTCCACTTTTTAAAAATCGAGCCTTTTTCGTGCCTGGGGAAGAAAACGCGTGACTCCGCGGTCAGGAAAAATGCTGCAAAGGAACCAAAATGTTTTTGAAAGCCAAATTTTTTTTTTGAAACCAAATGCAAAAACGGACACTAGGATGAATTTCGGGATGAAATTCCATGTCTAAAAATGGTGTTGCTTCCACTTTTTAAAAATCAAGCCTTTTTGGTGCCTGGGAAAGAAAACACCTGACTCCGCGGTCAAGAAAATGCTGCCCAGGAACCACAATGTTTTTGAAGACACTTTTTTTTTTGAAACCAAATGCAAAAACGGACACCAGGATGAGTTTCTGGATGAAATTCCATGTCTAAAAATGGTGTTGCTTCTACTTTTTAAAAATCAAGCCTTTTTGGTGCCTGGGGAAGAAAACACCTGAGTCTGCGGTCAGGAAAAATGCTGCAAAGGAACCAAAATGTTTTTTGAAGCCATTTTTTTTTTTTGAAACCAAATGCAAAAACAGACACTAGGATGAATTTCGGGATGAAATTCCATGTCTAAAAATGGTGTTGCTTCCACATTTTAAAAACTAGCCTTTTTGGTCCCTGGAAAAGAAAACGCGTGACTCCACAGTCAGGAAAATGCTGCCCAGGAACCAAAAATGTTTTTTGAAGCCAATTTTTTTTTTTGAAACCAAATGCAAAAACGGACAACAGGATGAGTTTCGGGATGAAATTCCATGTCTCAAAATGGTGTTTATTCCACTTTTTAAAAATCGAGCCTTTTTCGTGCCTGGGGAAGAAAACGCGTGACTCCGCGGTCAGGAAAAATGCTGCAAAGGAACCAAAATGTTTTTGAAAGCCAAATTTTTTTTTTGAAACCAAATGCAAAAACGGACACTAGGATGAATTTCGGGATGAAATTCCATGTCTAAAAATGGTGTTGCTTCCACTTTTTAAAAATCAAGCCTTTTTGGTGCCTGGGAAAGAAAACACCTGACTCCGCGGTCAAGAAAATGCTGCCCAGGAACCAAAAATGTTTTTTGAAGCCAATTTTTTTTTTTTGAAACCAAATGCAAAAACGGACACCAGGATGAGTTTCGGGATGAAATTCCATGTCTCAAAATGGTGTTTATTCCACTTTTTAAAAATCGAGCCTTTTTCGTGCCTGGGGAAGAAAACGCGTGACTCCGCGGTCAGGAAAAATGCTGCAAAGGAACCAAAATGTTTTTTGAAGCCAATTTTTTTTTTGAAACCAAATGCAAAAACGGACACTAGGATGAATTTCGGGATGAAATTCCATGTCTAAAAATGGTGTTGCTTCCACATTTTAAAAATCAAGCCTTTTTGGTGCCTGGGGAAGAAAACACCTGAGTCTGCGATCAGGAATATGCTGCCCAGGAACCAAAAATGTTTTTTGAAGACAATTTTTTTTTTTGAAACCAAATGCAAAAACGGACACCAGGATGAGTTTCGGGATGAAATTCCATGTCTCAAAATGGTGTTTATTCCACTTTTTAAAAATCGAGCCTTTTTCGTGCCTGGGGAAGAAAACGCCTGACTCCGCGTTCAGGAAAAATGCTGCAAAGGAACCAAAATGTTTTTTGAAGCCAATTTTTTTTTTGAAACCAAATGCAAAAACGGAGACCAGGATGAATTTTGGGATGAAATTCCATGTCTAAAAATGGTGTTGCTTCCCCATTTTAAAAATCAAGCCTTTTTGGTGCCTGGGGAAGAAAACACCTGAGTCTGCGGTCAGGAAAAATGCTGCAAAGGAACCAAAATGTTTTTTGAAGCCATTTTTTTTTTTTGAAACCAAATGCAAAAACAGACACTAGGATGAATTTCGGGATGAAATTCCATGTCTAAAAATGGTGTTGCTTCCACATTTTAAAAACTAGCCTTTTTGGTCCCTGGAAAAGAAAACGCGTGACTCCACAGGCAGGAAAATGCTGCCCAGGAACCAAAAATTTTTTTTGAAGCCAATTTTTTTTTTTGAAACCAAATGCAAAAACGGACACCAGGATGAGTTTCTGGATGAAATTCCATGTCTAAAAATGGTGTTGCTTCTACTTTTTAAAAATCAAGCCTTTTTGGTGCCTGGGGAAGAAAACGCGTGACTCCGCGGTCAGGAAAAATGCTGCAAAGGAACCAAAATGTTTTTTGAAGCCAATTTTTTTTTTGAAACCAAATGCAAAAAGGGACACTAGGATGAATTTCGGGATGAAATTCCATGTCTAAAAATGGTGTTGCTTCCACATTTTAAAAATCAAGCCTTTTTGGTGCCTGGGGAAGAAAACACCTGAGTCTGCGATCAGGAAAATGCTGCCCAGGAACCAAAAATGTTTTTTGAAGCCAATTTTTTTTTTTGAAACCAAATGCAAAAACGGACACCAGGATGAGTTTCGGGATGAAATTCCATGTCTCAAAATGGTGTTTATTCCACTTTTTAAAAATCGAGCCTTTTTCGTGCCTGGGGAAGAAAACGCGTGACTCCGCGGTCAGGAAAAATGCTGCAAAGGAACCAAAATGTTTTTTGAAGCCAATTTTTTTTTTGAAACCAAATGCAAAAACGGACACTAGGATGAATTTCGGGATGAAATTCCATGTCTAAAAATGGTGTTGCTTCCACATTTTAAAAATCAAGCCTTTTTGGTGCCTGGGGAAGAAAACGCCTGACTCCGCGTTCAGGAAAAATGCTGCAAAGGAACCAAAATGTTTTTTGAAGCCAATTTTTTTTTTGAAACCAAATGCAAAAACGGACACCAGGATGAGTTTCTGGATGAAATTCCATGTCTAAAAATGGTGTTGCTTCTACTTTTTAAAAATCAAGCCTTTTTGGTGCCTGGGGAAGAAAACACCTGAGTCTGCGGTCAGTAAAAATGCTGCAAAGGAACCAAAATGTTTTTTGAAGCCAATTTTTTTTTTGAAACCAAATGCAAAAACGGACACCAGGATGAGTTTCGGGATGAAATTCCATGTCTCAAAATGGTGTTTATTCCACTTTTTAAAAATCGAGCCTTTTTCGTGCCTGGGGAAGAAAACGCGTGACTCCGCGGTCAGGAAAAATGCTGCAAAGGAACCAAAATGTTTTTTGAAGCCAATTTTTTTTTTGAAACCAAATGCAAAAACGGACACCAGGATGAGTTTCGGGATGAAATTCCATGTCTAAAAATGGTGTTGCTTCCCCATTTTAAAAATCAAGCCTTTTTGGTGCCTGGGGAAGAAAACACCTGAGTCTGCGGTCAGGAAAAATGCTGCAAAGGAACCAAAATGTTTTTTGAAGCCATTTTTTTTTTGAAACCAAATGCAAAAACAGACACTAGGATGAATTTCGGGATGAAATTCCATGTCTAAAAATGGTGTTGCTTCCACATTTCAAAAATCAAGCCTTTTTGGTGCCTGGGGAAGAAAACGCCTGACTCCGCGTTCAGGAAAAATCCTGCAAAGGAACCAAAATGTTTTTTGAAGCCAATTTTTTTTTTGAAACCAAATGCAAAAACGGACACCAGGATGAGTTTCGGGATGAAATTCCATGTCTCAAAATGGTTTATTCCACTTTTTAAAAATCGAGCCTTTTTCGTGCCTGGGGAAGAAAACGCGTGACTCCGCGGTCAGGAAAAATGCTGCAAAGGAACCAAAATGTTTTTTGAAGCCAATTTTTTTTTTGAAACCAAATGCAAAAACGGACACTAGGATGAATTTCGGGATGAAATTCCATGTCTAAAAATGGTGTTGCTTCCACATTTTAAAAATCAAGCCTTTTTGGTGCCTGGGGAAGAAAACGCCTGACTCCGCGTTCAGGAAAAATGCTGCAAAGGAACCAAAATGTTTTTTGAAGCCAATTTTTTTTTTGAAACCAAATGCAAAAACGGACACCAGGATGAGTTTCTGGATGAAATTCCATGTCTAAAAATGGTGTTGCTTCTACTTTTTAAAAATCAAGCCTTTTTGGTGCCTGGGGAAGAAAACACCTGAGTCTGCGGTCAGTAAAAATGCTGCAAAGGAACCAAAATGTTTTTTGAAGCCAATTTTTTTTTTGAAACCAAATGCAAAAACGGACACCAGGATGAGTTTCGGGATGAAATTCCATGTCTCAAAATGGTGTTTATTCCACTTTTTAAAAATCGAGCCTTTTTCGTGCCTGGGGAAGAAAACGCGTGACTCCGCGGTCAGGAAAAATGCTGCAAAGGAACCAAAATGTTTTTTGAAGCCAATTTTTTTTTTGAAACCAAATGCAAAAACGGACACTAGGATGAATTTCGGGATGAAATTCCATGTCTAAAAATGGTGTTGCTTCCACATTTTAAAAATCAAGCCTTTTTGGTGCCTGGGGAAGAAAACGCCTGACTCCGCGTTCAGGAAAAATGCTGCAAAGGAACCAAAATGTTTTTTGAAGCCAATTTTTTTTTTGAAACCAAATGCAAAAACGGAGACCAGGATGAATTTTGGGATGAAATTCCATGTGTAAAAATGGTGTTGCTTCCCCATTTTAAAAATCAAGCCTTTTTGGTGCCTGGGGAAGAAAACACCTGAGTCTGCGGTCAGGAAAAATGCTGCAAAGGAACCAAAATGTTTTTTGAAGCCATTTTTTTTTTTTGAAACCAAATGCAAAAACAGACACTAGGATGAATTTCGGGATGAAATTCCATGTCTAAAAATGGTGTTGCTTCCACATTTTAAAAACTAGCCTTTTTGGTCCCTGGAAAAGAAAACGCGTGACTCCGCGGTCAGGAAAAATGCTGCAAAGGAACCAAAATGTTTTTGAAAGCCAAATTTTTTTTTTGAAACCAAATGCAAAAACGGACACTAGGATGAATTTCGGGATGAAATTCCATGTCTAAAAATGGTGTTGCTTCCACTTTTTAAAAATCAAGCCTTTTTGGTGCCTGGGAAAGAAAACACCTGACTCCGCGGTCAAGAAAATGCTGCCCAGGAACCACAATGTTTTTGAAGACACTTTTTTTTTTGAAACCAAATGCAAAAACGGACACCAGGATGAGTTTCTGGATGAAATTCCATGTCTAAAAATGGTGTTGCTTCTACTTTTTAAAAATCAAGCCTTTTTGGTGCCTGGGGAAGAAAACGCGTGACTCCGCGGTCAGGAAAAATGCTGCAAAGGAACCAAAATGTTTTTTGAAGCCAATTTTTTTTTTGAAACCAAATGCAAAAAGGGACACTAGGATGAATTTCGGGATGAAATTCCATGTCTAAAAATGGTGTTGCTTCCACATTTTAAAAATCAAGCCTTTTTGGTGCCTGGGGAAGAAAACACCTGAGTCTGCGATCAGGAAAATGCTGCCCAGGAACCAAAAATGTTTTTTGAAGCCAATTTTTTTTTTTGAAACCAAATGCAAAAACGGACACCAGGATGAGTTTCGGGATGAAATTCCATGTCTCAAAATGGTGTTTATTCCACTTTTTAAAAATCGAGCCTTTTTCGTGCCTGGGGAAGAAAACGCGTGACTCCGCGGTCAGGAAAAATGCTGCAAAGGAACCAAAATGTTTTTTGAAGCCAATTTTTTTTTTGAAACCAAATGCAAAAACGGACACTAGGATGAATTTCGGGATGAAATTCCATGTCTAAAAATGGTGTTGCTTCCACATTTTAAAAATCAAGCCTTTTTGGTGCCTGGGGAAGAAAACGCCTGACTCCGCGTTCAGGAAAAATGCTGCAAAGGAACCAAAATGTTTTTTGAAGCCAATTTTTTTTTTGAAACCAAATGCAAAAACGGACACCAGGATGAGTTTCTGGATGAAATTCCATGTCTAAAAATGGTGTTGCTTCTACTTTTTAAAAATCAAGCCTTTTTGGTGCCTGGGGAAGAAAACACCTGAGTCTGCGGTCAGTAAAAATGCTGCAAAGGAACCAAAATGTTTTTTGAAGCCAATTTTTTTTTTGAAACCAAATGCAAAAACGGACACCAGGATGAGTTTCGGGATGAAATTCCATGTCTCAAAATGGTGTTTATTCCACTTTTTAAAAATCGAGCCTTTTTCGTGCCTGGGGAAGAAAACGCGTGACTCCGCGGTCAGGAAAAATGCTGCAAAGGAACCAAAATGTTTTTTGAAGCCAATTTTTTTTTTGAAACCAAATGCAAAAACGGACACCAGGATGAGTTTCGGGATGAAATTCCATGTCTAAAAATGGTGTTGCTTCCCCATTTTAAAAATCAAGCCTTTTTGGTGCCTGGGGAAGAAAACACCTGAGTCTGCGGTCAGGAAAAATGCTGCAAAGGAACCAAAATGTTTTTTGAAGCCATTTTTTTTTTTGAAACCAAATGCAAAAACAGACACTAGGATGAATTTCGGGATGAAATTCCATGTCTAAAAATGGTGTTGCTTCCACATTTCAAAAATCAAGCCTTTTTGGTGCCTGGGGAAGAAAACGCCTGACTCCGCGTTCAGGAAAAATGCTGCAAAGGAACCAAAATGTTTTTTGAAGCCAATTTTTTTTTTGAAACCAAATGCAAAAACGGACACCAGGATGAGTTTCGGGATGAAATTCCATGTCTCAAAATGGTTTATTCCACTTTTTAAAAATCGAGCCTTTTTCGTGCCTGGGGAAGAAAACGCGTGACTCCGCGGTCAGGAAAAATGCTGCAAAGGAACCAAAATGTTTTTTGAAGCCAATTTTTTTTTTGAAACCAAATGCAAAAACGGACACTAGGATGAATTTCGGGATGAAATTCCATGTCTAAAAATGGTGTTGCTTCCACATTTTAAAAATCAAGCCTTTTTGGTGCCTGGGGAAGAAAACGCCTGACTCCGCGTTCAGGAAAAATGCTGCAAAGGAACCAAAATGTTTTTTGAAGCCAATTTTTTTTTTGAAACCAAATGCAAAAACGGACACCAGGATGAGTTTCTGGATGAAATTCCATGTCTAAAAATGGTGTTGCTTCTACTTTTTAAAAATCAAGCCTTTTTGGTGCCTGGGGAAGAAAACACCTGAGTCTGCGGTCAGTAAAAATGCTGCAAAGGAACCAAAATGTTTTTTGAAGCCAATTTTTTTTTTGAAACCAAATGCAAAAACGGACACCAGGATGAGTTTCGGGATGAAATTCCATGTCTCAAAATGGTGTTTATTCCACTTTTTAAAAATCGAGCCTTTTTCGTGCCTGGGGAAGAAAACGCGTGACTCCGCGGTCAGGAAAAATGCTGCAAAGGAACCAAAATGTTTTTTGAAGCCAATTTTTTTTTTGAAACCAAATGCAAAAACGGACACTAGGATGAATTTCGGGATGAAATTCCATGTCTAAAAATGGTGTTGCTTCCACATTTTAAAAATCAAGCCTTTTTGGTGCCTGGGGAAGAAAACGCCTGACTCCGCGTTCAGGAAAAATGCTGCAAAGGAACCAAAATGTTTTTTGAAGCCAATTTTTTTTTTGAAACCAAATGCAAAAACGGACACCAGGATGAGTTTCTGGATGAAATTCCATGTCTAAAAATGGTGTTGCTTCTACTTTTTAAAAATCAAGCCTTTTTGGTGCCTGGGGAAGAAAACACCTGAGTCTGCGGTC
Organism: Pantherophis guttatus; assembly: GCF_059756535.1. NCBI lineage: Eukaryota > Metazoa > Chordata > Lepidosauria > Squamata > Colubridae > Pantherophis > Pantherophis guttatus. Next base: position 91,090,765 of record NC_142068.1, on the reverse strand, counting down.
AGTAAAAATGCTGCAAAGGAACCAAAATGTTTTTTGAAGCCAATTTTTTTTTTGAAACCAAATGCAAAAACGGACACCAGGATGAGTTTCGGGATGAAATTCCATGTCTAAAAATGGTGTTGCTTCCACATTTTAAAAATCAAGCCTTTTTGGTGCCTGGGGAAGAAAACGCGTGACTCCGCGGTCAGGAAAAATGCTGCAAAGGAACCAAAATGTTTTTTGAAGCCAATTTTTTTTTTGAAACCAAATGCAAAAACGGACACTAGGATGAATTTCGGGATGAAATTCCATGTCTAAAAATGGTGTTGCTTCCACATTTTAAAAATCAAGCCTTTTTGGTGCCTGGGGAAGAAAACGCCTGACTCCGCGTTCAGGAAAAATGCTGCAAAGGAACCAAAATGTTTTTTGAAGCCAATTTTTTTTTTGAAACCAAATGCAAAAACGGACACCAGGATGAGTTTCTGGATGAAATTCCATGTCTAAAAATGGTGTTGCTTCTACTTTTTAAAAATCAAGCCTTTTTGGTGCCTGGGGAAGAAAACACCTGAGTCTGCGGTCAGTAAAAATGCTGCAAAGGAACCAAAATGTTTTTTGAAGCCAATTTTTTTTTTGAAACCAAATGCAAAAACGGACACCAGGATGAGTTTCGGGATGAAATTCCATGTCTCAAAATGGTGTTTATTCCACTTTTTAAAAATCGAGCCTTTTTCGTGCCTGGGGAAGAAAACGCGTGACTCCGCGGTCAGGAAAAATGCTGCAAAGGAACCAAAATGTTTTTTGAAGCCAATTTTTTTTTTGAAACCAAATGCAAAAACGGACACTAGGATGAATTTCGGGATGAAATTCCATGTCTAAAAATGGTGTTGCTTCCACATTTTAAAAATCAAGCCTTTTTGGTGCCTGGGGAAGAAAACGCCTGACTCCGCGTTCAGGAAAAATGCTGCAAAGGAACCAAAATGTTTTTTGAAGCCAATTTTTTTTTTGAAACCAAATGCAAAAACGGACACCAGGATGAGTTTCTGGATGAAATTCCATGTCTAAAAATGGTGTTGCTTCTACTTTTTAAAAATCAAGCCTTTTTGGTGCCTGGGGAAGAAAACACCTGAGTCTGCGGTCAGTAAAAATGCTGCAAAGGAACCAAAATGTTTTTTGAAGCCAATTTTTTTTTTGAAACCAAATGCAAAAACGGACACCAGGATGAGTTTCGGGATGAAATTCCATCTCTCAAAATGGTGTTTATTCCACTTTTTAAAAATCGAGCCTTTTTCGTGCCTGGGGAAGAAAACGCGTGACTCCGCGGTCAGGAAAAATGCTGCAAAGGAACCAAAATGTTTTTTGAAGCCAATTTTTTTTTTGAAACCAAATGCAAAAACGGACACCAGGATGAGTTTCGGGATGAAATTCCATGTCTAAAAATGGTGTTGCTTCCCCATTTTAAAAATCAAGCCTTTTTGGTGCCTGGGGAAGAAAACACCTGAGTCTGCGGTCAGGAAAAATGCTGCAAAGGAACCAAAATGTTTTTTGAAGCCATTTTTTTTTTGAAACCAAATGCAAAAACAGACACTAGGATGAATTTCGGGATGAAATTCCATGTCTAAAAATGGTGTTGCTTCCACATTTCAAAAATCAAGCCTTTTTGGTGCCTGGGGAAGAAAACGCCTGACTCCGCGTTCAGGAAAAATGCTGCAAAGGAACCAAAATGTTTTTTGAAGCCAATTTTTTTTTTGAAACCAAATGCAAAAACGGACACCAGGATGAGTTTCGGGATGAAATTCCATGTCTCAAAATGGTTTATTCCACTTTTTAAAAATCGAGCCTTTTTCGTGCCTGGGGAAGAAAACGTGTGACTCCGCGGTCAGGAAAAATGCTGCAAAGGAACCAAAATGTTTTTTGAAGCCAATTTTTTTTTTGAAACCAAATGCAAAAACGGACACTAGGATGAATTTCGGGATGAAATTCCATGTCTAAAAATGGTGTTGCTTCCACATTTTAAAAATCAAGCCTTTTTGGTGCCTGGGGAAGAAAACGCCTGACTCCGCGTTCAGGAAAAATGCTGCAAAGGAACCAAAATGTTTTTTGAAGCCAATTTTTTTTTTGAAACCAAATGCAAAAACGGACACCAGAATGAGTTTCTGGATGAAATTCCATGTCTAAAAATGGTGTTGCTTCTACTTTTTAAAAATCAAGCCTTTTTGGTGCCTGGGGAAGAAAACACCTGAGTCTGCGGTCAGTAAAAATGCTGCAAAGGAACCAAAATGTTTTTTGAAGCCAATTTTTTTTTTGAAACCAAATGCAAAAACGGACACCAGGATGAGTTTCGGGATGAAATTCCATGTCTCAAAATGGTGTTTATTCCACTTTTTAAAAATCGAGCCTTTTTCGTGCCTGGGGAAGAAAACGCGTGACTCCGCGGTCAGGAAAAATGCTGCAAAGGAACCAAAATGTTTTTTGAAGCCAATTTTTTTTTTGAAACCAAATGCAAAAACGGACACCAGGATGAGTTTCGGGATGAAATTCCATGTCTAAAAATGGTGTTGCTTCCCCATTTTAAAAATCAAGCCTTTTTGGTGCCTGGGGAAGAAAACACCTGAGTCTGCGGTCAGGAAAAATGCTGCAAAGGAACCAAAATGTTTTTTGAAGCCATTTTTTTTTTTGAAACCAAATGCAAAAACAGACACTAGGATGAATTTCGGGATGAAATTCCATGTCTAAAAATGGTGTTGCTTCCACATTTCAAAAATCAAGCCTTTTTGGTGCCTGGGGAAGAAAACGCCTGACTCCGCGTTCAGGAAAAATGCTGCAAAGGAACCAAAATGTTTTTTGAAGCCAATTTTTTTTTTTGAAACCAAATGCAAAAACGGACAACAGGATGAGTTTCGGGATGAAATTCCATGTCTCAAAATGGTTTATTCCACTTTTTAAAAATCGAGCCTTTTTCGTGCCTGGGGAAGAAAACGCGTGACTCCGCGGTCAGGAAAAATGCTGCAAAGGAACCAAAATGTTTTTTGAAGCCAATTTTTTTTTTGAAACCAAATGCAAAAACGGACACTAGGATGAATTTCGGGATGAAATTCCATGTCTAAAAATGGTGTTGCTTCCACATTTTAAAAATCAAGCCTTTTTGGTGCCTGGGGAAGAAAACACCTGAGTCTGCGGTCAGGAAAAATGCTGCAAAGGAACCAAAATGTTTTTTGAAGCCAATTTTTTTTTTTTTGAAACCAAATGCAAAAACAGACACTAGGATGAATTTCGGGATGAAATTCCATGTCTAAAAATGGTGTTGCTTCCACATTTTAAAAATCAAGCCTTTTTGGTGCCTGGGGAAGAAAACACCTGAGTCTGCGGTCAGGAAAAATGCTGCAAAGGAACCAAAATGTTTTTTGAAGCCAATTTTTTTTTTGAAACCAAATGCAAAAACGGACACCAGGATGAGTTTCGGGATGAAATTCCATGTCTCAAAATGGTGTTTATTCCACTTTTTAAAAATCGAGCCTTTTTCGTGCCTGGGGAAGAAAACGCGTGACTCCGCGGTCAGGAAAAATGCTGCAAAGGAACCAAAATGTTTTTTGAAGCCAATTTTTTTTTTGAAACCAAATGCAAAAACGGACACTAGGATGAATTTCGGGATGAAATTCCATGTCTAAAAATGGTGTTGCTTCCACATTTTAAAAATCAAGCCTTTTTGGTGCCTGGGGAAGAAAACGCCTGACTCCGCGTTCAGGAAAAATGCTGCAAAGGAACCAAAATGTTTTTTGAAGCCAATTTTTTTTTTGAAACCAAATGCAAAAACGGACACCAGGATGAGTTTCTGGATGAAATTCCATGTCTAAAAATGGTGTTGCTTCTACTTTTTAAAAATCAAGCCTTTTTGGTGCCTGGGGAAGAAAACACCTGAGTCTGCGGTCAGTAAAAATGCTGCAAAGGAACCAAAATGTTTTTTGAAGCCAATTTTTTTTTTGAAACCAAATGCAAAAACGGACACCAGGATGAGTTTCGGGATGAAATTCCATGTCTAAAAATGGTGTTGCTTCCACATTTTAAAAATCAAGCCTTTTTGGTGCCTGGGGAAGAAAACGCGTGACTCCGCGGTCAGGAAAAATGCTGCAAAGGAACCAAAATGTTTTTTGAAGCCAATTTTTTTTTTGAAACCAAATGCAAAAACGGACACTAGGATGAATTTCGGGATGAAATTCCATGTCTAAAAATGGTGTTGCTTCCACATTTTAAAAATCAAGCCTTTTTGGTGCCTGGGGAAGAAAACGCCTGACTCCGCGTTCAGGAAAAATGCTGCAAAGGAACCAAAATGTTTTTTGAAGCCAATTTTTTTTTTGAAACCAAATGCAAAAACGGACACCAGGATGAGTTTCTGGATGAAATTCCATGTCTAAAAATGGTGTTGCTTCTACTTTTTAAAAATCAAGCCTTTTTGGTGCCTGGGGAAGAAAACACCTGAGTCTGCGGTCAGTAAAAATGCTGCAAAGGAACCAAAATGTTTTTTGAAGCCAATTTTTTTTTTGAAACCAAATGCAAAAACGGACACCAGGATGAGTTTCGGGATGAAATTCCATGTCTCAAAATGGTGTTTATTCCACTTTTTAAAAATCGAGCCTTTTTCGTGCCTGGGGAAGAAAACGCGTGACTCCGCGGTCAGGAAAAATGCTGCAAAGGAACCAAAATGTTTTTTGAAGCCAATTTTTTTTTTGAAACCAAATGCAAAAACGGACACTAGGATGAATTTCGGGATGAAATTCCATGTCTAAAAATGGTGTTGCTTCCACATTTTAAAAATCAAGCCTTTTTGGTGCCTGGGGAAGAAAACGCCTGACTCCGCGTTCAGGAAAAATGCTGCAAAGGAACCAAAATGTTTTTTGAAGCCAATTTTTTTTTTGAAACCAAATGCAAAAACGGACACCAGGATGAGTTTCTGGATGAAATTCCATGTCTAAAAATGGTGTTGCTTCTACTTTTTAAAAATCAAGCCTTTTTGGTGCCTGGGGAAGAAAACACCTGAGTCTGCGGTCAGTAAAAATGCTGCAAAGGAACCAAAATGTTTTTTGAAGCCAATTTTTTTTTTGAAACCAAATGCAAAAACGGACACCAGGATGAGTTTCGGGATGAAATTCCATGTCTCAAAATGGTGTTTATTCCACTTTTTAAAAATCGAGCCTTTTTCGTGCCTGGGGAAGAAAACACGTGACTCCGCGGTCAGGAAAAATGCTGCAAAGGAACCAAAATGTTTTTTGAAGCCAATTTTTTTTTTGAAACCAAATGCAAAAACGGACACCAGGATGAGTTTCGGGATGAAATTCCATGTCTAAAAATGGTGTTGCTTCCCCATTTTAAAAATCAAGCCTTTTTGGTGCCTGGGGAAGAAAACACCTGAGTCTGCGGTCAGGAAAAATGCTGCAAAGGAACCAAAATGTTTTTTGAAGCCATTTTTTTTTTGAAACCAAATGCAAAAACAGACACTAGGATGAATTTCGGGATGAAATTCCATGTCTAAAAATGGTGTTGCTTCCACATTTCAAAAATCAAGCCTTTTTGGTGCCTGGGGAAGAAAACGCCTGACTCCGCGTTCAGGAAAAATGCTGCAAAGGAACCAAAATGTTTTTTGAAGCCAATTTTTTTTTTGAAACCAAATGCAAAAACGGACACCAGGATGAGTTTCGGGATGAAATTCCATGTCTCAAAATGGTTTATTCCACTTTTTAAAAATCGAGCCTTTTTCGTGCCTGGGGAAGAAAACGCGTGACTCCGCGGTCAGGAAAAATGCTGCAAAGGAACCAAAATGTTTTTTGAAGCCAATTTTTTTTTTGAAACCAAATGCAAAAACGGACACTAGGATGAATTTCGGGATGAAATTCCATGTCTAAAAATGGTGTTGCTTCCACATTTTAAAAATCAAGCCTTTTTGGTGCCTGGGGAAGAAAACGCCTGACTCCGCGTTCAGGAAAAATGCTGCAAAGGAACCAAAATGTTTTTTGAAGCCAATTTTTTTTTTGAAACCAAATGCAAAAACGGACACCAGGATGAGTTTCTGGATGAAATTCCATGTCTAAAAATGGTGTTGCTTCTACTTTTTAAAAATCAAGCCTTTTTGGTGCCTGGGGAAGAAAACACCTGAGTCTGCGGTCAGTAAAAATGCTGCAAAGGAACCAAAATGTTTTTTGAAGCCAATTTTTTTTTTGAAACCAAATGCAAAAACGGACACCAGGATGAGTTTCGGGATGAAATTCCATGTCTCAAAATGGTGTTTATTCCACTTTTTAAAAATCGAGCCTTTTTCGTGCCTGGGGAAGAAAACGCGTGACTCCGCGGTCAGGAAAAATGCTGCAAAGGAACCAAAATGTTTTTTGAAGCCAATTTTTTTTTTGAAACCAAATGCAAAAACGGACACCAGGATGAGTTTCGGGATGAAATTCCATGTCTAAAAATGGTGTTGCTTCCCCATTTTAAAAATCAAGCCTTTTTGGTGCCTGGGGAAGAAAACACCTGAGTCTGCGGTCAGGAAAAATGCTGCAAAGGAACCAAAATGTTTTTTGAAGCCATTTTTTTTTTTTGAAACCAAATGCAAAAACAGACACTAGGATGAATTTCGGGATGAAATTCCATGTCTAAAAATGGTGTTGCTTCCACATTTCAAAAATCAAGCCTTTTTGGTGCCTGGGGAAGAAAACGCCTGACTCCGCGTTCAGGAAAAATGCTGCAAAGGAACCAAAATGTTTTTTGAAGCCAATTTTTTTTTTGAAACCAAATGCAAAAACGGACACCAGGATGAGTTTCGGGATGAAATTCCATGTCTCAAAATGGTTTATTCCACTTTTTAAAAATCGAGCCTTTTTCGTGCCTGGGGAAGAAAACGCGTGACTCCGCGGTCAGGAAAAATGCTGCAAAGGAACCAAAATGTTTTTTGAAGCCAATTTTTTTTTTGAAACCAAATGCAAAAACGGACACTAGGATGAATTTCGGGATGAAATTCCATGTCTAAAAATGGTGTTGCTTCCACATTTTAAAAATCAAGCCTTTTTGGTGCCTGGGGAAGAAAACACCTGAGTCTGCGGTCAGGAAAAATGCTGCAAAGGAACCAAAATGTTTTTTGAAGCCAATTTTTTTTTTTTTGAAACCAAATGCAAAAACAGACACTAGGATGAATTTCGGGATGAAATTCCATGTCTAAAAATGGTGTTGCTTCCACATTTTAAAAATCAAGCCTTTTTGGTGCCTGGGGAAGAAAACACCTCAGTCTGCGGTCAGGAAAAATGCTGCAAAGGAACCAAAATGTTTTTTGAAGCCAATTTTTTTTTTTTGAAACCAAATGCAAAAACAGACACTAGGATGAATTTCGGGATGAAATTCCATGTCTTAAAATGGTGTTGCTTCCACATTTTAAAAATCAAGCCTTTTTGGTGCGTGGGAAAGAAAACACCTGACTCCGCGGTCAAGAAAATGCTGCCCAGGAACCACAATGTTTTTGAAGACACTTTTTTTTTTGAAACCAAATGCAAAAACGGACACCAGGATGAGTTTCTGGATGAAATTCCATGTCTAAAAATGGTGTTGCTTCTACTTTTTAAAAATCAAGCGTTTTTGGTGCCTGGGGAAGAAAACGCGTGACTCCGCAGTCAGGAAAAATGCTGCAAAGGAACCAAAATGTTTTTTGAAGCGAATTTTTTTTTTGAAACCAAATGCAAAAACGGACACTAGGATGAATTTCGGGATGAAATTCCATGTCTCAAAATGGTGTTTATTCCACTTTTTAAAAATCGAGCCTTTTTCGTGCCTGGGGAAGAAAACGCGTGACTCCGCGGTCAGGAAAAATGCTGCAAAGGAACCAAAATGTTTTTTGAAGCCAATTTTTTTTTTGAAACCAAATGCAAAAACGGACACCAGGATGAGTTTCGGGATGAAATTCCATGTCTAAAAATGGTGTTGCTTCCCCATTTTAAAAATCAAGCCTTTTTGGTGCCTGGGGAAGAAAACACCTGAGTCTGCGGTCAGGAAAAATGCTGCAAAGGAACCAAAATGTTTTTTGAAGCCATTTTTTTTTTTTTGAAACCAAATGCAAAAACAGACACTAGGATGAATTTCGGGATGAAATTCCATGTCTAAAAATGGTGTTGCTTCCACATTTCAAAAATCAAGCCTTTTTGGTGCCTGGGGAAGAAAACGCCTGACTCCGCGTTCAGGAAAAATGCTGCAAAGGAACCAAAATGTTTTTTGAAGCCAATTTTTTTTTTGAAACCAAATGCAAAAACGGACACCAGGATGAGTTTCGGGATGAAATTCCATGTCTCAAAATGGTTTATTCCACTTTTTAAAAATCGAGCCTTTTTCGTGCCTGGGGAAGAAAACGCGTGACTCCGCGGTCAGGAAAAATGCTGCAAAGGAACCAAAATGTTTTTTGAAGCCAATTTTTTTTTTGAAACCAAATGCAAAAACGGACACTAGGATGAATTTCGGGATGAAATTCCATGTCTAAAAATGGTGTTGCTTCCACATTTTAAAAATCAAGCCTTTTTGGTGCCTGGGGAAGAAAACACCTGAGTCTGCGGTCAGGAAAAATGCTGCAAAGGAACCAAAATGTTTTTTGAAGCCAATTTTTTTTTTTTTGAAACCAAATGCAAAAACAGACACTAGGATGAATTTCGGGATGAAATTCCATGTCTAAAAATGGTGTTGCTTCCACATTTTAAAAATCAAGCCTTTTTGGTGCCTGGGGAAGAAAACACCTCAGTCTGCGGTCAGGAAAAATGCTGCAAAGGAACCAAAATGTTTTTTGAAGCCAATTTTTTTTTTTTGAAACCAAATGCAAAAACAGACACTAGGATGAATTTCGGGATGAAATTCCATGTCTTAAAATGGTGTTGCTTCCACATTTTAAAAATCAAGCCTTTTTGGTGCGTGGGAAAGAAAACACCTGACTCCGCGGTCAAGAAAATGCTGCCCAGGAACCACAATGTTTTTGAAGACACTTTTTTTTTTGAAACCAAATGCAAAAACGGACACCAGGATGAGTTTCTGGATGAAATTCCATGTCTAAAAATGGTGTTGCTTCTACTTTTTAAAAATCAAGCCTTTTTGGTGCCTGGGGAAGAAAACGCGTGACTCCGCAGTCAGGAAAAATGCTGCAAAGGAACCAAAATGTTTTTTGAAGCGAATTTTTTTTTTGAAACCAAATGCAAAAACGGACACTAGGATGAATTTCGGGATGAAATTCCATGTCTAAAAATTGTGTTGCTTCCACATTTTAAAAATCAAGCCTTTTTGGTGCCTGGGGAAGAAAACACCTGAGTCTGCGATCAGGAAAATGCTGCCCAGGAACCAAAAATGTTTTTTGAAGCCAATTTTTTTTTTTGAAACCAAATGCAAAAACGGACACCAGGAAGAGTTTCGGGATGAAATTCCATGTCTCAAAATGGTGTTTATTCCACTTTTTAAAAATCGAGCCTTTTTCGTGCCTGGGGAAGAAAACGCGTGACTCCGCGGTCAGGAAAAATGCTGCAAAGGAACCAAAATGTTTTTTGAAGCCAATTTTTTTTTTGAAACCAAATGCAAAAACGGACACTAGGATGAATTTCGGGATGAAATTCCATGTCTAAAAATGGTGTTGCTTCCACATTTTAAAAATCAAGCCTTTTTGGTGCCTGGGGAAGAAAACACCTGAGTCTGCGATCAGGAAAATGCTGCCCAGGAACCAAAAATGTTTTTTGAAGCCAATTTTTTTTTTTGAAACCAAATGCAAAAACGGACACCAGGATGAGTTTCGGGATGAAATTCCATGTCTCAAAATGGTGTTTAGTCCACTTTTTAAAAATCGAGCCTTTTTCGTGCCTGGGGAAGAAAACGCGTGACTCCGCGGTCAGGAAAAATGCTGCAAAGGAACCAAAATGTTTTTTGAAGCCAATTTTTTTTTTGAAACCAAATGCAAAAACGGACACTAGGATGAATTTCGGGATGAAATTCCATGTCTAAAAATGGTGTTGCTTCCACATTTTAAAAATCAAGCCTTTTTGGTGCCTGGGGAAGAAAACACCTGAGTCTGCGGTCAGGAAAAATGCTGCAAAGGAACCAAAATGTTTTTTGAAGCCAATTTTTTTTTTTGAAACCAAATGCAAAAACAGACACTAGGATGAATTTCGGGATGAAATTCCATGTCTAAAAATGGTGTTGCTTCCACATTTTAAAAATCAAGCCTTTTTGGTGCCTGGGGAAGAAAACACCTCAGTCTGCGGTCAGGAAAAATGCTGCAAAGGAACCAAAATGTTTTTTGAAGCCAATTTTTTTTTTTTAAACCAAATGCAAAAACAGACACTAGGATGAGTTTCGGGATGAAATTCCATGTCTCAAAATGGTGTTTCTTCCACTTTATAAAAACTAGCATTTTTGGTCCCTGGAAAAGAAAACGCATGACTCCACAGTCAGGAAATGCTGCCCAGGAACCAAAAATGTTTTTTGAAGCCAATTTTTTTTTTTTTGAAACCAAATGCAAAAACGGACACCAGGATGAGTTTCGGGATGGAATTCCATGTCTCAAAATGGTGTTTATTCCACTTTTTAAAAATCAAGCCTTTTTGGTGCCTGGGGAAGAAAACACCTGAGTCTGCGGTCAGGAAAAATGCTGCAAAGGAACCAAAATGTTTTTTGAAGCCAAATTGTTTTTTTTTTTTTTTGAAACCAAATGCAAAAACGGACACCAGGATGAGTTTCGGGATGAAATTCCATGTCTCAAAATGTTGTTTATTTCACTTTTTAAAAATCGAGCCTTTTTCGTGCCTGTGGAAGAAAACGCGTGACTCCGCGGTCAGGAAAAATGCTGCAAAGGAACCAAAATGTTTTTGAAAGCCAAATTTTTTTTTTGAAACCAAATGCAAAAACGGACACTAGGATGAATTTCGGGATGAAATTCCATGTCTTAAAATGGTGTTGCTTCCACATTTTAAAAATCAAGCCTTTTTGGTGCGTGGGAAAGAAAACACCTGACTCCGCGGTCAAGAAAATGCTGCCCAGGAACCACAATGTTTTTCAAGACACTTTTTTTTTTGAAACCAAATGCAAAAACGGACACCAGGATGAGTTTCTGGATGAAATTCCATGTCTAAAAATGGTGTTGCTTCTACTTTTTAAAAATCAAGCCTTTTTGGTGCCTGGGGAAGAAAACGCGTGACTCCGCAGTCAGGAAAAATGCTGCAAAGGAACCAAAATGTTTTTTGAAGCGAATTTTTTTTTTGAAACCAAATGCAAAAACGGACACTAGGATGAATTTCGGGATGAAATTCCATGTCTAAAAATGGTGTTGCTTCCACATTTTAAAAATCAAGCCTTTTTGGTGCCTGGGGAAGAAAACACCTGAGTCTGCGGTCAGGAAAAATGCTGCAAAGGAACCAAAATGTTTTTTGAAGCCAATTTTTTTTTTTTGAAACTAAATGCAAAAACGGACACCAGGATGAGTTTCGGGATGAAATTCCATGTCTCAAAATGGTGTTTATTCCAGTTTTTAAAAATCGAGCCTTTTTCGTGCCTGGGGAAGAAAACGCGTGACTCCGCGGTCAGGAAAAATGCTGCAAAGGAACCAAAATGTTTTTTGAAGCCAATTTTTTTTTTGAAACCAAATGCAAAAACGGACACTAGGATGAATTTCGGGATGAAATTCCATGTCTAAAAATGGTGTTGCTTCCACATTTTAAAAATCAAGCCTTTTTGGTGCCTGGGGAAGAAAACACCTGAGTCTGCGGTCAGGAAAAATGCTGCAAAGGAACCAAAATGTTTTTTGAAGCCAATTTTTTTTTTTGAAACCAAATGCAAAAACAGACACTAGGATGAATTTCGGGATGAAATTCCATGTCTAAAAATGGTGTTGCTTCCACATTTTAAAAATCAAGCCTTTTTGGTGCCTGGGGAAGAAAACACCTCAGTCTGCGGTCAGGAAAAATGCTGCAAAGGAACCAAAATGTTTTTTGAAGCCAATTTTTTTTTTTTGAAACCAAATGCAAAAACAGACACTAGGATGAATTTCGGGATGAAATTCCATGTCTAAAAATGGTGTTGCTTCCACATTTTAAAAATCAAGCCTTTTTGGTGCCTGGGGAAGAAAACGCCTGACTCCGCGTTCAGGAAGAATGCTGCAAAGGAACCAAAATGTTTTTTGAAGCCAATTTTTTTTTGAAACCAAATGCAAAAATGGACACCAGGATGAGTTTCGGGATGGAATTCCATGTCTCAAAATGGTGTTTATTCCACTTTTTAAAAATCAAGCCTTTTTGGTGCCTGGGGAAGAAAACACCTGAGTCTGCGGTCAGGAAAAATGCTGCAAAGGAACCAAAATGTTTTTTGAAGCCAAATTGTTTTTTTTTTTTTTGAAACCAAATGCAAAAACGGACACCAGGATGAGTTTCGGGATGAAATTCCATGTCTAAAAATGTTGTTTATTTCACTTTTTAAAAATCGAGCCTTTTTCGTGCCTGTGGAAGAAAACGCGTGACTCCGCGGTCAGGAAAAATGCTGCAAAGGAACCAAAATGTTTTTGAAAGCCAAATTTTTTTTTTGAAACCAAATGCAAAAACGGACACTAGGATGAATTTCGGGATGAAATTCCATGTCTAAAAATGGTGTTGCTTCCACTTTTTAAAAATCAAGCCTTTTTGGTGCCTGGGAAAGAAAACACCTGACTCCGCGGTCAAGAAAATGCTGCCCAGGAACCACAATGTTTTTCAAGACACTTTTTTTTTTGAAACCAAATGCAAAAACGGACACCAGGATGAGTTTCTGGATGAAATTCCATGTCTAAAAATGGTGTTGCTTCTACTTTTTAAAAATCAAGCCTTTTTGGTGCCTGGGGAAGAAAACGCGTGACTCCGCGGTCAGGAAAAATGCTGCAAAGGAACCAAAATGTTTTTTGAAGCCAATTTTTTTTTTGAAACCAAATGCAAAAACGGACACTAGGATGAATTTCGGGATGAAATTCCATGTCTAAAAATGGTGTTGCTTCCACATTTTAAAAATCAAGCCTTTTTGGTGCCTGGGGAAGAAAACACCTGAGTCTGCGGTCAGGAAAAATGCTGCAAAGGAACCAAAATGTTTTTTGAAGCCAATTTTTTTTTTTGAAACCAAATGCAAAAACAGACACTAGGATGAATTTCGGGATGAAATTCCATGTCTAAAAATGGTGTTGCTTCCACATTTTAAAAATCAAGCCTTTTTGGTGCCTGGGGAAGAAAACACCTGAGTCTACGATCAGGAAAATGCTGCCCAGGAACCAAAAATGTTTTTTGAAGCCAATTTTTTTTTTTGAAACCAAATGCAAAAACGGACACCAGGATGAGTTTCGGGATGAAATTCCATGTCTCAAAATGGTGTTTATTTCACTTTTTAAAAATCGAGCCTTTTTCGTGCCTGTGGAAGAAAACGCGTGACTCCGCGGTCAAGAAAATGCTGCCCAGACACCAAAATGTTTTTCAAGACACTTTTTTTTTTGAAACCAAATGCAAAAACGGACACCAGGATGAGTTTCGGGATGAAATTCCATGTCTCAAAATGGTGTTTATTCCAGTTTTTAAAAATCGAGCCTTTTTCGTGCCTGGGGAAGAAAACGCGTGACTCCGCGGTCAGGAAAAATGCTGCAAAGGAACCAAAATGTTTTTTGAAGCCAATTTTTTTTTTGAAACCAAATGCAAAAACGGACACTAGGATGAATTTCGGGATGAAATTCCATGTCTAAAAATGGTGTTGCTTCCACATTTTAAAAATCAAGCCTTTTTGGTGCCTGGGGAAGAAAACACCTGAGTCTGCGGTCAGGAAAAATGCTGCAAAGGAACCAAAATGTTTTTTGAAGCCAATTTTTTTTTTTGAAACCAAATGCAAAAACAGACACTAGGATGAATTTCGGGATGAAATTCCATGTCTAAAAATGGTGTTGCTTCCACATTTTAAAAATCAAGCCTTTTTGGTGCCTGGGGAAGAAAACACGTCAGTCTGCGGTCAGGAAAAATGCTGCAAAGGAACCAAAATGTTTTTTGAAGCCAATTTTTTTTTTTGAAACCAAATGCAAAAACAGACACTAGGATGAATTTCGGGATGAAATTCCATGTCTAAAAATGGTGTTGCTTCCACATTTTAAAAATCAAGCCTTTTTGGTGCCTGGGGAAGAAAACACCTGAGTCTGCGATCAGGAAAATGCTGCCCAGGAACCAAAAATGTTTTTTGAAGCCAATTTTTTTTTTTGAAACCAAATGCAAAAACGGACACCAGGATGAGTTTCGGGATGAAATTCCATGTCTCAAAATGGTGTTTATTCCACTTTTTAAAAATCGAGCCTTTTTCGTGCCTGGGGAAGAAAACGCGTGACTCCGCGGTCAGGAAAAATGCTGCAAAGGAACCAAAATGTTTTTTGAAGCCAATTTTTTTTTTGAAACCAAATGCAAAAACGGACACTAGGATGAATTTCGGGATGAAATTCCATGTCTAAAAATGGTGTTGCTTCCACATTTTAAAAATCAAGCCTTTTTGGTGCCTGGGAAAGAAAACACCTGACTCCGCGGTCAAGAAAATGCTGCCCAGACACCAAAATGTTTTTCAAGACACTTTTTTTTTTGAAACCAAATGCAAAAACGGACACCAGGATGAGTTTCTGGATGAAATTCCATGTCTAAAAATGGTGTTGCTTCTACTTTTTAAAAATCAAGCCTTTTTGGTGCCTGGGGAAGAAAACGCGTGACTCCGCGGTCAGGAAAAATGCTGCAAAGGAACCAAAATGTTTTTTGAAGCCAATTTTTTTTTTGAAACCAAATGCAAAAACGGACACTAGGATGAATTTCGGGATGAAATTCCATGTCTAAAAATGGTGTTGCTTCCACATTTTAAAAATCAAGCCTTTTTGGTGCCTGGGGAAGAAAACACCTGAGTCTGCGGTCAGGAAAAATTCTGCAAAGGAACCAAAATGTTTTTTGAAGCCAATTTTTTTTTTTGAAACCAAATGCAAAAACAGACACTAGGATGATTTTCGGGATGAAATTCCATGTCTAAAAATGGTGTTGCTTCCACATTTTAAAAATCAAGCCTTTTTGGTGCCTGGGGAAGAAAACACCTCAGTCTGCGGTCAGGAAGAATGCTGCAAAGGAACCAAAATGTTTTTTGAAGCCAATTTTTTTTTTTGAAACCAAATGCAAAAACAGACACTAGGATGAATTTCGGGATGAAATTCCATGTCTAAAAATGGTGTTGCTTCCACATTTTAAAAATCAAGCCTTTTTGGTGCCTGGGGAAGAAAACGCCTGACTCCGCGTTCAGTAAAAATGCTGCAAAGGAACCAAAATGTTTTTTGAAGCCAATTTTTTTTTTGAAACCAAATGCAAAAACGGACACCAGGATGAGTTTCGGGATGAAATTCCATGTCTCAAAATGTTGTTTATTTCACTTTTTAAAAATCGAGCCTTTTTCGTGCCTGTGGAAGAAAACGCGTGACTCCGCGGTCAGGAAAAATGCTGCAAAGGAACCAAAATGTTTTTGAAAGCCAAATTTTTTTTTTGAAACCAAATGCAAAAACGGACACTAGGATGAATTTCGGGATGAAATTCCATGTCTAAAAATGGTGTTGCTTCCACTTTTTAAAAATCAAGCCTTTTTGGTGCCTGGGAAAGAAAACACCTGACTCCGCGGTCAAGAAAATGCTGCCCAGGAACCACAATGTTTTTCAAGACACTTTTTTTTTTGAAACCAAATGCAAAAACGGACACCAGGATGAGTTTCTGGATGAAATTCCATGTCTAAAAATGGTGTTGCTTCTACTTTTTAAAAATCAAGCCTTTTTGGTGCCTGGGGAAGAAAACACCTGAGTCTGCGGTCAGGAAGAATGCTGCAAAGGAACCAAAATGTTTTTTGAAGCGAATTTTTTTTTTGAAACCAAATGCAAAAACAGACACTAGGATGATTTTCGGGATGAAATTCCATGTCTAAAAATGGTGTTGCTTCCACATTTTAAAAATCAAGCCTTTTTGGTGCCTGGGGAAGAAAACACCTCAGTCTGCGGTCAGGAAAAATGCTGCAAAGGAACCAAAATGTTTTTTGAAGCCAATTTTTTTTTTTGAAACCAAATGCAAAAACAGACACTAGGATGAATTTCGGGATGAAATTCCATGTCTAAAAATGGTGTTGCTTCCACATTTTAAAAATCAAGCCTTTTTGGTGCCTGGGGAAGAAAACACCTCAGTCTGCGGTCAGGAAAAATGCTGCAAAGGAACCAAAATGTTTTTTGAACCCAATTTTTTTTTTTTGAAACCAAATGCAAAAACAGACACTAGGATGAATTTCGGGATGAAATTCCATGTCTAAAAATGGTGTTGCTTCCACATTTTAAAAATCAAGCCTTTTTGGTGCCTGGGGAAGAAAACGCCTGACTCCGCGTTCAGGAAGAATGCTGCAAAGGAACCAAAATATTTTTTGAAGCCAATTTTTTTTTTGAAACCAAATGCAAAAACGGACACCAGGATGAGTTTCGGGATGAAATTCCATGTCTCAAAATGGTGTTTCTTCCACTTTATAAAAACTAGCATTTTTGGTCCCTGGAAAAGAAAACGCGTGACTCCACAGTCAGGAAATGCTGCCCAGGAACCAAAAATGTTTTTTGAAGCCAATTTTTTTTTTTTTGAAACCAAATGCAAAAACGGACACCAGGATGAGTTTCGGGATGGAATTCCATGTCTCAAAATGGTGTTTATTCCACTTTTTAAAAATCAAGCCTTTTTGGTGCCTGGGGAAGAAAACACCTGAGTCTGCGGTCAGGAACAATGCTGCAAAGGAACCAAAATGTTTTTTGAAGCCAAATTGTTTTTGTTTTTTTTTGAAACCAAATGCAAAAACGGACATCAGGATGAGTTTCGGGATGAAATTCCATGTCTCAAAATGGTGTTTATTTCACTTTTTAAAAATCGAGCCTTTTTCGTGCCTGTGGAAGAAAACGCGTGACTCCGCGGTCAGGAAAAATGCTGCAAAGGAACCAAAATGTTTTTGAAAGCCAAATTTTTTTTTTGAAACCAAATGCAAAAACGGACACTAGGATGAATTTCGGGATGAAATTCCATGTCTAAAAATGGTGTTGCTTCCACTTTTTAAAAATCAAGCCTTTTTGGTGCCTGGGAAAGAAAACACCTGACTCCGCGGTCAAGAAAATGCTGCCCAGACACCAAAATGTTTTTCAAGACACTTTTTTTTTTGAAACCAAATGCAAAAACGGACACCAGGATGAGTTTCTGGATGAAATTCCATGTCTAAAAATGGTGTTGCTTCTACTTTTTAAAAATCAAGCCTTTTTGGTGCCTGGGGAAGAAAACGCGTGACTCCGCGGTCAGGAAAAATGCTGCAAAGGAACCAAAATGTTTTTTGAAGCCAATTTTTTTTTTGAAACCAAATGCAAAAACGGACACTAGGATGAATTTCGGGATGAAATTCCATGTCTAAAAATGGTGTTGCTTCCACATTTTAAAAATCAAGCCTTTTTGGTGCCTGGGGAAGAAAACACCTGAGTCTGCGGTCAGGAAAAATGCTGCAAAGGAACCAAAATGTTTTTTGAAGCCAATTTTTTTTTTTGAAACCAAATGCAAAAACAGACACTAGGATGAATTTCGGGATGAAATTCCATGTCTAAAAATGGTGTTGCTTCCACATTTTAAAAATCAAGCCTTTTTGGTGCCTGGGGAAGAAAACACCTCAGTCTGCGGTCAGGAAAAATGCTGCAAAGGAACCAAAATGTTTTTTGAAGCCAATTTTTTTTTTGAAACCAAATGCAAAAACAGACACTAGGATGAATTTCGGGATGAAATTCCATGTCTAAAAATGGTGTTGCTTCCACATTTTAAAAATCAAGCCTTTTTGGTGCCTGGGGAAGAAAACGCCTGACTCCGCGTTCAGTAAAAATGCTGCAAAGGAACCAAAATGTTTTTTGAAGCCAATTTTTTTTTTGAAACCAAATGCAAAAACGGACACCAGGATGAGTTTCGGGATGAAATTCCATGTCTCAAAATGGTGTTTCTTCCACTTTATAAAAACTAGAATTTTTGGTCCCTGGAAAAGAAAACGCGTGACTCCATAGTCAGGAAATGCTGCCCAGGAACCAAAAATGTTTTTTGAAGCCAATTTTTTTTTTTGAAACCAAATGCAAAAACGGACACCAGGATGAGTTTCGGGATGGAATTCCATGTCTCAAAATGGTGTTTATTCCACTTTTTAAAAATCAAGCCTTTTTGGTGCCTGGGGAAGTAAACTCCTGAGTCTGCGGTCAGGAAAAATGCTGCAAAGGAACCAAAATGTTTTTTGAAGCCAAATTGTTTTTTTTTTTTTTGAAACCAAATGCAAAAACGGACACCAGGATGAGTTTCGGGATGAAATTCCATGTCTCAAAATGGTGTTTATTTCACTTTTTAAAAATCGAGCCTTTTTCGTGCCTGTGGAAGAAAACGCGTGACTCCGCGGTCAGGAAAAATGCTGCAAAGGAACCAAAATGTTTTTGAAAGCCAAATTTTTTTTTTGAAACCAAATGCAAAAACGGACACTAGGATGAATTTCGGGATGAAATTCCATGTCTAAAAATGGTGTTGCTTCCACTTTTTAAAAATCAAGCCTTTTTGGTGCCTGGGAAAGAAAACACCTGACTCCGCGGTCAAGAAAATGCTGCCCAGGAACCACAATGTTTTTCAAGACACTTTTTTTTTTGAAACCAAATGCAAAAACGGACACCAGGATGAGTTTCTGGATGAAATTCCATGTCTAAAAATGGTGTTGCTTCTACTTTTTAAAAATCAAGCCTTTTTGGTGCCTGGGGAAGAAAACACCTGAGTCTGCGATCAGGAAAATGCTGCCCAGGAACCAAAAATGTTTTTTGAAGCCAATTTTTTTTTTTGAAACCAAATGCAAAAACGGACACCAGGATGAGTTTCGGGATGAAATTCCATTTCTCAAAATGGTGTTTATTCCACTTTTTAAAAATCGAGCCTTTTTCGTGCCTGGGGAAGAAAACGCGTGACTCCGCGGTCAGGAAAAATGCTGCAAAGGAACCAAAATGTTTTTTGAAGCGAATTTTTTTTTTGAAAGCAAATGCAAAAACGGACACTAGGATGAATTTCGGGATGAAATTCCATGTCTAAAAATGGTGTTGCTTCCACATTTTAAAAATCAAGCCTTTTTGGTGCCTGGGGAAGAAAACACCTGAGTCTGCGGTCAGGAAAAATGCTGCCCAGGAACCAAAATGTTTTTTGAAGCCAATTTTTTTTTTGAAACCAAATGCAAAAACAGACACTAGGATGAATTTCGGGATGAAATTCCATGTCTAAAAATGGTGTTGCTTCCACATTTTAAAAATCAAGCCTTTTTGGTGCCTGGGGAAGAAAACACCTCAGTCTGCGGTCAGGAAAAATGCTGCAAAGGAACCAAAATGTTTTTTGAACCCAATTTTTTTTTTGAAACCAAATGCAAAAACAGACACTAGGATGAATTTCGGGATGAAATTCCATGTCTAAAAATGGTGTTGCTTCCACATTTTAAAAATCAAGCCTTTTTGGTGCCTGGGGAAGAAAACGCCTGACTCCGCGTTCAGTAAAAATGCTGCAAAGGAACCAAAATGTTTTTTGAAGCCAATTTTTTTTTTGAAACCAAATGCAAAAACGGACACCAGGATGAGTTTCGGGATGAAATTCCATGTCTCAAAATGGTGTTTCTTCCACTTTATAAAAACTAGAATTTTTGGTCCCTGGAAAAGAAAACGCGTGACTCCATAGTCAGGAAATGCTGCCCAGGAACCAAAAATGTTTTTTGAAGCCAATTTTTTTTTTTTGAAACCAAATGCAAAAACGGACACCAGGATGAGTTTCGGGATGGAATTCCATGTCTCAAAATGGTGTTTATTCCACTTTTTATAAATCAAGCCTTTTTGGTGCCTGGGGAAGTAAACTCCTGAGTCTGCGGTCAGGAAAAATGCTGCAAAGGAACCAAAATGTTTTTTGAAGCCAATTTTTTTTTTTGAAACCAAATGCAAAAACGGACACCAGGATGAGTTTCGGGATGAAATTCCATGTCTAAAAATGGTGTTGCTTCCACTTTTTAAAAATCAAGCCTTTTTGGTGCCTGGGAAAGAAAACACCTGACTCCGCGGTCAAGAAAATGCTGCCCAGGAACCACAATGTTTTTCAAGACACTTTTTTTTTTGAAACCAAATGCAAAAACGGACACCAGGATGAGTTTCTGGATGAAATTCCATGTCTAAAAATGGTGTTGCTTCTACTTTTTAAAAATCAAGCCTTTTTGGTGCCTGGGGAAGAAAACACCTGAGTCTGCGATCAGGAAAATGCTGCCCAGGAACCAAAAATGTTTTTTGAAGCCAATTTTTTTTTTTGAAACCAAATGCAAAAACGGACACCAGGATGAGTTTCGGGATGAAATTCCATTTCTCAAAATGGTGTTTATTCCACTTTTTAAAAATCGAGCCTTTTTCGTGCCTGGGGAAGAAAACGCGTGACTCCGCGGTCAGGAAAAATGCTGCAAAGGAACCAAAATGTTTTTTGAAGCGAATTTTTTTTTTGAAACCAAATGCAAAAACGGACACTAGGATGAATTTCGGGATGAAATTCCATGTCTAAAAATGGTGTTGCTTCCACATTTTAAAAATCAAGCCTTTTTGGTGCCTGGGGAAGAAAACACCTGAGTCTGCGGTCAGGAAAAATGCTGCAAAGGAACCAAAATGTTTTTTGAAGCCAATTTTTTTTTTTGAAACCAAATGCAAAAACAGACACTAGGATGAATTTCGGGATGAAATTCCATGTCTAAAAATGGTGTTGCTTCCACATTTTAAAAATCAAGCCTTTTTGGTGCCTGGGGAAGAAAACACCTCAGTCTGCGGTCAGGAAAAATGCTGCAAAGGAACCAAAATGTTTTTTGAACCCAATTTTTTTTTTTTGAAACCAAATGCAAAAACAGACACTAGGATGAATTTCGGGATGAAATTCCATGTCTAAAAATGGTATTGCTTCCACATTTTAAAAATCAAGCCTTTTTGGTGCCTGGGGAAGAAAACGCCTGACTCCGCGTTCAGGAAGAATGCTGCAAAGGAACCAAAATATTTTTTGAAGCCAATTTTTTTTTTGAAACCAAATGCAAAAACGGACACCAGGATGAGTTTCGGGATGAAATTCCATGTCTCAAAATGGTGTTTCTTCCACTTTATAAAAACTAGCATTTTTGGTCCCTGGAAAAGAAAACGCGTGACTCCACAGTCAGGAAATGCTGCCCAGGAACCAAAAATGTTTTTTGAAGCCAATTTTTTTTTTTTGAAACCAAATGCAAAAACGGACACCAGGATGAGTTTCGGGATGGAATTCCATGTCTCAAAATGGTGTTTATTCCACTTTTTAAAAATCAAGCCTTTTTGGTGCCTGGGGAAGAAAACACCTGAGTCTGCGGTCAGGAAAAATGCTGCAAAGGAACCAAAATGTTTTTTGAAGCCAAATTGTTTTTTTTTTTTTTTGAAACCAAATGCAAAAACGGACATCAGGATGAGTTTCGGGATGAAATTCCATGTCTCAAAATGGTGTTTATTTCACTTTTTAAAAATCGAGCCTTTTTCGTGCCTGTGGAAGAAAACGCGTGACTCCGCGGTCAGGAAAAATGCTGCAAAGGAACCAAAATGTTTTTGAAAGCCAAATTTTTTTTTTGAAACCAAATGCAAAAACGGACACTAGGATGAATTTCGGGATGAAATTCCATGTCTAAAAATGGTGTTGCTTCCACTTTTTAAAAATCAAGCCTTTTTGGTGCCTGGGAAAGAAAACACCTGACTCCGCGGTCAAGAAAATGCTGCCCAGACACCAAAATGTTTTTCAAGACACTTTTTTTTTTGAAACCAAATGCAAAAACGGACACCAGGATGAGTTTCTGGATGAAATTCCATGTCTAAAAATGGTGTTGCTTCTACTTTTTAAAAATCAAGCCTTTTTGGTGCCTGGGGAAGAAAACGCGTGACTCCGCGGTCAGGAAAAATGCTGCAAAGGAACCAAAATGTTTTTTGAAGCCAAGTTTTTTTTTTGAAACCAAATGCAAAAACGGACACTAGGATGAATTTCGGGATGAAATTCCATGTCTAAAAATGGTGTTGCTTCCACATTTTAAAAATCAAGCCTTTTTGGTGCCTGGGGAAGAAAACAACTGAGTCTGCGGTCAGGAAAAATGCTGCAAAGGAACCAAAATGTTTTTTGAAGCCAATTTTTTTTTTTTGAAACCAAATGCAAAAACAGACACTAGGATGAATTTCGGGATGAAATTCCATGTCTAAAAATGGTGTTGCTTCCACATTTTAAAAATCAAGCCTTTTTGGTGCCTGGGGAAGAAAACACCTCAGTCTGCGGTCAGGAAAAATGCTGCAAAGGAACCAAAATGTTTTTTGAAGCCAATTTTTTTTTTGAAACCAAATGCAAAAACAGACACTAGGATGAATTTCGGGATGAAATTCCATGTCTAAAAATGGTGTTGCTTCCACATTTTAAAAATCAAGCCTTTTTGGTGCCTGGGGAAGAAAACGCCTGACTCCGCGTTCAGTAAAAATGCTGCAAAGGAACCAAAATGTTTTTTGAAGCCAATTTTTTTTTTGAAACCAAATGCAAAAACGGACACCAGGATGAGTTTCGGGATGAAATTCCATGTCTCAAAATGGTGTTTCTTCCACTTTATAAAAACTAGAATTTTTGGTCCCTGGAAAAGAAAACGCGTGACTCCATAGTCAGGAAATGCTGCCCAGGAACCAAAAATGTTTTTTGAAGCCAATTTTTTTTTTTTGAAACCAAATGCAAAAACGGACACCAGGATGAGTTTCGGGATGGAATTCCATGTCTCAAAATGGTGTTTATTCCACTTTTTAAAAATCAAGCCTTTTTGGTGCCTGGGGAAGTAAACTCCTGAGTCTGCGGTCAGGAAAAATGCTGCAAAGGAACCAAAATGTTTTTTGAAGCCAAATTGTTTTTTTTTTTTTTTAAACCAAATGCAAAAAGGGACACCAGGATGAGTTTCGGGATGAAATTCCATGTCTCAAAATGGTGTTTATTTCACTTTTTAAAAATCGAGCCTTTTTCGTGCCTGTGGAAGAAAACACCTGACTCCGCGGTCAAGAAAATGCTGCCCAGGAACCACAATGTTTTTCAAGACACTTTTTTTTTTGAAACCAAATGCAAAAACGGACACCAGGATGAGTTTCTGGATGAAATTCCATGTCTAAAAATGGTGTTGCTTCTACTTTTTAAAAATCAAGCCTTTTTGGTGCCTGGGGAAGAAAACGCGTGACTCCGCGGTCAGGAAAAATGCTGCAAAGGAACCAAAATGTTTTTGAAAGCCAATTTTTTTTTTGAAACCAAATGCAAAAACGGACACTAGGATGAATTTCAGTATGAAATTCCATGTCTAAAAATGGTGTTGCTTCCACATTTTAAAAATCAAGCCTTTTTGGTGCCTGGGGAAGAAAACACCTGAGTCTGCGGTCAGGAAAAATGCAGCAAAGGAACCAAAATGTTTTTTGAAGCCAATTTTTTTTTTTGAAACCAAATGCAAAAACGGACACCAGGATGAGTTTCGGGATGAAATTCCATGTCTCAAAATGGTGTTTATTCCACTTTTTAAAAATCGAGCCTTTTTCGTGCCTGGGGAAGAAAACGCGTGACTCCGCGGTCAGGAAAAATGCTGCCCAGGAACCAAAATGTTTTTTCAAGCCAATTTTTTTTTAAACCAAATGCAAAAAGGGACACCAGGATGAGTTTTGGGATGAAATTCCATGTCTAAAAATGGTGTTGCTTCCACTTTTTAAAAATCGAGCCTTTTTCGTGCCTGGGGAAGAAAACGCGTGACTCCGCGGTCAGGAAAAATGCTGCAAAGGAACCAAAATGTTTTTTGAAGCCAATTTTTTTTTTGAAACCAAATGCAAAAACGGACACCAGGATGATTTTCGGGATGAAATTCCATGTCTAAAAATGGTGTTGTTTGCACTTTTTAAATATCAAGCCTTTTTGGTGCCTGGGAAAGAAAACACCTGAGTCCACGGTCAAGAAAATGCTGCAAAGGAACCAAAATGTTTTTTGAAGCCAATATTTTTTTAGAAACCAAATGCAAAAACGGACACCAGGATGAATTTTGGGATGAAATTCCATGTCTCAAAATGGTGTTGCTTCCACTTTTTAAAAATCGAGCCTTTTTCGTGCCTGGGGAAGAAAACGCGTGACTCCGCGGTCAGGAAAAATGCTGCAAAGGAACCAAAATGTTTTT
Source organism: Pantherophis guttatus (assembly GCF_059756535.1). Lineage (NCBI taxonomy): Eukaryota > Metazoa > Chordata > Lepidosauria > Squamata > Colubridae > Pantherophis > Pantherophis guttatus. Next base: position 91,066,486 of record NC_142068.1, on the reverse strand, counting down.
TGAAGCCAATTTTTTTTTTGAAACCAAATGCAAAAACGGACACCAGGATGATTTTCGGGATGAAATTCCATGTCTAAAAATGGTGTTGTTTGCACTTTTTAAATATCAAGCCTTTTTGGTGCCTGGGAAAGAAAACACCTGAGTCCACGGTCAAGAAAATGCTGCAAAGGAACCAAAATGTTTTTTGAAGCCAATATTTTTTTAGAAACCAAATGCAAAAACGGACACCAGGATGAGTTTCGGGATGAAATTCCATGTCTAAAAATGGTGTTGCTTCCACTTTTTAAAAATCAAGCCTTTTTGGTGCCTGGGAAAGAAAACACCTGACTCCGCGGTCAAGAAAATGCTGCCCAGGAACCACAATGTTTTTCAAGACACTTTTTTTTTTGAAACCAAATGCAAAAACGGACACCAGGATGAGTTTCTGGATGAAATTCCATGTCTAAAAATGGTGTTGCTTCTACTTTTTAAAAATCAAGCCTTTTTGGTGCCTGGGGAAGAAAACGCGTGACTCCGCGGTCAGGAAAAATGCTGCAAAGGAACCAAAATGTTTTTGAAAGTCAATTTTTTTTTTGAAACCAAATGCAAAAACGGACACTGGGATGAATTTCAGTATGAAATTCCATGTCTAAAAATGGTGTTGCTTCCACATTTTAAAAATCAAGCCTTTTTGGTGCCTGGGGAAGAAAACACCTGAGTCTGCGGTCAGGAAAAATGCTGCAAAGGAACCAAAATGTTTTTTGAAGCCAATTTTTTTTTTTGAAACCAAATGCAAAAACGGACACCAGGATGAGTTTCGGGATGAAATTCCATGTCTCAAAATGGTGTTTATTCCACTTTTTAAAAATCGAGCCTTTTTCGTGCCTGGGGAAGAAAACGCGTGACTCCGCGGTCAGGAAAAATGCTGCAAAGGAACCAAAATGTTTTTTGAAGCCAATTTTTTTTTTTAAACCAAATGCAAAAACGGACACCAGGATGAGTTTCGGGATGAAATTCCAAGTCTCAAAATGGTGTTTCTTCCACTTTATAAAAACTAGCATTTTTGGTCCCTGGAAAGGAAAACCCGTGACTCCACAGTCAGGAAATGCTGCCCAGGAACCAAAAATGTTTTTTGAAGCCAATTTTTTTTTTTGAAACCAAATGCAAAAACGGACACCAGGATGAGTTTCGGGATGAAATTCCATGTCTAAAAATGTTTGTTTGCACTTTTTAAAAATCAAGCCTTTTTGGTGCCTGGGAAAGAAGACACCAGACTCCGCGGTCAAAAAATGCTGCCCAGACACCAAAATGTTTTTTGAAGCCAAATTTTTTTTTAAAACCAAATGTAAAAACGGACACCAGGATGAGTTTCGGGATGAAATTCCATGTCTAACAATGGTGTTGCTTCCACTTTTTAAAAATCAAGACTTTTTGGTGCCTGGGGAAGAAAACACCTGACTCCGCGGTCAGGAAAAATGCTGCAAAGGAACCAAAATGTTTTTTGAAGCCAATTTTTTTTTTTTTTGAAACCAAATGCAAAAACGGACACCAGGATGAGTTTCGGGATGAAATTCCATGTCTCAAAATGGTGTTTATTCCACTTTTTAAAAATCGAGCCTTTTTCGTGCCTGGGGAAGAAAACGCGTGACTCCGCGGTCAGGAAAAATGCTGCAAAGGAACCAAAATGTTTTTGAAAGCCAAATTTTTTTTTTGAAACCAAATGCAAAAACGGACACTAGGATGAATTTCGGGATGAAATTCCATGTCTAAAAATGGTGTTGCTTCCACTTTTTAAAAATCAAGCCTTTTTGGTGCCTGGGAAAGAAAACACCTGACTCCGCGGTCAGGAAAAATGCTGCAAAGGAACCAAAATGTTTTTTGAAGCCAATTTTTTTTTTGAAACCAAATGCAAAAACGGACACCAGGATGAATTTTGGGATGAAATTCCAAGTCTAAAAATGGTGTTGCTTCCACTTTTTAAAAATCAAGCCTTTTTGGTGCCTGGGAAAGAAAACACCTGACTCCGCGGTCAAGAAAATGCTGCCCAGGAACCACAATGTTTTTGAAGACACTTTTTTTTTTGAAACCAAATGCAAAAACGGACACCAGGATGAGTTTTGGGATGAAATTCCATGTCTCAAAATGGTGTTGCTTCCACTTTTTAAAAATCGAGCCTTTTTTGTGCCTGGGGAAGAAAACGCGTGACTCCGCGGTGAGGAAAATGCTGCCCAGGAACCAAAATGTTTTTTGAAGCCAAATTTTTTTTTTTTAAACCAAATGCAAAAACGGACACCAGGATGAGTTTCGGGATGAAATTCCATGTCTAAAAATGTTTGTTTGCACTTTTTAAAAATCAAGCCTTTTTGGTGCCTGGGAAAGAAGACACCAGACTCCGCGGTCAAAAAATGCTGCCCAGACACCAAAATGTTTTTTGAAGCCAAATTTTTTTTTAAAACCAAATGTAAAAACGGACACCAGGATGAGTTTCGGGATGAAATTCCATGTCTAACAATGGTGTTGCTTCCACTTTTTAAAAATCAAGCCTTTTTGGTGCATGGGGACGAAAACACCTGACTCCGCGGTCAAGAAAATGCTGCCCAGGAACCACAATGTTTTTGAAGACACTTTTTTTTTTGAAACCAAATGCAAAAACGGACACCAGGATGAGTTTCGGGATGAAATTCCATGTCTCAAAATGGTGTTTATTCCACTTTTTAAAAATCGAGCCTTTTTCGTGCCTGGGGAAGAAAACGCGTGACTCCGCGGTCAGGAAAAATGCTGCAAAGGAACCAAAATGTTTTTTAAAGCCAAATATTTTTTTTGAAACCAAATGCAAAAACGGACACTAGGATGAATTTCGGGATGAAATTCCATGTCTAAAAATGGTGTTGCTTCCACTTTTTAAAAATCAAGCCTTTTTGGTGCCTGGGAAAGAAAACACCTGACTCCGCGGTCAGGAAAAATGCTGCAAAGGAACCAAAATGTTTTTTGAAGCCAATTTTTTTTTTTGAAACCAAATGCAAAAACGGACACCAGGATGAATTTTGGGATGAAATTCCAAGTCTAAAAATGGTGTTGCTTCCACTTTTTAAAAATCAAGCCTTTTTGCTGCCTGGGAAAGAAAAAACCTGACTCCGCGGTCAAGAAAATGCTGCCCAGGAACCACAATGTTTTTGAAGACACTTTTTTTTTTTAAACCAAATGCAAAAACGGACACCAGGATGAGTTTCTGGATGAAATTCCATGTCTAATAATGGTGTTGCTTCTACTTTTTAAAAATCAAGCCTTTTTGGTGCCTGGGAAAGAAAACACCTGACTCCGCGGTCAGGAAAAATGCTGCAAAGGAACCAAAATGTTTTTGAAAGTCAATTTTTTTTTTGAAACCAAATGCAAAAACGGACACTGGGATGAATTTCAGTATGAAATTCCATGTCTAAAAATGGTGTTGCTTCCACATTTTAAAAATCAAGCCTTTTTGGTGCCTGGGGAAGAAAACACCTGAGTCTGCGGTCAGGAAAAATGCTGCAAAGGAACCAAAATGTTTTTTGAAGCCAATTTTTTTTTTTGAAACCAAATGCAAAAACGGACACCAGGATGAGTTTCGGGATGAAATTCCATGTCTCAAAATGGTGTTTATTCCACTTTTTAAAAATCGAGCCTTTTTCGTGCCTGGGGAAGAAAACGCGTGACTCCGCGGTCAGGAAAAATGCTGCAAAGGAACCAAAATGTTTTTTGAAGCCAATTTTTTTTTTTAAACCAAATGCAAAAACGGACACCAGGATGAGTTTCGGGATGAAATTCCAAGTCTCAAAATGGTGTTTCTTCCACTTTATAAAAACTAGCATTTTTGGTCCCTGGAAAGGAAAACGCGTGACTCCACAGTCAGGAAATGCTGCCCAGGAACCAAAAATGTTTTTTGAAGCCAATTTTTTTTTTTGAAACCAAATGCAAAAAAGGACACCAGGATGAGTTTCGGAATGAAATTCCATGTCTCAAAATGGTGTTTATTCCACTTTTTAAAAATCGAGCCTTTTTCGTGCCTGGGGAAGAAAACGCGTGACTCCGCGGTCAGGAAAAATGCTGCAAAGGAACCAAAATGTTTTTTGAAGCCAATTTTTTTTTTGAAACCAAATGCAAAAACGGACACCAGGATGAGTTTCGGGATGAAATTCCATGTCTAAAAATGGTGTTGTTTGCACTTTTTAAATATCAAGCCTTTTTGGTGCCTGGGAAAGAAAACACCTGAGTCCACGGTCAAGAAAATGCTGCAAAGGAACCAAAATGTTTTTTGAAGCCAATATTTTTTTAGAAACCAAATGCAAAAACGGACACCAGGATGAATTTTGGGATGAAATTCCATGTCTCAAAATGGTGTTGTTTCCACTTTTTAAAAATCAAGCCTTTTTGGCGGCTGGGAAAGAAAACGCGTGACTCCGCGGTCAGGAAAAATGCTGCAAAGGAACCAAAATGTTTTTTGAAGCCAATTTTTTTTTTGAAACCAAATGCAAAAACGGACACCAGGATGAATTTTGGGATGAAATTCCAAGTCTAAAAATGGTGTTGCTTCCACTTTTTAAAAATCAAGCCTTTTTGGTGCCTGGGAAAGAAAACACCTGACTCCGCGGTCAAGAAAATGCTGCCCAGGAACCACAATGTTTTTGAAGCCAGTTTTTTTTTTTTTTGAAACCAAATGCAAAAACGGACACCAGGATGAGTTTCGGGATGAAATTCCATGTCTAAAAATGTTTGTTTGCACTTTTTAAAAATCAAGCCTTTTTGGTGCCTGGGAAAGAAGACACCAGACTCCGCGGTCAAAAAATGCTGCCCAGACACCAAAATGTTTTTTGAAGCCAAATTTTTTTTTAAAACCAAATGTAAAAACGGACACCAGGATGAGTTTCGGGATGAAATTCCATGTCTAACAATGGTGTTGCTTCCACTTTTTAAAAATCAAGCCTTTTTGGTGCCTGGGGAAGAAAACACCTGACTCCGCGGTCAGGAAAAATGCTGCAAAGGAACCAAAATGTTTTTTGAAGCCAATTTTTTTTTTTTTGAAACCAAATGCAAAAACGGACACCAGGATGAGTTTCGGGATGAAATTCCATGTCTCAAAATGGTGTTTATTCCACTTTTTAAAAATCGAGACTTTTTCGTGCCTGGGGAAGAAAACGCGTGACTCCGCGGTCAGGAAAAATGCTGCAAAGGAACCAAAATGTTTTTGAAAGCCAATTTTTTTTTTTGAAACCAAATGCAAAAACGGACACCAGGATGAATTTCGGGATGAAATTCCATGTCTCAAAATGGTGTTTATTCCACTTTTTAAAAATCGAGACTTTTTCGTGCCTGGGGAAGAAAACGCGTGAATCCGCGGTCAGGAAAAATGCTGCAAAGGAACCAAAATGTTTTTTGAAGCCAATTTTTTTTTTTGAAACCAAATGCAAAAACGGACACCAGGATGAATTTTGGGATGAAATTCCAAGTCTAAAAATGGTGTTGCTTCCACTTTTTAAAAATCAAGCCTTTTTGGTGCCTGGGAAAGAAAACACCTGACTCCGCGGTCAAGAAAATGCTGCCCAGGAACCACAATGTTTTTGAAGACACTTTTTTTTTTGAAACCAAATGCAAAAACGGACACCAGGATGAGTTTTGGGATGAAATTCCATGTCTCAAAATGGTGTTGCTTCCACTTTTTAAAAATCGAGCCTTTTTTGTGCCTGGGGAAGAAAACGCGTGACTCCGCGGTGAGGAAAATGCTGCCCAGGAACCAAAATGTTTTTTGAAGCCAAATTTTTTTTTTTTAAACCAAATGCAAAAACGGACACCAGGATGAGTTTCGGGATGAAATTCCATGTCTAAAAATGTATGTTTGCACTTTTTAAAAATCAAGCCTTTTTGGTGCCTGGGAAAGAAGACACCAGACTCCGCGGTCAAAAAATGCTGCCCAGACACCAAAATGTTTTTTGAAGCCAAATTTGTTTTTAAAACCAAATGTAAAAACGGACACCAGGATGAGTTTCGGGATGAAATTCCATGTCTAACAATGGTGTTGCTTCCACTTTTTAAAAATCAAGCCTTTTTGGTGCCTGGGGAAGAAAACACCTGACTCCGCGGTCAAGAAAATGCTGCCCAGGAACCACAATGTTTTTGAAGACACTTTTTTTTTTGAAACCAAATGCAAAAACGGACACCAGGATGAGTTTCGGGATGAAATTCCATGTCTCAAAATGGTGTTTCTTCCACTTTATAAAAACTAGCATTTTTGGTCCCTGGAAAAGAAAACGCGTGACTGCACAGTCAGGAAAATGCTGCCCAGGAACCAAAAATGTTTTTTGAAGCCAATTTTTTTTTTTGAAACCAAATGCAAAAACGGACACCAGGATGAGTTTCGGGATGAAATTCCATGTCTCAAAATGGTGTTTATTCCAGTTTTTAAAAATCGAGCCTTTTTCGTGCCTGGGGAAGAAAACGCGTGACTCCGCGGTCAGGAAAAATGCTGCAAAGGAACCAAAATGTTTTTTAAAGCCAAATTTTTTTTTTGAAACCAAATGCAAAAACGGACACTAGGATGAATTTCGGGATGAAATTCCATGTCTAAAAATGGTGTTGCTTCCACTTTTTAAAAATCAAGCCTTTTTGGTGCCTGGGAAAGAAAACACCTGACTCCGCGGTCAGGAAAAATGCTGCAAAGGAACCAAAATGTTTTTTGAAGCCAATTTTTTTTTTTGAAACCAAATGCAAAAACGGACACCAGGATGAATTTTGGGATGAAATTCCAAGTCTAAAAATGGTGTTGCTTCCACTTTTTAAAAATCAAGCCTTTTTGGTGCCTGGGAAAGAAAAAACCTGACTCCGCGGTCAAGAAAATGCTGCCCAGGAACCACAATGTTTTTGAAGACACTTTTTTTTTTTAAACCAAATGCAAAAACGGACACCAGGATGAGTTTCTGGATGAAATTCCATGTCTAATAATGGTGTTGCTTCTACTTTTTAAAAATCAAGCCTTTTTGGTGCCTGGGGAAGAAAACGCGTGACTCCGCGGTCAAGAAAAATGCTGCAAAGGAACCAAAATGTTTTTTGAAGCCAATTTTTTTTTTTGAAACCAAATGAAAAATCGGACACCAGGATGAGTTTCGGGATGAAATTCCATGTCTAAAAATGGTGTTGCGTCCACTTTTTTAAAAACGTGCATTTTTGGTCCCTGGAAAAGAAAACGCGTGACTCCGCTGTCAGGAAAATGCTGCCCAGGAACCAAAATGTTTTTTGAAGCCAATTTTTTTTTTTGAAACCAAATGCAAAAACGGACACCAGGATGAGTTTTGGAATGAAATTCCATGTCTAAAAATGGTGTTTCTTCCACTTTTTAAAAATCGAGCCTTTTTCATGCCTGGGGAAGAAAACGGGTGACTCCGCGGTCAGGAAAAATGCTGCCCAGGAACCAAAATGTTTTTTCAAGCCAAATTAGTTTTTTTAAAGCTAATGCAAAAACGGACACCAGGATGAGTTTTGGGATGAAATTCCATGTCTCAAAATGGTGTTGCTTCCACTTTTTAAAAATCGAGCCTTTTTTGTGCCTGGGGAAGAAAACCCGTGACTCCGCGGTGAGGAAAATGCTGCCCAGGAACCAAAAATTTTTTGAAGCCAATTTTTTTTTTTGAAACCAAATGCAAAAACGGACACCAGGATGAGTTTCGGGATGAAATTCCATGTCTAAAAATGTTTGTTTGCACTTTTTAAAAATCAAGCCTTTTTGGTGCCTGGGAAAGAAAACGCGTGACTCCGCGGTGAAGAAAATGCTGCCCAGACACCAAAATGTTTTTTGAAGCCAAATTTTTTTTTAAAACCAAATGTAAAAACGGACACCAGGATGAGTTTCGGGATGAAATTCCATGTCTAAAAATGGTGTTGCTTCCACTTTTTAAAAATCAAGCCTTTTTGGTGCCTGGGGAAGAAAACACCTGACTCCGCGGTCAAGAAAATGCTGCCCAGGAACCACAATGTTTTTGAAGACACTTTTTTTTTTGAAACCAAATGCAAAAACGGACACCAGGATGAGTTTCGGGATGAAATTCCATGTCTCAAAATGGTGTTTCTTCCACTTTATAAAAACTAGCATTTTTGGTCCCTGGAAAAGAAAACGCATGACTCCACAGTCAGGAAAATGCTGCCCAGGAACCAAAAAAGTTTTTTGAAGCCAATTTTTTTTTTGAAACCAAATGCAAAAACGGACACCAGGATGAGTTTCGGGATGAAATTCCATGTCTCAAAATGGTGTTTATTCCACTTTTTAAAAATCGAGCCTTTTTCGTGCCTGGGGAAGAAAACGCGTTACTCCGCGGTCAGGAAAAATGCTGCAAAGGAACCAAAATGTTTTTGGAAGCCAATTTTTTTTTTTGAAACCAAATGCAAAAACGGACACCAGGATGAGTTTCGGGATGAAATTCCATGTCTCAAAATGGTGTTTATTCCACTTTTTAAAAATCGAGCCTTTTTTGTGCCTGGGGAAGAAAACGCGTGACTCCGCGGTCAAGAAAATGCTGCAAAGGAACCAAAATGTTTTTTGAAGCCAATTTTTTTTTTGAAACCAAATGCAAAAACGGACACGAGGATGAATTTTGGGATGAAATTCCAAGTCTAAAAATGGTGTTGCTTCCACTTTTTAAAAATCAAGCCTTTTTGGTGCCTGGGAAAGAAAACACCTGACTCCGCGGTCAAGAAAATGCTGCCCAGGAACCACAATGTTTTTGAAGACACTTTTTTTTTTGAAACCAAATGCAAAAACGGACACCAGGATGAGTTTCTGGATGAAATTCCAAGTCTAATAATGGTGTTGCTTCTACTTTTTAAAAATCAAGCCTTTTTGGTGCCTGGGGAAGAAAACGTGTGACTCCGCGGTCAAGAATAATGCTGCAAAGGAACCAAAATGTTTTTTGAAGCCAATTTTTTTTTTTGAAACCAAATGCAAAAACGGACACCAGGATGAGTTTCGGGATGAAATTCCATGTCTAAAAATGTTTGTTTGCACTTTTTAAAAATCAAGCCTTTTTGGTGCCTGGGAAAGAAGACACCAGACTCCGCGGTCAAGAAAATGCTGCCCAGACACCAAAATGTTTTTTGAAGCCAAATTTTTTTTTAAAACCAAATGTAAAAACGGACACCAGGATGAGTTTCGGGATGAAATTCCATGTCTAAAAATGGTGTTGCTTCCACTTTTTAAAAATCAAGCCTTTTTGGTGCCTGGGGAAGAAAACACCTGACTCCGCGGTCAAGAAAATGCTGCCCAGGAACCACAATGTTTTTGAAGACACTTTTTTTTTTGAAACCAAATGCAAAAACGGAAACCAGGATGAGTTTCGGGATGAAATTCCATGTCTCAAAATGGTGTTTATTCCACTTTTTAAAAATCGAGCCTTTTTCGTGCCTGGGGAAGAAAACGCGTGACTCCGCGGTCAGGAAAAATGCTGCAAAGGAACCAAAATGTTTTTGGAAGCCAATTTTTTTTTTTGAAACCAAATGCAAAAACGGACACCAGGATGAGTTTCGGGATGAAATTCCATGTCTCAAAATGGTGTTTATTCCACTTTTTAAAAATCGAGCCTTTTTTGTGCCTGGGAAGAAAACGCGGGACTCCGCGGTCAAGAAAATGCTGCAAAGGAACCAAAATGTTTTTTGAAGCCAATTTTTTTTTTGAAACCAAATGCAAAAACGGACACGAGGATGAATTTTGGGATGAAATTCCAAGTCCAAAAATGGTGTTGCTTCCACTTTTTAAAAATCAAGCCTTTTTGGTGCCTGGGAAAGAAAAAACCTGACTCCGCGGTCAAGAAAATGCTGCCCAGGAACCACAATGTTTTTGAAGACACTTTTTTTTTTTAAACCAAATGCAAAAACGGACACCAGGATGAGTTTCTGGATGAAATTCAATGTCTAATAATGGTGTTGCTTCTACTTTTTAAAAATCAAGCCTTTTTGGTGCCTGGGGAAGAAAACGCGTGACTCCGCGGTCAAGAAAAATGCTGCAAAGGAACCAAAATGTTTTTTGAAGCCAATTTTTTTTTTTGAAACCAAATGAAAAATCGGACACCAGGATGAGTTTCGGGATGAAATTCCATGTCTAAAAATGGTGTTGCGTCCACTTTTTTAAAAACGTGCATTTTTGGTCCCTGGAAAAGAAAACGCGTGACTCCGCTGTCAGGAAAATGCTGCCCAGGAACCAAAATGTTTTTTGAAGCCAATTTTTTTTTTTGAAACCAAATGCAAAAACGGACACCAGGATGAGTTTCTGGATGAAATTCCATGTCTAATAATGGTGTTGCTTCTACTTTTTAAAAATCAAGCCTTTTTGGTGCCTGGGGAAGAAAACGCGTGACTCCGCGGTCAAGAATAATGCTGCAAAGGAACCAAAATGTTTTTTGAAGCCAATTTTTTTTTTTGAAACCAAATGCAAAAACGGACACCAGGATGAGTTTCGGGATGAAATTCCATGTCTAAAAATGTTTGTTTGCACTTTTTAAAAATCAAGCCTTTTTGGTGCCTGGGAAAGAAGACACCAGACTCCGCGGTCAAGAAAATGCTGCCCAGACACCAAAATGTTTTTTGAAGCCAAATTTTTTTTTAAAACCAAATGTAAAAACGGACACCAGGATGAGTTTCGGGATGAAATTCCATGTCTAAAAATGGTGTTGCTTCCACTTTTTAAAAATCGAGCCTTTTTCGTGCCTGGGGAAGAAAACGCGTGACTCCGCGGTCAGGAAAAATGCTGCAAAGGAACCAAAATGTTTTTTAAAGCCAATTTTTTTTTTGAAACCAAATGCAAAAATGGACACCATGATGAGTTTCGGGATGAAATTCCATGTCTCAAAATGGTGTTTATTCCACTTTTTAAAAATCGAGCCTTTTTCGTGCCTGGGGAAGAAAACGCGTGACTCCGCGGTCAGGAAAAATGCAGCAAAGGAACCAAAATGTTTTTGAAAGCCAAATTTTTTTTTTGAAACCAAATGCAAAAACGGACACTAGGATGAATTTCGGGATGAAATTCCATGTCTAAAAATGGTGTTGCTTCCACTTTTTAAAAATCAAGCCTTTTTGGTGCCTGGGAAAGAAAACACCTGACTCCGCGGTCAGGAAAAATGCTGCAAAGGAACCACAATGTTTTTGAAGACACTTTTTTTTTTGAAACCAAATGCAAAAACGGACACCAGGATGAGTTTCTGGATGAAATTACATGTCTAATAATGGTGTTGCTTCTACTTTTTAAAAATCAAGCCTTTTTGGTGCCTGGGGAAGAAAACGCGTGACTCCGCGGTCAAGAAAAATGCTGCAAAGGAACCAAAATGTTTTTTGAAGCCAATTTTTTTTTTTGAAACCAAATGAAAAAACGGACACCAGGATGAGTTTCGGGATGAAATTCCATGTCTAAAAATGGTGTTGCGTCAACTTTTTTAAAAACGTGCATTTTTGGTCCCTGGAAAAGAAAACGCGTGACTCCGCTGTCAGGAAAATGCTGCCCAGGAACCAAAATGTTTTTTGAAGCCAATTTTTTTTTTTTGAAACCAAATGCAAAAACGGACACCAGGATGAGTTTTGGAATGAAATTCCATGTCTAAAAATGGTGTTTCTTCCACTTTTTAAAAATCGAGCCTTTTTCATGCCTGGGGAAGAAAACGGGTGACTCCGCGGTCAGGAAAAATGCTGCCCAGGAACCAAAATGTTTTTTCAAGCCAAATTAGTTTTTTTAAAGCTAATGCAAAAACGGACACCAGGATGAGTTTTGGGATGAAATTCCATGTCTCAAAATGGTGTTGCTTCCACTTTTTAAAAATCGAGCCTTTTTTGTGCCTGGGGAAGAAAACCCGTGACTCCGCGGTGAGGAAAATGCTGCCCAGGAACCAAAAAGTTTTTTGAAGCCAATTTTTTTTTTTGAAACCAAATGCAAAAACGGACACCAGGATGAGTTTCGGGATGAAATTCCATGTCTAAAAATGTTTGTTTGCACTTTTTAAAAATCAAGCCTTTTTGGTGCCTGGGAAAGAAGACACCAGACTCCGCGGTCAAGAAAATGCTGCCCAGACACCAAAATGTTTTTTGAAGCCAAATTTTTTTTTAAAACCAAATGTAAAAACGGACACCAGGATGAGTTTCGGGATGAAATTCCATGTCTAAAAATGGTGTTGCTTCCACTTTTTAAAAATCAAGCCTTTTTGGTGCCTGGGGAAGAAAACACCTGACTCCGCGGTCAAGAAAATGCTGCCCAGGAACCACAATGTTTTTGAAGACACTTTTTTTTTTGAAACCAAATGCAAAAACGGACACCAGGATGAGTTTCGGGATGAAATTCCATGTCTCAAAATGGTGTTTATTCCACTTTTTAAAAATCGAGCCTTTTTCGTGCCTGGGGAAGAAAACGCGTTACTCCGCGGTCAGGAAAAATGCTGCAAAGGAACCAAAATGTTTTTGGAAGCCAATTTTTTTTTTTGAAACCAAATGCAAAAACGGACACCAGGATGAGTTTCGGGATGAAATTCCATGTCTCAAAATGGTGTTTCTTCCACTTTATAAAAACTAGCATTTTTGGTCCCTGGAAAAGAAAACGCATGACTCCACAGTCAGGAAAATGCTGCCCAGGAACCAAAAAAGTTTTTTGAAGCCAATTTTTTTTTTTGAAACCAAATGCAAAAACGGACACCAGGATGAGTTTCGGGATGAAATTCCATGTCTCAAAATGGTGTTTATTCCACTTTTTAAAAATCGAGCCTTTTTCGTGCCTGGGGAAGAAAACGCGTTACTCCGCGGTCAGGAAAAATGCTGCAAAGGAACCAAAATGTTTTTGGAAGCCAATTTTTTTTTTTCAAACCAAATGCAAAAACGGACACCAGGATGAGTTTCGGGATGAAATTCCATGTCTCAAAATGGTGTTTATTCCACTTTTTAAAAATCGAGCCTTTTTTGTGCCTGGGGAAGAAAACGCGTGACTCCGCGGTCAAGAAAATGCTGCAAAGGAACCAAAATGTTTTTTGAAGCCAATTTTTTTTTTGAAACCAAATGCAAAAACGGACACGAGGATGAATTTTGGGATGAAATTCCAAGTCTAAAAATGGTGTTGCTTCCACTTTTTAAAAATCAAGCCTTTTTGGTGCCTGGGAAAGAAAACACCTGACTCCGCGGTCAAGAAAATGCTGCCCAGGAACCACAATGTTTTTGAAGACACTTTTTTTTTTGAAACCAAATGCAAAAACGGACACCAGGATGAGTTTCTGGATGAAATTCCATGTCTAATAATGGTGTTGCTTCTACTTTTTAAAAATCAAGCCTTTTTGGTGCCTGGGGAAGAAAACGCCTGACTCCGCGGTCAAGAATAATGCTGCAAAGGAACCAAAATGTTTTTTGAAGCCAATTTTTTTTTTTGAAACCAAATGCAAAAACGGACACCAGGATGAGTTTCGGGATGAAATTCCATGTCTAAAAATGTTTGTTTGCACTTTTTAAAAATCAAGCCTTTTTGGTGCCTGGGAAAGAAGACACCAGACTCCGCGGTCAAGAAAATGCTGCCCAGACACCAAAATGTTTTTTGAAGCCAAATTTTTTTTTAAAACCAAATGTAAAAACGGACACCAGGATGAGTTTCGGGATGAAATTCCATGTCTAAAAATGGTGTTGCTTCCACTTTTTAAAAATCAAGCCTTTTTGGTGCCTGGGGAAGAAAACACCTGACTCCGCGGTCAAGAAAATGCTGCCCAGGAACCACAATGTTTTTGAAGACACTTTTTTTTTTGAAACCAAATGCAAAAACGGACACCAGGATGAGTTTCGGGATGAAATTCCATGTCTCAAAATGGTGTTTATTCCACTTTTTAAAAATCGAGCCTTTTTCGTGCCTGGGGAAGAAAACGCGTTACTCCGCGGTCAGGAAAAATGCTGCAAAGGAACCAAAATGTTTTTGGAAGCCAATTTTTTTTTTTGAAACCAAATGCAAAAACGGACACCAGGATGAGTTTCGGGATGAAATTCCATGTCTCAAAATGGTGTTTATTCCACTTTTTAAAAATCGAGCCTTTTTTGTGCCTGGGGAAGAAAACGCGTGACTCCGCGGTCAAGAAAATGCTGCAAAGGAACCAAAATGTTTTTTGAAGCCAATTTTTTTTTTGAAACCAAATGCAAAAACGGACACGAGGATGAATTTTGGGATGAAATTCCAAGTCTAAAAATGGTGTTGCTTCCACTTTTTAAAAATCAAGCCTTTTTGGTGCCTGGGAAAGAAAACACCTAAGTCCGCGGTCAAGAAAATGCTGCCCAGGAACCACAATGTTTTTGAAGACACTTTTTTTTTTGAAACCAAATGCAAAAACGGACACCAGGATGAGTTTCTGGATGAAATTCCATGTCTAATAATGGTGTTGCTTCTACTTTTTAAAAATCAAGCCTTTTTGGTGCCTGGGGAAGAAAACGCGTGACTCCGCGGTCAAGAATAATGCTGCAAAGGAACCAAAATGTTTTTTGAAGCCAATTTTTTTTTTTGAAACCAAATGCAAAAACGGACACCAGGATGAGTTTTGGGATGAAATTCCATGTCTCAAAATGGTGTTGCTTCCACTTTTTAAAAATCGAGCCTTTTTTGTGCCTGGGGAAGAAAACGCGTGACTCCGCGGTGAGGAAAATGCTGCCCAGGAACCAAAATGTTTTTTGAAGCCAAATTTTTTTTTTTGAAACCAAATGCAAAAACGGACACCAGGATGAGTTTCGGGATGAAATTCCATGTCTAATAATGGTGTTGCTTCTACTTTTTAAAAATCAAGCCTTTTTGGTGCCTGGGGAAGAAAACGCGTGACTCCGCGGTCAAGAAAAATGCTTCAAAGGAACCAAAATGTTTTTTGAAGCCAATTTTTTTTTTTGAAACCAAATGAAAAAACGGACACCAGGATGAGTTTCGGGATGAAATTCAATGTCTAAAAATGGTGTTGCGTCCACTTTTTTGAAAACGTGCATTTTTGGTCCCTGGAAAAGAAAACGCGTGACTCCGCTGTCAGGAAAATGCTGCCCAGGAACCAAAATGTTTTTTGAAGCCAATTTTTTTTTTTTGAAACCAAATGCAAAAATGGACACCATGATGAGTTTCGGGATGAAATTCCATGTCTCAAAATGGTGTTTATTCCACTTTTTAAAAATCGAGCCTTTTTCGTGCCTGGGGAAGAAAACGCGTGACTCCGCGGTCAGGAAAAATGCAGCAAAGGAACCAAAATGTTTTTGAAAGCCAAATTTTTTTTTTGAAACCAAATGCAAAAACGGACACTAGGATGAATTTCGGGATGAAATTCCATGTCTAAAAATGGTGTTGCTTCCACTTTTTAAAAATCAAGCCTTTTTGGTGCCTGGGAAAGAAAACACCTGACTCCGCGGTCAGGAAAAATGCTGCAAAGGAACCAAAATGTTTTTTGAAGCCAATTTTTTTTTTGAAACCAAATGCAAAAACGGACACCAGGATGAATTTTGGGATGAAATTCCAAGTCTAAAAATGGTGTTGCTTCCACTTTTTAAAAATCAAGCCTTTTTGGTGCCTGGGAAAGAAAAAACCTGACTCCGCGGTCAAGAAAATGCTGCCCAGGAACCACAATGTTTTTGAAGACACTTTTTTTTTTGAAACCAAATGCAAAAACGGACACCAGGATGAGTTTCTGGATGAAATTCCATGTCTAATAATGGTGTTGCTTCTACTTTTTAAAAATCAAGCCTTTTTGGTGCCTGGGGAAGAAAACGCGTGACTCCGCGGTCAAGAAAAATGCTGCAAAGGAACCAAAATGTTTTTTGAAGCCAATTTTTTTTTTTGAAACCAAATGAAAAAACGGACACCAGGATGAGTTTCGGGATGAAATTCCATGTCTAAAAATGGTGTTGCGTCAACTTTTTTAAAAACGTGCATTTTTGGTCCCTGGAAAAGAAAACGCGTGACTCCGCTGTCAGGAAAATGCTGCCCAGGAATCAAAATGTTTTTTGAAGCCAATTTTTTTTTTTTGAAACCAAATGCAAAAACGGACACCAGGATGAGTTTTGGAATGAAATTCCATGTCTAAAAATGGTGTTTCTTCCACTTTTTAAAAATCGAGCCTTTTTCATGCCTGGGGAAGAAAACGGGTGACTCCGCGGTCAGGAAAAATGCTGCCCAGGAACCAAAATGTTTTTTCAAGCCAAATTAGTTTTTTTAAAGCTAATGCAAAAACGGACACCAGGATGAGTTTTGGGATGAAATTCCATGTCTCAAAATGGTGTTGCTTCCACTTTTTAAAAATCGAGCCTTTTTTGTGCCTGGGGAAGAAAACCCGTGACTCCGCGGTGAGGAAAATGCTGCCCAGGAACCAAAAAGTTTTTTGAAGCCAAATTTTTTTTTAAAACCAAATGTAAAAACGGACACCAGGATGAGTTTCGGGATGAAATTCCATGTCTAAAAATGGTGTTGCTTCCACTTTTTAAAAATCAAGCCTTTTTGGTGCCTGGGGAAGAAAACACCTGACTCCGCGGTCAAGAAAATGCTGCCCAGGAACCACAATGTTTTTGAAGACACTTTTTTTTTTGAAACCAAATGCAAAAACGGACACCAGGATGAGTTTCGGGATGAAATTCCATGTCTCAAAATGGTGTTTATTCCACTTTTTAAAAATCGAGCCTTTTTCGTGCCTGGGGAAGAAAACGCGTTACTCCGCGGTCAGGAAAAATGCTGCAAAGGAACCAAAATGTTTTTGGAAGCCAATTTTTTTTTCTGAAACCAAATGCAAAAACGGACACCAGGATGAGTTTCGGGATGAAATTCCATGTCTCAAAATGGTGTTTCTTCCACTTTATAAAAACTAGCATTTTTGGTCCCTGGAAAAGAAAACGCATGACTCCACAGTCAGGAAAATGCTGCCCAGGAACCAAAAAAGTTTTTTGAAGCCAATTTTTTTTTTTGAAACCAAATGCAAAAACGGACACCAGGATGAGTTTCGGGATGAAATTCCATGTCTCAAAATGGTGTTTATTCCACTTTTTAAAAATCGAGCCTTTTTCGTGCCTGGGGAAGAAAACGCGTTACTCCGCGGTCAGGAAAAATGCTGCAAAGGAACCAAAATGTTTTTGGAAGCCAATTTTTTTTTTTGAAACCAAATGCAAAAACGGACACCAGGATGAGTTTCGGGATGAAATTCCATGTCTCAAAATGGTGTTTATTCCACTTTTTAAAAATCGAGCCTTTTTTGTGCCTGGGGAAGAAAACGCGTGACTCCGCGGTCAAGAAAATGCTGCAAAGGAACCAAAATGTTTTTTGAAGCCAATTTTTTTTTTGAAACCAAATGCAAAAACGGACACGAGGATGAATTTTGGGATGAAATTCCAAGTCTAAAAATGGTGTTGCTTCCACTTTTTAAAAATCAAGCCTTTTTGGTGCCTGGGAAAGAAAACACCTAAGTCCGCGGTCAAGAAAATGCTGCCCAGGAACCACAATGTTTTTGAAGACACTTTTTTTTTTGAAACCAAATGCAAAAACGGACACCAGGATGAGTTTCTGGATGAAATTCCATGTCTAATAATGGTGTTGCTTCTACTTTTTAAAAATCAAGCCTTTTTGGTGCCTGGGGAAGAAAACGCGTGACTCCGCGGTCAAGAATAATGCTGCAAAGGAACCAAAATGTATTTTGAAGCCAATTTTTTTTTTTGAAACCAAATGCAAAAACGGACACCAGGATGAGTTTTGGGATGAAATTCCATGTCTCAAAATGGTGTTGCTTCCACTTTTTAAAAATCGAGCCTTTTTTGTGCCTGGGGAAGAAAACGCGTGACTCCGCGGTGAGGAAAATGCTGCCCAGGAACCAAAATGTTTTTTGAAGCCAATTTTTTTTTTTTGAAACCAAATGCAAAAACGGACACCAGGATGAGTTTCGGGATGAAATTCCATGTCTAATAATGGTGTTGCTTCTACTTTTTAAAAATCAAGCCTTTTTGGTGCCTGGGGAAGAAAACGCGTGACTCCGCGGTCAAGAAAAATGCTTCAAAGGAACCAAAATGTTTTTTGAAGCCAATTTTTTTTTTTTGAAACCAAATGAAAAAACGGACACCAGGATGAGTTTCGGGATGAAATTCAATGTCTAAAAATGGTGTTGCGTCCACTTTTTTGAAAACGTGCATTTTTGGTCCCTGGAAAAGAAAACGCGTGACTCCGCTGTCAGGAAAATGCTGCCCAGGAACCAAAATGTTTTTTGAAGCCAATTTTTTTTTTTTTGAAACCAAATGCAAAAACGGACACCAGGATGAGTTTTGGAATGAAATTCCATGTCTAAAAATGGTGTTTCTTCCACTTTTTAAAAATCGAGCCTTTTTCATGCCTGGGGAAGAAAACGGGTGACTCCGCGCTCAGGAAA
Organism: Pantherophis guttatus; assembly: GCF_059756535.1. NCBI lineage: Eukaryota > Metazoa > Chordata > Lepidosauria > Squamata > Colubridae > Pantherophis > Pantherophis guttatus. Next base: position 91,048,130 of record NC_142068.1, on the reverse strand, counting down.
AATGGTGCCCAGGAACCAAAATGTTTTTTCAAGCCAAATTAGTTTTTTTAAAGCTAATGCAAAAACGGACACCAGGATGAGTTTTGGGATGAAATTCCATGTCTCAAAATGGTGTTGCTTCCACTTTTTAAAAATCGAGCCTTTTTTGTGCCTGGGGAAGAAAACGCGTGACTCCGCGGTGAGGAAAATGCTGCCCAGGAACCAAAATGTTTTTTGAAGCCAAATTTTTTTTTTTGAAACCAAATGCAAAAACGGACACCAGGATGAGTTTCGGGATGAAATTATATGTCTAAAAATGTTTGTTTCCACTTTTTAAAAATCAAGCCTTTTTGGTGCCTGGGAAGGAAGACACCAGACTCCGCGGTCAAGAAAATGCTGCCCAGACACCAAAATGTTTTTTGAAGCCAAATTTTTTTTTGAAACGAAATGCAAAAACGGACACCAGGATGAATTTTGGGATGAAATTCCATGTCTAAAAATGGTGTTGCTTCCACTTTTTAAAAATCAAGCCTTTTTGGTGCCTGGGAAAGAAAACACCTGACTCCGCGGTCAGGAAAAATGCTGCAAAGGAACCAAAATGTTTTTGAAAGCCAAATTTTTTTTTGGAAACCAAATGCAAAAACGGACACTAGGATGAATTTCGGGATGAAATTCCATGTCTAAAAATGGTGTTGCTTCCACTTTTTAAAAATCAAGCCTTTTTGGTGCCTGGGAAAGAAAACACCTGACTCCGCGGTCAAGAAAATGCTGCCCAGGAACCACAATGTTTTTGAAGACACTTTTTTTTTTGAAACCAAATGCAAAAACGGACACCAGGATGAGTTTCTGGATGAAATTCCATGTCTAATAATGGTGTTGCTTCTACTTTTTAAAAATCAAGCCTTTTTGGTGTCTGGGGAAGAAAACGCGTGACTCCGCGGTCAAGAAAAATGCTGCAAAGGAACCAAAATGTTTTTTGAAGCCAATTTTTTTTTTGAAACCAAATGAAAAAACGGACACCAGGATGAGTTTCGGGATGAAATTCCATGTCTAAAAATGGTGTTGCGTCCACTTTTTTAAAAACGTGCATTTTTGGTCCCTGGAAAAGAAAACGCGTGACTCCGCTGTCAGGAAAATGCTGCCCAGGAACCAAAATGTTTTTTGAAGCCAATTTTTTTTTTTTGAAACCAAATGCAAAAACGAACACCAGGATGAGTTTTGGAATGAAATTCCATGTCTAAAAATGGTGTTTCTTCCACTTTTTAAAAATCGAGCCTTTTTCATGCCTGGGGAAGAAAACGGGTGACTCCGCGCTCAGGAAAAATGCTGCCCAGGAACCAAAATGTTTTTTCAAGCCAAATTAGTTTTTTTAAAGCTAATGCAAAAACGGACACCAGGATGAGTTTTGGGATGAAATTCCATGTCTCAAAATGGTGTTGCTTCCACTTTTTAAAAATCGAGCCTTTTTTGTGCCTGGGGAAGAAAACGCGTGACTCCGCGGTGAGGAAAATGCTGCCCAGGAACCAAAATGTTTTTTGAAGCCAAATTTTTTTTTTTGAAACCAAATGCAAAAACGGACACCAGAATGAGTTTCGGGATGAAATTCCATGTCTAAAAATGTTTGTTTGCACTTTTTAAAAATCAAGCCTTTTTGGTGCCTGGGAAGGAAAACACCAGACTGCGCGGTCAAGAAAATGCTGCCCAGACACCAAAATGTTTTTTGAAACCAATTTTTTTTTAAAACCAAATGTAAAAACGGACACCAGGATGAGTTTCGGGATGAAATTCCATGTCTCAAAATGGTGTTTAGTCCACTTTTTAAAAATCGAGCCTTTTTTGTGCCTGGGGAAGAAAACGCGTGACTCCGCGGTCAGGAAAAATACTGCAAAGGAACCAAAATGTTTTTTGAAGCCAATTTTTTTTTTGAAACCAAATGCAAAAACGGACACCAGGATGAGTTTCGGGATGAAATTCCATGTCTCAAAATGTTTGTTTGCACTTTTTAAAAATCAAGCCTTTTTGGTGCCTGGGAAGGAAGACACCAGACTCCGCGGTCAAGAAAATGCTGCCCAGACACCAAAATGTTTTTTGAAGCCAATTTTTTTTTTTTGAAACCAAATGCAAAAACGGACACCAGGATGAGTTTCGGGATGAAATTCCATGTCTCAAAATGGTGTTTAGTCCACTTTTTAAAAATCGAGCCTTTTTTGTGCCTGGGGAAGAAAACGCGTGACTCCGCGGTCAGGAAAAATACTGCAAAGGAACCAAAATATTTTTTGAAGCCAATTTTTTTTTTGAAACGAAATGCAAAAACGGACACCAGGATGAATTTTGGGATGAAATTCCATGTCTAAAAATGGTGTTGTTTCCACTTTTTAAAAATCAAGCCTTTTTGGTGCCTGCGAAAGAAAACACCAGACTGCGCGGTCAAGAAAATGCTGCCCAGACACCAAAATGTTTTTTGAAACCAATTTTTTCTTAAAACCAAATGTAAAAACGGACACCAGGATGAGTTTCGGGATGAAATTCCATGTCTCAAAATGGTGTTTATTCCACTTTTTAAAAATCGAGCCTTTTTCGTGCCTGGGGAAGAAAACGCGTGACTCCGCTGTCAGGAAAAATACTGCAAAGGAACAAAAATGTTTTTTGAAGCCAATTTTTTTTTTTGAAACCAAATGCAAAAACGGACACCAGGATGAGTTTCGGGATGAAATTCCATTTCTCAAAATGGTGTTTATTCCACTTTTTAAAAATCGAGCCTTTTTCGTGCCTGGGGAAGAAAACGCGTGACTCCGCGGTCAGGAAAAATGCTGCAAAGGAACCAAAATGTTTTTGAAAGCCAAATTTTTTTTTTGAAACCAAATGCAAAAACGGATACTAGGATGAATTTCGGGATGAAATTCCATGTCTAAAAATGGTGTTGCTTCCACTTTTTAAAAATCAAGCCTTTTTGGTGCCTGGGAAAGAAAACACCTGACTCCGCGGTCAGGAAAAATGCTGCAAAGGAACCCAAATGTTTTTTGAAGCCAATTTTTTTTTTTGAAACCAAATGCAAAAACGGACACCAGGATGAATTTTGGGATGAAATTCCAAGTCTAAAAATGGTGTTGCTTCCACTTTTTAAAAATCAAGCCTTTTTGATGCCTGGGAAAGAAAACACCTGACTCCGCGGTCAAGAAAATGCTGCCCAGTAACCACAATGTTTTTGAAGACACTTTTTTTTTTGAAACCAAATGCAAAAACGGACACCAGGATGAGTTTCGGGATGAAATTCCATGTCTAATAATGGTGTTGCTTCTACTTTTTAAAAATCAAGCCTTTTTGGTGCCTGGGGAAGAAAACGCGTGACTCTGCGGTCAAGAAAAATGCTGCAAAGGAACCAAAATGTTTTTTGAAGCCAATTTTTTTTTTGAAACCAAATGAAAAAACGGACACCAGGATGAGTTTCGGGATGAAATTCCATGTCTAAAAATGGTGTTGCGTCCACTTTTTTAAAAACGTGCATTTTTGGTCCCTGGAAAAGAAAACGCGTGACTCCGCTGTCAGGAAAATGCTGCCCAGGAACCAAAATGTTTTTTGAAGCCAATTTTTTTTTTTTTGAAACCAAATGCAAAAACGGACACCAGGATGAGTTTTGGAATGAAATTCCATGTGTAAAAATGGTGTTTCTTCCACTTTTTAAAAATCGAGCCTTTTTCATGTCTGGGGAAGAAAACGGGTGACTCCGCGCTCAGGAAAAATGCTGCCCAGGAACCAAAATGTTTTTTCAAGCCAAATTAGTTTTTTTAAAGCTAATGCAAAAACGGACACCAGGATGAGTTTTGGGATGAAATTCCATGTCTCAAAATGGTGTTGCTTCCACTTTTTAAAAATCGAGCCTTTTTTGTGCCTGGGGAAGAAAACGCGTGACTCCGCGGTGAGGAAAATGCTGCCCAGGAACCAAAATGTTTTTTGAAGCCAAATTTTTTTTTTTGAAACCAAATGCAAAAACGGACACCAGGATGAGTTTCGGGATGAAATTCCATGTCTAAAAATGTTTGTTTTCACTTTTTAAAAATCAAGCATTTTTGGTGCCTGGATAAGAAGACACCAGACTCCGCAGTCAAGAAAATGCTGCCCAGACACCAAAATGTTTTTTGAAGCCAAATTTTTTTTTTGAAACGAAATGCAAAAACGGACACCAGGATGAATTTTGGGATGAAATTCCATGTCTAAAAATGGTGTTGTTTCCACTTTTTAAAAATCAAGCCTTTTTGGTGCCTGCGAAAGAAAACACCAGATTGCGCGGTCAAGAAAATGTTGCCCAGACACCAAAATATTTTTTGAAACCAATTTTTTTTTAAAACCAAATATAAAAACGGACACCAGGATGAGTTTCGGGATGAAATTCCATGTCTAAAAATGGTGTTGCTTCCACTTTTTAAAAATCAAGCCTTTTTGGTGCCTGGGGAAGAAAACGCGTGACTCCGCGGTCAGGAAAAATGCTGCAAAGGAACCAAACTGTTTTTGAAAGCCAATTTTTTTTTTTGAAACCAAATGCAAAAACGGACACTAGGATGAATTTCGGGATGAAATTCCATGTCTAAAAATGGTGTTGCTTCCACTTTTTAAAAATCAAGCCTTTTTGGTGCCTGGGAAAGAAAACACCTGACTCCGCGGTCAAGAAAATGCTGCCCAGGAACCACAATGTTTTTGAAGACACTTTTTTTTTGAAACCAAATGCAAAAACGGACACCAGGATGAGTTTCGGGATGAAATTCCATGTCTCAAAATGGTGTTTCTTCCACTTTATAAAAACTAGCATTTTTGGTCCCTGGAAAAGAAAACGCGTGACTCCACAGTCAGGAAAATGCTGCCCAGGAACCAAAAATGTTTTTTGAAGCCAATTTTTTTTTTTGAAACCAAATGCAAAAACGGACACCAGGATGAGTTTCGGGATGAAATTCCATGTCTCAAAATGGTGTTGATTCCACTTTTTAAAAATCGAGCCTTTTTCGTGCCTGGGGAAGAAAGCGCGTGACTCCGCGGTCAGGAAAAATGCTGCAAAGGAACCAAAATGTTTTTTGAAGCCAATTTTTTTTTTTTGAAACCAAATGCAAAAACGGACACCAGGATGAGTTTCGGGATGAAATTCCATGTCTCAAAATGGTGTTTATTCCACTTTTTAAAAATCGAGCCTTTTTCGTGCCTGGGGAAGAATACGCGTGACTCCGCGGTCAGGAAAAATGCTGCAAAGGAACCAAAATGTTTTTGAAAGCCAAATTTTTTTTTTTGAAACCAAATGCAAAAACGGACACTAGGATGAATTTCGGGATGAAATTCCATGTCTAAAAATGGTGTTGATTCCACTTTTTAAAAATCAAGCCTTTTTGGTGCCTGGGGAAGAAAACACCTGACTCCGCGGTCAGGAAAAATGCTGCAAAGGAACCAAAATGTTTTTTGAAGCCAATTTTTTTTTTGAAACCAAATGCAAAAACGGACACTAGGATGAATTTCGGGATGAAATTCCATGTCTAAAAATGGTGTTGCTTCCACTTTTTAAAAATCAAGCCTTTTTGGTGCCTGGGAAAGAAAACACCTGACTCCGCGGTCAAGAAAATGCTGCCCAGGAACCACAATGTTTTTGAAGACACTTTTTTTTTGAAACCAAATGCAAAAACGGACACCAGGATGAGTTTCGGGATGAAATTCCATGTCTCAAAATGGTGTTTCTTCCACTTTATAAAAACTAGCATTTTTGGTCCCTGGAAAAGAAAACGCGTGACTCCACAGTCAGGAAAATGCTGCCCAGGAACCAAAAATGTTTTTTGAAGCCAATTTTTTTTTTTGAAACCAAATGCAAAAACGGACACCAGGATGAGTTTCGGGATGAAATTCCATGTCTCAAAATGGTGTTGATTCCACTTTTTAAAAATCGAGCCTTTTTCGTGCCTGGGGAAGAAAGCGCGTGACTCCGCGGTCAGGAAAAATGCTGCAAAGGAACCAAAATGTTTTTTGAAGCCAATTTTTTTTTTTTGAAACCAAATGCAAAAACGGACACCAGGATGAGTTTCGGGATGAAATTCCATGTCTCAAAATGGTGTTTATTCCACTTTTTAAAAATCGAGCCTTTTTCGTGCCTGGGGAAGAATACGCGTGACTCCGCGGTCAGGAAAAATGCTGCAAAGGAACCAAAATGTTTTTGAAAGCCAAATTTTTTTTTTTGAAACCAAATGCAAAAACGGACACTAGGATGAATTTCGGGATGAAATTCCATGTCTAAAAATGGTGTTGATTCCACTTTTTAAAAATCAAGCCTTTTTGGTGCCTGGGGAAGAAAACACCTGACTCCGCGGTCAGGAAAAATGCTGCAAAGGAACCAAAATGTTTTTTGAAGCCAATTTTTTTTTTGAAACCAAATGCAAAAACGGACACCAGGATGAGTTTCGGGATGAAATTCCATGTCTCAAAATGGTGTTTATTCCACTTTTTAAAAATCGAGCCTTTTTTGTGCCTGGGGAAGAAAACGCGTGACTCCGCGGTCAGGAAAAATGCTGCAAAGGAACCAAAATGTTTTTTGAAGCCAATTTTTTTTTGAAACCAAATGCAAAAACGGACACTAGGATGAATTTCGGGATGAAATTCCATGTCTAAAAATGGTGTTGCTTCCACATTTTAAAAATCAAGCCTTTTTGGTGCCTGGGGAAGAAAACGCGTGACTCCGCGTTTAGGAAAAATGCTGCAAAGGAACCAAAATGTTTTTTGAAGCCAATTTTTTTTTTTGAAACCAAATGCAAAAACGGACACCAGGATGAGTTTCGGGATGAAATTCCATGTCTCAAAATGGTGTTTCTTCCACTTTATAAAAACTAGCATTTTTGGTCCCTGGAAAAGAAAACGCGTGACTCCGCAGTCAGGAAAATGCTGCCCAGGAACCAAAAATGTTTTTTGAAGCCAATTTTTTTTTTTGAAACCAAATGCAAAAACGGACACCAGGATGAGTTTCGGGATGAAATTCCATGTCTCAAAATGGTGTTTATTCCACTTTTTAAAAATCGAGCCTTTTTCGTGCCTGGGGAAGAAAACGCGTGACTCCGCGGTCAGGAAAAATGCTGCAAAGGAACCAAAATGTTTTTGAAAGCCAAATTTTTTTTTTGAAACCAAATGCAAAAACGGACACCAGGATGAATTTCGGGATGAAATTCCATGTCTAAAAATGGTGTTGCTTCCACTTTTTAAAAATCAAGCCTTTTTGATGCCTGGGAAAGAAAACACCTGACTCCGCGGTCAAGAAAATGCTGCCCAGGAACCACAATGTTTTTGAAGACACTTTTTTTTTTGAAACCAAATGCAAAAACGGACACCAGGATGAGTTTCGGGATGAAATTCCATGTCTAAAAATGGTGTTGCTTCTACTTTTTAAAAATCAAGCCTTTTTGGTGCCTGGGGAAGAAGACGTGTGACTCAGCGGTCAGGAAAAATGCTGCAAAGGAACCTAAATGTTTTTTGAAGCCAATTTTTTTTTGAAACCAAATGCAAAAACGGACACTAGGATGAATTTCGGGATGAAATTCCATGTCTAAAAATGGTGTTGCTTCCACATTTTAAAAATCAAGCCTTTTTGGTGCCTGGGGAAGAAAACACCTGAGTCTGCGGTCAGGAAAAATGCTGCAAAGGAACCAAAATGTTTTTTGAAGCCAATTTTTTTTTTTGAAACCAAATGCAAAAACAGACACTAGGATAAATTTCGGGATGAAATTCCATGTCTAAAAATGGTGTTGCTTCCACATTTTAAAAATCAAGCCTTTTTGGTGCCTGGGGAAGAAAACGCCTGACTCCGCGTTCAGGAAAAATGCTGCAAAGGAACCAAAATGTTTTTTGAAGCCAATTTTTTTTTTGAAACCAAATGCAAAAACGGACACCAGGATGAGTTTCGGGATGAAATTCCATGTCTCAAAATGGTGTTGATTCCACTTTTTAAAAATCGAGCCTTTTTCGTGCCTGGGGAAGAAAGCGCGTGACTCCGCGGTCAGGAAAAATGCTGCAAAGGAACCAAAATGTTTTTTGAAGCCAATTTTTTTTTTTTGAAACCAAATGCAAAAACGGACACCAGGATGAGTTTCGGGATGAAATTCCATGTCTCAAAATGGTGTTTATTCCACTTTTTAAAAATCGAGCCTTTTTCGTGCCTGGGGAAGAAAACGCGTGACTCCGCGGTCAGGAAAAATGCTGCAAAGGAACCAAAATGTTTTTTGAAGCCAATTTTTTTTTGAAACCAAATGCAAAAACGGACACTAGGATGAATTTCGGGATGAAATTCCATGTCTAAAAATGGTGTTGCTTCCACATTTTAAAAATCAAGCCTTTTTGGTGCCTGGGGAAGAAAACGCCTGACTCCGCGTTTAGGAAAAATGCTGCAAAGGAACCAAAATGTTTTTTGAAGCCAATTTTTTTTTTTGAAACCAAATGCAAAAACGGACACCAGGATGAGTTTCGGGATGAAATTCCATGTCTCAAAATGGTGTTTCTTCCACTTTATAAAAACTAGCATTTTTGGTCCCTGGAAAAGAAAACGCGTGACTCCGCAGTCAGGAAAATGCTGCCCAGGAACCAAAAATGTTTTTTGAAGCCAATTTTTTTTTTTGAAACCAAATGCAAAAACGGACACCAGGATGAGTTTCGGGATGAAATTCCATGTCTCAAAATGGTGTTTATTCCACTTTTTAAAAATCGAGCCTTTTTCGTGCCTGGGGAAGAAAACGCGTGACTCCGCGGTCAGGAAAAATGCTGCAAAGGAACCAAAATGTTTTTGAAAGCCAAATTTTTTTTTTGAAACCAAATGCAAAAACGGACACCAGGATGAGTTTCGGGATGAAATTCCATGTCTCAAAATGGTGTTTCTTCCACTTTATAAAAACTAGCATTTTTGGTCCCTGGAAAAGAAAACGCGTGACTCCGCAGTCAGGAAAATGCTGCCCAGGAACCAAAAATGTTTTTTGAAGCCAATTTTTTTTTTTGAAACCAAATGCAAAAACGGACACCAGGATGAGTTTCGGGATGAAATTCCATGTCTCAAAATGGTGTTTATTCCACTTTTTAAAAATCGAGCCTTTTTCGTGCCTGGGGAAGAAAACGCGTGACTCCGCGGTCAGGAAAAATGCTGCAAAGGAACCAAAATGTTTTTGAAAGCCAAATTTTTTTTTTGAAACCAAATGCAAAAACGGACACCAGGATGAATTTTGGGATGAAATTCCATGTCTAAAAATGGTGTTGCTTCCACTTTTTAAAAATCAAGCCTTTTTGATGCCTGGGAAAGAAAACACCTGACTCCGCGGTCAAGAAAATGCTGCCCAGGAACCACAATGTTTTTGAAGACACTTTTTTTTTTGAAACCAAATGCAAAAACGGACACCAGGATGAGTTTCGGGATGAAATTCCATGTCTAAAAATGGTGTTGCTTCTACTTTTTAAAAATCAAGCCTTTTTGGTGCCTGGGGAAGAAGACGTGTGACTCAGCGGTCAGGAAAAATGCTGCAAAGGAACCTAAATGTTTTTTGAAGCCAATTTTTTTTTTGAAACCAAATGCAAAAACGGACACTAGGATGAATTTCGGGATGAAATTCCATGTCTAAAAATGGTGTTGCTTCCACATTTTAAAAATCAAGCCTTTTTGGTGCCTGGGGAAGAAAACACCTGAGTCTGCGGTCAGGAAAAATGCTGCAAAGGAACCAAAATGTTTTTTGAAGCCAATTTTTTTTTTTGAAACCAAATGCAAAAACAGACACTAGGATAAATTTCGGGATGAAATTCCATGTCTAAAAATGGTGTTGCTTCCACATTTTAAAAATCAAGCCTTTTTGGTGCCTGGGGAAGAAAACGCCCGACTCCGCGTTCAGGAAAAATGCTGCAAAGGAACCAAAATGTTTTTTGAAGCCAATTTTTTTTTTGAAACCAAATGCAAAAACGGACACCAGGATGAGTTTCGGGATGAAATTCCATGTCTCAAAATCGTGTTTCTTCCACTTTATAAAAACTAGCATTTTTGGTCCCTGGAAAACAAAACGCGTGACTCCACAGTCAGGAAATGCTGCCCAGGAACCAAAAATGTTTTTTGAAGCCAATTTTTTTTTTGAAACCAAATGCAAAAACGGACACCAGGCTGAATTTTGGGATGAAATTCCATGTCTAAAAATGGTGTTTATTCCACTTTTTAAAAATCGAGCCTTTTTCATGCCTGGGGAAGAAAACGCGTGACTCCGCGGTCAGGTAAAATGCTGCCCAGGAACCACAATGTTTTTTCAAGCCAATTTTTTTTTAAAACCAAATGCAAAAAGGGACACCAGGATGAGTTTCGGGATGAAATTCCATGTCTCAAAATGGTGTTTCTTCCACTTTATAAAAACTAGCATTTTTGGTCCCTGGAAAAGAAAACGCGTGACTCCACAGTCAGGAAAATGCTGCCCAGGAACCAAAAATGTTTTTTGAAGCCAATTTTTTTTTTTGAAACCAAATGCAAAAACGGACACCAGGATGAGTTTCGGGATGAAATTCCATGTCTCAAAATGGTGTTGATTCCACTTTTTAAAAATCGAGCCTTTTTCGTGCCTGGGGAAGAAAGCGCGTGACTCCGCGGTCAGGAAAAATGCTGCAAAGGAACCAAAATGTTTTTTGAAGCCAATTTTTTTTTTTTGAAACCAAATGCAAAAACGGACACCAGGATGAGTTTCGGGATGAAATTCCATGTCTCAAAATGGTGTTTATTCCACTTTTTAAAAATCGAGCCTTTTTCGTGCCTGGGGAAGAAAACGCGTGACTCCGCGGTCAGGAAAAATGCTGCAAAGGAACCAAAATGTTTTTTGAAGCCAATTTTTTTTTGAAACCAAATGCAAAAACGGACACTAGGATGAATTTCGGGATGAAATTCCATGTCTAAAAATGGTGTTGCTTCCACATTTTAAAAATCAAGCCTTTTTGGTGCCTGGGGAAGAAAACGCCTGACTCCGCGTTTAGGAAAAATGCTGCAAAGGAACCAAAATGTTTTTTGAAGCCAATATTTTTTTTTTGAAACCAAATGCAAAAACGGACACCAGGATGAGTTTCGGGATGAAATTCCATGTCTCAAAATGGTGTTTCTTCCACTTTATAAAAACTAGCATTTTTGGTCCCTGGAAAAGAAAACGCGTGACTCCGCAGTCAGGAAAATGCTGCCCAGGAACCAAAAATGTTTTTTGAAGCCAATTTTTTTTTTGAAACCAAATGCAAAAACGGACACCAGGATGAGTTTCGGGATGAAATTCCATGTCTCAAAATGGTGTTTATTCCACTTTTTAAAAATCGAGCCTTTTTCGTGCCTGGGGAAGAAAACGCGTGACTCCGCGGTCAGGAAAAATGCTGCAAAGGAACCAAAATGTTTTTGAAAGCCAAATTTTTTTTTTGAAACCAAATGCAAAAACGGACACCAGGATGAGTTTCGGGATGAAATTCCATGTCTCAAAATGGTGTTTCTTCCACTTTATAAAAACTAGCATTTTTGGTCCCTGGAAAAGAAAACGCGTGACTCCGCAGTCAGGAAAATGCTGCCCAGGAACCAAAAATGTTTTTTGAAGCCAATTTTTTTTTTTGAAACCAAATGCAAAAACGGACACCAGGATGAGTTTCGGGATGAAATTCCATGTCTCAAAATGGTGTTTATTCCACTTTTTAAAAATCGAGCCTTTTTCGTGCCTGGGGAAGAAAACGCGTGACTCCGCGGTCAGGAAAAATGCTGCAAAGGAACCAAAATGTTTTTGAAAGCCAAATTTTTTTTTTGAAACCAAATGCAAAAACGGACACCAGGATGAATTTTGGGATGAAATTCCATGTCTAAAAATGGTGTTGCTTCCACTTTTTAAAAATCAAGCCTTTTTGATGCCTGGGAAAGAAAACACCTGACTCCGCGGTCAAGAAAATGCTGCCCAGGAACCACAATGTTTTTGAAGACACTTTTTTTTTTGAAACCAAATGCAAAAACGGACACCAGGATGAGTTTCGGGATGAAATTCCATGTCTAAAAATGGTGTTGCTTCTACTTTTTAAAAATCAAGCCTTTTTGGTGCCTGGGGAAGAAGACGTGTGACTCAGCGGTCAGGAAAAATGCTGCAAAGGAACCTAAATGTTTTTTGAAGCCAATTTTTTTTTTGAAACCAAATGCAAAAACGGACACTAGGATGAATTTCGGGATGAAATTCCATGTCTAAAAATGGTGTTGCTTCCACATTTTAAAAATCAAGCCTTTTTGGTGCCTGGGGAAGAAAACACCTGAGTCTGCGGTCAGGAAAAATGCTGCAAAGGAACCAAAATGTTTTTTGAAGCCAATTTTTTTTTTTGAAACCAAATGCAAAAACAGACACTAGGATAAATTTCGGGATGAAATTCCATGTCTAAAAATGGTGTTGCTTCCACATTTTAAAAATCAAGCCTTTTTGGTGCCTGGGGAAGAAAACGCCCGACTCCGCGTTCAGGAAAAATGCTGCAAAGGAACCAAAATGTTTTTTGAAGCCAATTTTTTTTTTGAAACCAAATGCAAAAACGGACACCAGGATGAGTTTCGGGATGAAATTCCATGTCTCAAAATCGTGTTTCTTCCACTTTATAAAAACTAGCATTTTTGGTCCCTGGAAAACAAAACGCGTGACTCCACAGTCAGGAAATGCTGCCCAGGAACCAAAAATGTTTTTTGAAGCCAATTTTTTTTTTGAAACCAAATGCAAAAACGGACACCAGGCTGAATTTTGGGATGAAATTCCATGTCTAAAAATGGTGTTTATTCCACTTTTTAAAAATCGAGCCTTTTTCATGCCTGGGGAAGAAAACGCGTGACTCCGCGGTCAGGTAAAATGCTGCCCAGGAACCACAATGTTTTTTCAAGCCAATTTTTTTTTAAAACCAAATGCAAAAAGGGACACCAGGATGAGTTTTGGGATGAAATTCCATGTCTCAAAATGGTGTTGCTTCCACTTTTTAAAAATCGAGCCTTTTTCGTGCCTGGGGAAGAAAACGCCTGACTCCGCGTTCAGGAAAAATGCTGCAAAGGAACCAAAATGTTTTTTGAAGCCAATTTTTTTTTTGAAACCAAATGCAAAAACGGACACCAGGATGAGTTTCGGGATGAAATTCGATGTCTAAAAATTGTGTTGCTTCCACTTTTTAAAAATAGAGCCTTTTTTGTGCCTGGGGAAGAAAACGCGTGACTCCGCGGTCTGGAAAAATCCTGTCCAGGAACCAAAATGTTTTTTGAAGCCAAATTTTTTTTTGAAACCAAATGCAAAAAGGAGACCAGGACAAGATTGACAGTGGAATTCCACGTTTAAAAATGGTATTGCTTCATTTTTTTAAAAATGGAGCCTTTTTGGTGCCTGGGGAAGAAAACGTTTGACTCCGCGGTTAGAAAAAATGCTCCCCAGGAACCAAAATGATCTTTGTAGCCAAATTTGTTTTTTTAAACCAAATGCAAAAACTGACACCAGGATGCGTTTCGGGATGAAATTCCATGTCTAAAAATGGTGTTGCTTCCATGTTTTAAAAATCGAGCCTTTTTGATTCCTGGGGAAGAAAACGCGTGACTCTGCGGTCAGGAAAAATGCTGCCCAGGAACCAAAATGTTTTTTGAAGCCAAATTTTTTTTTGAAACCAAATGCAAAAACGGACACCAGGATGAGTTTCGGGATTAAATTCCATGTCTAAAAATGGCGTTGCTTCGACTTTTTAAAAATCGAACCTTTTTGGTGCCTGGGGAAGAAAACGCGTGACTAAACACTAAAGGTGTACGGAGCGCTGTTATCTTCCCACCAAAGGTGGTCCCTATTTTTCTACTTGCATTTTTTACATGCTTTCGAACTGCTAGATTGGCATAAACTGGGACAAGTAACGGGAGCTCACTCCGTTATGCGGCACTAGGGATTTGAACCGCTGAACTGCTGACCTTTATATTGACAAGCTCAATACCTTAGCCACTGAGCCACTACCTTATTTATACTATTATAACTATCACCATGTTTTCCCCAAAATAAGACCCTGACTTATATTTTTTTGAACCCTGAAATAAGTGCTTGCCCTTATTGCCATGTAGCTCAAAAGCCCCATTGGGCTTATTATCAGGGGATGTCTTATTTTGAGGAAAACAGGGTAGTTTATATCATTATAATATATATACAGTATATATATGCCCGCTTGTGTATACTATTATGTAAATGTAAAAAGTTGAGGTTTTATGTCATTATCTTATTCTACTGCACCAAAGGGAGCAGAAATCAATTTCTTTTTTCTCTTTTCTTTCCCCCACTTTCCCCTTCTCTTTTTCCCTCCCCTATCTTTTCTATTATTTGCTTTTGTAGTTTTGTATTTTTTATTACAAACTAATAAAAAGAACAGTTAAAAAGAGAGAGCGAGAGTGATTCGTGTAATATATCTGCTTGTATGAATACATAGTAGTTTTGTTCCACACCAGCACTGATGTTGAATTCTAATATAACTTAAAACATTGTATGCAATATATTTAATACTGCATGTGGCAACCATTTTAACACACCCTGTGAATATGATTCAGTGGGCCTTTGATTTCTGGCCTCCCACATTTAAAAATTCTTCTTCGAAGTGTTCGCTGATGGATTGCAGTCTTTTCCTGCTCCAATCAATGTTTTCAGTTGTGTCTACTTTGATAGATGATAGTTGGCCACATGTGAAAAGAGAAAGTCAATGGCAAAATGTATATTTTCTTCCCTTCTCTGAAGGGAAGTGTCTTAGTTGGTCATTTCTTTTCATGTGAATAAAGAATTATTATATAGTTCTATAGCTTAAAAATTTGGAATAGGATCTTATCTACAGCCAAGAGTCATGTTGCATGCTAATGCACATATTTCAATAAACATGGTAATATCCTGGGCTCCCATGGTGGTGGAATTTATAAAACAATAAATCACACACTCTTAGAAATGGAAGAACTTGTAACCTTATAAGATCTTAAACTTACTTAATGGTAATGGTAAAACAAAAGACCAGTTGATATTATTTTAAAATTCGTGGAACACCAGATCAGAGCCAACTACTCAATTACTGCTTTTAATTGAATGCTGCTGACATAATTTGCTCATTTTTTTTAATGAAAAATAAAAGAAAAGATGGCGTTTCTTTCACACAGAACTTCAAGTGAATTCCTAGCTCCATCCATGTAACTTTCTTGATATAATTTGCCACTGTCAGATTCTTTCCCCTCTCCTCCCCCTCCCCCAAGCTCTAGTCTATCCTACAGATCTGAGATTCATAGGTGTCTGGTTAAAAACACACATTTTTTTTCCACAAACAATGCATTGCAACGTTATAATGTCACCTATGAAGTCCTCCTCCTGATTTCTCAACTGGTTTTGAAGAATGGTGCCTGTGGTGGGTTTCAAGGAAACATGATGTTCTGTCCCCGTCTCACACACGCACCCCCACAGACAGGCAACAGTTAAAGTACTCAGCCGACAACAGTTTATCTGGTATCAGAATTGGCAGCAACTCAGTGGCTGGCTGCCAGGTATTCTTTACTCATGAGGGGGGAGTTTCTCCCTTCATCCGGGAACAAAGCCAATACACAATAATCAACAAAGTCCAGTAAATACAAAGAAGGTCGTCCGATATCCATTTTTTGCTTGTCACAGAGCTGAACTGGCCACCACACCCTCTTTTATACCCTGTGGGGTGTGGTCCAGTGACTCAGCCTAATGCCTGGCACGCCTCTTCTTCTGTTGCGCGCGCTTATCTCTGCGACACTGCCGAGGATCCAGCCAAGACTCATCTCCCTCATTACTGTCCACCTGTGGCTGCGTGGACATGCTTGGCCCCGGACCTATCTCTTGACCTTCGGCGGACACCGAAGGCATTGCCATAGAGGAGGGTCCTGGAGAGGGAGGCCTTGCCAACTCCTCTCCTTCACTTTCGGAGTCCTCTCCTGCCAATAACACAGGCTCAGGTAACGGAGCTACAACACATGTGTTCATATAAATGAAGATGGCTTGCTAATACACAGGAGACCTGCCATTGTTTACTATCAAATTGACTGGCTTCAAACAGAATAGAGGTGGAAGGGACCTTGGAGGTCTTCTAGTTCAACCCTTTGCTCAAGCAGGAGACCCTATACCATTCCAGACAAGTGGCTCTCCGGGGTTGTTGTTGTTGTTGTTTTAACCCTCCAGTGATGGAGCACCCACAACTTCTGGAGGCAAGCTGTTCCACTGGTTAATTGTCCTCACTTTTAGGAAATTTTTCCTTAATTCTAGGTTGCTTCTCTCCTAGATTAGTTTCCATCTGTTGTTTCTTGTCTTACCTTCTGGTGCTTTGGATAACAAGTTGGTAGATAGATAGATAGATAGATAGATAGATAGATAGATAGATAGATAGATAGATAGATAGATAGATAGATAGATAGATGATAGATGATTGATAGATGATAGATGATAGATGATAGATGATAAATGGATGATGGATGGATGGATAGATAGATAGATAGATAGATAGATAGATAGATAGATAGATAGTAGATAGTAGATAGAAAGAGATAGAGAGATAGAGAGATAGATAGATAGATAGATAGATAGATAGATAGATAGATAGATAATAGATAGTTGATAGATGATAGATGATAGATGATAGATGGATGGATGGATAGATAGATAGATAGATAGTAGATAGTAGATAGTAGATAGATAGATAGATAGATGATAGATAGTAGATAGATAGATAGTAGATAGATAGATAGATGATAGATAGTAGATAGATAGATAGATAGATAGATGATAGATGATAGATGATAGATGATAGATGATAGATGATAGATGGATGGATGGATGGATGGATGGATAGATAGATAAATAGATAGTAGATAGATAGATAAATAGATAGATAGATAATAGATAGTTGATAGATGATAGATGATAGATGGATGAATAGATAAATAGATAGATAGATAATAGTAGATAGATAGATAATAGATAGTTGATAGATGATAGATGATAGATGGATGAATAGATAGATAGATAGATAATAGATAGTAGATAGTTAGATAGATAATAGATGATAGATAGATAGATAGATAGATAGATAGATAGATAGATAGATAGATAGATAGATAATAGATAGTTGATAGATGATAGATGGATGGATGGATAGATAGATAGATAACAGATTTAACAGATTAACAGAGTTAGAAGGGACCTTGTAGGTCATCTAGTCCAACCCCCTGCCAAAGGAGGAGACCCTACACCATTTCTGATAGATGGCAGTCCAGTCTCCTCTTGAAAGCCTCCAGTGATAGATAGATGATAGATAGATAGATAGATAGATAGATAGATAGATAGATAGATAGATAGATAGATAGATGAGAGATAGATGAGAGAGAAAGAGAGAGAGAGAGTTAATAGAGATAGATAAAGATAGATATAGATAGATATAGATATATTTTAAAAAATTCATTCTGGAGATTCAAAGAAAAGAAGGGACAAGGAACTTTGCTCCAAAGAAGATTCATGCTGTGGTTCTTCTCCTGCACTGACACCAGTTATGATTGTCTCCCTTGGCTTCTCTCTGTCAAATTCACTTCCTTTAGGGGTTCTGGAGATTAGCTCCAGCTTTTATACATCTGTCAGCAGGGCATGGCAAAAGAAAGAAGGAAGGTATTAAGCCATCTTCCTGAGACCTCGGGGCCATCCTTCCTAATCAGAGCTTCTCCTTGGCTTCCAATGACCCTCAGAAAGTTATACTGTGCTGCTAAACAGAAAAACAACAATTACCTTCTGACGGATGGACAAAATTACAGTCTTTCTTATTTGTACTTTCTATCATTTCAAACAAGAGGAAAAAGTCCCTTGGTACAACAGCTTTCACTTCAGCCGGAAACATTTTCCACGCATGGTGGCCGTCTTTGTTCCTTAGAAAAGAGAGCTGCAGAATTCAGAACTAGGATTTATTCAGGTAGTCCTCGACTTATGATCACAATGGAGCCTGAAATGTCTGTGTCAGGCCTGGAAGCCATCTTTTGCATTGGGCCTTCCGGCCTGCCACAATTTCTACTGTGGGAAACTGGGACGGGGGCTTGTATGGAGCATGGGTGATATACAGTCATAATAGCATTCTTTTCTCAGAGAGTCAAGGACATTTTGCCCTGCACCTGGAGGGGTGTGATTTGAAGACATCTCCAGTGGGGACGGTGCATTGATTGGACCATTGGCTCCCGGTGGTCTTCCGAGTGCGCTTCAAGGTGTTGGTTCTTACCTTTAAAGTGCTCCATGGCTTAGGACCTGGGTACCTACGAGACCACCTTCTGCAACCGATAACCTCCCACCAACCAGTACGCTCCCAAAGAGTGGGCCTCCTCAGAGTACCGTCAGTAAAGCAATGTCGGCTTGTGGTTCCTAGGAGGAGGGCCTTCTCTGTGGGGGCACCTGCCCTATGGAACAGGATACCCCCAGGGATACGAATGATCCCAGATCTCCGTACTTTCCGTCGTGCCCTGAAGACCTTTCTATTTCACCAAGCCGGACTGGCATAAATTGTTCAGATTATCTAAATTCTACGCTGAATATCTTAATTGATGAGCCAAATTGGTTTAATTATTTTAAATTATTTTTATTTCACATTATATGTATGTTATTCTGACTGTTCACCTCCCTGAGTCCTTCAGGAGAAGGGCGGTATAAAAATTAAATAAATAAATAAATAAATAAATAAATAAATAAATAAATAAATAAATAAATAAATAAATAAATGTGATGGACATGTGGGTGCTGGGCAGGGACTTGAACTTTCAACTGGGTGGGGAAAACCTGGAAACTTTCAGATTCGGATTTTCCCAGATGTGCCAACATGGCATCTCTAATAATATCAAACTTTGGCGAACTTTGAGCCTCGGACTCTTATTTCATTGGGGATGTTATTTGGAACCTTGACAGTCTGTGGCTAAGTGAGAGAGTTGTTAAGGGAGTTTCCCGCCCCCCATTTTATCACCTTTCTGGCCACAGGTGT
This sequence comes from Pantherophis guttatus, assembly GCF_059756535.1. NCBI lineage: Eukaryota > Metazoa > Chordata > Lepidosauria > Squamata > Colubridae > Pantherophis > Pantherophis guttatus. The sequence continues at coordinate 91,029,137 of NC_142068.1, read as the reverse complement.
TAAATGAATCACTGCAGTTGTTAAGTTAGTAACAAGGTGGTTAAGTGAATCTGGTTTCTCCATTGTTTTAGCTTGTCTGGAGGTCGCAAAAGGAGATCACATGACCCCGGGACATTGCAACCATCATAAATACATGGGAAGATGGAAAGGACATGTCCCTATCCTTTTTCCCACCTCCTTCTGACCTCTGCATCCAATTAGGTAATGGCAAGGTCCGACCAGTGACTGATGATTGGCTGCTTTGGAACTGAGGCCAAAATCTGAATCTCTTCACAAAGTGGGTGGAGAGGGAAGATCCAGAGCACGAATCAGATGCCTGCTGGTGAGGTAGGGCTGACTGGGGCCACCATGGCAATAGGTGAGACCTGAAGACAGGGGGACCTTGGGGACATACCAGGATGAGGAACAGGTTTCACTTTTCCTCAGGGCCCACAGCTCCCTAACGGTTAGAGTGATCAATCAACGGAACAGCTTGCCTTCAGAAGTTGTGGGTGCTCCATCACTGGAGCACCCACAACTTTCAAAAAGAGACTGGAGAACCATTTGTCTGAAATGGTATAGGGCCGTGAGGGCGAACCTATGGCACGCGTGCCAGAGGTGGCATGCACAGCCCTATCTAATGAACTCAGTTCAGCTCTGCTGTGCATGTGTGCGTGCCTCCCGCCGGCCAGCTGGTCTTCGGATCTCTGCCACACATGCGTGGAGGGAAGGGCGCATGCAGGGGGCTGTGCACACATGCGCATGGGGGCAGGGGGCATGCAGGGGGCCATGTGCACATGTGTGGGGAAGTGGGGTGCATGCGTGGAGAGTGCATATGCAGGGCCCGCATGTGCATTGCATTTTGGGTGTGTACATGCACATTCACACATGCACCAGGGGCGGGTTCCAAATCCCGTTGCTACTGGTTTGCTCATGCATGTGTGTGTGTGCACGCAGCGCTTCTGCGCATCCATAGAAGCATCCGGGCGGGTGGGCGGAGCCTCCCACCACTACTGGTTCACCCGATCCAGTGCAAACTGGTAGCAACCCACCATTGGGTGCACGCGCACTTTGGGCACTCCGTCTGGAAAAGGTTAGCCATCACTGATATAGCATATCCTGCTTGAGCAAGGGATTGGACCAGAAGACCTCCAACAGTGGTGGGTTGCCCCTAGTTTGCACCGGTTCTATAGAACCAGTAGTAAAACCGGCAGGAGGCTCTGCCCACTGACCCTGATGTCATCAGAACGCTTCTGCGCATGTGCAGAAACGGCCCTGTTGCAAACCGGTAGTAAAGGTAAGTAGAACGCACCCCTGACCTCCAAGGTCCCTTCCAACTCTATTCTTCTATGTTCTATCTTCCCCTTCCTCCCAGAAAACTGGCAGTCAGTTCCATGGGTCAATTGAGGGAGAGAAGGGGGCAGCTTCACTGGGGGGGGGGTCTGCTGAGGATTTTGAGGTGAGGGGAAATGACACCAGCCTGTATTCATATGGAAAGAAGGATGACCCAATGGATCATCTCTTGTCTAGTCATTTTTAATTCTGAGCAGCGTGCATCAATATCAACTTTAAAAAATAAAAGAATCAAACCAAAATAACATGAAGCCATTCCAACAGGACGGAACCAGTACTGAGGCTCACAACAGAATAGGCTCATCTAAGAACTTGGTCCAATGCATGGGAGAAAAGCCTTCTTCGTGGCTCTATGAAAGATTAATAATAATAATAATAATAATAATAATAATAATAATAATAATAATAATAATAATAATAATAATAATAATATTATTTTATTTCTATACCGCCCTTCTCCCGAAGGACTCAGGGCGGTGTACAGTCTATTTAAAAACACAGACAAAACAAAAATTTAAAATTTAAAACAATTAAATAAATTGGCTCAAATTTAAAACCCCAAAAAATTTAAATACCCCAATTTAAAACTATTGTGTTGATAGTCCGGCCTGGCGGAACAACAGGGTCTTCAGTGCGCAGCGAAACACCCGGAGGTCGGAGATCTTACGAATTTCCAGGGGCAGTTTGTTCCACAGGGCTGGGGCTCCCACAGAGAAGGCCCTCCCCCTGGGTGTCGCCAGCTGACATAATTTGGCCGATGGCACCCTGAGGAGACCCTCTCTGTGGGAGCGAACTGGTCGGTGAGAGGCTATTGGTGGCAGAAGACGGTCTCGGAGGTACCTGGGTCCTATGCCATGGAGCGCTTTAAAGGTGGTAACCAACACCTTGAATCGCACCCGGAAGACCACTGGGAGCCAGGGCAGCTCGCGCAGGAGGGGTGTCACATGGGCACAACGAGTTGCGCCCATAACCACCCGCGCGGCCGCATTCTGGACCAGTTGGAGCCTCCGAGTGCTCTTCAAGGGGAGCCTGAGGTTGATCATCCAAATCTTGAAGTGGTGCGGAGCCTGTTCCAAAGATCAGCAAGAGAGATGATATGTGTAAGGACCTGCCTCAGCTAATCCCCTCAGGAAAGCATAACTCTTGAAAGAGGTAGTTATCAAAAGGAACTGTTACTGAGAAATAATGATTACAGAGAAGTCAGGCGGAATCTTTGCACGGAATCCATGCAAAGCGTTAAGCTATCGTTCCCACTTTAAAACCCAAACCCCCTGTGCCAGTCCACTGGTAGCCAGTGTAATGCCACAAAGTTGTTTTGAGAACTCTGAGGTGTTAGCTTGATAGCAGGACATTACCAGGATGCAGCAACCTTGGTGTCAGGCTGGAACCGGTTGAGGTCTATGACAATTTGCCATGGCCAACTCGCAATGGCCCACTTGCCCTGGGGAACTCATCACAGCCAACTTGCCGCAGGACAACTCGCCATGGGACAAGAGTTACATTAACATCAAAGATGTCAAGATTCGGTGTCGTCTCAAATAAACTGCATTTCAAACAAATAGTCCTTGAGCAAAATCTTTCATTTATTAGGCACAACAATCGAAACTCTGACTCAGTTGCAGCCAACACTGACTTCCTGATCCAAACCCATCCTTTCCTTTCCCCACTGCTCTGCTTCTCATTGACCATCTTCCAAGTCACTCTGCTGTTATCTACTACTTCAGCTCAAAGGAATTTCCCCCCTCCCAACCCATCTCCTAGGGGATAGTATCTCCAGGGAAAATAAGTAGGTGAAAAGTCAAGCGTCCTCTTGCCAGATGCCTCCACCTTCTCCTTCTTATGTCAGCACTGGAGTGAATGTAGCATGGAATGCTGACAAAAGACATAGTGGAATAGGATCGTTAAAGAAAGGAATACAAAAGGAGGGACAGAATGAAATGCGAATGGCAAAAATTAAACTTATTTTTTAAAATTAATTTTAAATAATTAAATAGAATTGTTAAATTGTCAGCAAGTTGTTCCACAGCGAATTGGCCGTGGCAAGTTGTCCTGTGGCAAGTTGGCTGCTGCCGAGTTCGCCAGGGTAGGTTGGCCATTGCGAGTTGGCCATGGCAAATTGTCATAGACCTGATTTTGGGAGAGAGACAATATGGACTTCATCTCAACCAGTTCCAGCCTGACACCAAGATTGGCCAAGGCAAGTTGGCTGTGGTGAGTTGGCCATGGCAAGTTGGCTATGGTGAGTTGGCCACGGCAAGTTGACTGTGGTGAATTGGCCATGGCAAGTTGGCTATGGTGAGTTGGCCAAGGCAAATTGACCGTGGTGAATTGGCCATAGCAAGTTGGCTGTGGTGAGTTGGCCAAGGCAAGTTGGCCGTGGTGAGTTGGCCAAGGCAAATTGACTGTGGTGAGTTGGCCAAGGCAAGTTGGCTGTGGTGAGTTGGCCAAGGCAAGTTGGCTGTGGTGAGTTGGCCATGGCAAGTTGGCTATGGTGAGTTAGCCACGGCAAGTTGACTGTGGTGAATTGGCCATAGCAAGTTGGCTGTGGTGAGTTGGCCAAGGCAAGTTGGCCATGGTGAGTTGGCCATAGCAAGTTGGCTGTGATGAGTTGGCAGCAGCGAGTTGTTTCATTCCACCCTAAAAACCACATGGTTACAGCAAAAGTGAAAACATGCCAAGAATCCAACCCCAATAGCCTCCTCCCCCCTCCTCCATCAGAATGGCAGTGCCCCATAGGGGACCCGACAATATGTCTCATAGATCTTGTTAGATAATCCTCCTCAAAGACGAGACCTGGACCATGTTCACTCTGTGTGACCCAGTGGGACAGACAGAACAAGGAATTTAAAAAATGACGAAGTGTTTGAATGAAAGCCAGATAATGCTCCAAAGAGTATTTCTGAGTATACGAGAGATGATGATACATCAAGGAGTGGAACTGAAAGGAACGTGATAAATGTTAAGTGTCTGAGATAGAATTGATGAATAGGAAGTCATAAATACTGGAAGAATTTGAAAAATGGTAAAGCAGCAGGACTTGACACTGGAACAGCAAAAATGGTAAAATATAGATGTGGTTTGCTTATATGGAGCCGTTGTGTCATTTGCTGAAGATGTGTGTGTGTGGGGGGGGGTATATGAGGGGGCATCTTTGTCAGACTTTTGAAGTTGGCCAGGTGGAGAAACAGAGACTGCTGTTTTATTGTACAGGTAATCCATGACTTCAAACAGTTCATTTAGTGACCGCTTGAAGTTACAAAGTGTTTTCACATGACCGTTGCAGCATCCCCCGTGGTCACGTGATCGAAATTCAGACGCTCGACAACTGGCTCGTATTTATGACGGTCGCAGCATCCCAAGATCATGTGATCCCCTTTTGCGACCTTCTGACAAGCCAAGTCAACGGGGGAAGCCAGATTTGCTGAACAGCCGGGTTACCAACTGAATAAATGTAGTGATTCGCGTAACAACGGTGGCAAGAAAGATCGTAAAATGGAGCAAAGCTCACTTAATAAATGTCTCGCTTAGCCACATAAATTCCGGGCTCAATTGTGGTCGTAAGTCGAGGACTACCTATATTTAAATGCTTAGGGTTTACCAGTACAGCACAGGGAAGAGGAATGTGACTCTATGAGCCATGGTGGCGCAGTGGTTAGAATGCAGTACTGCAGGCTACTTCTGCTGGCTGCCGGCTTGATTTGATTTGGCAAATCGAATCTCACCAAGCTCAAGGTTGATTCAGCCTTCCATCCTTCTGAGGTGGGTAAAATGAGGACCCAGATTGTTGGGGGCAATATGCTAATTCTGTAAACCGCTTAGAGAGGACTGTAAAGCACTATGAAGCGGTATATAAATCTAAGCGCTATTGCTATTGCTATAATAATTGATTCTTGAAAGCCTGTCTGAGTTTTTCTCTGCCCCATCACATGCTAAACAAAATCAGTGCAGGATTCTTTTGAGTTTCTTTCTTATCATTGCTTCAACGGCCTCCTGAACAGCTGATTCCTCCCTTCTCCTCACGTGGCTCCTTCTGACCTTCCCGAAGGTCAACTTTTAATTCTTTTTCAACTTAATGAGTAGATGAATGCTGCCATTATTCACCAGCTCAAAGGGAAAAGCGGGAAGGAGGAACGCAGAAACTACTACCTTGATTGTTTTCAATTTGTGAACTGCTGTTGCTTTTATGTAAACCAGTGCTGGATTTTATATTCCAACAAAAATAAAAATAGGTTGGCGAAACCCATTTGGGAAAGAAAAAGGAAGCGGTTATTTAACGGAACAATTTGCAATCATCCCATCATGGTTTTGCTTTCTAGTCAATTGTATCTTTCTGGTTTAGGCAGTTATGTCCTTGCCAGGTATTTATTTGGTCTGATTTGTTAATCAGTTTGTGGTTTACAGAAATCAAAACATCAACACAAAGATCAATATAAGCTAAAATATTGAAACCATTAAACAGAAAATATTAAGTGGAATTAAAGCAGTATCTCAATAACCACTAACACTTCAATGATGCTATATACCTTCCTCCCTCTCCCTTCCCTTCACTCCATCCTTCCATCCTCCCTCCCTCCCCTTCCTTCCTTCCTCCCTTTTTTCCTTCCATCCTCCCTTCCTTCCTTCCAATCTCCCTCCTTCCCCTTCCTTCCTTCCTGCCATCCATTCATCCTCCCTTCCTCCTTCCCCTTCCTTCCTTTTCCTTCCTTCTTCCCTCGCCTTCCTTCCTTCCTTCCATCCTCCCTCCCCTCCTTCTTTTCCTTCCTTCCATCCTCCCTTCCTTCCTTCAATCCTCCCTCCCTTCCTTCCAATCTCCCTCCCTCCCCTTCCTTCCTTCCTCCCATCGATTCATTCTCCCTTCCTCCTTCCCCTTCCTTCCTTTTCCTTCCTTCCTCCCTCCCCTTCCTCCCTCCCTTCCATCTTCCCTCCCTCCCCTCCTTCCTTTTCCTTCCTTCCTTCCATCCTCCCTTCCTTCCTTCAATCCTCCCTTCCTTCCTTCCAATCTCCCTCCCTCCCCTTCCTTCCTTCCTTTCTGCCATCCATTCATCCTCCCTTCCTCCTTCCCCTTCCTTCCTTTTCCTCCCTTCCATCCTCTCTCCCTCCCCTTCCTTCCATCTTCCCTTCCTTCCTTCAACCCTCCCTTCCTTCCTTCCAATCTCCCTCCCTCCCCTTCCTTTCTTCCATCCATTCATCCTCCCTCCCCTTCCTTTCTTCCATCCATTCATCCTCCCTTCCTCCTTCCCCTTCCTTCCATCCTCCCTCCTTCCCCTCTTTCCTTTTCCTTCCTTCCTTCCTTCCATCCTCCCTTCGTTCCTTCAATTCTCCCTCTCTCCGTCCCTCCCTCCCTCCCTTCCTTCAAAGTCCTTGTAGAGAGCACTGTTTTGACCAACTTCTAATAGTTTAGCAATGTTGGGCCAGATGAACCTCTACCAAATGAGAATCATAACAAAGAGAGGCCTCCTGGCAGCTTCACCCCATCTCTAATTTGGTGATAATGGGAGATCGTTAGCATTGTCCTTTATTTTATAAAATATTCAATTCTGACTGAAAAAGGCTGTCCTGAAGATATTTTGCTGCCAAGCTTAAAGTCATATAAGCAATTTCTCCATAAATGATCCTGATATTTTTCACAGGTAATTGTAAAAACAAAGTATTATTATACCATTTTTTTAATTTCATGAATCTCACAATAGATGTGGAGGAGGAAGAGGAGGAGGAGGAGGAGGAGGAGGAGGAGGAGGAGGAGGAGGAGGAGGTGGTGGTGGAGGTGGAAGATGCTTCAGGATACATTCAGCATAAATCAATAACTACACCAAGAAGAATTAGCATTTCTAACCGTATTGTGCTATAATTAATTTTGTAAGATGCATTAGATGTGATGCATCTTGTCAATAATCCCACATCTGTTTCTATTATTGTAAGCTTCAGAGAAATGATGATATATAATGATTTATAGATTTAACGTATTTATATACAGTATATTCTAATGGTTGAAAAGATACAATAACATTTATAATCCTAGGATTTCCTGTCAGTATCCTCTGCTTTAGTTTGTTTGGACTCAGAATTAAATTTCAGGGAGGCATTACAGACATTTGACTATTTGGCTCGTTGTACTAAAGATTTTTTTTTTCCCAATATTTTTTCTCCCTTGGAGCTCAATCCTTTTTTTTTTTTTTAAGCAGCTTTGCTAATGTGTTACCTCTTGAAGATATCCAACCCAAAAGGGAATCTCATCAAACATTTTATTTTTATTCACACAACATCATAAAACTTCAGAATTTCTAACAGGACCCTCGGACCTATACATTCTTTGATTTTTATCAAAGCAACTTAGCATTCATATACTACTCGATACCATCTCTTACTACAGAGCCTTATGGATGAACCATTTTCTTTGCCCAAAGAAGAGGGGGAAAAAATTCAATATATTTTTTGTACAAAAGAGCTTATTATAATCTTCAGCCCTCTAACCACATAACCAGATGAAGTTAATGTAATTAGACAATCAAATTAGCCAAATTGTATGGCAAATATTTCTTTTAATCACAGTCCCTTTGGACTGCTAGTTTTTACTGTGTCAAGAGCAGGTATATATTAACTGCAACTAGAATTGTATTTGCACAACAATGGAAAAAGGATGACATTCCGTCTGAGGGGAATGTAATTAAGAAAATATTAGAATGTGCAGAAGTGGATAGATTAATGCTTACTGTTAAGGATAAAGAAGAAACTGAATATTTTTTGATATGGTATATATTCTATCAGTGGCTAAACAGTGGAAACAGAAGTTAGAAAGGAGGAGATATAAAAAGAGGCAATATTAATGTGGAGAGTTGTTAAAAAAGATGATGTTAAGTATTATCGTTATTATATTATTATATTATTAATATTATGGTGATGAATACTACAACAAATATGTAGATTATGATTGTTTAAAAATAACTGTACCCAGATCACGAACTGTTCGATGGAAATTGAATGTTATATAAATAAAATAAATAAAACATGGGGGAGTGGGAAAGAGCATGTGAATTCTCACATTTTTCCCCTTTCAATGGATACCAAATGTGTGTATGGTAAAGGGGATATGGAAAGGTAACACCATAAAGTATATTAACTACTTTGTATTGCAATAATATTAACATATTATAGTCCGAGAATGCCAAAAGGATCTTACTAAATGAAGGAATGGGAACTAAATTGATTATCAGATCAATGTGGGGTCAAAAATCAGTGTAATGTTTCATTGGAGTAGAGCATAAATTAAAACCTTATGACGATCTTAGACCAAACCTAAATTAAACAAAAAATCTCACAATTCGTTAAAACAACAACTAAAGAAGTAAGGATGATGTTACTCAGTTGGGTCATGAAATGTCTGCCAGAAAGCCACCAAGCTCAGAGAGCACCAAGGACCCCACACCCTTCCTCTCCCTCCTCTTCCTCCTCCTCCTCTTCCTCCTCCCCCTTGTATTTCTTGTTTCTAAATCATTATTAGTCATATCAATAACTGCTGGTTAAAATGAATGGCCTGTAAGATAAGCTACCTCATCTACCTAATGAATTGATCTCTGATTTATACCAACCATTTTGTCTCACATGCACAATCCATTCTCCCACAGAAATGTAAAAGGGGAATGCATGCTTTCCCCTCCTCCGACCCCTAAAAAGAGGAAATCGTAATTAAGATGATAGTTGCATGGGGAAAGAAAGGGAAGGATAGGGAAGGGGAAGGGGAAGAGAAAGGAAGGGAAAGGAAAGGGAAAAGGAAGGAAGGGAAGGGAAGGGAAGGGAAGGGAAGGGACATGGAGAGAAGGGAAAGGAAGGGAAGTCAAGGGAAAGTGGAAAGGAAAGGGAAAGGAAAGAAAGGGAAGGGAAGGAAAAGAGAAAGGAAAGGAAAGGGAAAAGGAAGGAAGGAAGGGAAGGGACATGGAGAGAAGGGAAAGGAAAGGAAGTCAAGGGAAAGTGGAAAGAAAAGGAAAAGGAAGGGAAGGGAAGGAAAAGAGAAAGGAAAGGAAAGGGAAAAGGAAGGAAGGGAAGCGACATGGAGAGAAGGGAAAGGAAAGGAAGGGAAGTCAAGGGAAAGGGAAAAGGAAAGGGAAAGGAAGGGAAGGGGAAAGGAAGGAAGGAAAAAAGGAAAGGAAAGGAAAGGAAAGGAAAGGAAAGAGAAAGGAAGGGAAGGGAAGGGAAGGGGAAAGGAGGAATAAAAAAGATTAACTAATCACAGAAGGAAAAAGAGACAAGTCCTATTTAGGTACAAAAACTGCTAGATTCTCTCATTCCTTTGTTTCTTCTTCTGCTGTTATCCATAAAGATAAGAAATCTCCCCCCCCCCCCCCCGTCCAATTCACAGATAATTGAAGGTAAAAAAAAAGACTTCCTATTAGATAAACACTGTATATCCAGGGACAAATTTGTCATTTCAGGGTGTTCATTATCTTGATATTATCAGGATGGTGTGAGACTGTTTGGCTTCGACTTGAAAAGACACTTTGTACCTTGGAGGTGACAACATTCTGCTCATCAAGGATTCTCCCTAATGAGATGCTTTGTTCACCGTGAACCTTGACTGACAGTTCCAAAGCTGAAAAAGCCCTTTGCTCATATGTTGCACTGTGGTTGACAGGAGGCATCAGAGAAGCTCTCTGCACATCACAGTCCATGTGCAGAAACCTCCTTTGCTTATTGCGTTTTCTAAAGGATTGTGGTCCGCCAGCAGCCTGCAGAGCTGGCAGCAGAGTCGGACAGTGAGGAGGCTGGGGAGGAACATGGGCCAGTCCTGGAGTCTGGGGAAGGCTCAGACGAGGGCTCTGCATCGGAGGCAGAGAAAGGGCCATCTGGGAGGTACGTGCTGCCTCCAGAGCCTTTAGAGTTGAACCTCAGCAAGGCAGAGAAACAGGGGGAGCCTGTTCCCAGTGCACTCATGCGCAGAGCTACCAGAAGGCAAGAACAGCTAAAACAAAAGGGACGACTCGGGAGTAGGGCTGGGAGATGATTGGCCCCTCCCATAAGACTTAAAAGAGGAGCAAAGGCATGTGGGCCTTTGCAGGAAGCAACGTTTGTTCATTCGGTTCAGCTTAAAGCCTGAAGCTATGTTTGATTCTGGACTCCGTGTGGCTTTGCTAGTTAGGTCTTTAGCAGCGTGTCAAGGGAGATAAAGGTGGGTGATTATCCCAAAGGACTTTTTGCAACTAATTGGGACTCAGCTGTGAATGAACAGAATTCACAGCTGTTGCAATAAAAGAGGTTTTTGGGACTACTTGTGTGTTTTAATGACTCAGGAAGCCTAGGTCAGAACAGGGGAGCTCAGAAGTGAGGCAAAGCCAAAAAGTGCAGCTGATATACTTTACTGCTAGTAGCAGGTGAAGACATTGGTGTGCAAAGGCCCTTCAAAGGATTGTTTTGGTCCACCCACTGCCAAGGCAAAACATCTCTCACCGGTTCTGGAGAGTCCAGCTGAATATACAAAAAATAGGAATCCACATTAACACACATGAAAAGGAGTTGTGATTCAGCAGAGTCCATTAGAGATGATAAAATCCTCTGGAAGATTTCAGTCCAGAAGTTTCTAAAGTACTTTCTACAGTGAGGAGGAGGAGGAGGAGGAGGAGGAGGAGGAGGAGGAGGCCTAGCTTAAATGGTTTTTAACTGGGATTTTAAATTTGATGGATTTGGGGGTTTTAAATTGGGAAGCTAACGATTTAATTCTTTTTTAATTATCTTAACTTTTGTATTTGTATGTTTTTTAATTTTGGCTGTTCACTGCCCTGAGTCCCCTCTGGGAGAAGGGTGGTATACAAATTAAATTAATAAAATAAATAAATAAAAAAGGAGGGGGAGGAGGAGGAGGAGGGGGAGGGGGAGGGGGAGGAGGAGGAGGAGGAGGAGGAGGAGGAGAAATTTTCTCATTGATTGGTTGATATTTAATGGAATGGGATGAAAGCAAATGCATTGGATTCCATGAATCCTTTTCCTTACACTGCTTTGCAAATTGTGAACAAAATCATCACCGATTAGCAGCCCCACACTGGAGCACAAGCTGGCAATGGGAACAGCAAATTTTATGTTAATCAGCAGAAGACAACTGCCCACGTGATATGAGAGATGTGTAAACCTATAGTACATTTTTGTTACTTCACTTGCAGGTGTAATAACTTGCGCAATCTGAACGGTTGCAAACATTTGCTGAAATAAAACTATTGGGAGTTCCATCTAGCTGCTTTGCTTTCTTGTGTGACAAATAGCAAACCATTTTAATGTATTCTCAGTCTCCTTTGTGGTTGGCTCATTGCTATTGACTTCATGTCTCAGTGAGAAACAGCTCCACCTTTAATGTAAGCACTAGCTTATCTCAAGAGAGTGGATAGCAACTTTTCTCAAATTGTAAATAAATTATATTTGTATCCTGTAATTACTGGATTTCTCTAGAGGCATCGATGGCTCCAAGAGCTACTAGTAGCAGAGATCCATACATTTAGGCAAAATATTCCCCTTTCAGAAAGCTCTGAATCGACATATTCTAAATCAGTAATGGGGAACCTATGGCACACGTGCCGGAAGTGGCACACAGAGCCATCTCTCTGGGTACACCAGCCATCGCCCATTGCTCTTCTGGGTTCCGACGCGCACATGTGCACTGCTCAGCTGGTCTTTGCACACACAGGAGCACCAGAAACTGGAAGATCAGTTCCCTGGTATGCATGTACATGCCAGGAAGCTGAGCTGAGTGTTAATGTCCCCCCTCCTCAGAAACTTCTGAGTCATGGCTTTGTGAGCTGACTATAACCTTCTTTAGCAACCATTCACAGACACATTGGTTAAAAAGCATTAATTTTGTGACCAATCTTTGCATTTACAACATGAACAGGTCTTTTAGAACAAAAGAGATATGAAATAAGATTATAAGCACTGTTGAAGCTTCATTTAGTCACTACTTTACTTAACAATTGAGATGCTGATGCCAATTGTGGTCCCTAAATGTAGACTACCTATACCTTCTTCAGTGGTGAAATCCAAACTTTTTTACTACCGGTTCTGTGGGCATGGCTTGGTGGGCATGGCAGGGGAAGGATACTGCAAAATCTCCATTCCCTCCCCACTCCTGGGGGAAGGATATTGCAAAATCTCCATTCGCACCCCACTCTGAGGCCAGGCAGAGGTGGTATTTGCCGGTTTTCCAAACTATTCAAAATTTTAGCTACTGGTTCTCCGAACTGCTCAAAATTTCCTCTACCAGTTCTCCAGAACCTGTCAGAACCTGCTGGATCTCACCCCTGACCTTCTTCCATATCTTCCTACTTTTGCCAGCCACTCTGCTTCCATCAATTTCTGGCAAACCCACCTGCATGCATTTGTTTTTTGCATTTGAAAATGCTCACCTGTCTTTTTCTTTTCAGGTCCCTCACCTTCCTCTCCTCCTCCTTGATCTTGATGAATGGTTGGGCATTCTAGTGAAGAGAAGGACCAGGGGAGACATGATAACAGTTTTCCAATATTTGAGGGGCTCCTACAAAGATAAAGGGTCAAAATATTTTCCCAAACACCTGTTGGCCAGACAAAGAATAATGGATGGAAACTGATTAAGGAGAGATTCAACCTGGAAATAAAGAGAAATTCTCTGGCCGTGAGAACAATCAACCCATGGAACAGAAGTTGCCTTTGGAAGTTGTGGGAGCTTCATCCCTGGAAGCTTTCAAGAAGAGACTGGACTGCCATCTGTCAGAAATGGTGTAAGGTCTCCTGCTTGGGCAGGGGGTTGGACTAGATGACCTTCAAGGTCCTTCCAACTCTGTTATCTGTAATCTGTTTACTTTTCCTTCCTATATTCATCTTATAAAAAGTGTTGAGCTTAGCTTAAACTAAGAAATAACATTCTGCTGAAAATCTCAGCTAAACGGGGTTGGGAACTGTATCTTCTGAGGGCCAGCAGATCACAATCTCTGAGCAGAATATTTCTGATCCTAGAAATATTGATATGGTGAGATTTTCGTCATAACAACACAATGAACTGTATTGAGTTTCTCTATTGCCTCCCAATGATTTCTGTATTTCCATAGTTATCAATAAATATAATCTGTCAGGTTTCGAGGTCGTCTCAAATAAATTGCATTTCAAACAAAGTCTTTGAAGGAGAACTCCTATTTATTAAGCACGACATTCTAAATCAGACTCCATAGAAGCCAACACTGAGTTCCAGACCCAAAACCCTCCCTTTCCGTTCCCCACTCCCCTGCATTCTATCTTCCAAGTCATTCTACCCCTAATCTACTGCTCCAACTCAAAGGAATTTCCCCCTCTCCCATCCCATCTCCTAGGGGATATTATCTCCAGGGAAAATAAGTAGGTGAAAAGTCAAACGTCCCTTTCCAGACGCCTCCGCTTCTCCTTCTTATGTCAGCACTAGAGTAAATGCAGCTTGAAGTGCTGACATAATCATAGAATCACTGGCCTAGTCTTCTTGCTTGTTCATTTTGTTTAAAACAAAAACAAAATAGTACTGCAATTAAATACAATAGTGGCGTGTAAGTTTACCTTATATAAATCAGGGGAATTAATATACCATAGGTCCATTTACATTTTACATGGTCTCTCCCTGCATTCAGTTGGAAAGTCGGTTAGACTGACAAACAATGAGCAATTCGGGCTTTCTTTATATGAGATTACTACATGTTTTTTTTTTTTTTTTAAATATTTTTCTGATGCACAAAAGTGGAAGGACACTGCGATTCCTACCATGGACAGTTGCAGAAGTTGATGGAGTTGGCAGAAATGGCAAAATTGATTAAAGAAAAGAATATAAATGCTTTTGTTTCCACGTGGAGATGGCTTCTGAACTTTGGGCTCGAAGTGGAAAATAATGAATCTTTGATTTTGGCTTTTACCGATTAGGTTGATAGATCTCTATAGAAATGGCTTGTTTCTATTATTTTGAAAAAATAAAAAGTTGTGGTTTGATGTTAATGCCGAGAGAGAGAGAGGGGGGGGAGGGGGAGGGAGGGAGAGATGGACAGACGGAAGTCAATGTTTCTTTTTCTTTTTTTCTTATCCTTCCTCATTTTTCTCCCCACCCTTTCTCTTCATTGTTTTCCTATTTTCTTTTGTATTTTGTATCTTACTTTATCTTATAACTCAATAAAAATGTTTTGTTACAGTCACAGACCAGTGCCACAAACAAAAGCGTGAAAAAACAATAATAACAGTGAAATAAAAGTCTGACAGAATAACCTATTGCGGTTGGTAATGGATTATAAGTGGGCAGTTCAAGTTTGGCTAATTTTACTTCCAGCATAACGAAATTTGACCACATTAAAAAAAGAAAAACCACCTACTTTGTATTGATCTGAAGAATATCAGTAGACTAACTGCACATAACAAAGATCACTATTTCCCTGATATTTTATTAGGTAAAATGTTATAAATGTAGTTGTGAGTCCTTAGAGAAGATGCAGTATAGAAGAAGTGAGTTATGAGCCTATGGTGGTGGCAGTGGTTAGAGTGTAGTACTGCATGCTACTTCTGCTGCCTGCCGGCTGCCTGCAATTTGGCAGTTCAAGTCTCACTGGCTAAAGGTTGACTAAGCCTTCCATCCCTCTAAGGTCAGTTAAATGAGGACTCAGATTGTTGGGGGCAATAGGCTGACTCTGTAAACTGGTTAGGGAGTGCTGTAAAGCACTGTAAAGTGGTACATAAGTCTAAGTGCTATTGCTATAGGGGCAATGGTCCACAGAGGCACAGTCACAACTCATATGGTACATTTCAATATTTATATAACTAGGAGAACCAACAATATAAGTTTTTTTTTAAAAAAATAAGATAGATCTGTTCACACAACCTTTAGGTCATTGATGAGAAAACATTTAAGATGTGTGTTTAAAAAAAAAATAACAGCATGATTATTTATGCTAATGGAGATTTCATGCTACAGCAATCATTTTATAGAGGGAATGTTAATTTGGAGGCCGGTTTGTAAGCGAATCGGCATATTTACTCATGTATGATCACCACAATTATGTAAAAAACACAAAGATGACATTATGAATCTTTTCAGAATACACCGATTGTCCATCTTCTTTCCAGGTTGAATTAGATGGGATAACAACACAGTGATCAACAAGCGGTTGTCAAATAATTGAAAGTGCAACGTGTTTCTAATAATAAATATGTACCCTGATTTATGTTGATAGCAGAGAGGGAACAAAATGACCAGGATGGACTCTACTGTAGTTTTAAAAATAGAATAGAATAGAATAGAATTCTTTATTGGCCAAGTGTGATTGGACACACAAAGAATTTGTCTCTGGTGCATATGCTCTCAGTGTACATAAAGAAAAATATAATACGTTCATCAAGAATCATAAGATACAACACTTAGTGATAGTCATAGGTTACTAATGAGGAATCAAATCATACTAGGAAACAATAAAAACAATATACCCACAGGTGGCACACATAGCCATATCGGTGGGCATGTGAGTTCAGCTCCGGCGCCAGCTGATTTTCGGGCCTTCTGGGTCCACCAGAGGTAGGGAAACAGGCTGTTTCCTGCCTCCGGAGAGCCTCAGGGTGGGTGGGTGGGAAAGGCCTGTTTTTTGCTCTCCCCAGCCTCCAGAGCCTTTCTATTAGCCTGGAGAGGGCGAAAACGGCCTTCCCCACCCCCCAGAGGCCCTCTGGAGGCCGGAAATGGCCTGTTTGCCAACTTCCAGTCCCATTGGAAGTTGGCAAATGGGCCAGTTTGTAGGGCCTCCGGGGGGGGGGAGGCCATTTTCACCCTCCACAGACTCCTAGAAAGGCTCTGGAGCCTGGTGAGAGAGAAAAATGGGTCTACCGGGCCAGGAGTGGGTGTGTGTGTGTGAATGCGCATGCATGGGATGCATAGAATTATGGGTGTGGGCACGTGCGTGCACACACACACACCCATTCCTGGCACGCGATGGCAAAAAGGTTAGCCATCACTGCAATATACATTGTAAAGATACAAGCAACATAGATATGACTCTTAGATCAAAAACGACTCTTGGATTAATAAAATCATACTTGCCTGGTTTGTATAGAAGCCTAAAATACTTGCCTGATTTGTGTAAAATATTTGCCTACACACATGCATGTATACACAAAACCTATGACCACACATACACACATCACTGCATTCTTCAGAAAGACATATGAGTTGGGTGATGGTAGCCATAGCCATACAATCAAAGTCCCACCCTCTCTTAACATGACAGTCACCCCTGCCTATGTATTTGGAAATCGAAGCTTAAATCAAGCCAAAAGAAGATAAGGATATTGAACCCTTTGAAAGATAATGTCTTTGAAATTAGAGAAATACTCATGGGAACAGAGGAAAACTTAATAATTTTTTTTTATAATTTTTTGTTGTATATTGAATTGGAGGAGGAGCAAGTAAAAGAAACGATGATAGCCTGGGGTAGAAATTTTGGTTATCCAACTGAGTTTGAAAAATGGCAACAAGTATGGGAAAGGAACTATAAATTAACTATGTCCACAGCATATAAGGAAAATCAATATAAAATGTTTTATACATGGCATATGCCACCAGAGAAGTTAGCAAAAATGTTTAAAGATAAATCAGCTAATTGTTGGAAATGTCATCAAACACCAGGATCTTATTACCATATGTGGTCGACTTGTCCCGAAGCAAAAAATTATTGGTACAAGATTAAAATCTGGCTCTAAGAAATGATACAACAACATATTGAATTTAAACCAGAGTTGTTCCTACTGGGTATCTTCCAGAAAAAATTAGTAAGGAAAATGTATATTTGATTACAAATGTAATAACAGCTGCAAGAATTATGTATGCTCAAAATTGGAAATCAGAGAAAATACCGTTGGAAGAAGAAGTAATAAAAAAAATTTTAGACTGTGCAGAAATGAATAGATTAACTTTGATGATTAAAGATAAGGAGGAATCAGAATATTTTAACATGGAATTATTTTTATAGTTGGTTGGAAAAGAGATATAAATGACAGATACTATAATTGTGTACAAATGATGATTATAATATTGATTTAGAAATGAAATGTTAGAATGGTTTGGATGAATATGAAGATAGAAGAAACTTATGGAAGTTGGAGAAGAAGCTTAGAAGATAACACCGAGACGTCACAGGGAAGGGAGAATTGATGTATTAAATGTTTGTTTGTCTTAAAAAATAAAAAAATAAAATTTACCAAAAAAAAAAAAGAGAAAGAAATTAGAGAAATATGTATTTATCCTCAAATTGTTCCTGCTGTTGTTGTTGTTTTTGTTTTTCATCTTGATGGCCTTGGTGTGCAGGAATTCAAGAATGATTTCCTGGTAGTTCTGGAGATGAAAGACATGTTGAAATTATCTGTTGAGATGAGAAAAGGGGCATTCATTATTATTTTTTTTCCCTAACATCTTAGGCATTCCTTATTAGCTTCCACAAAGACGAGAAACATTCTATTCACAGGTTCTCTTTTCTACCTCTTGTGTCTCCTCTCTTATTATTATTATTGTTGTTGTTTTGATTGAGTAGGTCAGTAATGCAAACTGATCAACAGTGGGGAAACATGATCTGGACATGAAGACTTTAATCAAGCACATCAGTTTGAAATAGCCCTCAAGTTATTAGAAAAAGGGAAGAGCGAATCTTAGGAGATGTCAAAACATATATCTTGTATTTGTCTTCAGTGTCTTTCCCATTCTAGAAGTCTTCACAAGCACTGGGGGATTCCTTTCCAATTTTCCACTCAAAACAACCCAAAGTAGATCTAGAGATTAGTACAAATTAATAAAATTAGCACATTTTACCCAGTATAAATGCAAAGAGAGAGAAATTGAAAATTTTTTACCCAGTATAAATGCAAAAAGAGAGAGAGAAATTGAAAAAAAAATCCTCCTGACTTTCTCAAAATTGTTGTAAATTTCCTTTTCTGATTATTTTTTTCCATTAAATCCATCTTCATGACTCACTATCAATATTCAGGGATGGACTGCTGGAGATTCGCAGGGGTTTGGGAGGACCTCTAGCTAACATTCTGTGCAGTTTGGAGAACCCCCAAATCCCACTCCTGGCTGGCCCCACCCACCCCTCCCCGCCCCTCCCAGGAGTCTCTATGCGGCCCATTTTGGATGCAGGTAAGTGCAGGGCACCCGTGGAGGCTTGGGGAGGGTGAAAACTGGCCTACTAGAAGTTCAGGAAGGCTGGAAACAGGCCCATTTCCGGTCTCCAGAGGGCCTCTAGAGCCTGGGAAGGCCATTTTCACCCTCCCGGAGTCTCGAGGAAATCCTCCGGAGCCCGGGGAGGGCAAAAAGCATTGTGGTGCAGGAGGCTGACTAGGTCATGCCCACCATGGCCACGCCCACCTAGCAACCGGGCAGAGAACCCCTTGCTAAAAATTTTAAAGCCCACCCCTGGGTCTATTACAGCTTTTAATAAAGTTTAACCTCCCTAACATGCAGTGATCAAAAGCAGCTAGACAATTGTTATCTCACCTCTAATGTTTGTATCTTACATCGAATCTAGGTATTGATAGAGAATCCCTATTTGAAAAGGGTATTTTAATTATTATTATTATTATTTTGTATTTATCAGGAAAAAAAATAAAGAAGAACATCGTGGCCTGAATATTTGAACAGGAACGGAGTAAGGTACTTAAGCAGAGTGTCTTAATACACTTTATGGTATAAAACTACATCAATAAAATTCTCAATTTTTTTTTTCAAATAAAATTCCACACGGATGAGATGCTGCTTACATAGAATATGTAACTGTCCCAGAAGAAATGCTAATGAAAATGTATCACATCTTGGTTTTGTAAATATTTTTCTTTCTTCAGATGGCATAAAGAGAGACGTCATGGCCAAAGGGTTCCCTCAAGGAGACATAACCCTGTTTCTAATTCCACTAGACCAAGAGGCAAAACCTCCTGAAAATGTTATACCCTCAGATCATTGCTTGCTTATAGCCCAAAGAAACATTTGAAACAGTGGCCTAGAAAATACAACTTTAACTCTGTGGACTGGATAGAAAACTCCCGTTGAATATGAGATGCAACAGACCAACTTGAAGAACAAATATTTTCAAAAACCAGCAACTATTGAACACAACTCAGGCTTTGTAATTCTTACCATTAAAAACTTCAGTTGTAAAGCTATGTTTGGTGCTAACATTAGATCATACTGATTGGAGCAATCCGTAAGTCACAAAATCAAGTCAGATGCAACCGTCAAAGAAATGAATGCTTCTAGTTCTTAGAGACCAAGCTTCTTGTACCCACTTATTGCTGAAGACCCCATAAAATTGATCAAGGGGTGTTGTCTCCTGACTCCCATTATCTAGAAGATAAGGTAGAGAAAGAGAAATAACTGACAGTACAACCATGTTATGGTACTGAGAAGTATCATATTTTTCGGATTAGAAGGCGCACCTAGCTTTTGGGGAGGAAAATTAGAAAAAAAAAATCTGTCTCTGCCTCCCAACAATTTGCCTCTTTGCAGCAAACAGCAAAGAGCCTGGTCAGCTTCAGCACAGCCTGATTTAGCACAAGAAGCTGATTGGCAGTTGGATCGGCCTCCCGGAATACTGCCTATCAACTGTTCCAGGCTGTGGGGATCACCACCGCCCATCGCCACCGTTGCCACCCATTGCTGTCACTGCCTATCACCGGTTCCGCATGGCCCATTTTCAGCCTACGTGCATCCTATTTTTGGCGTCCATGTGCCCCGTTTTTGGCCTCCGTGCATCCAGTTTTCGCCACTTATCCCTGCCACTTGGAATGGGCCAAAAATGAGGCACATGGAGGCCAAAAACAGGACGCATGGAGGCCAAAAATGGGGCATGCGGAGGCTGAAAACAGGGCCCACAGAGGCGGCGGCAACGATGGGTGGCGATGGGTGGCGGCAATCCTTGCAGCCTGGAACAGCTGATCAATGGTATTCCAGGAGGCAGATCTGACTGCCAATCAGCTGCTCGTGCTAAATCAGGCTGTGCTGAAGCTGACCAGGCTGTTGCTGTTTGCTGCAAGGAGGCAAATTGCTGGGAGGCAGAGGCCGAAGGGTGGGGGCCGCTGGGTGGGCAGGGCTTTGGCAACATTCACTCTATAAGATGCACAGACATTTCCACCCACTTTGTGGGAGGGGGGGAGTGCATCTTATAGACTGAAAAATATAGTAAATGCCATTCTGTTCAATTGGACCATCCCTGAGAAGGATGTTTTAATAACTTTTAATAATAGGGATTACTTATTTTTAAATAAGTGATAATAAAACTCAGTAAACTTACTGAAACTCTTCAGAAAAATATACGGATCTTACTGAATCATCGCATTGGATCTCCCGATTCTGGCATTTCACAGTATTGGATGGAATGGTAAAAGAAGAAGAAACAGTAGATATCAGAACCTCCAGGGACCATTCTTGTCTCCTGTGTCTCCCTGGGATGGGAACCTGGATGATGAATGATATGATTTTGGCTGATGCGACTATTTTCAAACTGTAAACTTCTCCCAAAGGTGCTTTTTCAGGAGGCAACTGGACTTTCTTGTTTTTTTCTTTTGAAGAAAAGAAAAGTTTAGCTTCTCATCCATAAAGCTTCTTCAGCTTTGAAAGGATAGTGGGGAATGGAAGGATTTATATTCCTTGCAGACAGCTGGTCATTTACATCCTTTTGGAGCAGTGTTTCCAACCTTGGAAGCTTGAAGATGGGTGGACTTCAACTCCCAGAATCCCCCAGCCAGCAGCGCTGGCTGGGGGATTCTGGGAGTTGAAGTCCACCCATCTTCAAGCTTCCAAGGTTGAGAAACACTGTTTTAGAGGGTCATTAAAGCACACCTGGTTTCTGTAGTCTGCAATTTTTTCCTCTGGAAATCCATTCCTACTCCCACAACATTCAAACGGTGTTTATCCCAAATTGTATAGCTAAAAGTTGGATGAGAAGCGAAATGTCTTCAAAGAAAAAACAAGAAAGTCCAGTTGCCTCCTGAAAAAGCATTTTTGGGACAACCATGATCTGGACAACTGAGAATCTCCATAGACCTGTAAACTTCTCCATCTCCTTCTCCTTCTCCTTCTCCTTCTCCTTCTCCTTCTCCTTCTCCTTCTCCTTCTCCTTCTCCTTCTCCTTCTCCTTCTCCTCCTCCTTACCATATTGCAGAGAACATTTTTCCCAACCTTCTCACCATCACGCTATAAATAATGAAATAGAGTCATTATTTTGAGTTGATACTGAGGAATATATGGAATCCCTTCAGCTCCAATTTTCCCTAAAAGATCCCCAGAAAAATGTTTTTTTTTAAAAAAAAAACTTGGGATGACTGTACTGATTTGTGAAAATCCATTAAATTGTATCCTATTTTTTTTCTGGAGGATTGTTTTTCATTTACTCACTTCCAGACCACAGAGACGTGCAATCTGGATGGGGAGAAACAGGCTTCGACTCAACCCTTCCAAGACCGAGTGGCTGTGGCTGCTGGCGTCCCGGTATAGCCAGCTGGTGCCATCACTGGTTATTGGGAGCGAATCATTGGCCCCCACGGAAAGGGCCCGCAACTTGGGCGTCCTCCTGGATGCACGGCTGTCTTTAGAAGAGCACACGATGGCCGTGGCCAGGGGGGCTTTCTATAAGGTTCGCCTGATACGCCAGTTGCGCCTCTTTCTAGATCGGGACTCCTTACACACGGTCACTCAAGCACTCGTCAATTCTCGTCTGGACTATTGTAACGCTCTCTACATGGGGCTCCCCTTGGGGTGCACCCGGAGGCTCCAACTGGTGCAAAATGCAGCCGCACGGGGGATTATGGGAGCGACGGGGCACTCCCACGTGACACCTCTCCTGTGCAAAATGCATTGGCTTCCGGTGGACTTCCGGGTGTGCTTCAAGGTGTTGGTGACCACCTTTAAAGCGCTCCATGGCTTAGGGCCAGGGTACTTATGGGACCGCCTTCTGTCACCAATTGCCTCCCACCGGCCGGTTCGCTCCCACAGAGAGGGCCTCCTCAGGGTGCCATCAGCCAGACAATGTCGGGGGGAGAGCCTTCTCTGTGGTGGCACCTACCCTCTGGAACGATCTACCTCCAGAGATACGAGTGATCCCAGACCTCCAGACTTTCCATCGGGCCCTAAAAACTTACTTTTTTCAGCTAGCCGGGCTGGCCTGATTCCATGTTGGTTTTAACGTTTGATACTGATTTTAATTGATATGTTTTAAATTATGGGCCAAATTTCATTTAATTAATTTTAATAATTATTTTAACTTTTGTGTACTAATGTTTTTATTTTGGCTGTTCACCGCCCTGAGTCCGAAAGGAGAAGGGCGGTATATAAATTTAATAAATAAGTAAATAAATAAATAAATATTTCTGGAATCATATCTATTTCTCATTGGTCTGTTTCTTCCCCTATGAATTCCCTTTTTAATTTTGGTTTTATGGCCCATAAATCCAATACGTCCTATTGGAAGTTCTGTTGCATGCACAATGCACGCCCAGATACTCACAAACACAATCACAAACACAAACACGCAAGCTAAACCTATCGGGTTAGGAACAGGGGTGGGATTCAGCTGGTTCGGATCAGTTCAGGTGAACCGGTAGTTGCAACCTGCAGGTGGGCCCTCACACCCACCCTGGTGCTATGCGGTCCTATTTACCTGCATTTTTAAGCCGTGCGCATGCGTGTAAACTGCTCATGCACAGAAGGCTCTCACCTGAGCGAAGCAAGCGTCTGCAAGCGCACGCTCACATATTTGATTCTGGGCGAACCGGTTGTTCAATTATGTGAAGCCCACTTCTGGTTAGGAAGCTTTTATCCAACCCCAAAGATAATACAGAAAACTTTGTGTGTGAGTGTGTGTGTTTGTGTTTTTGGTGTAGCACTTTAATTCGGTTAATCGCCCTAGGTAAAGATTAGCGGCTCTTGTCAATTTAATTCAGCTTCAAACAAAGCAACAAGGTCACTTCCCTCCCCCCCTTTTTTTAGCAAACAGGATTGAGTTGTCATGTAGTCCTAATAGGCAGCACAGGGAATCATTAGTTCACCTCAGCTCCCTGACTGACGGGCATTTCATTTCAATCATTTGACGGCCTTCCAGAAGTCCACTACTATTGACACCATGTCAGCACTGAAAGTAGATGCCTTAATCGCCTCAGACACTCTCTGCATTGATTTGACAAGTTGCTGTAATGACCTTCCTGGGTTCCCCCCACCCCTTCCCTTCCTCTTTTCTGAAGGATGAGTGTATATCCAGGGAGGGGTTTGGCTCTCCGTGCATCGCATTGTCATGGAAACTATCATTGTTGCATCTCAATCGCATTAATGCTGCGGTGTGTGACACGGATATGAGGCCCTGAATATTACAAGGGAGAGCAGGCCACTGCAAAAAAACCCACACAAGTCTCTCTCCATTAATCAGCTTTTAACACAAACCACCAGGAGTTCTCCCTTACACAGCTGGGCAGGTTTGTAAGTGCTGTACCTAAATTGAATTGATTAGAAGCTGAAGGTTCTTCTTTTGCAAACCATAACCAAGTTGACTCGTGGATTCTTTAGGAATTATTGTATTATTATTATTATAATTATATGGTTGGCTTCACAGTCAACGAGACGTTTAGGTTGGATTTGGCATTTTTATCCACTTATCTTCTACTATTATTATTAACAATTATCCAATAAGGATGATTGTGGATTGATTATGGAAAGCATATATGGAAGGAAGGGAGGAAGGGAGGAAGGAAGGAAGGAAGGCATCACAGGTTAACTAACCCAATTAAGGTAAAAGTTCTCCTACAGTAACAGGAGAGAGAGAGGGAGGGGAATTAGGAAGAAGGAGGAGGAAAGGAGGGGAGAGGTGGAAGGGAGGGAGGGAGGGAGGAAGGAAGGAAGGAAGGAAGGAAGGAAGGCAGGAAGGAAGGAAGGAAGGAAGGAAGGAAGGAAGGAAGGAAGGAAGGAAGGCAGTCAGGAAGGAAAATTGTTTGTGAAGAGGCTGGATAGCATAGTGGTTAGAGTGGTGCCCTTTGATGCAAGTGACTGTGCCTGGTATGTACCTGCCAGTAGGGGTTCTAATGCTTCATCTGCCTACCTTGGATAAGAGAGTGACACAAATTAAGACAGTCATGCCAACTTGGATGTTGCCTGGGTTAACAAGGTCCAGGCCAGATATTGTGGAACTAGGACAATCTGAAGATAAATGGGCTACTGAAAAAAATCCATACATGGGCCAGACAAGACTTTATTTATTTGTTTGTTTGTTTGTTTGTTTATTTATGAAATGTATATGCCACCTATCTGATGCTACAAAGCAACTCTGGGCAGCTTACAATAAAAATTGCAATTGATTGAATGTAACCAATTGTAAATTGATGGAATACTAATACAACCGGAGACCTAAGGGCTATATGGAGGACCTACCATGCTTCAACCAAAGGAAAAGGAAGATGCTCTCTCAACTTCAGATAGACCAACTATACATTACATCAAGATGAAAAGAAGCCATGGAAGAAGAGAGTGCAGAGAAGAGCAACAAAGATGATTAGGGGACTGGACGCTAAAACATATGAAGAAGGGTTGTAGGAATTGGGTAGACTAGGAGAAGAAGAACTAGGAGAGACATGATAGCAGTGTTCCAATATCTCAGGGGCTGCCACAAAGAAGAGGGAGTCAACCTGTTCTCCAAAGCACCAGAAGGCAGGACAAGAAGCAATGGGTGGAAACTAATCAAGGACAGAAGCAACTTAGAACTAAGGAGAAATTTCCTGACAGTTAGAACAATTAATCAGTGGAACAACTTGCTTCCAGAAGTTGTGAATCTCCAACGCTGGAAGTTTTTAAGAAGAGGTTGGATAACGATTTGTGTGAAGTGGTGTAGGGTTTCCTGTCTAAGCAGGGGATTGGACTAGAAGACCTCCAAGGTCCCTTCCAACTCTGTTATTCTATTCCAACAATTGGTTGCAAAGTCAATACCTGAAGGTGGAATGTCACTGACACACCCAACACTCACAAACACCATCAGATAGTATGCCAGAAGATGCCTATTGTCCCCCTCATGACAATTCTTGCTACCAGCATAACATAAACCAATGAACTGGTATATGTTACAAACCATTGTAATCCTGGAGATGCTTAACTATGTGACCAAGAAGAACAGTGGGACATATTACCCCACCACCACCTTTGGAAAATTGAGTTGCAGGCTATGATCAAGGTAACCCGGAGAGAAGGTTGTCAACTGGTGAAACTAGGGTTGGACTAGAAGACCTCTGAGGTTCTTTCCAGCCCTATGATTCTATGTTCTATAACACACAAAAGACAACAGTAGTGCACACAAAATAGCTTGGGAAATGGTAGCTAAACCAATATCCACCCCACCAACCACCCTTGAGGAACAGATAAATAATGGTGACAGTTACTAAGTGCAAATAGAAATGCACATTATTTCCATAGCAAGGAAGATAAAGCAGGAATGGTCAAATTGATTACTTTATTTAATTAAAGAGGGGAAATATGTTGTTATTTGGACATCACTTCTGGAATTCTTGCTTGTGAAGAAAAAAAAATGAATCTTCGATCTTGGTTTTGTTGATTAGAAACTTTTGGTGCAGAGGTGGGTTTCACATAATTTTACCACCAGTTCGCCACGTACCAAAAATGTGAGCAAGCGAGCGCCTTCCGTGCATGCGCCCGGCCTTCTGTGCATGCACTTTGCTCGTGCGTGCAGCTTGCATGCATGCACATAGCTTGGAAAATGTGGCTAAATAATAATACCTCCCCGTTATGTTGGAAATGTAAACATCAAAAAGGAACTTATTATCACATGTGGTGGTCCTGCCAGAAGGCAAAACTGGAAAAACAATGACATACCATCAGAAGACAAGATGATTAGAAAAATTATGGAGTGTGCGGAAATGGATAAGCTCACAAAGGAGATACAAGAAAAAGATGAAACAGAATACTACTTAGTCTGGGAGAAATGATATAAATGGTTGGAGGAGAAAGGGGGGGGAAAAGGGGGACAAAAGAAAACTAAACAATGGTTAAATTAGGTGGAGGAATATGGAAACAAATGGGAAGATATAAATTGTGGAAAAGAAAGTAGGTACCTGTTTATGTTAAATGTAAATAAAATATTTAGATTAAGAGAATATATATATATGATATACTAGAAATATATGTATAAAAGATAGATTAAGATAAGAAAGAGAAAGTGTATAAATATGGATTACTGATGTGAAGATGTTGAAAAGAAGATGTAAATATCTGTTTTTGTTTGTTTTTTTGTTTGTTTTTTTTAAAAAACTGTTTAATAAAAATTATTTTAAAAAAAACAGAAAATGTGGCTAAATAGGATGGCATTGTTGTGGCCCATCAGCGGCCTGTGCAGATTGTAGCTGATTCCGACAACGAGGAGGCTGGTGTGGTGCTGCGCCAGCAGCCTGTGCAGCTGGCACTCGAATCAGACAATGAGGAGGCTGGAGAAGATGTGGTGCCAGAGGTGGGGATTCAGCCAGGGCCTTCAGAACCTCCAGAAGCTCCTTTAAATGAAGAGGACGAAGAGGAGGAGCCTCTTCTCAATGCACGGGCACGCAGAGCTGCCAAAAGGCAGGAGTGGCTCTTCAGGAGGAGGTCTCCTCGAGAGTAAGACTTGGGGCTAATTGGCACTCCCTTAGCCTCTTTAAGGAGGAACGCCGCTTGCAGCAAGCTGTAGGGAACAACTTTAGTTCAATCTCCTTCGCATCTGGATTCTCTGCAAAATTGTTTCTGGGCTTTCTGCCAACTCTAGTAAGACTGTGATTACCTTATCTTAGAATTCTGGTAGGTTGTTAAGACAGTTATTAACAGCCTTTGAATGATAAAGACTAAGTTATTTGAATAAAATAAGCTTTGTATAGAGTTTGTGTGTGCTGCGTTCTTTGGGGTCCGTAGCTGGGGCAGAACAGGGATAGTGCGGAGGCGGGTCACCACTACTGGTTCGCCACCCACAGGTCGCCACTACCTGTTTGCTCAAACCGGTCTGAACTGGCTGAATACCATTTATAAAAATGGCTAGTTATATACTAATGTGTAAAAGCAAAAAGTTGAGGTTGGAGTATGTTTATCTTGTACTGTGCTAGAACGAGTTGGAAGTCAATACCCCCTTTCCTTTCTTTTTTTCTTCCCTTTGTATCTCAACCCCCCCGTCCCAGGTTCCCTTTCCCCATTCCCTTTCCCTCCCTTAATATCCTATTTTCTTTTCTTTTTTGTATTTTCTATAGTAAAATAAAAATGATAAAGAGAGAGGAGCAGATAAATAGATCCCCAAGGAACAGCAAGTGTTTTGCAGTTTTACAAAAACCCAACAAATTCAACATACACAAACCTCAAGCAAAACACTGCCGTATGACAATGCTTGAGATGCCTGAAGTGCCACCTTATTTGGAGCTTACAAGTCAACTAGAAACAATAGGAGAGCAGTGGTGCTTCGGGGACCCAGGAACTGAGGTTCATCACTCTTTTTTTCTAAAATGTTTTTCAACTCCCTAATCTTGCCTATAACCTTGGGAGTTTCTGCAACTGTCCCACCCAAGTATTAATCAGGCCTGGTTCTGCTTGCTTCCTGAGCCGAGAGAAAAGTCAGCTAGCGCTGCACTTGCTAGGGGGGAACAACCCTAAATCTAGCCATGATTATTCAGCATCCTAACCAGTGGTGGGATTCAAATAATTTAGCAACTGATTCTCTGCCTTAATGACCGGATGGGTGGGCATGGCCATGGAGGGTGTGGCCAGGGGTGTGTGACAGGCAGCACTTGGCCTCCTGCAACCCCCTGGGAGCAAAAACAGGCCACGGGGGGGACACGCTGCCCACACATCCCATTTTGGGCCTAGAAGGCCTCCCTGAAGCCTCCTAGGAGTGAAAATGGGACAGGGCACATGCGCTGCACCCCCTGCACCCCCTGTACCCTGTTTTGGGCCTAGTAGGCCTCCCTGCACTTACCTGGGAGCCAAAATGGGACACATGGGGATTCCTGGAAGGGGCAGGAGGGGAGGGGTCAACCAGCAATTTAACTATCAGTTCGCCCGAACCGGCCCGAACTGGCTAAATCCCACCCCTGATCCTAACCCATCTGTATTATTGGAAAAATATTTCAGCCGGCGGTTGATATGCAAATTGCTTTGGAGCATCTAGTGTTCTGGAATTGAACGGCATAGTCACTCTGTGGATTTCATCAAATGTTAGTATAATACAACAATTCTTTTTTTAAAAAAATTGGCCTTGTCCTCCTACCATTGCTGTCATCTCATCATCAGCCCATCATCTCATCCCCAGCTTAGTCCTCCTTAGCTCTTCTAGTGTTAAACTAAAAAATGTTTCCCCTTATTCTGATACCAGGGCACCAACAAGGTGTGTAAAATCTGTTAAGCATTGACTGAGAACAAAGGCAGGATAAGGATCAGCAAATGTCATGCTTGTCATGTTTTTCAACATTTCAAAGATGGGTTGATAGTACTTCTTTGCGATAGGGAAAGGCTCTGAGACTAAAAATATTAAAAGTTCTATTCAATGTGCTATATTGTTGGAGCTGAGTTGGAGGATGATATGGAGGAGGAGGAAGCTGTCACGAGCTATGTGCCGGAGGGGCCGTCTTCACTGGTGAGTCAGCAAGAACTGACAGTTGCTGACGTGCTTCTGGACCCCAGCCAAATTGAGGAGGAAACAGAGGCCGGTAACGACGAGGGGGAGCCCCTATTGGATGCAAGAGAGAGCCGTAGGAGACGTCGTAGAGAACAGCTATTGCCACGTCCCAAGAGGCGTAGGGCCATACCCTACAAAGTATAAAAGGGGTGTGACTGGGCTGGAAAGGCGTGGTGAACAATTTGTTGGCGTTTTGGATGCAGTGGATTTACAACTGTTAGTTTGGAGGGTTTTTTGACAAGAGTCTGCATTCCTGCATTAGCTTGCTGGCCGTCTGCCAAGACCTTTGGAACATTGCCTGGTAACTATTGGACTGATATACGCTTTGGAAGAGAACTATTTATTAAAGGGCCAGCTTCAGTCTCTCTAGCCTGCGTTTGTTACTGCCAGGCTATTTGAGCCTCTTCAAGGCCACTCGTGGGAGGAGACAGAATACCCAGCTGATAGGCGCAGCAGCTGTTTTACTCACTGGGGCTTCAGTAGAAGGTTAGTTTTAGAACCGTTTTCAAATGCACCACCGTGCGCTTATTGCAAAAGTGCGCTCAGCAAATCAGTTGTTACACCGGTTGAATCCCACCACTGCTTTTAGTGCAGCATAAAGAAAGGAACAGAACTGACTCCTGGTTTCCATATTTTATAATCAGATGAAAGTTATCTACCACTTCGACTATTTCTTATGCTCCTTATGGACTTGATATTAATCCCTTGACCTCATTCTTCAAGGTAATCCCATAAACTCATAGATCAAATCTCGGTTTTGGCTCATTTCTAGTAACAGTCAGCAAATGTCAATCCGGAATCTTTAAGCATGCAAGACCAGAGCAATGTCAAATGGGATTTTGCAGATACTTAATTTGGAGATTCATCTCCAAGGCAATTTGACTGAACCTTTGAACTAAATCAGCTGATTGAGCAAGGAAATCTATTTGTGTTATTAAAAAGAATGGGAAATCTCCAAATAGATTTAGACAGTGACATGCCGGTGTAGGAATGGGTGTTTTTTTTTTAATCGCTTTTGGAAATCCCAATCTAGTTGACTCGAGTCAACAATTCAATATGAATGAGCAAATCAAGTTGACTTTCCGAATGGATTTTGAATGGTTAAATCAAAACAAATTAATTTTCTGGATGAAATCAACATTTCAAATGCAATTTTCCCTGTTAAATGGGAAATGGGTTCCAAAATGAAGAGCTTAAATGAAATGAAATCATAAATGCCATTATGTAATCCTGTTTTTCATTCAGGTTAACTGGTAAAGGACACCAACCCAATGAATTGAAATAGGATGGCATTTCCAACGAAGATACCTTTGGTTAGCATATGCTGTGTGCTAAAATTCCACATAGTTAGGAAATTGCACACTAAAAAAAATGCCTTCATATTTGCACACTATAGAATAGTCGGGATATTTTGCCAAGACACAAACCTACAGCCTTCCTAAATCCAGATGGGGAAGACCAGCGATGGACATAAAATCTATTTCACATTATTCTGACTCTGTTTTTGAAATACCTGAAAACCAGGAGCGGTATTCACTTATCTTCGCTACCGGTTTGCAAATGGGAGTATGTGCGTGCGCAGGACCTTCTGCACATGCGCAAAGCATTAAAAATGGGCTGTGATGACGTCTGGCCGGGTGGGCAGAGCCTCCCACAGCCGCCGCTACCAATTCGCCCAAACCGGATAGAACTGGCTGAATAGCACCACTTCTGTAAACCTTTGGATAGCAGGATCTACAGAACTCCAAACGACCAAATCAAGAATGAATTTAGTGTCCAGGTCATTAAGACTCAAAATTAAAGAGTTCGGCACCATCATCAGCTCTTGTTTTTCTTAAAGCGTTCCTTCCTTCTTTTCGTTATAGGACATTTGGCGATCGAATTGCCCATGTATCTTCTGCAAATGGTTCCTGTGTTTATTGTGCCCAGTGTCCAGATCCACTTTGTGATGAGCTGATGTCCTCAGGTATGTTTAAAAAGGTTGAATAAAATAGCGCCAAAGCTCATTATGTTTACCAATTTGTTTGTAATTACGAAGACAATTACATCGGCACAACTGATAGGTGTTTGGCTTTCAGAATAAAGGAGCATCTTCTCAAATGGGTCCAAACAGCCTTGAGTAAGTCAACAACAGCAGCAAATCATGGTGATAAAATGCCTTCTTTGGCCATTGTGAGACACTTACTATCTATGGGTCACCAGGTGGATCAAAACTCTGCATTTAAAGTTCTACTGTGCCTCAGGAATTCTCGTTTCCTGTGTTTTGCTGAGGCAGTTGCCATTAACCGTTTGAAGCCCTCCTTGTCCATGCAGAAAAGGCTTTACGTCAATCTATGCTTCCCATGGACGTAAATTGGTTGCCATTGGTTGCTTTCCTGTATACGTTATAGGCTTAATTAATGCTCTTGCTGGATCTTATGTTTGAGGCTGATTTGAACCATGCTATTGTAAGGTAGGTACTGAGGAGTCAAGATGAAATGCTTGCAGCTACCTCTGTTCGTCTTTTGGCTGTATTGTTTAAAACAGGTTGAATTTGATTCTTCACACTGATTTGGTTGGAGATATCGGATCACTGTTTTTTTTAGCTCCCTACCCAGTTTTGGAGACCTGTTGGGAGAATGGATGAGTTTTGGATTCAGTATATTGAAAGGCGTTTATGATAATTCATCACGGAACAACTTTCCACTGCCAACTCGCCGGTGGGACAACTCAATATTTGATTACACAAATATCAAAGAAATAGTGGAATAGAATCATTAAAGAAAGTTATGCAAATGGAGGGACAGAGTGAAATGTGAATGACCAAACTTAAAATATTTTTTGTATTCATTTTAAACTAGCTGATAACCCGGTGTTACCCGGGTATTTATTTATCCCAATCCTGTATTAGACAGGAAGAGCAACTTCACCCTGACCCCTGATTTTGGCGAGAATTAATTTAGTTAAAAATGTTTTCCCTGTGCCACCAGAAGCGTCAAGTAAAATGATACCACCTTGTTGTTTTGCCAGCTGATCCATGATCATTTGGTATGCTTTTTTTCTGATCTTGATTTAGAAGTGGCTTCTTGTCCACGATATGTGCACTAAGCTGTTCAATGTTGTAGTTCTTTTCTTGTATGTAATCTGCATGAAGTATGTCGTGTCAGTCTCGTAGTGGTGCAGGCAGGCCGAGTTGCAGTAATGTTTTATTGATCATGGCAATACATTTGTCCTCAAGAATAATCAAAGCATTGTTGAAAATGTCCGGACCAAACGTAATTTCTAATGTTGGATTTTCCCCCTTACCAGAGGGAGCCCCCTTGTGGAGTACTGTGAAGCTATTATCATAGCAACTCCATTGTGCTGCACAGTAGAAGCCATTTTAAGGCAGTCCACTAGAAGCCATTTTAAGGCACAACAGGCTGTGTCTTAACAGAATGCACACACTGAAGGGTGTTAGGGGTATCTTACCCCCACAGTATTTGTTTGCAGAGAGTAAGTCATCTATGTACCAAGTTTGGTTGAAATTGCTTGAGGCATTCCAGAGTTATGCTAGAACATACACACACAGAGAACCATTATAGGTAGGTAGATAGATAGATAGATAGATAGATAGATAGATAGATAGATAGATAGATAGATAGATAGATAGATAGATAATTAAATTGAATTGTTAAATTTTCCCATGGCAAATTGTCCCGTGGTAAGTTGGCCATGACGAGTTAGCTGCAATGAGTTGTCCCATTCCATATCTAAAGTCCTCCCAAAATACCCCTTCTGGACCATGATGCCACCAAAAATAGGTGGAGAACTGTTGTTATTGCAAGAAAGCTATTGAAATGAAACATTTCTGTCCACCTGTGGAAGTGATATCTGCAACCTTCTGTGCCCCCAAAGACTCTCATAGCCTCCACATTTGACATTCTAAATAATGTGAAATCTAATTTTGCTTTCCCTCAATTATAATTTTCCCACTGTACTACACAAGTTTTTGTGCCCTGAAAATATAGTTCAGGATTATGATCGTACCCTGCTAAGGAGATAATATTTGCCTGGAAGATTGCCAACCCTTCTAATTTCAATTTTAACATTTCCGTCTCAGATATTAAATAACAGCTGAGAAAAATTGGAAAGTGGGTTCCTTAATTTAAATTAATTTAAGTTTGGTTGAAAATATTTACAGCCCTGCCAAAATCAGCTACAGCAAGGAAATCCTGAGTTGCAGCCTTCTTCCTCTAAAATTCTCTTTTGCATTTGTCTATTTTATAAGAGCAAGGATGAATAATGAGACGCAGGGGAAATGAGAGCTTCTCTTTATTATTTAATTGCTTTTGGAAACAAATGTCATCTTTGCCTGTTTAGTGGTTGGGGGAAGGCAATTGCTAATGGCAATACAACCTTTTGCAGAGAAGCTTTGCTATTTAAATAATATTTATACTGTTATGGAAATGCCATCAGTCTTTAGTCTACATAAAGTACTATGGTTTAAAAACTCGGCTGGTATCATACTACACACCCTTCTAAATGGTTGGTATGTCTAACTCTCTCAAAGACCCATGATGCAATTCTGTAGGGGCAATTAAGCAGGTCTGGTCATATTAAAAGCTGTGATGATGTTCGAAGAGGACCTTGACTTCTAACAGGTTGTGGACAGTGGTGGGATTCAGCCGATTCTCTCCGGATCGTGCAAACTGGTAGTGACGATTGCGGGAGGTTCCGCCCACCCACCCAGACGTAATGCGCGACTACTGTGCATGCACACACACTCACATTTGAGAACCAGTAGGGAAGGTAAGTGAATCCCACCTCTGGTTGTGGGCTGCCCATGATAGGTCCGCAGGTGGCTGGTAAGGCCAATACGGGCATGAAACATTCTGCCACATGTCAGGCAGACATATGTGGGTACCATTGTTGCAGTAGCTGCAGTTCTGGCATTGCGGAGTGCTCGCTTCTCTTGTGCTGTGGTTGTTCTTCTGTCCTCAGATGATTGGCAGCCTTGGTGGATCAATATGCACCATGTTGATCAATCTTGTGCCAGGTCTCCCAGGAGGTGGTTTCGATATCCAGGGACTTGAAGGAGGCTTTCAACATGTCTCTGTATCGCTTCCTTTGTCCCCCATGTGATCGCTTTCCTTGAGACAGCTCACCATAGTGCTGTAATACACAGGTATTACATATTAAATCTTTAATACACAGCTAGATGTTGTTGTTGTTGTTGTTGTTGTTGTTGTTGTTGTTGTTATTATTATTATTATTATTATTATTATTATTATTATTATTATTATTATTATTATTATTATTTATTGGTTAATCTTTAGTGAGATTCACAGCCTTTGAGGCTGGTTAATAGCTCAGCAGCTCGAGTCCTAACCAAGGACCTAGGAACTGTTAA
The DNA here is from genome assembly GCF_059756535.1 of Pantherophis guttatus. Classification (NCBI taxonomy): domain Eukaryota; kingdom Metazoa; phylum Chordata; class Lepidosauria; order Squamata; family Colubridae; genus Pantherophis; species Pantherophis guttatus. Next base: position 90,994,784 of record NC_142068.1, on the reverse strand, counting down.
GGTATCGTCCGAGGATGTAAGCTGTTCCGAGTAAGGTGGTTTTTTGTAGAGTCAAAATGTTCAAGTCCGGCAAATTTAGAATTTCTAAATAGCGGGGTAGCCCTTTGGGTATTGCTCCGAGGGCTCCAATTACAATCGGGACAACACACGATTTCTTTTTCCACAGTCGCTGAACTTCAATTTGCAAATCCCGGGACTTTGTGATTTTTTCTTGCTGCTTATCTTCAATCCGTGCATCACCAGGTATTGCAATGTCAATGAACCATACTTTTTTCTTTTCAACTATTGTTATGTCAGGTGTGTTGTGGACCAAGTGCCTGTCAGTCTGAATCCTAAAGTCCCACAAGATCTTGAGTTTCTCATTCTCTCATTATTTTTTTTTATAAGATTATTTTTATAAGATTTTTATAAAATTTTTATATATTTTTATTTTTTATAAGATTATTTTTATAAGATACTCATTTTCTCATTATTATTATTATTATTATTATTATTATTATTATTATTATTATTATTATTATTATTATTATTATTATTATTTACTTTATTCATTAAACATGAAACTCAGTCAACTGAACATTCAAAAATGGATCACAAATACCATTGACTGGTGCTAATGGTTGATACGGGTTGCTGCCGGCGTCCTAGGTATCAACCAAGTACCTTCTTAAGATGTACGATGTAGCACAGTTTTTTGCAGTTCCGCTGGTGTTATTGCAGGAAGCTGCAATTTGTTGACGTATCTTATAAAATTCTTGGACATGGTACCAAATGCCCCAATGTTCTGTTCTGTTCTGTTCTGTTCTGTTCTGTTCTGTTCTATTCTAATTCCAATTCTATTCTATTCTTCTGTTCTGTTCTGTTCTGTTCTGTTCTTCTATTCTTTTTAAAATTGAATTTTATTGAATTTTAACAATTAAACAATTCTTATTCAACTCTTGTGCATGACTGTGACCATTATATCATCACACTAGTGTTCTCCTATACTCTATATAATTTTACTAAACCTACTGTCTGTTATTTCCCCTTTTTTCTATTTTCGATCCAATTATACCATTTCTCCCATATTACGTAAAAATCCAAATCCATCAGTCCTTTCAATTCAAGTGTCATTTTGTCCATCTCGGTGCAATCCAATACTTTTCTAATTATTAAATCTTAGGAGGGTATATTTGAACGTCTCCAACATTGCGCAAATGCCAATCTTGCGACTGTAGACCATTTTAAATTGCACAGTTTTCAGCTTTTCTTTTTTTAAAAAAAAAGAAAGAAAAAGTTTTGTTTTCAATCGTTTTGACGAACGTACATCTAAACATATACTGTATGACAGTCGGAAAAAAAGCATTCAGAAACATGTATATTATTTAGATACAACTGTCAAGGAATTATGAGGTCTACAGTTTTTGATAGGAAATCTGAGTTTGCCCAAATGTAATCTGTAAAATAGCCTTAGAACTCTTGCTGGGATACACTTTTACAGAATGCAGAATTTATCCTTTGGAAACTTCTTGGTTTACTGGTGTGTGTGTGTGTGTGGTTTTTTTTTTTTTTTTTGAAAAAATAAAAGATTATGTTTCCGCAAAGTTGTGCTGTCTTGTTCAAATGTGCTCATTTAAAAAAAAACAAAAAATAGCCAAGGATGCATTATTTTCTCTTTCCAGGGTGTAGTTCCTCCTTTTTTTAGCCATACTACATAATTGCTCACCCTTTTTTAGAAATAAGCCAGCGTCTGCAACTAAAAAAATGTTCGAGTTGCCTTCGACCCAGTAGTTGACTGGCCTTCTTCTCCCTTAATGAATGCCAAAATAATCACCAAAGAACGTTTCATGAATTATGCATTGTGGCCCCAATTAAATGTGACTGCTCCTTTATTTACTGCAAGGGGTATCTGATATCAACAACTATCCAGGAGTTGGTGTTATTTTCTTTGGACACACGGGGCCGACAACCTGTAAACATTTAACATAGTTGGAATTCCAGGAAGTCAAATGGCCTGCTTGAAGTTCTTCATCTCAATGGCCATTCAGTTTCCCTCTTACTGTATATTAAGTCATGCTTAATGATTAAAAAAGGGACTTGGTGGCTCAGTGGCTAAGACGCTGTGCTTGTTGATTGAAAGGTCAGCAGTTCAGCGGTTTGAATCCCTAGTGTTGTGTAACAGGGTGAGCTCCTGTGTCTTGTCCCAGCTTCTGCCAACCTAGCAGTTCGAAAGCACGTAAATAATGCAAGTAGAAAAATAGGGACCACCTTTGGTGGGAAGGTAACAGCGTTCCGTGCGCCTTCGCCATTTAGTCATGCTGGCCACATGACCACGGAGACGTCTTCAGACAGTGCTGGCTCTTCAGCTTTGAAACGGAGATGAGCATCACCCCCTAGAGTCGGGAACAACTAGCACATATGTGTGAGGGGAATGATTTTTTAAAAAAGGGGGGACAAAATGTGATTATATTTCTACACAAAGGAAGTGGCAAAAGGGAAGAATGATACACTATCAAAAGCAAAGGAACAGTAAGAGGTGGAGCACTGCAAGTTTTTTTCCAAAGTGTTGTGGTGATTTTGGCTGCATACATACAGGTAATCCTCAATTTACGACCACAATTGAGCCTGAAATTTTGGTTGCTAAGCAAGAGAGTTGTTAAGCAAGCTTTGCCCCATTTTTCTTGAGCTTTCTTGCCAGAGTGGTTAAGTGAATATCACTGCTCTTGTTAGGTTAGTATCACGGGTGTTAAAGGAACCTGGCTTCCCCCTTGACTTTGCTTGACAGAAGGTTGCAAAATGGGACACTGCAACTGTCATAAATATGAGTCGGTTGCCAAGCATTGGAATCATGTGATCATGGGGTTGCCATAACAGTCATAAGTGTGAAAAATAGTCACACGTCACTTTTTTCAATGCCTTTGTACTACCGGTGCTTGTAAATCGGTGACAGTAACAGCAAAAGAGAGTTGGAAGGGACCTTGGAGTCATGGACTTTGAAAAAAATCTTAACTATTGATGTGGATGTGGATGTGGATGTGGAGGAAGAGGAGGAGGAGAAGGAGGAGGGAGGAGGAGGAGAAGGAGATGGAGAAGGAGGAGGAGGAGGAGGAGAAGGAGAAGGAGAAGAAGGAGAAGAAGGAGAAGGAGAAGAAGGAGGAGGAGGAGGAAAAGGAGAAGGAGGAGGAGGAGGAGAAGGAGAAGGAGAAGGAGAAGGAGAAGGAGAAGAAGAAGAAGAAGAAGAAGAAGAAGAAGAAGAAGAAGAAGAAGAAGAAGAAGAAGAAGAAGAAGAAGAGAAGTAGTAGTAGTAGTAGTAGAAGTAGTAGTAGTATAGAAGAAGAAAGAAGAAGAAGAAGAAGAAGAAGAAGAAGAAGAAGAAGAAGAAGAAGAAGAAGAAGAAGAAGAAGAAGAAGAAGAAGAAGAATTAGTTAGCCTTCAGAAAGACAAATTGACTTGCATCTTGAATTGTGTTGGAAACAAATGAACCAAGAACTGTGATTGAAAAGGATATCTCTTAGAGAGGAGGTGTCTCTAGGGAGAGCTGATAAAAGAGTGGTAGATGTGATTCCCATAGATTCTACTTCTGCATTTGGCACCTAAGCATAGAAGATACTCTACAGTTTCAATGGTATCTTTTGAAATGTAATTATGGTCATTTTTTCCCCTAACTTTCGCCTGTGGCCGTTGCCCTTTGGATTTATCTTCACTTGGGTGAATAGGATGTCGTTTGATTAGTATTTTGTTGATGGCCATAGCTTTCTTAGAATATACTCAAGCGGGGAACATTTCACCTTGATTGCTTTTTCAGCCTCTGTTTCCTAAGAGTCACTTTACAAGACTGGCAACTTTTAAAATTGCAAGCAAAGATTGCCGGGACTGGGTTTAATCAAAAAGCTGCAACAGTTGTATTGATTGCTAACAATAGTTCTGCTTCCCACCTTAAAGACCCAAAGGATTTTTTTTTGAGTCTCTTGTTGGGCTGCCCACTAACTTTCTCTTCTAATTGTTCCCTTTCACTTCAGAGTCTCAATTAAAGGAGTATAAACAAAGGGTAACAGAGCAATTAAATTCTCAGCTTGAACGTACAGGCTGAGGGTTCGGAAATATCTATTTTCTTCATTTTGCCTGATTTTGCAAGATTCGAGGATGGATCCAGGTTTGTGTTAATGACACCTTAAGCTGAGACTTTCCTCCTTATTAATATCTGTCTTTTTTTCAAAGCCTCTTTGGCTGTTTTCTCAACAATTTTTATTTTGTGATTGTGAAGAACCACTATTTTTTCCAGTAGTTTAAAGTTTCAATCAGATCATCTCAAAGATATTGCTGACAGAGGTCAAGCTGTCATTTGGGAACCATATGAGTTTCTTACTTCATCGTTTCCCCCTCCCCCCTCAGTTTCATTTGCCATATTGACAAGATCACCAAACCATGCAGGCCGCTGCATTTTGCACCAACTGGAGCTTCCAGGTGTTTTTCCAGAGCAGCCCCATATAGAGAGGGTTGAAATAGTCACCATGTGTTGTGACGTAGGCCCAAGTAGTTATTAACAGACACAATCAGTCCTAAACCAACATGTTTTATTAGAACAGCTGAGAATTATTCATTCTCAGCTTAGTCCAAATTAAGTCGAAAACGAATTCTTCATAAACAGTCCTTCGGCCTTATCACCAACCTTTGTCTACTTTGGCACCCTGCCAAAGGCTTTTCTTGGCAAAAGTTCAGAAGCAAGAGACACCTACATGAAACAAATGTAACAAGACAAGAAACAAATGTAGCAACTTTGTTTTCCTACAAAGATCCCAAGAGCCATTGCTGTTCTTTTAAGCCTTCTGGGAGGGGCCAATCATCTCCTGGCTTTACTCCCGAGTCATCCTTTTTGGTTTAGCTGCTCTTGCCTTCTGGCAGCTCCTCCCATGCATGCACTAGGAACAAGCTCCTCCTGTTCCTCTGCCTCTCTGCTATCCGCCTCTGGAGGCTCTGGAGTCCACACATCGCTCCCAGATAGCCCTGGCCCCATCTCTGCCTCTGATGCAGAGCCCTCGTCTGGGCCTTCTGCTGACTCTAGGACTGGTCCATTGTCCTCTCCAGCCTCCTCACTATCCGACTCCGCTGCCAGCTCCGCAGGCTGCTGGTGGACCACAACACCATGATATTTTTGGGAACAATACTCAGGGGTTTGCTATTCTCTGACTTCATGGTCTAGCCTGAAGCCCTAGATCCGTGATGGTGAAACTGTGGCACACGTACCCAAAGTGGCACACAGAGCCATTTCACCTGGCACACATGGCATTGTCCATTCCTCTTCTGGGTTTCTGGCGCACATGCACACACAATGATCAACTGCCTTCATGCATGTGGCAGTGCTGGAAACTAGAATGTTTTCTGGCATGGGCAAGCACACCGGCCAGCTGATCGTTGCACAGGTATGCACACCAATAACCAGAAGACTAGGTGCCGGTGCGCATGCGTGCTCCGGAAACCAGAAGTTCATTTCCTGTTGTACGCATGCATGCACATGCCCCCTTTGCAGCTCCTCTTCCGGGTTGTACAGTTGATGAACACACACGTGCGAAGCGCACATGCGGTGCCGAAAAGGTTTGCCATCACTGCCCTAAGTGTCAGCACTTCAACCTGCATTTACTCTAGTGCTGACATAAGAAGGAGAAGCGAAGGAGTCTGGAAAGGGACACTTGACTTTTCACCTACTTATTTTCCCTGGAGATAATATCCCCTAGGAGATGGGATGGGGAGGAGGAAATTCCTTTGAGCTGGAGTAGATTGGGGTAGAATGACTTGGAAGATGGCCAATGAGTGCAGGGGAGTGGGGAACGGAAAGGGAGGGTTTTGTGGCTGGAAGTCAGTGTTGGCTTCGATTGGAGTCGGGTTAAAATGTCGTGCTTAATAAATAGGAGTTTTTCTTCAAAGACTTTCTTTGAAATGCAATTTATTTGAGACGGCCTTGAAACTTGACACTAAGATCTAGGATTTTAGGCCAAGTCCAACTTTCTCCAATCTTGCTTTCCTCTTTCAGCATCAGCTAAGATCAGCTCTAAGTCAATCCCTTACAACATGCTATTTTTCTCTAGCAGAGGCAGTTCTGCTGGAGCCCAAATTCAAAAGGTGATATTTTATCTCTGTTTCTGGAGAGATATAGCAGAGAAGGACATAATCATGCAATTTTGTTAAGTTCATAATCAAAAGTCCCTTGTAAAAGTCCTGGCGTAATTCACACTGTATAATTTGCACATTGTGTTTGCCTTTCGCAAGGAAGTAATATAACCCAGTTGGGCTTGTCACTGCTTTATGATTATATAAAAACTGTGCAGATAATAAGGCTAAATCTTTGCTAATTATTAAAAAAAGGGGGTATTCAGTTGTAAACATATTTTTCGTGAGCTCATTGTTTTTTTTTTACAGAAATATTTTACGCTTTCATTTGCCATTGTCTTTCTCCGCAATTATTTTTTTTAACCCTACAGACTAGCTAGCTAACATATAGCCTTGGGTCTCCCATTCAGATAACTAACCTGATTTAAACCAATGAAGATTCTCAGTTATCCAGGTAGAATTGTCTGGAGGTTGAGTCATTGCAACTGGACTTCCTTTTCTTGTTGGTTTGGGATGTTTCACTGCCCATCCAAGCAACTTCTTCAGTCTGAAAAGTTCATTACGGGAATCTGGGTAGGCAGAGAATCGCTGGAATGTACCAACTCCTACAATTCTTAGGGGTATTCTCGTACCAATCTCAGGGTTTCTTCCCCAAAGTCAGGGGTGGGATTCAGTTACCTTCCCTACCGGTTCGCAAATGTGAGCGCACACGTTTTGTTGGCGACCAAATTCAAAAGGTGATATTTCATCTGTGTTCTGGAGAGATATAGTTGAGAAGAACATAATCATGCAATTTCGTTGAGGCCTTCCGTGAATGCACAGATGCTCACGCATTACGTCCGGGCGGGTGGGCGGAGCCTCCCGCAGTTGCCACTACTGGTTCGCCCAAATTAGACAGAACCGGCTGAATCCTACCTCTGCCCAAAGTATGGAGCAATATGTCTGTAGAGATTCTCAGTCATTTAGGTCATGGTTGTCCCAAAGGTGCTTTTTCAGGAGGCAACCAGACTTTCTTGTTTTTTTTTTTTCTTTGAAGACGTTTCGCTTCTCATCCAAGAAGCTTTTTCTGCTCTGACTGGATGATGGGGAGTGGAAGGATTTATATTCTTTGCAGACAGCTGATGATTTGCATCCTTTTTGAGGGTCATTGAAGCACTTGGAGGTTTATCTGTGTCCTCGGGGTTAGCTGAGTGGTGGTCCTGGTTCCTGTAATCTGCCATTTTTCTGGAAATCTGTTCATACTCCCACATCGTTTGAAGGGTATTCATCAGGGGTCAGTTCTACTTACCTTTACTACTGGTTTGTAGTGGGGCCACGCGTGCGCGCTCGCTTCGCTCGCACGTGCGCTTGCTCTTCTGCGCATGCGCAGAAGCATTTTGATGACGTCGGGGTCAGTGGGCGGAACCTCCCGCCGGTTTTACTACCAGTTCTATAACCAGGAGCAACCCACCACTGATATTCATCCCAAATTACATAGCTAAAAGTCTGTAGAGATTCTCAGTCATCCAGGTCATGGTTGTCCCAAAGATGCTTTTTCCAGGAGGCAACTGGACTTTCTTGTTTTTTCTTTGAAGACGTAACAGGTAACAGTAACAGAGTTGGAAGGGACCTTGGAGGTCATCTAGTCCAACCCCTTGCTCACGCAGGAGACCTATACTAGGGATTCGAACCGCCGAACTGCCGACCTTTCTGATCAACAAGCTCAGTGTCTTAGCCACTGAGCCATCTAGCCAGGCACTTCTCATCCAAGAAGTTTCACTTCTTATCCAAGAAGCTTTTTCAGCTCTGACTGGACGGTGGGGAATGGAAGGGTTTATATTCTTTGCAGGCAGCTGTGTGGCAATATGTTGATGAAGATCCTCAGTCACTCAGGTAGAATGGTCTAGAAGTTGAGTCATGCCAACTGGGCTTCCTTTCTTCTTGATTCGAGATGTTTTGCTGCTGCCCATCCGAGCAGCTTCTTCAGTCTGATCCAGTTGGTTAAAGGAATCTGAGTAGGCAGAAAGTCGTTGGAATGTACCACTCCTAAAATTCTTAGGGGTTCCTTAAATGTGGCCTCCCTGTTGAACCTGTGAAGCAGGTGTGAATTTATCAGGGATTGATGAGAAAATAGCATTTAAAAAAATGAGAGACAGGATGTGTCTGAGGCTTCCACCTCTATCAAGGGAAGGATTTTCTATTCATTTTTCTGGTTTCACCGAAGAGACTACACTTAATGACCCCTAAGAGTTTTAGCAGTTGGTACATTCCAACTACTCACTGCCTACTTCAGATTCCTTCTAACCAACTGGCTCAGAAAAAGCTGCTTGGATGGGCAGTAAAACATTTCAAATCAATAAGAAAAGAAGCCCAGTTGGCATGACTCAATTTCTGGATAATTCTACCTGTGAATCTTCATCAACATATTGCCTCATCCTTTGGGGAAGAAACCCTGAAGTTGGTGTGGGAATACCCCTTTTAGGAGTTGGTACATTCCAACAATTCTCTGACTACCCAGATTCTCCTAAGCAACTTGTAGAAGCTGCTTGGATGGGCAGTGAAACATCTCAAACCAATAAGAGAAGGACCAAGTCCCGTTGCCATGATTCAACTTCCAGACAGTTCTCCCTGGATGAAGAAGCTGCTTGGATAACCAGCAAAATGTCTCAAACCAACAAGAGAAGAAGTCCAGCTGCCATGACTCAATTTTCAGATAACCTGGTTATACCTTGTCTAATGATGAAAGCCAGTGTTTACCTGTTGCCATGCATTTAGAGAGCCAGGAATTCTACGAAGATGTCTGGCTGCCAACTGTCATTAACTGCCAATTCTTCAGTCTGTGACTTACAACCATTCAGTCTGACCCCATCATGACCATGGGGGAAAAAAAGTGACTTATGATTGATTCTCGCATTTATGACCGATGCAACTTATGTGATCATATAATCAAAATTTCAGTTACTACCAAGCTTGCCTTCCATTGAGGACCTCTATACTACACGAGTCAACAAGACGGCTGTGAAAATATTTACAGACCCCTTACGTCCTGGACATAAACTGTTTCAACTCCTACCCTCAAAATGACACTATAGAGCACTGCACACCAGAACAACTAGACTCAAGGACAGTTTTTCCTCTGAATGCCATCACTCTGCTAAACAAATAATTCCCACAACACTGTCAAACTATTCACTAAGTCTGCACTACTATTAATCTTCTCATTGTTCCTATCAGCCATCTCCTCCCACTTATGACTCTATGACTGTAACCTTGTTGCTGGCATCCTTAAGATTTATATTGACTGTTTCCCTATGACTATCATTAAGTGTTGTACCTTATGATTCTTGATGAATGCATCTTTTCTTTTATGTACACTGAGAGGGTATGCACCAAGACAAATTCCTTGTGTGTCCAATCACACTTGGCCAATAAAGAATTCTATTCTATTCTATTCTATTCTATTCTATTCTATTCTATTCTATTCTATTCTATTCTATTCTATTCTATTCTATTCTATTCTATTCTATTCTATTATTCTATTCTATAAAATCCTGGGGTCCCATTTGCAAGTTTGCAAACCTTCCCAGCCAGCTCCCAATGAGCAAACTCAATGGGGGAAGCTGGATTTGCTTAACAACTCTGTAATTCATTTAATGACCATATTAAATGAATGGTTGTAAGTCGAGGACTACCTGTATTGAGGATGCCAGTGAATTTCCTCTCTGCTTATCTACTAATGTTCCCCTAAAATCCTGTCCCAGCTTGGCCATCTGAAAATGGGGCAAAGTGGCAGAACAGACTTAAGCAAAGTCTCTGTTCCAAATCAACTCTATGTCCAGGTTCTTAGTTATGACAGGCACGGAGGCACAATATGAATATTGTTTACCATTGCTTACTTCCGAGTTGTCTTTTCAACTTTCCAGTTTAGCCGCCCACAATAAAAAATGTCCTTGTGGTCTCCAAACCAAATACTCCATTTGTTTATTTTTATATTTCATATTTCTTAACTGCCCGTCTTCCTCGTTGAACCGACAGAAGAGAATATTTGTAGCTCACAGTTGAATTGTAGGGTGCTGGGGGCTTTCTGAGCTTGGTGCAGATGTTTCATTACCCAACTAAGTAAGGAAACATCTGCAAGAAAACCACCAAGCTCAGAGACCACCAAGGAACCCACGTTCCATTTTATCCTACAGAAATGGAAGGAAATCCACAATTAGAGAAAAAAAAAAACATTCATGTCACTTAATTAAAGGTAAAGGTTCCCCTCGCACATATGTGCTGGTTGTTCAGGACTCTACAGGGCGGTGCTCATCTCCGTTTCAAAGCCGAAGAGCCAGCGCTGTCCGAAGACGTCTCCAGGGCACGGAACGCTGTTACCTTCCCACCAAAGGTGGTCCCTATTTTTCTACTTACATTTTTTACATGCTTTCGAACTGCTAGATTGGCAGAAGCTGGGACAAGTAACGGGAGCTCACCCCGTTACGCGGCACTAGGGATTCGAATCGCTGAACTGCTGACTAATTATTGGGATACCCTCTAAAAAAACAGAAATTGTGCATTCTCATTATAGACACAAGACTGCATGTCATACACATTAACTGGAAATATTCCCATTTGCTTCTGAGTCTAGAGGTAGATTACAAGGGTCATACTAAGAGCAGAGAAATTTAGCCATCCAAAATCCATGATTATTGATGTCTCACTTTCTAGTAGTAAAATGATACAGCTTTTTTTTTAATTAATTAGTTTAAAGAGAGTCCTGAACTCACACACTGAGTTTCTTTAATTAACCTGTGGAAATGCAGTGTAATCATTGTCATTATTATCTTTCAATACTGAATCTAGGCGCTTAGTGGGAACAAAACTAGGTGTAGCAAAAGCACTGCAGAATATGGATAGAGATAAAGCAGAATAGGATAGGCTAACCTTTTTGATGTCGTGTGCCAAAAGCGCTCGCGAATGCATGCACACCCATAATGCAATGCACGTGTGATCCCCCACATGTACCCCACCCCCTGTGCATGCACGCATGACCCCCCCACTCCCTGCACCCCCCATGCATGCATGTGAGTCTCCCGCATGCTTCCCGTCCAGTTGGAGGTTCTACTTACCTTTACTACCAGTTTGCAATGGGGCCGCGCGCATGCACAAAAGCTTTCTGATGACATCGGGATTGGTGGGCAGAGCCTCCCACCAGTTTTACTACTGGTTCTATAGAATCAGTCCGAACTGGAGCAATCTACCACTGTCCCCTCCCCGCGCATGCACGGCAGGGACCCGAAAACCAGCTGGCCAGTGGGAGGTACTCTGTGTGCCATCTGTGGCACACATGCCATAGGTTTCCCATCATGGGAATACAGTGTATCCAACTTTTACACTCTTATATGTTAAAGCCCACAAATGGGGCAAAAGGATTTTCGTGGCCATATTTATTCATCTATGTATTAAATATTTATATTTATTATTTTTTTTTAGCAAAGTGACTCTAAGTGGCTTACAGTCATTCCATAAAAATACGATATAAAACATGAATAATTACATTTAATAAATTCACCAAAGAAAGAACTATTTTTTTATCAGGAGAAGAACTAGACGTAGTAGACCACTACATATAGTTTGGCCAATGGATCTCAATGGAAGGTGATACAATAAAGGAAACTGAACGTCGGGTTAAATGTGGTTGGCAGGCATTTGGCAAGCTAAGCGTAATTTTCAAGTATGCCTGAAGAGAAAAGTTTTTGATTGGTGTGTGCTACCTGCTCTAACATATGCCGTGAAACATGGACACTAATCTCACAATTGACATGAAAGCTACGAGTGACGCAAAGAATCATGAAAAGATACACACTCGACATTACAAGACGAGACAGAAAGACCAGCGCATGGATTAGAGAGCAAACGAAAGTATCCGAGGCCATCAAGAGAGTAAAAGGATGGAAATGGAAACGTGCCGGTCACAGAGCAAGAAGAACTGATGGCAGGTGGAACCAAGGCAATCGCAGAATGGATCCCCCTTGATCAAAAGCGTCCATGAAAGAGACCTAAAACAAGATGGATGGACAACATCAGCAAGTATGGCGGCCCCAATTGGCCAAAGGAAGCTCAGGACCGTATGGGTTGGAAACATGAGGAAGAGGCCTTCATCCTTCCATGGACAGATAAGGGCTAGGATGATGATGATGGTGGTGGTGGTGGTGGTGGTGATAAAACGATAAATAAAGGCCATAAATTTAAATTTAGTTAAAATTCAATTGACCAAGATGAAGAGGAAGGGAACAAGAGTGCACACAAGGAAGAGGTGGGGCCTGTGTAATCCATTAAGCATTTTTAGGATATCAATCACCCAGGCCAATTGGCACAGCCAGGTCTTTAAGACCTCTTAGAAGGCCAGAATGTGTGGATGTCACCTCAGGAGACACAACGTTCCAGAGAGTGGGAGCCAGAGCAGAAAAGGCTCTTCTCTGGGACCCAGCCAGCTGGAATTCCTCAACCAATGTGGTCTGCAACATGCCTCTTCTGCTGGCGCAGGTTAATTTCTTATTTTTTATTTATTTTATTGTTTATTTGTATCCTGCCTTTATTGTGTTTATCAATAACTCAAGGGGTGAACATATCCAACACAGCTTCCTCCCCAGGGGTGCGTTTCAAAAATTTTAGCAACCAATTCTTTGCCTGGTTGCTGGGTGGGCATGGCCATGGTGGGTGTGGCCTACTACTTTTATGTTTTAATTCTGGCTGTACACCGTGCCGAGTCCTTCGGGAAAAGGATGGTATATAAATAAAATTATTGTTATTATTATTATTATTATTATTATTATTATTATTATTATTATTATTATTATTATTGTTGTTGTTGTTGTTGTTGTTGTTGTTGTTGTTATTATTATTATTATTATTATTATTATTATTATTCAGCCTCCTGTACCACAGTGTGTGTATGTGGGTGTTTTAGCCCTCCCCAGGCTCTGGAGGCTTTCCTTGGGCCTCCAGGAGGGCGAAAACAGGCCCACTTCCAGAACTTCCAGGAGGCCGATTCCCCCCCCCCAAGAGTCTCCGTGTGGGCGCTGCACTTACCTGGCATCCAAAATGGGCCATGTGGAGATTCCTGGGAGAGGTAGGCGGGGTGGGCGGGGCCAGCCAGTCCTTGCAACTACCAGTTCGGTGAACCAGATGTAAAATTAGCATCTGGTTCTCCCAAACTGGTCCGAACCAGCTGAAACCCCCCCTGTTCCTCCCCCAGTTTTCCCCACAACAACAACAATCTTGAAAAGTGGGTTGCGCTGAGAGAGTGTGGCCGGTTTTAAGTCACCCAGTTGGCTTTCATGGCTAAGGCAGGAGTAGAACTCACCACACTTCCTGCTTTCTAGCCTGGTACGTTAACCACTAGCCCAAACTTGGTCTCTTTGTGTGTTTTTGTGCTTATTAAATTTTGAATGAATTTATCTGTACAGCCAACCTGTGAGAGGGTTGATCCAAATAAATGTGAAGCTTAAACTAGGATCAAAATAATCCCTGCACAACTCTGAGTCCAAACTGCTTTCCATAGTCTTCTTCCCAATGACAATTATCTCGGGTGTCTCCATGTCAAAGATCTAAGGCACTGGACATGATTATTTTTGATGCATTTGATATATTTGTGGAAAGCTTCTTCTCTGAGAACCAGAACTCTGTGGTAGGGAATGGCCCCTCGGTCTCCGTTGGTGTGAAATTTTGCTCCTTCTCAATCACATATCTTATCTTGAAGGAACACATCTTGTTCTACATCCAAACCTTGTGGCTTATCTCACCTCTAGAGAATGCCCATCAACAGGAGGTTATGAAGTGACTTCCCTGCTGATTGTTTCGATTTGCAGTGAACAGTCCACATTTCAAAAGGAAACACATAATTCAGTTGGTTTTGGCAGACAGTGAAAAGGAATAATTCAACCTTCTCTGAATTATATCAATCTGAGACAGAAATCGAGTTCTCCTAGATCAGGATTTGAGAACACTAAATGAAGCTAAACCTTGTTTTGTAGCGGCTATTATTTTGAAATCTGGATGATTCAATCAAGCTGAAACTCTGGTCATATCAGATATTTCTGGAAATAATTAAACATGATGTTAACATTGCGACTCTGTTACGTAAAAGGAGAGAAAGGGACAACAATGTGGATTGTTATTTATTTCTCAGTATGTTTCAAAATATACTGTAACATGTAAGAGTCTAGAAAGAGTGCAGAGAAGAGCAACAAAGATGATCAGGGGACCGGAGGATAAAATATAGGAAGAACAGTTGCAAGAACTGGGCATGGCTAGTCTAGTGAAGAGAAGGACCAGGGGAGACATGATAGTGTCAGACCTGGAAGCCATCTTTTCACCTTTGAGCCTTCAGGCCTGCCACAAATTCTACCGTGGGAAACTGGGAGGGGTGATTGTATGAAGCGAAGATGATATGTAGTCAAAATAACATTCTTTATAGAAAGTCAAGGCCGTTATACCCTGCAGCTGAGCTGAGAAGAATGAGGAGGTATCTTCTGTTCCGGAGGGTACCTGATTGGTTCGTGTGATGGACATATAGGTGAAGGGCAAGGACTTGAACTTTCTTTTGGGTGAGGAAAACCCAGAAGCTCTTAGATTCGGGTTTTCCCAGATGTACCAATATGACATCTCTAATAAAATTTAACTTTGAGGAAATTCAAGCCTCGGAGTTTGATTTTGTTGGGGGTGTTACTTGGAACCCTGACAGATAGAAGTGTTCCAATACTTGAGGGGCTGCCACAGAGTCAACCTATTTTCCAAAGCACCTGAAGACAGACAAGAATTAACAGATGGAAATTTATCAAGGAGAAATTTCCTGACGGAATAATTAACCAGTATAGCGGCTTGCCTTCAGAAGTTGTGGCTGCTCCATCACTGGAAGTTTTCAAGAAGAGATTGGACAGCCATTTGTCTGGGACGGTATAGGGTCTCCTGCTTAAGAAGGGGGTTGGATTAGAAGTCCTCCAAGGTGTTTTCGAAATCTATTATTCTATTTCTGACTAATCTCTTTTTTCCCCTGTATGTGCCATAAGTTACATGATAATTATGCTTGTCTGAAGCATATTTCTCCAGAAATTGAGTAACTCCCACCAAAAGTAACAGGGCATGAGAATTTAATTTGTTTCTGGGAAAATATACAATGCCTTCTCTTTCTTCCTTGAATCTGGTTGTCAGTCTTACATAGCAGTTCTGGAACAATGGAGACACCCCCCCCCCATGTCTTTAGGGCTACCATAGCTGGGCTATGAAGATTCAGACAACTATCAAGTGGCAGCAAAGAACATTATCTCTTTCTTATCTTTAACAGCTTAACAGAATTGGAAGGGACCATGTAGGTCCGTGATGGCGAACCTATGGCATGCGTGCCACAGGTGGCACGCGGAGCCATATTGGTGGGCACGCGAGCATTGCCCTAGCTCAGCTGCAGCGCCTTTGAGCACGCAGGCCAACTGATTTTCGGGCCTTTTGGGCACACTGGAAGTTGGCAAATGGGCCGTTTCCGGACTCCAGAGGGCCTCCAAGGGGTGGGGAAGACCGTTTTCACTCCTAGAAAGCCTCTGGAGCCTGGGAAGGGGGAAAAACAGGCCTATCGGGTACACTGGGCCATCACTTGCCAAAAACAGGGGGAGCACGGGGGTGTTGCGCCTGCATGCGCGGGGAGGGCGCATTGAATTGTGGGTGTGGGCACACACATGTGTGACCCCCCCCACGCTCCCCCCACTTTTGGCATGCAACAGCAAAAAGGTTAGCCATCACTGATGTAGGTCTTCTAGTCCAACCTCCTGTCCAAGCAGGAGACCCTACACCATTTCTGAAAGAGGGCAGTCCAGTCTCTTCTTGAAAGCTTCCAGTGATGAAGCTCCCACAACTTCCGAAGGCAACTTCTGTTCCATGGGTTGATTGTTCTCACTGTCAGAAAATTTCTCCTTATTTCTAGGTTGAATCTCTCCTTGTTCAGTTTCCATCCATTATTCCTTGTCTGACCTTCAGTTGCTTTGGAAAATAGCGTGATCCCTCCTCCTCTCTGTGGCAGCTTCTCAAATATTGGAACACTGCTCTCATGTCTCCCCTGGTCCTTCTCTTCACTAGATTGGCCATTTCGTGATGGTTCATATTTTAGCAGCCCAAGTACGGTAGCCCTGTTGTAAGTCTCAGGACTGCTTTTGAGCTACATGTAATTGTTACGTACAGTATGGCTTTTACTTGGCTAGGGCAATTAAATTTCAAAAATCTAAGAGGTGTCTAAATGATGACAGCAAAGAGGCTCCCATCTATTTGGTTGCCTACAAGTTGTACCATCAGATATGGTAGCCCTATGCTTCTTGCCATCAGCTGCTCGCATGCGTATTGACGGGGAGCAGGATAAGTAGAACGAACTAATTTGTAAAGCCAGACAGAAAATGATGGCTTGGCTGTTTGTATCGTTGAGCCCTCTGCCAGCTTAAACAGCTGATTAGCCAGCTTTCGTGGAATCGATTTGAATCAGTTCCACCTGCGCGAACCCACCAGGAGCCATTTTATTGTAAATCAATCATTCCAAGAACGAGTCTCAAAGGGGCCAGTCCACACTAACAAGCCATCAATTTAACCTGTCTATCTGGAACACCCTGGCAATTAGGGGTGCAACAAACATTTATTCAAGAATTATGGGCGCTGTTTACACGGTGTATTTTCCACTTCTTCGAAGCGCTCTGTAACTATTCCTTTCGCCACATAACTTGTCTTATTCAACTGGGGAAGGGAACAGTTTCTAGATGTTGCAATAGAAACGTGATTTTGGTGTGTATGTGCCAGGCAGGAAACATGCTCAGCATTTTAACCATGAGATCAGGGAGATCAGCCTTTATTACAGAAAAAACAAGATTAACAGGAACTCTGAAGTTTTATGACCTGCCCTTGTGCCCTGTGGGCTTTCAGATCAATCCTGGAAGTCAGAACGGTTCTCCTCATTCCCTGACATGATGAATTGCTAAATTTTGGTCTCGAAGATCGTGACTCTTCCAACTGTCAATAGTTGGTGAGCCTGCCTCAGGAGAGACATACAAATATACCATTTGGTGTTTCAACTCTCTAAGACATCCCAAACCATCCGGAATAAAAAGGAATTAAATTCTTTCTTTCTTTCTTTCTTTCTTTCTTTCTTTCTTTCTTTCTTTCTTTCTTTCTTTCTTTCTTTCTTTCTGTCTGTCTTTCTGTCTTTCTGTCTTTCTGTCTTTCTGTCTTTCTGTCTTTCTTCCTCCTTCCTTCCTTCCTCCTTCCTTCTTTCCTTCTTTCTTCCTTCCTTCCTTCTTTCTTCCTTCCTTCCTCCTTCCTTCCTTCCTTCCTTCCTTCCTTTCTTTCTTTCTTCCTTCCTTCCTTTCTCTCTTCTTCCTTCCATCCTTCTTCCTTTCTTCCTTTCTTCCTCCCTCCTTCCCACCCTCTCCCTCCCTCCCTCCTTCCTTCTTTTCTTTCTTTCTTTCTTTCTTTCTTTCTTTCTTTCTGTCTGTCTGTCTTTCTGTCTTTCTGTCTTTCTGTCTTTCTTCCTTCCTCCTTCCTTCTTTCCTTCTTTCTTCCTTCCTTCCTTCTTTCTTCCTTCCTTCCTCCTTCCTTCCTTCCTTCCTTCCTTTCTTTCTTTCTTTCTTTCTGTCTGTCTGTCTTCCTTCCTTCCTTCCTTCCTTCCTTCCTCTTCCTTCCTTCCTTCCTTCCTTCCTTCCTTCCTTTCTTTCTTTCTTTCTTTCTTTCTTTCTTTCTTTCTTTCTTTCTTTCTCTCTTCTTCCTTCCATCCTTCTTCCTTTCTTCCTTCCTTCCTTCCTTTCTTCCTCCCTCCTTTCCATCCTCTCCCTCTCTTCCTCCCCTCCCTTCCCCTCCCCTCTCTTTATTTTCCTTCTTTCCCTGAGTATTTCATTTATTCTCAGGGTAAGAAATAAAAGAATGGTTTGGGACATTGTTCCTTATGTTTTAATTTTTTCCCCCCCAAGGAACTTCATCTCCTCCAGCGAGATGGAGAAACGTCATGTGGAATTTAATTAATATTTTAATTGAAAAAAATCATAGCACAAAGAGATGCAAACTGTTCTTCCTTCACAAATAAAAGTCGAACCTCTTCCACTCTGGAACAAAACTCCACACACACAAAACCCCCATAACCTTCTTTCCATAGATGCTACTAATCTTTGGGTCTGCAAGGGGGAAAGACAGATATACATTCCAGCAGGAATTCTGCTGTCATATGAAAAACCTATTACAGCCTTCATTAGCAGAATTCTTGGCCACTTTCTCATGCTTTCTCAATGCAAAAGAAGCTGCCTGTATCGCAAAGATGGATAAGAGGGATGCATATTCCTGGTGCCTACTTTTTTTTTTTTTTGCTTTAATTTATAAGCCGCCCTTCTCCGGAGACTCAGGGCAGTTTACAATGCGTTAAGCAATAGCCTTCATACTTTTGTATATTTATACAAAGTCAGTTTATTGCCCCCACAATCTGGGTCCTCATTTCACCTACCTTTGAAAGGATGGAAGGCTGAGTCAACCTTGAGCCTGGTGAGATTTGAACTTGCAGTAATTGCAAGCAGCAGATGTTAATCTGTTAATAACAGTGCTTTAGTCCACTGTACTACAGGCTCTTCCCTTCACAACATGCTGTTGTGGATTGCACTAAATGTATTGTTTAGCCATGTTTTTAGAAACTGGCCAAAGAAGTTATGGTAACCATCAAATGTGATGTATCTTGGATATCAAGCAACACACCTCTAAAAAATGGAGGCATGGAAACAGTCCCACTTTCAGTTTCTATCTTAATGGTCTTCAAAGGTTTTTTTTTTTTCTTCTTCTTCTTAGAACAATCTTCATATTAATGCATTTGCTAATTGGTCCAAGGAGATACATTCAATTTTGCAGCTATTACGATTGTTGGGCGAGCAGGCACAAAAACAGCCAGGGAAGTGATTGAAGCCTGGGAAGCGGGCTTTTCTGACCTAGAGCATGAAGCAGACTCTTCGTCCTAATAAAACCTCTTTTATTGAGGTTAAAGGGAATTCCTCTCTAGCAAAGTCCTGGCAAACAGTTTCATGAGATTTCACAACTACAGACCTTTATCAGGCTTGGAGAGTTGCCAGGCCGATATCTTTCAAATGCCACGCTGTAGCAGCAGCAATTACTTGGCAAGAAATCAGGAACAGATCTTCACCCTCATGAATTGAACTAATTGTCTCCTGCAAATTCCCCTCCCCTTTCGTTCCTATTCCCTATGGGAGGGGCCATTCACCATCCACCTGTGCCTTTACTCCTGAGTTATCCCTTGTTCCTTAGCTTTCAACAGTCCCAAGAAGGCTCCACGCCAATTTTCACCACTCAGGTGACCCTGAGATGACACAGATAAACCTCCAGGTGACCTTAATGACCTGCTAAAAGAATGCAAATGTCCAGCTGTCTGCAAGGAGTATAAATCCTTCCATACCCCAGCATCCAGTTAGAGCTGAAGAAGCTTCTTGGATGAGAAGCGAAATGTCTTCAAAGAAAAACCAGAAAGTCCAGTTTCCTCTTGAAAAAAGCACCTTTGGGACAACCATGACCTGGATGACTGAGAATCTCCATAGTCACTCCCTACTAGTAACCACCTCCTGCAGTTAGGAGGTTGTGTGTTTGCATTCTCCTTGAGGAGCTCCTGATAGTTTTCTGGGGAAATCCAATTTATTCGCATAGTATGCAAGGCATTATCCTCACTCAGCTGCCTCAAAATACATGATTGTCATAATCGATTAAAATCAGGTGAAAGATTCTTATGGTCTTTTAGCCTATTATAATCAGGGACATGAGCTATTTGGGGGTTCAGTTCCAGTTTTAGCTTGCACAGAACATCATCCTTCTCTGGTCCAAAGAAAGGACAATGGCTCATAATGGGATTAGCCACTTTTATAAAGAACTAGCTGGATGCCCGTGTTTTGCTACAAAACTATGTGATTGGGCATGATAAATTGACACTTAAAGCCTGAAACTTAATGTAGAATGTGTAACTCTGTGGCATCAGAGAGTGTTAATATAAGGCAACTGGCAGTTGGAACAGAGGGGGAGGAGGAATAGAATGTCGCAGCCCACAGGCCAGATGAGTCACGTGCTGGCCATGTCCACGCCCGGTTTAGCGAAGGGGTAGCATCAGAGCATGTTAATATTAGGCAACTGGCGCCGGATGAGTCACACGCTGCCCACGCCTAGTTTAGCAAAGAGTAGCAGAGCATGTTAATATACAACAACTGGCAGTTGGGACAGAGTTCCTTTCAGGTGGGGAGTAGAACGTCTAACTCCTTTGCATCAGAGCATGTGAATATAATACTGTATATGAAATACTAATGCTCTGATGGTCATTTTGAAAAATCCTTTCTTTTTTTTTAATTTTTATTGAATTTTTTTAAAAAAATACAGAAAAAAATATAATAATATGGATAGAATTGCAGAGAGTAATATAATACATATAGAGTTTTAAAGTATCAATTTTCGCCTAGAGAAAGTACAAACCTCCATTAAGCCAACTCATCAAAAGAAAGAAAAGTTTATCCAGAAGAAAGAATTCTCAACTGTCATGCAATGCTCCTATAAATATTTACCTACGTTCACATTAAGGTTAATATTTTCATTCTTCTTAAGATTTCTTTTTTTGCAGCCAAGCATACCATCTGTCCCAGCTCCTATATAACCCCGATTCTTGTCTATCTCGCAAAAGTCCAGTAAGCTTGTCTGCTTCTGCACAGTCCATGATCTTTGCAATTAACGTAGCCTCCGATGGGATATTTTTGGATTTCCATTCTTGCGCGAACGAGATCCTGGCTGCAATGATGATGTGGAGACCGAGATACCAATTAGATTTGTTTAAGTTCTCTGGTTTCATGCCTAGTAAAAACGTTTCCGGGTTCAAATCTATTCTACATCCTATGATTTCTAAAATCCATTTTTGAATTCTAGCCCAATATTCTTTTGCTTGGGGACAGGTCCACCAACTATGAAAGTAAGTTCCCATAGCGGCATTGCATTTCCAACAAACCGGAGAGGTTCCCGGGAACATCTTCGATAATCTAGCCGGGGGCAGGTGCCATCTATACAGCATTTTGTATATATTTTCCTTATAGGAAACCGACATTGTTAATTTTAAGGTTTTCCCCCAAATTTCTTCCCATTTTTCAAGTTCAATCGAGTATCCCAAATTTCTCCCCCAGGCAATCATTGAGTCCTTGATGACCTCCTCTCCAATCCAATCCATTAAGAGGAATTGATACAGTTTGGATAATACCTTCTCATCCTTCCCCAACAAGATCTTATCAAGTTCCTGTAGGGAATTATAGATTCCTCCTTTGTTTTTATCCTGAGCTGTCCTAGATTGGATCTGATTGTATGACCACCAATCTAGCTCATAGCCTAATTCCACCAGCGTATTTTGAGATTTTACTTTGCCTGAAATCCTTTCTTAGCGAGCACCTAGAAGCCAAGAGGAACATACGTGCCAAATTTCAAATTTGTAGGCTTTACCGTTCTGGAGATTTCATGATGAGTGAATAGTATTTGGCTTTCATATATATAGTGTATAGAGATTTCAGGTCCAGTTCATGCATATGAATGCAATCAATAATTATCTCCACAATGAACATCCAAAGATGCCTTCGGTGATGGACATTAACCTGAGAAAATGTGTAAGTTTATAGAACTTGTTTACCCTTCCGTGGAAGAGAAGTTAAGCCCGTGTGCCTTATGCTGTGGTGCCTTACAGTGCGCGGGTACATTTGTAAGCAGTGTAATTAATTTTTCCCCTTATATTTCTTCTTCTATAAGAACTAAAAGATATACAATATATTCAGTGGTGGGTTTCAAAACTTTTTACTACCGGTTCTGTGGGTGTGGTTTGGTGGGTGTGGCATGGCTTGATGGGTGTGGCTTGTTGGGCATGGCAGGGGAAGGATACTGTAAAATCTCCATTCCCATCCCACTCCAGGGGAAGGTTACTGTAAAATCTCCATTCCCATCCCACTCCAGGGGAAGGTTACTGTAAAATCTCCATTTCTTCCCAATCAGGTGGTACTTGGGAGGCAGAGAATAGATGGGGGTGGGGCCAGTCAGAATTTCTACTACCGGTTCTCCGAACTACTCAAAATTTCTGCTACCGGTTCTCCAGAATTGGTCAGAACCTGCTGAAACCCACTTCTGAATATATTCCAATTGTGCCCTTATCCCTTCCAAAACAACATATATTCTTGAGTAGGTTTATTCCCTTTGCTTTCCACCTACACTGGTTTTATAAAATCCCCCCATATTTCATTATAATTGTTTGCTTTAATCATCCCTTTTTAAAATTAAATTTATCTTGTTAATTTACTCCAAATTTCATTATACAATTCATTTCTTTGAATATCCCAATTTTGTCCCCAATATTTAGCCATCACTAATCTAGCTGCCATTATCAAATTTACAATCAATTCCTTTTTTTGGTTTCATTTATATCCCGTTTTTCCACCAGCAACAGTAATGCAATTCTCAGTGACATATCTAAATTTACATTCAAAAGTATTCTAATTTCTCTAAACACCATGTCCCATATTTTTTGTGCACTATCACAATCCCATCACATGGTTGCAGTATTCCAGGTGTGGTCTTACTCGGGTTTTGTAAAGCGGAACAAATAATTCATGTGATCTTGATTCTGTGCTTCTGCTTATACAGTAGTGGACAGAATTGTGGAAACCTTTTGGGAAAACTTGTTTTTGGGGAGTTTTAAGATAATCCTATTCCACTGCTGGAATGGCCTGGGAATAGCCCAGACTTTAACCCAATTGAAAATCTAAGGAGCTGACTAAAAAAACTTGTTAGTCAGAAGCGACCCAGTAATAAAACCCAGTTAATAGAAGCCATCATTCAATCTTGGTTTCACATTATAACAGCTGCAGAACTAAAAGATTTGGTTCACTCCATGGGAAGACGTTGTAAGGGTGTCATTCATGCTAAAGGTTACCCAACTAAGGATTAACTGACATAGTGATCATTTTCATATATTTCATTTTTTCTATGGTGATCATTTTTGTATATCTCGTTTTTTTCTACATGTTTCACTTTTCTTCTTTATACCGTATCTGCTATTCTAATAGCAAATCCTTCATATAAGTTATCACATTACATTCTTGATTCAATTATCTTTCCATTGTTATATAATTTTATGGTACTACTCCAAAAAAAAAAATAAAAAAAAAATTGGTGTTATTAGCTAGTTTTAGAAAATACACTTTTCCCCAAAGGGTTTCCACAATTTTGGCCACTACTGTACAACCCAGGATTATATTAGCTTTTCATTCATTCAATTCATTCTGCCTTCCAGAAGGTAACCTTTCCAGGTAGCCTCAGCGTCGAGGTGTAAATAAATCAATGTACCGTAAACCTTTATCTCTATTAAGATCTACTTTAACAAATGAGCCTCTGAAGCAGTTAACAATAAATATTTTTATTTACATAACAATAAATATCCTGTCAGCTATATATATATATGTAATCGCTCTAAGCGATGTTAGTTCTGGCTATTCTTCCTGAGAAGAAAGATTCTTGTAAACCATCAGAACTGCATCAGAACTGCCCTTCTAACTGACTTCCAAACTGTCCACAGTTTTCTAATAGAAGAGCTGAATAAAACTCTCCGAACTGCCAACTGCCTTCTGAACTGCCTTTTGGACTGCCAACGGTTTTCTGTCAAGAATCTCCTTTTATACTGTCAACTGTGACAGTTAGGGGAGGGAACATAAAAGCCCTGGAGATTCAAACCCATCAGCTGCCTTCTGATTGGTTCATTAACTTGTCCGTTCCAAAAGCCATTAATAGGCACAGCAATTGAGAAATAACTTTTCTCTCACACTCAGGAGTCTTACATCATTACAATGGTTTACATGCAGAGTCTGTTCCTGGTTGTAGCTTTGAAGAACCTCACTCAGGTCCCTCTTTCCTACTTCAAGCTGCTACGTTCCCAGCCAAGAAGCATCACTAGCTCCCTGACCAGCTGCTAAGGGTGCGAATAGATACTCTAGAGTTACCTAAGCAACCAGATGGCCCTTGACAAAATTTTTAGATGTCAACTTTCATTGTGATAGCAGAACATTTTCTCATCCTCCCCCCGGTTTTATGCCAAAGCGCGTTACACTTTTTAGCAGTCTCCATTGAAAAGTATTAAGGGGGGCACCTATGAGGACTTGACAAGACCGCTAGCATACTCATCAAAATAATCTTTTAACAGAATCCGCAGCAATATAAGCAAACTGTGCTGAAATAAGTGTTTTTAACCAAAGTATTTTTTTTTAAGATGCAATTTGCATGCCTGGTTCTTTCCTTTCTAAATATTTGCCTCAAAGATTTGATTAAAAATGGAGATAAAAAATGTACAGTGTTTCTAAGGTTGGTTGTTTTCTGAGATAGCAAGAGTTGTTCTATGTCTTGTAGGAAGCTTAAGGAAATACTTCAAAGTCTGACCAGCATCTTCTCGCTACCATAACATGCTGCGAAGATCTCTTTTAAGGATTACGTGCCTCTAGAAAGCCCATTAGACATTGGCAACATAGCATGTTCACTTCGACCTGGGGCAAATAAAGTCAGTTCTTCAGCATTGTTTTGAAACTCTTATTCTCACGCCTGTGCCATCGGCAACGGCTTGCCAAATATGGATATTGTCAGGCCTGGAAGCCATCTTTTGCATTGGGCCTTCTTCTACAATTACTACTGTGGGAAACCGGGAGGGGCGATTGTATGGAGCATGGGTGATATGTAGTCATAATAACATTCTTTTCTCAGAGAGTCAAGGACATCTTGCCCTGCACCTGGAAGGGAGTGGCTGGGAGACATCTCCAGTTGGGATGGTGTTTTGATTGGACCATGTGATGGACTTGTGGGTGCTAGGCAGGAGCTTGGACTTTCCTTTGGGTGGGGAAAACCCAAAGGGATGGTTTCTATTTAGAGGTTTAAGTTGTGGCAGGCCTGACACTTCTAATGATTCTTTTGCGCATGGTGACAAGTTGTGTTTGACTTGTTGAGGCTCAAGCTGGCGAGACTGGCTCTAGGTAACCAGACCAGGATGAAATTAGTGAAAGGATGGGTGGCTCTTCTTAGTGACTTCACCGCCTGGGGCTCCATAAATCCTACAATTTGACCTGATCACCAAGCCTTTGTCACCATTACTCCTGCAATCTTCACAGGTCAATAGAATCCCAATTTTAACAAAAATGAACCAGGAAAGGATACGAAAGAGCAAGGTAGGTGGAAATGACACATTTTTTTTTTCATGCAAAACTCGATTCAAATCCAGTAGCCTGCAGTGATGGAAAAAACGACACGATAGGCTAAAGCTTGGTAGCAACGGCATGTGCGGTTGAACAAACCAATGAAGAGATAACATTTGAAAGCTTTACCGCTTGGAAAGCTGTTAGCAAGCTGGGGTCCCTTTCATCATTTTTAATTTTAGTTTTACAACCCTTCATTTGCTTTGACGGGTTGATGTTGCCATGGTGCAGTTGAGAATCTCATAAAAATGCTGTTACCCTTTGCAGGATGGCTATTTCTTCCTAGGGTTTATGCCACATTTTATAGTTATGTCAGAAGGTTTACATGGTTTATGAATTCTGCAAGCGATCGGGGTGCTTGACAAAATCTGGGCGGCTTTGAAACAACTGCTATCGAACGGCTCGCGCTTCCATTTTTATTTTTATTTTTTTTAGAAAAAATCATCCTCTCAGTATGTTACATCCTTAAATAATTAAACTCATTACACATTTATATCTTTGTTAATAAGGGCACATAAAGATAGTTTATGCTTCTCCTTCCTATTTAATACAAAAAATATTTCCTACAGGGGGATTTCTTTTCATCTCCCTCTCTCTCTCTTTCTTTATGAAAGAGGAGCTGTCACATATTTTTAAAGGCCTTTAAGTGATGTTCTGGAATTGGAAGTAGTAATATTACTAGTAATTTCTAAATTTCCAAGGCACTCTGATCATTTTCATTTGCATTGTTTGTTAGATAGCCAGAATCAATCTCTCTCTCTCTCTCTCCCCCTCCCTTTCTCTCTCTCTCAAAAAGTGGCAACATTTTTCTAGTTATGAGTAAGCATTAGTGTTGGTATTCACTTACCTTCACTACCGGTTTGCAAATGTGAGTGCACGCGCCACCTCCGCACATGCGCAAGACCTTCTGCACATGCGCAGAGTGAGAGTGATGACGTCCGGGCAGGTAGGTGGATCCTCTCGCTGCCACCACTACCAGTTCACCCAAACCGGTTAGAACCAGCAGGATACCACCACTGGTAAGCGTCATCCACAAATGGTTACAAGTAAGTCATTGATGTTAGGAGTTAACGCTGCTTTGTTTCGTTTTCCGGAATGTATTTTTATTGGTCGAAGACCAAAATAAGATTTTTTAAAATCTATCTATCTATTTCCCCTAAAACAACAACTCGCTGAGATGGATTGGGTTGAGAGAAAATGACCCGCCCAAAGTCCATCAGCCTGCTTTCATGCCTAAAATGGAATGAGAACTCGGGGTCTCTTGGTGATTGGCCAAAGTCACCCAGCTGGTTTTCACCCCTAAGACGGTACCAGAATTCATTGTCTCCTGGTGATTGGCCAAAGTCACCGAGCTGGTTTTCGCCCCTAAGGCGGGACTAGAACTCAATGTCTCCTGTTGATTGGCCAAAGTCACCCAGCTGGCTTTAATGTTTAAGGTGGGACTAGAACTCACTGCTTCCTGGTTTCTAGCCTAGTGCCTTAACCTCTTGACAAAACTGGCCCTTTTATGTTGAACATGCTACAAGATATGCT
Source organism: Pantherophis guttatus (assembly GCF_059756535.1). Taxonomy (NCBI): domain Eukaryota; kingdom Metazoa; phylum Chordata; class Lepidosauria; order Squamata; family Colubridae; genus Pantherophis; species Pantherophis guttatus. Next base: position 90,967,899 of record NC_142068.1, on the reverse strand, counting down.
CTCCCATTGATATTTTTATACCTGTTAGAAAATAAGATTTATAGAAGATAATCTGACTGACTCAGATTAAAGCTTTCCACCACTAATAACAACATTCCTTGTTACCATCGTTATACCGTTATACGTATATTAACAATTCTGAAAAAAACCCGCAAAGTGATCTTGATTGTATCCCTCTGTTAATGCAAACAAACATTAGAGAGGATTTTTTTTCCCACGTAAATTCCTCACTGCCACAGAAGTAAATATCTTACTTTTACAAAAGAACCATTCCTTAAAGATAAAATAGAATTCCTCTGTACTCTCTCGGACAGATTTGCTGTAAGTCAGATACTTTTGTTCAAACCACGAGCTATTTTTTATTTTTATTTTTTTGGGATGCCACCCGGTGGTTGCCGCAATACGTCTTTGGCTCGACGCAGATTAAAGGAGGGGATAAAGAGATCTGAAAAATATTTAAGAGCGAGGAGGGGAAATAAAATTGTAATGATCTGTTAAAAAGAAGGTCAGAAGTCATTTTTAAGAATATGGCTTTTCAAGATTATGAAATACTGACGCGAAAGTTGAGTTTCAAGATGGAGAAAAAAGGTTAAATATATTGGGTTTATATTGACAAATGCAAACTTACAATCGTTTCGAAACAATTTTGTGCCTGTTTGGAATAATATTAAAAAAGACTGAGCAAGACTAGATCACTAATAATCACATTATTCTTACTGAGCAGAACTTTGTAATTAAGATTACCAATGATGTTATTATTTCAGACTTTACCAATATTGACAATTAACACTTTATTTAAACAACGGCAAAAATATATTTCTAAATCGAGATTTAGATGCAAACTACGGCAAGATGCAAGATGGTAAAGAAAGAGGAAGTTTGGATTTACCAGATTTGAAGTTGTGTTTTGATGCCTGCTCTTTTGTCTGAATTCAAGAAGAGGTGACTCTCCAAAAGAAGAGACTACCCACATTAGAGGACCATGAACTGTGTATTTTTATTCTAGAGTCAGAAGTTAATGCTTTTCTGCTTTTTTTTCCTTTAGCCCTCACTTCCTGCCCCCATTTTTCCTATCTTTATTTCCAGTTGTATTTGAGAGGGAGGGAGAAGGCGAGAGGGTGACAGAGAGAGAGGGAGAGAGAGGGAGAGAGAAGGAGGGAGAGAAGGAAGGTGAGGGAGGGAGATGCAGGGAAAGGGGCAGAGAGAAGGAGGAAGGAGGGAGAAGGAGGGATAGAAGGAAGGAGGGAGAGGGAGGGAGAGGGGGAGAGGGGGAGAGAGAAGAGAGAGATGGAGAGGGAGGGAGAGAGAAGGAGGGGGGAGGGAGAGACAAAGAGAGGGGGAGAGAGAAGGAGGGAGAGAGAGGGAAAGAGGGAAAGACAGAGAGAGAGGGAGAAGGGAGGGAGAGGGAGAGAGAGAGAAGGAGGAAAAGAAAGAGGGAGGAGAAGGGAGAGGGGGAGAGAGAAGGAGGGAGAGAGAAATAGAGAGCGAGAGCATTCTCTAAGCAACAGGCATGTAGTTTTGCTACTATCAGATATTGGTTACTTCCAGAGAGTTAAAAAAGAAAGCCACGGATGCCTGGACATGAAATATGTCTTTGTCTTGCAGAGGCAGGGATACAGATAAGATACAGGCAGCTGCAAAAAGTTGGAATCGGTCTTTTACGCCCCTCACCTTGTTCTACTTTATGCTTAGTCTTCAAGAGCAATTGGCTCAGCTGTGTTCTTCTTAATTGCCTTTCCATTCGAGCCCAAGACGTATTGCGGCAACCACCGGGTGGCACCCCAAAAAATAAAAATAAAAATAAAAAAACCCATTCATTGTTATCGGTCATGAAGCTTCCTAAAGAGACACCTTGTTAAGAAGCAGTTCAGTACCACCCCAGAGCCGGAAGACGGATGGTGTTCCTAGTTCGTGGTTTGAACAAAAGTATCTGACTTACAGCAAATCTGTCTGAGAGAGTACAGAGGAATTCTATTTTATCTTTAAGGAATGGTTCTTTTGTAAAAGTAAGATATTTACTTCTGCAGCAGTGAGGAATTTACGTGGGAAAAAAAATCCTCTCTAATGTTTGTTTGAATCATAGTAGAACGATGAGGCAAAGCCAAGCTATAGATCAAGAAACTAAAGTGGGGGAAAAAAATATTAAAGAAGAATAAAGACGCTGGTTTATTCTGTGTAAGAAGAAAGTACCCTATATCACTGGCGGTGTTAGGTTGTTCATTAAAAAGATGCTCGGAATTGAACTGCTTTCCTAATTCTAGCTTAAAATTAATAAATCTTCCCTTTTCTGTTTCAGGGCTACTTTAAAAAAAAAAAAATCCAGGAAGCATAAGGGTGATATTTCTTGTTTCATGCATGTTCTGCATTTTGAATGTTACAGTAGTGTGATTCAGGGTTGCTATTCAGCAGGTTCTGACAGGTTCTGGCGAACCGGTAGTGGAAATTTTGAGTAGTTTAGAGAACTGGCAAATACCGCCTTTGGCTGGCCCCAGAGTGGGGTGGGAATGGAGATTTTGCAGTATCCTTCCCATGGAGTGGGGTGGGAATGGAGATTTTGCAATATCCTTTCCCCAGGAATGTGGAGGGAATGGGGATTTTGCAGCATCCTGCCCCTGGAGTGGGGTGGGAATGGAGATTTAGCAATATCTTTCCTCCAGGAATGGGGAGGGAATGGGGATTTTGCAATATCCTTCCCCCAGGAGTGTGGAGGGAATGGGGATTTTGCAGCATCCTGCCCCTGGAGTGGGGTGGGAATGGAGATTTAGCAATATCTTTCCTCCAGGAGTGGGGAGGGAATGGGGATTTTGCAGCATCCCTCCCCCAGGAGTGGGGAAGGAATGGGGATTTTGCAGTATCCTTCCTTCCCCTGCCATGCCCACCAAGCCACACCACCAAGCCACACCATGCCCACCAAGCCACGCCCACAGAACCAGTAGTAAAAAAAATTGAATTCCACCACTGATGTGATTATGTTTTTGGCCCTGGAATGAAGGCATATCTAAGGCCGGCTGGATTTAAGAAAGTCAACAAGAGACATTATTAAGGGGTGACATGATAACAGTGTTCCAGTATTTGAAGGGCTGCCACAAAGAAAAGGGAGGTCAGCTAATTTTCCAAAGCCCCAGAAGGCAGGTCAAGAAGCAATGGATGGAAACTAATCAAGGAGAGTAGCAACCTGGAATTAAGGAGAAACTTCCTAACAGCGAGAACAATTAATCAGTGGAATGGCTTTCCTCCAGAAGTCGTAGGTGCTCCATCACTGGAGGTCTTTAAGAAGAGAGTGGACAGCCACTTGTCTGAAAAGGTATAGGGCCATGATGGTGAACCTATGGCATGCATGCCAGATGTGGCATGCAGTGGCCTCTCTGTGAGCATGGGAGCTGTCGCCCCAGTTCTGCTCTGCCGCACATGCGTGCATCCCTCCCACTGGCCAGCTGGTCTTTGCATATCTGCCGTGCATGTGCAGGGGGTGGGGCATGTGCGGGAGGGATGTGTGCATCCATGGGGCAGGGCGTATGATGGGCGCATGCATGCATGGGGTGGGGTTGCATGCATGGGGTGGGGCACATGCATAGGGGCTGCATGCACATTGCATTTTGGGTGTTTGGGCATGCATGTGTGCATTTGCACATGCGCACGTTTTGGGCATTTGGTCCAGAAAAGGGTAGCCATTGTTAAGGATATTGTTGTGTTACCAACCAGCAGAGTAAGTGCATAGAGAAACGGTACTGAGAGTAATGAATACAATACATACAAACTGGTTTAACAAAGCTTTTACTTTGTAGTGAAAAACAATTGCATAGTCTTTTAGTCAATCCAAGTCTTTAGCCATTCAAATCAGTCCAAAGTTACAGATATTTTCTTACCAGACAAACAGCAATAGGTAATAAACAACAATTCACGCTGGTAACAAATCACGATGGTAGCATATCCATCCATGTCTTCACACACGACAGTAACAGTTCCAATCAACAAGTCAAGTAGCAAGTCAAGCAATGATGAGTGCAGGTCCAACAATGACTATAGCTCGGCTTCCTTCTTATATACAGTTTACATTAGTAATTATCCACTTAAGATAAGTGAAGTCAGCAGTGCAATGACTCAACAGTACAATTAGAATAATTGCAGTCAGCATTCACTCAGCAGTCATTAGTCATTACAATGACTCAGCAGTACAATTACTCAGCATTACATCTTAGAGTTACAGAATACATTTAAAGTTATAGAACACATGTATTGCCTGGACAACCTGTTAGGCTTACACCGTATCCTAACAGCCATCACTAGTATAGAGTCTATGTGGTTGATCTTTGTTATTGGCTATTTTCTCTTCATTTTAAAAGATGTCTAACTCTTCTATAAAGAAGTCTATGTTCATCTATGAAGAACGGTTGCTGGAATGGAATGGAATGGTTGGGTATGTCTAGTATAGTGAAAAGAAGGACTAGGGGTGACATGATAGCAATGTTCCAAAATTTGAGAGGCTGTCACAAAGAAGGGGGGGGGGTCAACCTATTCTCCAAAGCACCTGAAGGGAGGACAAGAAGCAACAAATGGAAACTAATCAAGGAGAGAAGCAACCTGGAACTAAGGAGAAATTTCATGACAGTGAGAACAATCAACCAGTGGAACAGCTTGCCTTCAGAAGTTGTGGGTGCTCCATCATTGGAGGCTTTTAAGAAGAGACTAGACAGCTATTTGTCTGAAATGGAATATGGTCTCCTGCTTAAACTGGGGGTTGGAGTAGAAGACATCCAAGGTCCCTTCCAACTCTGATGATGTTCTAAGTAGGCCTGGGAGGAACTGACGTACAGATAATCATGTTCTGTTCTACACGAAGTGCAGAAGGTGAAGTCCTGGTTAAACAGTTGACTGGATGTCACAGAGCATCAGGCCATGTTTTCCAAACAGAGGGAGGATATATTTTCATTTTCTCCCCACAAAAACCCAATTCTGCATCCTTCTAGTAGGACAGATTCAAGGGAATCTTTACCAAAATGAATCCTGTAGTGAATTTTTGAGAGTTTCTTCAGGAAGACCATCTGAAGACTAATAAATGGAGCTTTGAAAACCCGTACCCCCCCCAATAGCTGAAATAAAACTAATAATGTTCCTCAAGGGACTTCACTTATGTTCTGCAGACAAAACTTTATATAAGTTTCCGTAATTAAACATGGCGTCATATCCAGGATCTGATACATTTCATGGGACGATGGTTTGCACAACAAAGTTGTTGTTTAACATGTTTTCAGGTTGAAGCATTTTTAAGTTACTGGTTTCTTATTTTATAGCAAAATATACATTCCACTGTCTTGGACTTCCAGGTACAACTCTCTATTTTACAGAGGGTTAATTTTTCCCTACCTGATCTGCATATTTTGAAAAATGATGTTTTTGTAAATGTGGGAGAAATCGTAAGTAGAGTTAGGTTGGAATTTCTCTGGATACTGTGGCACAGTGGTTAGAATGCAGTACTCAGGCTAACTCACTATTCACTCCAGCAGTTCGATTCTGACCGGCTCAAGATTGACTCAGCTTTCCATCCTTCCGAGATCAGTAAAATGAGGAACCAGATTGTTGGAGGCAATAGGCTGACTCCGTAAACCGCTTAGAGAGGGCTGTAAAGCACTGTGAAGCGGTATATAAGTTTAAATGCTGTTGCTATTTATTTATTGTTTATTTATTGTTTTGATTTATATGCCGCTCTTCTCCGGAGACTCAGGGTGACTTACAATGCATTAAGCAATAGCCTTCATACTTTTGTATATATCTGCTTAGTAGGGCTTTCGGCCCCCCCCTAAGCAGTGTTCTTTTTTATACAAAGTCAGCTTATTGCCTCCACAATCCGGGTCCTCATTTTACCTACCACGAAAGGATGGAAGGCTGAGTCAACCTTGAGCCTGGTGAGATTTGAACTTGCAGTAATTGCAGGCAGCTGGTGCTACTTAACAGCTTTTAGTCAGCTGCGCCACCTAGGCTCTAAATAGCTATTGCTATTGACCAAGGCTCTAAATAGCTATTGCTATTGATTCAGCCTTCCATCCTTCCAAGGTCGGTAAATGAGGACCCAGATTATTGGGGGCAATAGGCTGACTCTGTAAACTGCTTAGGGCTGTAAAGCACTATAAAGCAGTATATAAGTCTAAGTGCAATGCAATTTTTACATTGCAATGTAAAATTGTTGGTATCGGTGCAACAAATTGCTTTGTCTAACTTTCTACTGATGAGCACTGAGTTCTTTCTAAAGTACCACTATCTCTGTCTCCAATTCAACGTTTCTAAACTATAGTGATATGGCAGGTTTCATATATTGATTTTTTCCCACTCCTCTTTTCCCTGTCTTTGTTACTGCATTTTTGGTCATGCTTTTCTCTGTTCAGTCTTGCAATTCATCCAGACCACTTTTATTTGTCGAATGGGATAAAAATGCAATCAAACGTTCAAGATAGTTGCTGTTGGTGGAACTCAATCTCTTGATGTTCAATCACCCTCTTCAAAGGAATTTTGGGAGGTTGCTGTGAAATAAATCCCACTGCCATCTTCTCCCCAGATTAAGAAATAAAATGAAATGTAAATTTATTGAAAATAACAACTTCTCTTAACCCTGTAGGAATGAAGAGAGGACTTTCCTTTATCTCTGTCTTTCTGCCTGCCTATCTATCATCTATCTATCTATCTATCTATCTATCTATCTATCTATCTATCTATCTATCATCTATCGCTGAGGTGGCTCAATGGTTAGAGTGCAGTACTGTAGGCTACTTCAGCTGACTGCTAGCTGCAATTTCGCAGTTCAAATCTCACTGGCTCAAGGTTGACTCAGCCTTCCATCCTTCCGAGGTGGGTAAAATGAGGACCCAGATTGTTGAGGGCAATATGCTGATTCTGTAAACCGCTTAGAGAGGGCTGTAAAAGCACTATGAAGTAGGATATAAGTATATAAGTCCAAATCCTATTGCTATCTATCTATCTATCTATCTATCTATCTATCTATCTATCTATCTATCTATCATCTATCTATCTCTTATACCTTTATTCTTTTTACAAATAATAAGGGGACAAACATATCCAACACACCTTCCTTCTCCTACGACTTACCTCCAGAAATTGTGTGGGCTCCATCACTGGAGGCTTTTAAGAAGAGATTGGACAATCGTTTTATCTGAAATGATATACGGTTTCCTGCTTGAGCATGAGGTTGGACTAGAAGACCTCCAAGGCCCCATCCATTCAGTTTTTCCTATTTTCCCCACAAAAACAACTCGTAAGGTGAGTTGGGCTGAGAGAGAGTGACAGGCCAATGGTCAACCAGCCGGTTTTCATGGTCAAGGCAGGACTTGAACTTACAATGTCTCCTGCTTTCTAGCCTGGTGCCTAAAACCACTGGGCCAAACTGGCACTATTGGAATGGACATACACATCCAGGGTGGAGTTACCTCATAGCAACACAATGCTGCTTTTGGAATTTCCTCTCCTTGAACCCCTCAGCAAATGCTGCTGGTCACACAATCTTGAGGCCTGATTTGACAGAGTTTACGGTCAAATTTTCAAAAGGCAGAAAATTCAGCGCAAGGATTGATGAAGTTCAACTCTAGAGGGAGATGCCTGGTCCAGCAAAGGTGGAAGTTTTCTTAAGTGTGAACAGTCAAGTTCTTTCCGGAGGTTAACTTCTTTCTTAGGTCACAAGACTAGTACTTGGTGACCATCAGCCCATTGCTAAACCAACCCCAGGAGTATTGGAAAAGAAAATGGGCCACGTCAGAGCACCGGAGAACCGTCTTCCATTAACTGTAACCGAAATGACAACGCCACATGAACTCCACAGCCATTCTCAATCCTTCACGAAGACTTGTCCTTTCATTATTGCTGGCATATGTCCTTTAGCTCCAATGCTAGGAAATTGTTGCGGGCAAAGGGTAATACTTCTTAACGCGTTACATTTCCCTCGGGATTTCTTGATTGATGTTAAAATTGGTTTTCCCCCGCCCCACTCCCCATCCACCTGAGTGACAAGGTGGCAGGTGTGAAGTGAAAGCGGAGTGTCTATAATAACGTGTCAAAATACCTTAAATCAAGACTAATGTGGCTTCAGTGATAAGTTCCTGTATCATTCATATAGAATTAGAGGGACGGATTCAACCATGGAATGTTATTTCTAGAATCTCTAGATTTCATAACGTTAGAGTTATAAAGAGGACTTGGACAGAGGTTTAACAGAGGCAGTTCTAGAAGGGTCTATGCCAGTGATGGCTAACCTTTTCTGGATCGAGTGCCCAAAGTGTGCCCGAACCCCCAAAATGCAATGCGTGCATGCCTGCTCACATACCCCTGCCCCCTGTGCATGCCCCCCTGCATGAACCCCACCCCCATGCATGCGCGGCAGAGACTCGAAGACCAGCCAGCTGGTGGCAGGTGCATGTACATGCGTGGTGAAGTTCAACTGAGGCAAGAGCTCGCATGCCCTCAGAGAGGGTGCTGCGTGCCACCTCTGGCACGTGTGCCATAGGTTCACCATCATGGGTCTATGCTAATTCGCCCTTGGCAACTTGCCATGGCCAACTCGCCATGGCCAACTTGCCATGGGGCAAGAGTTACACTAATATCAAAGAAATAGTCAGACTCATTAAAGAAAGACTACAAAAGGAGGGACAGAATGAAATGTTACAGAGCCTTGGTAGTACAGTGGTCTAAGGCACCCTGTTATTAAGCTGGTTATTAAGACCAGCTGCCTGCAATTACTGCAGGTTCGAATCGCCAAGGCTCAAGGTTGACTCAGCCTTCCATCCTTTCTAAGGTAGGTAAATTGAGGACCCAGATTGTGGGGGCAATAAGCTGATTTTGTATAAATATACAAAAGAATGAAGGCTATTGCTTAGCGCATTGTAAGCCACCCTGAGTCTCCGGAGAAAGGTGGCATATAAATCATTTTTTTTAAAAAAATGTCAATGACAAAATTTAAAATAATTATTTATTTATGTTAAACAATGAAATTGAATGGTGAAATTGTCCTGCAGCGAGTTATCCCATGGCAAGTTGGCCATGGCGAGTTGTCCCATTCCAGTTCTAGAAACTCGCTTAAAAAAAAAAGTGTTTTACAAGATAAAAGAAAACAGGTTGATATTATGAATCCTCAAAATCTTAAAATGTTAGGCATAACATAGCTATAGTCTTCCCGTTAGAACACTCCAAGTTCTCTTTGGGTAGCGCTTTAGCCCAGTGGTGGAATCCAATATTTTTTTTACTACTGGTTTTGTGGGCGTGGCTTGGTGGGCATGGTGTGGCTTGGTGGGTGTGGCTTGGTGGGCATGGCAGGGGAAGGATACTGCGAAATTCCCATTCCCTCCCCACTCCTGGGGGAAGGATATTGCAAAGTCTCCATTCCCACCCCACTCTGGGACCAGCCAGAGGTGGTATTTGCCGGTTCTCTGAACTGCTCAAAATTTCCGCTACCAGTTCTCCAGAACCTGTCAGAACCTGCTGGATTTCACCCCTGCTTTAGCCTCAAGATACGTGAAAGACAGAGCCATTTTAATAAATTGTGAACTCCCTACCAGGAAACTGAATAAGGCCCAGTTAGACATGTCCAACATTTTAAAGGCAGACTGAGAAGGTGTTGCAAAAGCTACAATATTCAACTTCATAATTCTCAAGAGTAACACACACCTCCTCCCTGCCTTTTCCCCACACAAGATCAATATAAAAAAAAATAATCATGTGGTCTTTCATCGATTGAAGCACAGGCTCGGGGAGAGGGAATAGAGAAAGCTGTCCCCTGTTCTTAAGAAGTTATCAATTCTGCTGTGCAATAAACACTTTGATTCCCTTCTCAACTACTTCATTTTTCCTTCGTTGCTTACCTTAATTAGTGGGTGATAATTGGATAGTTTCATTTTGCCCAATCTTCTTTTGGGACAAGTTGCTCAATAAAAGTTAGGCCGTTGTGCCTTTCTGTAAGAATTGCACGCACATAGAACAATACTTGATATGGAATGAGAATATGAGAAACGCTCTCTACATGGGGCTCCCCTTGGGGTACACCCGGAGGCTCCAACTGGTGCAGAATGCGGCCGCGCGGGGGATTATGGGAGCAACTGGGTGCTGCCATGTGACTCCTCTCCTGCGCGAGCTGCATTGGCTTCCGGTGGACTTCCGGGTGCGCTTTAAGGTGTTGGTGATCACCTTTAAAGCGCTCCATGGCTTAGGGCCAGGGTACTTACAGGACCGCCTTCTGCCACCAATAGCCTCCCACCGGCCAGTTCGCTCCCACAGAGAGGGCCTCCTCAGGGTGCCGTCGGCTAGACAATGCCGGCTGGCGACCCCCAGGAGGAGAGCCTTCTCTGTGGTGGCACCTACCCTTTGGAACAATCTACCCCCAGAGATATGAGTGATCTCCGACCTCCGGACCTTTCGTCGGGCCCTAAAAACTCGTCTCTTCAGTTAGCTGGTCTCTCTTGATTTTATGATTTTATGGTTGGTTTTAAATTTTGATATGGATTTTAAATTGATAAATTTTAAACTATGGGCCAAATTTAATTATTTTAAATCTATTTTTAATCGTATTTATGTATAAATGTTTTTATTTTGGCTGTTCACCGCCCTGAGTCCGAAAGGAGAAGGGCGGTATAGAAATTCGAATAATAAATAAATAAATAAATATGTATTTGGCTGGGGGGTTGACATCTTCAAGCAATGCTTTCTAGAATAGGCAACGAAAACTTGGATGACCTTGGAATAAAGTTCAGGTTGAGGAACTCAAGTATTGGTGGGGTCCTTGGTGGTCTCTGAGCTTGGTGGTTTTCTTGCAGACGTTTCATTACCCAACAAAGGAACATCACCAGTGCACTGATATTACCGATATCAGTAATGAAATATCTGCAAGAAAACCACCAAGCCAAGAAACCCACAGCTCAATCCTGAACTATAAATATTCTCTTCTATCAGTACTCAATAAAGAATTCTATTCTATTCTATTCTATTCTATTCTATTCTATTCTATTCTATTCTATTCTATTCTATTCTATTCTATTCTATTCTAGTATTTGTTTGCTATTCATATTCTTCATTCTGGCCCTATTGATCAGAGGTGGGTTTCAGCAGGTTCTGACCAGTTCCGGAGAACCGGTAGTGGAAATTTTAAGTAGTTTGGAGAACCGGTAAACACCACCTCTGACTGGCCCCGCCCCCATCTGCCTCCGGAGTCCCAGCTGATCGGGAGGAAATGGGGATTTTGCAGAAACCTTCCCCTGGAGTGGGGAGGGAATAGAGATTTTACAGTATCCTTCCCCTGGAGTGGGGTGGGAATGGAGATTTTACAGTATCCTTACCCTGCACACCCACCAAGCCATGCCCATCAAGCCATGCCACGCCCACCAAACCACACCCACAGAATGGGTAGTAAAAAATTTTGAAACCCACCACTGCTACTGATGTTTAATCAACTCAATTCTGGCTTCCGAACAGTGAACGCTGCCCTTTCTTTTTGTCCATGAGTTAGTGCCACATTAATTAAATCTTCCTCCTATCCTCTCAGCCTCGTCCTGTGCCTCTTGTGCTGCATTTCCCTAAGAGCAAGCTGTTTCCAAATACGAATACATCTGAATGTCAAATGAAGCAGCCGTTACCGCTTCAGATGCTGATCAGAAGAGGAGCGTCGAGGCCCCCACGCAGGCTTAGATTTTGGCACAAGCTTTTCTCGCCTATCCGGATGAGTGATTTGACTTCTCCGTATTGCATTAGACCACTGTCATCAACGATAGGGATGTCGTTTTGATGTGATCTGTGAGGCAGCCGGAGCTTTTGAAGTTGAAAGATGGAACAGATACAGATAAATTGTGCTTGGAGTATTCCGGCAGTTGCAACCATTATGGCTGGCAATTATTTCTCCGAGTGACACATTTGATAAGAAGGGATCTGGCTTGCTTGGAAAAGAGAAGGGAGGCTCCGCTCTCACTTCATGGCAGAAATGGGATAGATCTGTGGATTCTCTGCTCTTTTTTTTTTTTTCCCACAGTCTGGCAAAAACAAAATAAAAAACTTGATTTAGACATAGAGTTGGCTGTGTTCAAGTTCTTTAGTGCAGCTCTGAATTTCAAGGCTCTCTCTAAATCAGGGGTGTGAAACTCGATTTCATTGAGGACCGTATCAGGGCTGTGTTTTACCTCGGGGAGGGGGAAAGAGCGGGCATGGCAAAGGTGGGCGTGGCCAGCTTGATGCCACACATGTTGTGCCTGTGGGGGCCCAAGCGCTCTGCCAGCGAAAATGGGTGCCTGAGCTCTGTTTTAGGCCCTGACGGCCTCTTGCAGCCCTCTGCCAGCAAATATGACAGACATTGTATAGATAGGTATATGTAGATATAGATATGTATAATTGTATAGGAATAAGGTATACATTACTATTATTATATTATGTTTAAATAATGTATAAGGTGTAAGGAATATATTACTGTGTTTCCCCCAAAATAAGACCTTGTCTTATATTTTTTTGAACCCCGAAATAAGCACTTGGCCTTATTTTACTCTTACTACCAAAAGCCTTGGTAGTACAGTGGTCTAAGGCACCCTGTTATTAAGGTGGTTATTAAGACCAGCTGCCTGCAATTACTGCAGGTTTGAATCTCGCCAGGCTCAAGGTTGACTCAGCCTTCTATCCTTTCTAAGGTAGGTGAAATGAGGACCCAGTTTGTGGGGGCAATAAGCTGACTTTGTATAAATATACAAAAGGATGAAGGCTATTGCTGAGCACATTGTAAGCCTCCCTGAGTCTCCGGAGAAGGGCGGCATAGAAATCAAATTAAAAAAAAAAAAATTTCGGGGAGGTCTTATTATTTTGGGGCACGTGGAGCAAGACGGGGCTCCTCTTGCCGTCTTACCTGATTTCTAGCTCTGTCTCCCTAACCCTAACCAGAGGAAATGGCGGGGACCAGCTGCGCATGTGTTTAAATATTTTCGGGAAGGGCTTATTTTCAGGGAGGGCTTATTTTAGCGCATGCACTCAAAAGCCCGATTGGGCTTATAATAAGGGGATGTCTTATTTTAGGGGAAACACGGTATTATATTATCATTAGTATATTATGTATTAGTTTAAAGTGTTGGAAGACGCTTGATGTCATATCTATGTCCAATGTTTTTAATTTTGAACTACTAATAAAAAACTTTTTTTTTAAAAAAAATGGAGCTTGGGGGCCCCCGCTTGCCCCCCCCCGAGCTCCATTTTCACTGGCAGAGGCACCGTAGGTTGGTCCTTTGCTGTTTCCAGGGAGGCCCACAGGCCAGATCGAAGCATCCCATGGGCAGGATCCAGCCTGAAGGCCTTGAGTTTGATACCTCTCCTCTAAATGACACTGGGTGAGTCAGTTTTCAGCTTCTAAGTCTGGATATTTTTTTTATATTTCCTGGCATGCATTTGTGTTTAAATAATGTTATTTTTTTTTAAGCAGGTATGTTCCTGAATCAGCAACACCGCCCCCCCCCCCAAGAGTTTAAAAAAACCAACATTCAAATTAGCAATTGCAAATTAGCAATTAATTAGCAATATTTTTTTTAATGGCTTTTAGGTTATAAAAGAAAACGAATAATAAATAAATGGGGCCACCACAGCATAATAGTATCTTTCCAAGAATTGTCCATTCGTGGCATGGAAGTTTAGACATAGACATAGAACATCAAAGTTGGAAGGGATCTGGGAGGTCTTCTAGTCCAACATACTGCTCGAGCAGGAGGCCCTATACCAGAGGTCTTCAAACTTTGCAGCTTTAAGACTTGTGGACTTCAATTCCCAGAATTCTCCAGCCAGCTGGAGAATTCTGGGAGTTGAAGTCCACAAGTCTTAAAGCTGCAAAGTTTGGGGACCCCTGCTCTATATCATTTCAGACAAATGGCTGCCCATTTCTTACCTCCAAAACCCTCCAATGATGGAGCACCCACAACTTCGGAAGCCAAGTTGTTCCACTGGTTGATTGTTCTCACTGTCAGGAAGTTTCTCCTTTGTCCTAGGTTGCTTCTCTCCTTTGGTTAGTTTCCATCCATTGCTTCTTGTCTTGCATTCTGGTGCTTTGGAAAATAAGTTAAACCACTCTTCTTTCTGGCAGCCTTTCAAATGTTGGAACACTGCTATCATGTCCCCTCTAGTCCTCCTTTTCAATATAGAGAAAGCCAATTCATTCAACTGTTTTTCATTTCTTTTAGCCTCCAGCCCTCTAATCCTCTTTGTTGCTCTTCTCTGCATTCTTTCCAGAGTCTTTAAAGGCATCTCTATGTAAAACCTATTGTGATAATCCAGTCTAGAGGTGATGATTATCCAGTCTAGAGGTGAACATAAGGACTGTTGCCAATCCTTCTCACACCAGATAGAAAGACACAATTGCAAGTGTACCACCAGCTAGTTTTGATCCTGGCACCTTGTGTGCAAAAGTGTCGATCACTTCTTTATGCTTGAGGGACACCCCAGGTGATGATAGATGATATAGATAGATAGATATAGATAGATGAGATAGATAGATAGATAAATGATAGATAGATAGATAGATAGATAGATAGATAGATAGATAGATAGATGATAGATAGATAGATAGATAGATAGATAGATAGATGATAGATAGATAGATAGACAGATAGATTTTTTTTTTAAAATTTGATTTATATGCCGCCCTTCTCCGGAGACTCAGGGCGGCTTACAGTGCGTTAAGCAATAGCCTTCATACTTTTGTATATTTATACAAAGTCAGCTTATTGCCCCCACAAACTGGGTCCTCAATTTACCTACCTTAGAAAGGATGGAAGGCTGAGTCAACCTTGAGCCTGGTGAGATTCGAACTTGCAGTAATTGCAGGCAGCTGAATGTTAATAACAGGCTATTGGTCTGCTGCGCCACCAGGCTCTTTTTATTGATTGATAGATAGATACAGACAGATAGACAGACAGACACAGACAGACGGACGGACGGATGGACGGACAGACAGGCAAAGCCTGCAGTGATGTAGCACCCACAACTTCTGAAGGCAAGCTGTTCCACTGGTCGATTGTTCTCACTATTAGGAAGTTTCTCCTTAGTTCTAGGTTGTTTCTCTCCTTGGTTAGTTTCCATTCATTGCTTCTTGTCCTGCTTTCTGGTGCTTTGGAGAATAGGTTGACATCCCAGCCCTCTTCTTTGTGGCAGCCCCTTAGATGTTGGAACACTGCTATGATGTCACCCGTTGTGTCAGGAACAACCAGAGCTCTCTGTCTGGAAGAGTGCAGTGCTAGGAACAGCGAAGATACTGCACAGAACCCTCAAACTCCCAGGTCTCTTACTGAGGAGGAAAACATACCACCTACAAGGTTGAGAAGGGATTTTGTGTGTGTGTGTGTGTGTGTGTGTGTGTGTGTGTGTGTATAGAAAGAATATGCACATAAAAGCCTACGAAAAAGGAAAGAAGAAACATTGTACCTTTACAGGGAGGATACTTGAGAAGAGGGTGTGGCTCACTGATGACGCCTTACAAGGCAGAAATAGCTATTTCAGTCTCCCAAATTGCAGGTCGCCAAGACACTTCCAATTTTACGTGGGAGAAGACCCGAATAACCAAAGACCTACATATATATATATATGTACATATATATATATAGACCCCAGATCATCTTTGTTGATTTTCTCTGTATTCTTCCTAGGGTCTCAGCGCCTACATGGCACAGCCAAGGCTGTGAAGACAAGGACAAGGTGTTGAAACTCTGGGCTGCCATTTCATTGCTTGGGATGTCATCTTGCCTGGTGAATCCCTACAAGAACTCCCTTCAGGAAGCTCCGTTTGGAAATGACAGGTTGGCAGTGACTTGCCTCAGCTACTTCAGACAGATGGAGTGCGATTGCTCAGTCTTTTGAGCGTGCCATCTGGGATCGATCATGCCTCTCCACTTAGAATGTTAAAATCCTTTCCGCCTCTCCGGTTGCGGAGAAACCTATCGACTAAAAGAAGTGAATGATGCTCTTTTTTCGTAATCCATGGTAAGTAACGTTTTGACTTCACACAATTGTTGGAGGAAAAGCTGCTTCTAGAGCAGGCGGTGTCGAACACAAGGCTCGTGGGCCAGATCCAGCCTGCGATGTGGTTGGATCCAGCCTGTGGAGCCATCCTGGAAAATGTAAGGGGCCAGCCCACATCACTTCAGCCCAGTCTACCCAATCCGAAGAGGAAACATTGAGCCAGCATGACTTCGGCCCAGTCTACCCAGTGCAAAGAGGAAACATGCCAGCAGTTTGTGGAGTGGTGTCAAGCTAGCCACACCCACCCAGTCAGCCATTTATTTATTTATTTTATTTTTATTTATTTTATTGAATTTGTATTCAATACTACTCCCGAAGGACTCAGGGCGGTGAACAGCCATAGAATAAAACATATAGATACAAAATTTAAAATAAACTAAAACGAATGAAATAATTTGGCTGAACAAATTTAAAACCCAATAATTTAAAACCAAATTTAAAATTTCCATTTAAAAAGTGGAAAGAACTTAGGTCAGGCCAGCTTGATGAAATAGGAAAGTCTTGAGCGCGCGACGGAAGGTACGCAGATCCGGGATCCTCCGTATCTCCGGGGGGAGCTTGTTCCAGATAGTAGGTGCCCCCACAGAGAAAGCTCTTCCCCTGGGGGCCACCAGTCGACATTGTTGGCCAACGGCACCCGGAGGAGCCCCTCTCTATGGGAGCATACTGGTCGGTGGGAGGCTATTGGTGGTAGCAGGCGGTCCCGTAAATAGCCATGCCAGTAAGTGGCATCAAGCTGCCCACACCCACCCAGTCGGCCACACCTGCACACCCCCCCTCGAAGTAAGCCACAGCCCTGATGTGGCCCTCAATGAAATTGAGTTTGACACACCTGTTCTAGAGCATTGAAAGGAAATTTGTCTTAAAAGCAGAGAGAAAATGCCCATTGGAAAGTCTGCAAACTTGAAGAGAAGAGAATGGCTGCTTCAGAAAGATGGAATCCGGAATGGGACACCTTCTCATGGCCAATTCGTCACAGCCAACTTGCCGCGGGACAACTCTCCACATGGGACAATTCAACAAATACAAACATTAAATTAATTCCAATTGCGGACAATCATAATAAAATGAAGAAAGTCAATCCAGAAATACAAGAGTTACAATAATTTTGACGAAAACATGGTCACCTATAATAACAGTACCTGAATGAAAGATTAATACAGCATTGAATTGTTCTGCCACATGTGGTCTTGTGATGATTTGTCCCACAGTGAGTTGGCATAGTGAGCTGACCACAGTAAGTTGTCCTAGACCAGTGTCAGCAACCTGCGGCTCTGGAGCTGCATGTGGCTCTTTCACCCCTCTGCTGCAGCTCCCTGTCACTCAAAATATGCACCACAACTTCTAATGTGCGACACCTACCGGCATGTGATTTATTGAGCTTTTCAACCCCCGGTAGGCCAACCAGCTTATTTTGTGGGCATGGCTTGATAGTCATGTGACAATTCTTTAGGATTTAGCAGAGGTACCGGTCTACCAAGCTTTTAACTGCTTGCAGAGCTGTACCGGTCTACCCATTTGTTTTTGGAGGCACCAGTCTACCTATTTGTTTATGGAGCACATCGGTCTCCCACCACACTGCCTTTTAACACTGATCAGCTGTAGGGCGGCCCTTTGAAGCCCCATGGCAAGAGTTTAAACAGTTTTTTTTTCCTTCTAGCCGATCAGCTGGGACTCAGGAGGCAGCAATAGATTGGAGGCGGGGCCAAATAAAAGGTAAGAATAACATGGGAGGGGGACGGGACAGGAGGGCCCAGTTCCCAAACAAAGAAAACCAGTTCGGTGATGTCATATCGTCACCGTTACCGGCTCGGCTGAACCGGGCCGAACCGGGAGGAACCCACCACTGGTATACCCACGTGTTCTCCTGTCTCAATCCATGTAATCTCAGTGAGTTTATTGGGTCTTCCCTCCCCCCCAAAAAATCCATTCTGACTAAACTAAACCCTACTAAATCTTGTTCCTCCTTAGTTTTGGGAAAGATAACTTTATTCCAGCTTAGTTTTCATCTGCCTAAATGGAATAATTCTTTGTGTTGTAGAGAAGCTGCAATTGTGCTTCTCTCCATCCTGCTTCGATCCGATGCTGGACACAACTGTGGTTTGTCGGACGAAGTAGCTTCCCTCAGCCCATGCCTTTATCATCCAAAGATGTACCTTATTATACCCAATATGTACAGAACTGGGAGAGACGGGGAAAAAAAAGAAAAACACAAATATCGGTTCTTGAGTTTTTACAACACAAATACATAAATTTTTAATCTGAGAAAAATACAAAATGAAACCATGTACAAGTTATGTACAAACCCTTTTTACAAGACAATATAGTTATCACGGGATATTACATATGACAAAGTCAGGTAGATCTTTTCAAGCACCAGCATTTGCAACCTCTCGCTCACTCCTGCCTTCTCCCTCCAAACCTTAGACACGTAAAAGAAAGTAAAAGTGATGTTGTCACACTCCTTTTTCTTAATGAACTTTGAGTGAATGCCACAGGCATTTCCTAGGACACCTTCAGGAGGAACAGCTAGCTCGGACAGCTGTCTCTGGAGATTACAGCCCCATCTATGCACCTGCGATGGGGTATGTGGATAGAATAGGTAGGACATTTTTGATGGCTGATATTTTTGTTTTGTTTTGACAGTAGGCATTCAAATTTGTAACTTCTAGACATGTGTGCTCTCTGGGCACAATCCCCAAAAAGAGAGAATTTTGAGAATTGTAAGAATGTGTTTGACTCTGTTGAGTAGGAATTCTGGGTTTTAAAATCCCAACATACCAGTGGTGAAATCCAATTTTTTTTTTACTACCAGTTCTGTGGGCATGGCTTGGTGGGCGTGGTGTGGTGTGGCTTGGTGGGCGTGGTTTGGTGGGCGTGGTTTGGTGGAGTGGCAGGGGAAGGATACTGCAGAATCTCCATTCCCACTGCACTCCAGGGGAAGGATATTGCAAAAACTCCATTCCCACCCCACTCTGGGGCCAGCCAGAGGTGGTATTTGCCAGTTCTCCGAACTACTCAAAATATCCGCTACCGGTTCTCCACAACGTGTAAGAACCTGCTGGATTTCACCCCTGCAACATACCTGAAGGGCACCAGTTGTAAAAGAGCATTAAAAAAAAAACTTGAGTCTATGAACATCCATTTTTAAATCTCTGATGACTTTTTAATATTTCCCTCCAAGCTAGTAATCCTTAAATTCCATTAATGTATCAAACTCAACTATGTCTTCTAAAATGTTAGATACATGTATATATTGTTCTTGTCTATTTAGAAAGCATTTAATTAAGGAAAAAGTTGGGGATGGATCTGGATCTTAGCAGAAATTATATGAACTTTCGCGGCTCGCTTGGCAAGTCCAAGCATGTTGATGCTCAGCATATAGAGAAAGCATGAGGAGCCAACTTTAATACTAATGCCTTCTCTGGGGAGGCTGTTCTGTCTGGACAACTCAATCAAACAATTCTGAAGAACTTAATGGAACCCAGGAAGCTTATCTGACTTATTTGCTAGTTAGTACTAAGGCCAGTTTCAAGAATGGAGTATGGATGAGGGGTTGGCAACCTTAAACACTCAAAGAGCCACAAAGGTCCTAACTGGAAGCCCCCCATTTAATTCTGGAGCCGACCAGAAGTCCGGTTCCCCCATAGAGACTTCTCCTAGCCCGGCGTCCTTTTTCCTCTACCTAACTGGAAGTCCTATCAATTGTGGAGCTGACCAGCGACAGGGAGCTGCAGCAGAGGGATGAAAGAGCCACATGCGGCTCCAGAGCTGTGGGTTGCTGACACCTGGTATGGATAATAAGATTTGAAAACAATGTAGTTGTGGAATCTGTTGAAATGTGATCTATAAGCAATGAAGCTGAGTTACAAAGGATTCGAAAACAAGATACTCAATGCATAGCTCTGCGGTTGTTTTAAAATTCCATTGAATTCTATCGTTCAGATGCAAAATGTCCAGTTTAGGCATCTATGGACACTATGACCATCTAAAACCAGAAAGGATTGAATGAAAGCCCACATTTGGAAGAGAGGTGCATTTTTGTTTTGTTTTGTTGAGTTTGGGGCATTTTTTTTTCCTGCCTTAAGTGTTACCGAGGCTCAATAGGATCTGTTACCTGGAAAGGAAACTTTAACTTTTAAGTGTTCCTTTTAGAAAGGACCCAGGTGTCATTCAGTTTTGGAGCACGGGCCTTGATATGCAGTACACAGCTTGGTGTGGTTGTTTCTGCTTCAAAAGGTAGCAGGTCAAGGGGTCCCTGCCAGCTGCAATGAGCAAAATGGAAGCCCTTCAAAAGATTCTATTGTGCAGGACCTACAGTACATCTCAGGAATCAAAACAGGTTATCATAAGGAAATCATGGGCAATCTAGATGTAAGGTAAAGGTAAAGGTTCCCCTCGCACATATGTGCTAGTCATTCCCGACTCTAGAGGGTGGTGCTCATCTCTGTTTCAAAGCCAAAGAGCCAGCGCTGTCCGAAGATGTCTCTGTGGTTATGTGGCTGGCATGACTAAACACCAAAGGTGCACGGTACGCTGTTCCCTTCCCACCAAAGGTGGTCCCTATTTTTCTACTTGCATTTTTTACGTGCTTTCGAACTGCTAGGTTGGCAGAAGCTGGGACAAGTAACGGGAGCTCACCCTGTTACGCAGCACTAGGGATTCGAACCGCTGAACTGCCGACCTTTCGATCGACAAGCTCGGCGTCTTAGCCACTGAGCCACCACGTCCCTAATCTAGATGTAGATGATATTATGAATTATGAAAGCCTGTAGCACAGTGGTCCCCAACCATTGCGACTTGGCAGCCCTGCTGGGGGGGAGGGGTAGAGGGCAACCGGACCACACGAGCAGTGGGCCAGGATGCCCAAGCAGTTCGACTAGTTGAGCTGTGCATGCATGCCAGCCTGTCACCTACACAAATCAAATTGGACACAGGCGTGCATGTGCGACGGCCCACCGCTCAAGTCAAGCTGCATACTCTGCATCGGCCTGCCGCTTGCTTGAGTTGAGTTGCATGCGCCCATGCACTCCAGCCTGCTGCTCACACAGCCTGGTTGTGAAAAGACCATGGACCGGTATGGACCACGGCCTGTTGGTCGGGGACCCCTGCTGTAGCATCAATCCACTTTTAAGTTATTGCTCTTATGTTGCAACAATATACAAAGCTTATTATTGGAAAAGATTTAAATATCAAGAAGCCCTCAGGTTTTTCCATAGAGTTTGCCTCTTATGGACATCCAGACCAGATGATTGGACTCTAATGTTGCTTTCAGAGTATTAACAATTTAGTGAAATCTTTCTTGGTTTCAGACTCTCTGTTAAGCCCCTGATGCATGTGGTCAAAAAGACAATAGCAACACATATCCCGCTGCATGGCTAGTGAAGAGAAGGACCAGGGGAGACATGATAGCAGTGTTCCAATATTTGAGGGGCTGCCACCAAGAGGAGGGGGTCAACCTGTTTTCCAAAGCACCTGAAGGTCAGACAAGGAATAATGGATGGAAACTGATCAAGGAGAGATTCAACTTAGAAATAAGGAGAAATTTTCTGACAGTGAGAACAATCAGCCAATGGAACAGAAGTTGTGGGAGTGTCATCACTGGAAGCTTTCAAGAAGAGACTGGACTGCCATCTGTCAGAAACGGTCTAGGGTCTGCTTCGGCAATGGGTTGGACTAGATGACCTAAAATGCCACTTCTAACTCTGTTAACCTGTAATCTCTGCTGGCCAAGAAAACATGCAAATACGTCCATAAACCTGACTCGCAGAGCTATTATTTGAACAGACATGTCTCGATTAAGGCAGCAATAAAGAGAATTATATTCAAATTATAGTCCGTTCCCACAGAGAGGGTCTCCTCAGGGTGCCATCAGCCAAGTTATGTCGGCTGGCGACACCCAGGGGGAGGGCCTTCTCTGAGGGAGCCCCAGCCCTGTGGAATGAACTGCCCCCGGAAATACGTAAGATCCCCGACCTCCGGGTGTTTCGCTGCGCACTGAAGACCCTGTTGTTCCGCCAGGCAGGGCTATCAACATAATAATTTTAAATTGGGGTATTTTAAATTTTTGGGGTTTTAAATTGGCCAAATCTATTTAATTATTTTAATTTTTAATCATTGTTGTGTCCTGTGTTTTTAAATTGGCTGTACACCGCCCTGAGTCCTTCGGGAGAAGGGCGGTATAGAAATAAAATTATTATTATTATTATTATTATTATTATTATTATTATTATTATTATTATTATTATTATTATTATTATTATATTAATTAAAAAACAAATGGCTTCAAGAATGTCAATTGAGTGCCCCTTAGCAGTTTATTAAAGCATTAGGGCAGAATCAGTGAATGTCTCCCTTCCTGATGCGGAAAATGCCAGGGACTCAGTAGTTAGTCTTGATTTCTGAGCAATTGGTACGTTTGCATTTCTAAGTCTGCTGTTTTTCTTCTACTCTATTCCTGTCACAGAAAATAACTAAGAGGAGGACACGTTCAGTGGAAGCTCTCTGGAAACAATTACATGTGTGTTACGTGTTGAGAGAAAGATAGTGGCGGAGAGATGCTATTAAAAGTTTCATTATTAAAGGGTATTCAAGGCTCTTCATTTATTTATCCTGGAACAGGTCAAGCAAATGTTCCTAATATTGTAACAAGGATTGCAAAGAAGCCTAAATAATTTGTTTTTCAGGCTAATCAAGAAATATCCCGGAAGAGAACATGACAAAGATTTCTAAAATTCGGAATGCTGGGGAGAAAACAAGATACCATCCCATAAAAAATGCTTGGTATAATATTGAAGGCCAACAAAAAGACAAAAAGAATTTGCCTCAGAAGACATAATTAGCATAGATTTCACCATAGAGGATGAGTTGATGGTCATTAACTGGTTTGGCTTGAAGAGGTCCTAGTAAATTACTGACTTAGTTGTTGTGGCAGCAGATTCAGACAGTGAGGAGGTTGGGGAGGAACATGGACCAGTCCTGGAGTCTGGGGAAGGCTCCGATGAGGGTTCTGCGTCGGAGGCAGAGAAGGGGCCAGGGCCGTATGCCAGTTATCAGCTGCCTTTGGAGTCAGACATCAGTGAGGCAGATGAACAGCTGGGGCCTGTTCCCAGTGTGAGCATGTGCAGAATTGCCAGATGAAGGGAACAGCTAAAGAACAAGGGTCGACTTGGGAGTAAAGCCACAGGTGGACGATGAAGGGCCCCTCCCAGAGGGAATAAAAGAGGAGCGAAAGGGGAGTGGAGTTTGCAGGAGACAATTAGTTCATTCCTGCATTCTTGTCAAGTATTGTGGCGTCTGAAAGATATCAGCCTGGCCACTCTCCAAGATCGATAATTTTGAACTATCTTGAAAGACTGTGGGAGAGGAAAGACTTTGCTGGAAAGGAATTCACTGTAAATTAAATAAAAGGGGTTTATCGGGACAAGGACTCGGCTTCGTGCTGCTGGGGAAGCCTACGTCAGAACAAGTTCATTGGTCTCAACAAGCCACAGTAGTGACTGCTTGAATCTCCTGGAAAGGGCAAAACCAGAACCTTTCTGCTTGTGAATTTTCCAGAGGAATCCGGTTGTCCCTAATGGATTCCTTCCTCAAATCCTAACCCAGTGCTCACCAGATACATTAGAACTACCACATTAGGTAGGATGAGCATTCTGGAGATGCGGTTCCTAAACAGAGAGCAAAAGTGAAGGCTGTTGAAAACTTGTCAAGTGGTTGATGTGATACCAAATGATCCAAACAGAGAAATGTATGGGCTTTATCACTGATTTCCCCTTAGGAAATCTCAGGAGAAGCAAAGTGGACTGATAACTCAAGGAGCAAAACTTTGTCCCAAAAGAAAGCAAAGTGAAGCCGCCGCCATTTTGTCCTCAAGGAAACAACATAGATTGATGAGGTCACCAGGAATCAAGTTCGGGACTTCACGGCTATAGATCTACACCTCGCTTTTTGGTCACTTCATTTCTTTCACTGTAGCCTAGGCTGTGGATCATCTTAATTTATATTTCTATCAAGCCTTTGACACTTTTCTTCTAGCACTTCAACATGATGGAAATGCAGGTTGTAAGTTTCTGACATTTTGACTAATTTAAAGGCACGGTGGAATGGACTTTTACTTCTCCTTAGCTGTCTCTCATCAAATTTTATTACAAGGTGACACCTGCGTTCAGTTCACTGCACACCCTCCCAGATCTCACATTCCTGAATGAGTTCCAGCTCTCGTCTGAACTTATTTATTTAGCGGTTTAATGTGTGCCACCCGATCCCAATCTCTTAAAATAAAGCAGAATCAGATAATGCAGCGAAATACTTTCCATCAAAGTTACAGACTCTAAAAGGCATGAAAGCAAGGATGTGCGGGGAGCACCTCCCCCAAAATTAGGGATAAATAAACTTGAGAGCACAAAAAGATTACAGGTAGTCCTCGATTTACAACCATGTGTTTGGTGACCGTTCAAAGTTACAACAGCGCTGACCATTGCAGCATCCTCATGGTCATGTGATCAAAATTCAGGTGCTTATCAGTTGGTTCATATTTGCGACGGTGTCCCGGGCTCACGTGATCCCCTTTTGCGACTTTCTGACAAGCAAAGTCAGTGGGGAAGGCAGATTCACTTAACAACCATGTTACTAATTTAACCACTGCAATGGTTCATTTAACAACTGCGGCAAGGAAGGTCGTAAAATGGGGCAAAACTCACTTAGCCACATACGTTTTGGGCTCAATTGTGGTCGTAAGTTGAGGACTACCCGTACCTAATAAAGCTCTCCCTCATCCCAATGAAAAAGGCAAAATTAATGACTAAAATGACATACATCTGTGAGATCTGCGAAAACCACTCATTAATTCTATCAAATATAGATGTAATAAGTACATATATTACAAAATGAAGAAATGAGCCATCCACACATTTCTTTTTTCTTTCTCATGCAAAATTCCCAACTTACTTCGGTAAACGTTCATAAAACATAACTTTCCAAAAAGGAGGGAACCTAAGATGCCAGACCAGTAACACACTTTGTACTGCATCTCTTCTCCGTTTTATCACATTATTAGTCTTTTTTTACCATTTGTAAGGTAAAGGTAAAAGTTCCCCTCATATGTGCTAGTCGTTCCTGACTTTAGGGGGCAGTGCTCATCTCCATTTCAAAGCCGAAGAGCCAGCGCTGTCCGAAGACGTCTCCGTGGTCATGGGGCCAGCATGACTAAATGCCAAAGACGCACGGAACGCTGTTATCTTCCCACCAAAAGTGGTCCCTATTTTTCTACTTGCATTTTTTACTTGCTTTCGAACTGCTAGGTTGGCAGAAGCTGGGACAAGTAATGGGAGCTCACCCCGTTACGCGGCACTAGGGATTCGAACCGCTGAACTTTCGATCGACAAGCTCAGCGTCTTAGCCACCGCGTCCCTTTACCATTTGTACTGGACCTATTTCTGACTTAATGCAACATTGCCTGGGTGAGATGATAGTGAAGACAAATACAGAGATAAAGGATTTTGTGTGGGACTGATAATTATGGGGAAAAGAAAGAAATGTCATGTGCCAAAAAAGAAGAATATTTATAGCTCAAAGTTAAAATGAGGAGCGTCCGGTGCTCTCTGAGCTTGGTTGTTTTCTTGCAGACCTTGTATTACCCAGCTAGGTAACATCATCAGTGCTAGTCCTGATGACGTTACCTAGTTTAGGCAATGAAAGGTCTGCAGGAAAACAACCAAGCTCAGAGGGCGCCAAGGACCCCTTAAAGAGGCAAGATATGAAGATCGCTTTGTACGAAACAGAACGGTAAGTCCAACAAATTTCCCACCCACCTCCAACAATTGTGAAGCATACATCTCCAATCACAGCTGAAGAGATTCTTATGGAATCGGGGGGGGGGGGGAGAGAAATGCTATAGTGATTATGCAGATTGCAAGTGAATGTAACTCTGAATTGGCTCAACCTTGAATGGGTGGGGAGTGGGGGGTACCCAGGGCCATAAGTCTTACAGTTACATTGCTTAGACAAGCCAATCTTGGCATTAAGCAACGCTCAATTCACCCAACATTTATTTTATTTCTTCTCCGCTCACAGAATTGGGAGAAATTCCGTACCTTCCTATCCCTAACCACATTAAGTTCTTCAGAACTATGACCAAAGTTTAGAAAACTTGGCTTTTAGCCAAGAAACTGCTGCTATCGTTCTAGCCTGCCCTCTTTTTTTTGGACCAGGGGTATTTTTAGCTGTATTGATGTAACTGAATCGAAAACTTCGTACATCTGTATTGTGGATTGGCGAGTGCGGTCATTATGACTCAAGTGCCATGTTTTAACTTTCATGTCCAAAACGAGAGTGAGCGAAAGAGAGAGATGGGGGGCGACTGTGTGTTGTCATTGTTTGGATAATGTTTTGCTTTTGGCTATTTTGATTGCCTGAGTTGCCCAGAGACACACATATATGAGAAGGGTGGCTATATAAATTCAACAAATAATAATCTTTTTAAATATATATATGACAACCCTCTGCCTTTTAAAGGTGCTTCTTTTGATTGATTTTCGACGCTGTGCTCCCAGAGCCAATATTCTAAACATCCAAGTCTATTATTCTATCAAAGCAGGTTATAATTTTATCATCTTTCAGTTCATGGACGAAAAAGGAGTACAGAAACTAACACCATCCATGGCCTGTCCCACAACTGCCTGTTCACACATCCATCATGTGAAAACACACCTAGAGCAAAAACCAGAAGGCCGGTTGCCCATATTTTTACAGCGGTAAGATTTCTCCACATGGGTCTTATGATATGGCTAAAGAAAACTGCATCTCATTGCTGATTTTTTTTTTTTCCAGGAAAAAGGGATGTCACCAAGTCCTTTTGATCAAACAGTTCAATTCTCCATACATTGTATTCACTGGTCTTGTTTGTTTGTACGTTTGAATAAATAATTCTGCAAAACCTAACGACAGAGTAGTCACGGGTTGAAGGAGCCACTCTGGAAATTCAACCTATTAGGACAAAATAAGAATATATTTGTCTTGCAACTAGTAGACCAACATTAAAGCTGAAGTAATTTTTAGGTTAAGGTACTGGATCATACAGTGCTGATCTGATTCACTGATATTACTCTAATGATAACAATAGCACAGAATGCTTAAAATCTCAGGATGTTTACACTTTGCACAATTACAAAGCTTAACACTAGCTCGTGTAGCTGTGACCTGGCGTCATTTTTTTGACCTCCGCCTGATTGTAGCCATTTCCTTCAAGGACTCGCCTGTCTAGTTGGATCCAGGTCAGTAGTACATAATTTAAACTGGAGAGAGAGAGAGTCGCTGAATTATTTACAGCCTCAAATGCTGGAGTAACTATGTTTTGCAATACAGATATGAGACGCCACAATTTTGTCTAATGGCTAGAGAGGCCGTCCACCATTTTGAGGAAGAAAAGCTCTGAGGTGTAGTAAGCCTTTTCTAAATGCTTTGTGTTTCTGACATTAAGTATAGTCCTTTTTTTTTTATTATTATTATTATGCTTATTATGCTTCATTTGATGCCACTGTAATGGACAGAGTTTCAAAACGCTTGGAAATTAAATAGTTGATTTCTAACTTTTTTTAAACAAAATATAGTCAGAAATTAGGTTAGGCTGTATCTTAGCGTAAGCCATGTCTGGATCATAGTGTAGTGCATCACAGTTAGAGCTTGATTAACACCTGCGTGGATTATGACTGAGAAGCTGGAATCTACATTATCAACACAAAACACCACTGAATTATCGGCATGGATTTTGTCACTTTTCAGGGTGTATAGCCAACCTCAAGTTTTCTTCCTAGATCAATATAAATCATTCTGTAAAGCCTCATTGTCAAACGACAAGGTTAACTTTTTAGATATATGATTGGGCTGCGAATGCTTTCTGAAGCTTGTTGGAGAAATTTTCAATTGTCACAGTTAACCCCCTCTTCATCTTGAGATCTTCTGATAAATACTCACCAGAAACCTACAGAAAGACATTTCTACAGGTTTCTGGAAAGAAACAGAGACCATTCAAATGTCTATGGAGATTCTCGATCGTCCAGGTCATGGTTGTCCCAAAGTGCTTTTTCGAAAGACAGTTGGACTTTCTTAAGTTTTTTTTTCTTCCTTGAAAACATTTCACTCCTCATCCAAGAAGCTTCTTCAGTTCTGAACTGAACTCAACAGAAACTGAAGAAGCTTCTTGGATGAGAAGCAAAAATGTTTACAAGGAAAAAAAAGACAAGGAAGTCCAATTGCCTTTTGGAAAAAGCACGTTGGGAAGACCATTCAAATGCTGCATTTATATATATATTTTCATAAAACTCATGGTCTGAATGCCCCGTAACACAATTATTTGATTGGAAGACTCCATTATGAACATCTGTGAGCCCTATAATGATAAGAAAGCCATTTTCAAGTGTCTTCCACTATGAGGGAACATTTGGAGGGCACCAGAGTGGGAGGCTTGTCTTTAAAGATTCATAATTCCAGAATAATATTCTTTCTATAAAAATAGGACGTTTCCACTTTTTTTTTTCCAAAATAAATAAGCTTTAGTTTATTAAGAGCTGGTATCAATGCTAAACAAAATACATGTCTTCCAGAAAAGAAACATTCTAGTAAACTCTTCTTTTGTTTTTCTTCTTCTTTGATTTACTAAAATACAAGTGGACTGGTTTAAAATACATTATTTCTCTCTCTCTTAATTACATTTTTGCCTTGATTTGTGACCATCATTCTCCTGAAAGGGACAGAAAGGAGCAGGAATATAGAATTCTTTCTTTCTTTCTTCTTCATATATATATATATATATATATATATATATATATATATATATATATATATATATGTATATATGTATATATGTATATATGTATATATGTATATATGTATATATGTATATATATATATATATAAAAAAAATTATATATATATACATATATATATATACATATATATATATATGTATATATATATATTTTGGGAGTCCGGCCACAATCTGCAGCTGTTCTGTTTCAAGGGAAAATACTTGACAATGAATAAAGAAATATATTCATAATATATCTTCTTTCTAATAAATAAAAATAATTTAAAATGCTAGAGACTATACATGACTGTTTTTATTATGTTCATATATAAATGAAATAGTTTCCAAAATACATGGAAGCAAATATTAAAGGCAGACAAACAAAAAAAATCTGTCTACTGTACTTTCCGGCAAACCCTTGATTTTTGTTCACTTTTCCCACCAAAGGTTCAGCATGAAAGAGGAATAAATGTTATATCACCATTCATGAAGTCCGTCAGGTCCTTTTTTCTCTCTCTCTCTTTTTTATTATTATTTTTTATTAAAAAAACACACACATTGTCCTGTCCTGGGAGTCAACATTCATCTTCGACTTCTCTGATTGGTGGAATCAAGCTGCTTGTAGATTTATATTGATTGATATGATTGGCCACGTGGGTGGTCATGGGCTTGATTTGAATGTTTCTGGGGTAGGCGTTTTCCGATTCATCTGTAAACCATTTCTTTTCTGCTAAAGAGTAGAAACATGGGAAGAAAGAGAGAGACAGACAGAGAGAGATAGAGAGAGAGAGAGGGAGGGAGAGAGGGAGAGGGAAAGAAACAAGGAAGGAGGAAAGAGGAAAAGGAGAAGCGTCATTAGTGCCATGCCAAAAGCAGTTGAGATAAGTGCATTTTAGGCTCTGTTGCGAGGTATTTCAAAGCAATCAAAGAGGAAGCGACTTTGACTAATGAACTAGCATTGAAGGGTGGTAGGTTTTATAAAACCTGAGAACATTGATTAGATGAAAGGGTGAAAAGCTTGCTGGCTTTAAGG
This sequence comes from Pantherophis guttatus, assembly GCF_059756535.1. NCBI lineage: Eukaryota > Metazoa > Chordata > Lepidosauria > Squamata > Colubridae > Pantherophis > Pantherophis guttatus. The sequence goes on along the minus strand of NC_142068.1, from coordinate 90,938,047 downwards.
CAAAGAGTTAAAAAAAGAGCGGGCAGGAGGCTGACTTATTTATGGAAAGTGACCAACTTCTGGAAATGTGAGCCTCTTAAAGGATGAGGAAAGGGCTACAGGGTTGAGATTAGGACAGGAATGCATTTGTTGCGCTTAAAATTTTCCCTGAAAAGAAATGAGCTCTTTGGGGATTTTTGATATTGCTGAATATTGTCTTCTTTTATTTTACTCAGTGGCGGGAGGATTCGGTTATTTGATGTCCTTGAATGGCTGAAGTATAGTTGTTGATCCTGGCAACATTTGAAAATGGCCATTTGGTGACCATGGCTGTGCTCTCATCAGAAAGGAAAAAAAAAACAAACCCAAAACCACGCATGGGGTTTTTGGGAAATGGCCATGGAAAGCTATGCTTCAGCAGTATCGAACTGCATTCCTTAGCATGTAGTGGACCATACATATTTATTTATTTGCATCCTGCCTTTATTATTTTTACAGATAACTCAAGGCAATGAACATATCCTATCCTATCCTATCCTATCCCATCCCAATTCCATATTCTCTCCTCTCCTCTCCTCTCCTCTCCTCTCCTCTCCTCTCCTCTCCTCTCCTCTCATTTATTCTACTCTACTCTACACTACTCTACTCTATTCTTATTCTATATTCTATTCTATTCTATTCTATTCTATTCTATTCTTATTCCATATTCTATTCTATTCTATTCTATTCTATTCTATTCTATTCTATTCTATTCTATTATTCCATATTCTATTCTATTCATATTCCATATTCCATATTCCATATTCCATATTCCATATTCCATATTCTATTCTATTCTATTCTATTCTATTCTATTCTATTCTATTCTATTCTATTCTATTCTATTCCATTCCATTCCATTCCATTCCATTCTTATTCCATATTCTCTTCTCTTCTCTTCTCTTCTCTTCTCTTCTCTTCTCTTCTCTTCTCTTCTCTTCTCTTCTCTTCCTGTTCTGTTTTAGTATACATATATATTTGTGTGTGTGCGTCTGTCTGTTTGTTTATCTGTTTGTCTGTCTATCTCTCTTTCTCTCTCTCTCTCTGTGTGTGTGTGTGTGTGTGTGTGTGTGTAGGAATGCCTATCTACATGCATGATGAGAATTTCCACCACCAGCACCCCAAAACTCCATCCCAAACATTAATTGTAACACAGAGATTGGAACAGATTTTCTGATTAACACACGGACAAATGATAGAGAACCAGGAATTAGCTGGCTTTCCCCATGCCTGGAAGCAAACAACAACAACAACAACAACAAAATCAGTCAAAAGAGATAGAATGGGGAAAGGGGAAAAAAAAAACCCGAGCCAATTTTCATTGACTCAGATCAATGAAAAAGATATCCTTTGGGTGGGAGAGGAAAATTTGAGTTGGGCCATTTGCTTTGGCTTTCAATATGTTGCCAGCATCATCACCAGCATTCCGTCGCTGACGAACCAACTTCTCTAACCATAAGGGGCCATTTTTTTCAGCCTCAGCTGAAATTGCTTAGAAAGGAACACCTTTGCGGCTTTTACCCAAGACATTGTTGTGGAAGAAACAGTCGGGGTGGCAGCCAATCCAGTGATTTAATCTGCCTGACATTTACAGAAATCATTCCTGGGTGTGGTGACATATTGACTGACTTTGTAACCAGAACTGGCTGTTAACTTCTGCAAGGTTTTCATCAAGCTACATAAGTGAGAAATTTAAATGACACGTAGAGGTTTTTTTTTTTTTTAACCCTGTGCATTTCGTTACCAGTCATTTTATTTTGCTCGCGGACGTCTTTACTTCTCTGTGTTCCTTTCCATCGCAAATGCAGGTGCTCCTAAATTCCTTGGTCTCTAATTAAGTTTGCTCTGAATTGAACAGATTGGCCGATAGGAATTCCATCACGTGAAAATCCTGCTAACTAAGTGCCTTAAATTATTCTTCCTGACAAAATGATAAAAGTTACAGTCTGTTCTAAGATGATCTACAGCTTGGCAGATTCTATATTCATTTATCTTTTTTTTTTTTTGGTCAAACAAGGTTGTTGGTTTTTTGGTTGTTTTTTTTTTACACATATACAGCCATATATCTTTTAAAGTCATCAGAACATTTGAATAGTTCATGAGGCTTGGGAAGGAAGCAAGGTTGCGAGAGGGGAGGGGAGAATATATTCCAGAAAAACTGCACACTTCAGAAATAATTTCAGCTCCATTTAAAAAGCATTTAGTTCAAGTATGACGCACCAACCATTATGCATTTGTGGAAACCAATTTCGCATGAGTTACGGTTAAGCTAGCTTTTCCGAGATGTGTTCAAAAGGTGACAGTTCGGCTGTTTTACAAGCCTTGTGTGTTCACACAAACGCTTTTCAATGGCTTTGTAATTTAAAATGAAAGAAAGAAACTGAAAGAAGCATAGCTCGAATCTCCGTTTCTTTTATCGGGCTGGTGTTTTGCCAGAACTGTTGTCTTAAATGCTTTGCTTTACATAAAGGAGACCTTGGATCAGATATCTGGGAATCTGGGAAGCGATGAAAGTTTTTAGATTAATAGGAAGACACCCCAAATTGCATTCATTCCTAATCCTGAAAACTCAAACTACCTTTCAGCCCAACCAACCGAGCTTGGAAAAATAGGAGAAAAGAGAACTTGGACCTCCTGAATGAAAGATCAAATATAAATCAAATAAATATGAGTAAGCCTGAAGAAGGAAACAACCTATTTCATATAGGTGTCCCTGTTTTAAAAATGTCTGAAGTAGGAAGTAGGTAGAATCTGGTTCTTCCTTTCCATAAATGTCCCTTCAGGTTCTGGATTAAGGTTTTAAAATGGAGTCATAGTACAGAGACATTCATGTGTATGCTTTGCTGCTACACCAGCTGGTTTCATTGGTACTAATCTTGAGGGAAGAGGCAGGTGGTCATAATTTTCAGGGGGGAAAAAACCAAAACAATTTTGCTGATCTTGTCAATCTTGTTCTGAAATCCTTTGGAAGAGGCCTTTCTCTGAGATTGACTTGAGTGTTGCTTGAGGCAAAAGCCTAAATACCCTGTTTCACCGAAAATAAGACCTCCCCTGATAATAAGCCCAATTGGGCTTTTGAGCGCATGAGCTAAAATAAGCCTCCCCCTGAAAATAAGCCCATATGAGAAGAGCTGCCAGAAGGCAAGAGCAGCTAAAGCAAAGAGGACGACTTGGGAGTAGGGCCAAGAGATGATTGGCCCCTCCCATAAGGCTTAAAAGACCAGCAATGGCTCTTGGGCTCTTTGTCGGAAAACAACGTTGTTCTTGTCTTGCTGCACTTATCTCTTGTCAGTGTCTTCTGCTTCTGAACTTTTGCCAAGAGAAGCCTTTGGCAGTTTGCCTAATTATACCAAGGTTGGTGATTAGACTGAAGAATTTGTCTTATGAAGAATTTGTTTTAATTTAGTTTGGACTACGCTGAGAATGAGTTAATTCTCAGCTGTTCTAATAAAGTCTGTTTGTTTTGGAACTGTTTGCATCGATTACTACCTACTTGGGCTTGGGTCACAATAGCACACAGCCCTCGTGAGCTCCGTTTTCACTGGCAGAGGGTTGCAAGAGGCCATGGCAGCTGAAAACGGAGCTCGGGAGCCTGTTTTCACTGGCAGAGCACTTGGGCCACAACAGGTGCCCCTGACAGGAGTGACGTTGAGCCAGCCATGCCCATTCCAGTCCCCCGAAGTCAAACACAAAACATGAGGCCCTCACAATGAAATCGAGTTTGACACCCCTGTTCTAGGGGTTTCCTTAATCTCAGCTGACCCAGAAATTAAGCTTTGTGATGTCTTATTGGCGCATGAGTGTTGTGGGGCATCTGATGCGTCATGAATGAGAGCGTATTGTGGGAAGAAATTATAAACGTATATAAAATGGTGTTAGAAATACTGCATAGGGAATCCTACATTAACTAACCCAGGTCTCCAACAACGTTACCGATTAATGAAACCAAGATGCAAATGTTGCCCAGAGCCTCCATCAAACGATAATAACAAAATCCCTTAAACTCACAGCAAACATAAGAATGAATGAAACACTGACTTCAAACTGTAAACACACACAACTCAATTAATGTAAACAATGTAAACATAATTATAACGCTCAATTAATGTAAACAATGTAAACATAATTATAATGCTCACAGTTCAAAGAGTCTGCATCTTAATCAATCCCTTCTCCGGATCAACACCTACATATAATCACACTCCTCAAGTGTCATACACTAGAACCATCATGCATTCACATTCACGCCCCTCATGTCCACAGCAAGAACCAGACCCCCCGTATAAAACAACTTATCTGTACCCCATTTCTCTGTTAGCTACCCCCACGGGCAAAGCTCTGTTTTGGGGAATCAATAAAATCTCTATTTCTCACAGCTGTCTGGATTTCATGTTGATTTGTCCTTGAGCAACCCTGACTTGAGCTGGAAGCCCAAATTATTCTTCTTACAGTATGTCTCTGCATCCAGACAAGTACATCAGAAGGCGTCATTCAAGATGGTTTAGGGAACCAATCAGCACCCAGAAGTGGGATTAATCTGGACTTCTAAACTAGAATTGTGTTTGCTGGATTGAGACCCGAGAACCCCCATTTAACCTTCTTTCTCATTGAGAATTTGGCTTCACAGAGGATAATTTCTGGTCCATCAGCCTTCCCAAACCAACAGATTAGCCGTGATCATCTCCGTTTTGAGCCCATTATGGACTTTTTTCCCCCTGGTGCACTTTTCGGTTCTCAAATGCACATGGAAAGCGCTTTCATACGAACACTCGCTTCCTTAGTTGGCAGAAACAGGATAAAGCATTCGCAGGGAGGAAAAAAAACAGGTCAAGGGGCCAAACTGGAAGAACTAGCATAATTTCACATCAATTTCATCAATAGGAAAGGGAAGATGGCTGGCGGTGGAGATATATAGGGACAGGAAAGGAGAAACAGACAGGACAAAGATGGAATCAGGGGGACACAATTTTACCCATCGTCTAAATAGCTAGTACAAAGACAAGTGCAGCTGGAAGTGCAAGCGGATGAAAACGTTTAGAAACAAAAGGGATTATATATACAGTATATCTATATATATATATAAAAGAACTGAATAACAGCAGCAGGTAAGCTAGTTTTCTCTACGTTTAGAAATAAGGCAGAAAAAATAAAAGCAGCAACAAACCCAAAAACGAAGAGGGAAACCAAAAGAGAAGTAAACAAACAAACAAACAAAAAATACAAATCAAAACTGAATTGAGGTTGGTAAGGTGGTCTTTAATGTGTCACAAGTTTTCACAAGGACAAAGTTGGAGAAGGGGAAAAAAATAAACCCCATAGCGATTGTCTAGCTCATGCAGAACCAGCGGTGATCATACCTTGACCCATCCTATTCATCCTTGTGGCACTTTAGGAAGAGAAGTATATAAGCTACGTAAGTTTTCAAAAGGCATTTAAACTGTCACATGTCCCACGGAGCACTTTAACTGGCACATCCTTGGTAGTCTCTGAGAAAGTGCCCCATGGCAAAGCCAGTGTGGGGGGGTGGGAGGGGCAGTTCTTTTCCAAAGAAAAATGTACATATACCATGTTTCCCCCAAAATATTATTCTCCCTGGATAATAAGCTCTCCCTTGAAAATAAACCCTCCCCCCAAAATAAGACCTCCCCTGAAAATAAGCCCTCCACGAAAATATTTAAATGCATGCACAGCTGGTCCCCACCATTTCCTCTGGTTAAGGTTGGGGAGACAGACCTGGAAATCAGGTAAGATGGCTCCACGTGCCTCAAAATAATAAGACCTCTCCGAAAATAAGGCCAAGCACTTATTTCGGGATTCAAAAAAATATAAGACAGGGTCTTATTTTCGGGGAAACACGGTATATATATATATATATAAATATATACACACACACAAGTGCATTAATTTAAGATTGGTAGAAGAGGACTGCAATATTGCTTTCCAGTTGGGACTGGAATAGAAATGCTTCCAAGGAGAGAAAGAATATTTCCAGCAATCGCATCTCCCAAATCGTCAAAAAGAAGAAGCATTTGTGTGATTGTATCTCATTGCGATTAAACCAGAGGCGGTCAGTAAAAGTGCTTGGCTTCGTTGTCAATTCACACAGCAAGCTTTAATCACCCACATGCTTTTGGGAGAAGCAGAAGGGAAAGGGGAGGCCTACAGTAGCTAGCAACTCTTCCTAGCCCCAATATACAACTTTCTAAAACACAGAACACATGCGAGACAAACCACTAGCTCTTTCTACCAAAAGGGGAAAAAAAAGGGAGGGAAGGAATGGTAGAATTGTAAGGGATTCGCCTTCTGCACTGATGGGGGTTAAAAAAGGGGTACAGAATTTCAAAGTGCAGCGCGGATGGCTTAGAAACGTAACCTCTTCAACGTTCAGTTTGGAGTCCATGCCTACAAGTCATCAATAAATGGATTGCAATGGCAGTTATCAGCATATTGCAAGACTAAAGACTAAGACAGCCTCAAAAAAAAAATTTTTTTTTTTTTTAAATAAATGGAACATATGCCATGTGGCCTGTAAATATGCCTGTGGCAACAGGGAAGGATTATGCAGCAGTGTTGTTTTGTGCATGTACACGCCGCCAATAATGCAAGCCAGATTAACTGGCAAGTAAGGAGCAAGCTACGAAGCATCACCAACCTCCAGAGGTATGAGATCAAGAGGGCTGGCAGAATGAATGCTAGGGGCCCTATTAAGAAAAATATGCTATGATTCTGATAGAAGAGAAGATTTGTAGCTCAGAGCTGAACTGTGGGGTTCCTGCTGCTCTCTCAACTTGGTGGCTTTCTTGTAGATGTTTCATTACCCAATTAGGTAACATCATCAGTGACAGAAGGGAATGGGTTTGTGAAGAGGAGGAGGAGGAGGAGGAGGAGGAGGAGGAGGAGGAGGAGGAGGAGGAGGAGGAGGAGGAGGACGACTGTGGGATCCTTGGTGTTCTCTGAACTTGGTGGTTTTCTTGTAGATGTTTCATTACCCAACTAGGTAGCACCATCAGTGATAGAAGGGAATGAGTTTGTGAACAGGAGGAGGAGGAGGAGGAGGAGGAGGAGGAGGAGGAGGAGGAGGAGGAGGAGGAGGAGGACAACGACGACTGTGGGATCCTTGGTGTTCTCTGAACTTGGTGCTTTTCTTGTAGATGTTTCATTATCCAACTGGGTAACATCATCAGTGATAGAAGGGAATGGGGTTGTGAAGAGGAGGAGAAGGAGGAGGAGGAGGAGGAGGAGGAGGAGGAGGAGGGGGGAGGGGAAGGAGGAGGAGGACGACGACTGTGGGATCCTTGGTGTTCTCTGAACTTGGTGCTTTTCTTGTAGATGTTTCATTACCCAATTAGGTAGCTCTATCAGTAATAGAAGGGAATGGGGTTGTGGACCAGAAGAAGAAGACGAGGAGGAGGAGGAGGAGGTGGTGGTAGTGGAGAAGGAGAAGGAGGACTGTGGGGTTCCGGGTGCTCTCCGTTACTTGAACTTGAAGATGTTTCATTACCCAAATAGGTAACATTTTCATGTCTGCAAGAAAACAACTACCCTATGATTACATATGGACACCTATTGTTCTGGAAGGGAATTCTTTTTGAGTGGAAGAGAGAAACAAATCTTCAGCATGGATCCAAAACTCAGAGATGCTCCTGTGTTTGGAAACACTCGTAAGGAGTGTTGAATTTAACACTTAGTTTAAACACTCAATAAGGAAGGGAGATTTGGCAAATCTTCACCAAAGTGAAGACACATAAGGCAACCTGTTTGGTGGGTTCTTGTTGTGGCTCCGTTGCCTGAGCCTGGGCTATCGACTGATGCAGACTCTGACAGTGAGGGAGAGGAGTTGGCAAGGCCTCCCTCTCCAGGACCCTCCTCTCTGGCAATGCCTCCGGAGGACACCGAAGGCCAAAAGATAGGCTCAGAGCCAAGCACGTCCCTGCAGCCACAGGTGGACAGTGACGAAGAAGATAAGTGCTGGCTGGACCCTCGGCAGAGGCGGAGGGAGAAGCGTGCGCAGCAGAGGGGAAGGCGTGCCAGAGATTAGCTGAGTCACTGGACCACACCCCACAGGGTATAAATGTGGGTGTGGTGGCCGGTTCAGTTTGTGACGAGCAAAAACTGGAAATAATCCATGATCTCTGCGTTACTGGACTTTGCCTGCTTTATCGTACTGCATTTGGATTAATCCTTGTATTGTTGAAACTCTGCCTATTTTATCGGAATGCTTGCAATCTAATCTTTGTTTTGTGTGAGTAAAGTCTGAATTGGCAGCTAGCCACTGGGTTGCTGCCAGCTTTATCTTCAAAGAGTTTTGTCATGTGGCTTATTAACTCCGGGCCGTCTGTGGGGGTGCGTGTGTGGTACGGGGACAGAACAGTTCTTTTTAATCTTTTAAAATCAGCTGGAACAGGTAATCCTCGATTTACGGCCACAAGTGAGCCCAAAACTTCTGTTGTTAAGCGAGACATTCTTCAAGTGGGCTTTGCCCCATTTTACGATCTTTCCTTGCCACCGTTGCTCAGTGAATCACTGCAGTTGATAGGTTAGTAGCACGGCTGTTAAGTGAATCTGGCTTCCCCAATCGTTTTTGCTTGTCAGAAGGTTCACCCATAGGGGATCAACATGCTTTTGGGACACAGCAATGGTCATAAGTATGGACCAGTTGCCAAACATCTGAATTTTGATCACATGATCGTGGGGATGCCACAAAGTGTCGTAAGTGTGAAGAACGGTCGTAAGTCACTTTTTTTTCAGTGCCCTTGTAACTTCGAATAGTCGCTAAATGAACTGTTGTAAGTTGAGGACTACCTGTAAATTTCACGGGCAAACAGTCTTGCCAAGTCTATTAGCTAAGGCCTGTTCCAGTGGTGGGTTTCAAAATTTTTTACTACCGGTTTTGTGGGTGTGGCTTGGTGAGCATGGCATGGCTTGGTGGGCATGGCAGGGGAAGGATACTATAAAATCTCCATTCCCTCCCTACTCCAGGGGAAGGTTACTGCAAAATCCCCATTTCCTCCCGATCAGCTGGGACTTGGGAGGCAGAGAACAGATGGGGGTGGGGCCAGTCAAAATTTCTACTTCCGGTTCTCCAGAACTGGTCAGAACCTGCTGAAACCCACCTCTGGCCTGATCCCACCTTTTCTTCAAGGTGTGTGTCTTTCTTGAGGTATTGACAGCACTAAATTAAAAATCTCCAAACAGGGAGAGAGAAAAAAATCCATCCAATGATGCCTGAATTAAGGAAAACTTTTCCGCTCTGAGTTGAATATTCTACGTATGCTCCTTTGCTACGTGAAGAAGCTTTTACCTCACCTATTTTGTACACCAGGTGACAAATTCACCTTTTATTAGAAGTCCAAAGTCTCAGGAAGGAATATCCTAAAGAATTTGCATTCAATATTTATGAAATATGTGTGGCACTTCATCCCGGATGTCAAAAAGGGAGAGAAAATATAGTTATTCGTGTGCTAGGCTAGACGGGACTTAATATGCAAGCAGATTTTTTAAAAAAAATCTTTAAAAAAAAGGGGGGGTTAAATCAATACAATGGGAAAAACGACATCCCTGACCATTTTTATGGCAGATGGGTATTAAAGGGAAGAAGGCACTGTGATAAAGCTAATGTTGCTTTAGTGTAACAGCATGTGTGTATGATTATGGGGAAACAACAACAACAACGGCGTGCAAGACACATGCTATCTGCAGTCCAAGAGATTGAATTTTTTCATCTCCCTGGTAGGGTTCACTGATGCTTGCAAAATTATTCCGGTGGGAGAATCCTGACTTCAAGTGTGTGATTGTGAAGTCTCTCTCTCTCTCTCTCCCCATTCCAACTCTTACCTTAAAATTAAAGGTAAAGGTTCCCCCGCATATGTGTGTTAGTCGTTCCCGACTCTAGGGGGCGTTGCTCATCTCTGTTTCTAAGCCGAAGAGCCAGCGCTGTCCGAAGACGTCTCCGTGGTCATGTGGCCGGCATGACTAAATGCCAAAGGTGCACGGAAGCGCTGTTACCTTCCCACTAAAAGTGGTCCCTATTTTTCTACTTGCATTTTTTACGTGCTTTCGAACTGTTAGGTTGGCAGAAGCTGGGACAAGTAACGGAAGCTCACTCCGTTACGCGGCGCTAGGGATTCGAACCGCTGAACTGCCGACCTTTCTGATCGACAAGCTCAGCGTCTTAGCCACTGAGCCACCGCATCTCTTACTCTTACCTTAGGTAAGTTTATTTCTGGAGTTGACTTCTTTAAAAAAAAACAACAACCCCAAAAATCAGTTATCTCACTAGAGTGTCAAAATTGCTGTGCTATTTAGCAGTTCGCTCTTTAATCAATCCGCTCTGCATCATAAATGAGGTTTTGGTCCGTCTGCTCGGTCGCTGTTGTGCTTAAAAGGGTTTCATGGCATCGAAAAATAAAAATGACAACCGCATGCACACTGTCATACGTATGCCAAATATGTGTATAAAATGGGGTGGGTGGGTGTCCATGGGGGAAAGCCGAGGAGAACAGGGGAAGCAAATTATTGGACACACCAATTAGGAAAGAATGAGTGGCGGATACAGTTTCACACACAGGGAGAGGAGACACATGAATCAAAGTCTATCTTCTTGCACGTACTTCTGCTTTTCCCGGGAGTCTCTGGACTTTGGGCGGTTCTGTCGATTCGCCGTAGCTGGCAGAGAATGGACCGAAGAGCTTTTCTTGCTAGATGCATAAGAAGAGTGGGAAGAGTGAGAGAGACTCGCCCGAGACTGGCCGGCGTTGTGGTCGTACTGCATCAAGCAGAAGATCCAGTCCGTCGGCACCAGCTCGAAATCATAAGGTGGGTTGGCTATAACAAAACTGGAAAAAGAAAAGAAAAGAAAAAGAAAAAACCACAAGAAGTAATGGATGGAAGTTTATTCAAAGAGGAATCCAACCTAGAAGGAAGGAGAAATTTCCTGTCCGTGAGAACACTTGATCAGCGGAACGGCTTTTGCCTCCAGAAGTTGTGGAGGCTCCGTCACTGGAGGCTTTCAAGAAGAGAAATTTATTTCTCCAGCTCCATTATTCTGTAATTCTGATATTCTGTTTGTTATTCTGTTATACTTCCCATTCATTAGCTTTATTGGTTCTCAGCTGTATATGAATTCTTTCTTTCTTTCTTTCTTTCTTTCTTTCTTTCTTTCTTTCTTTCTTTCTTTCTTTCTTTCTTTCTTTCTTTCTTTCTTTCTCCCTCCCTTCTGTCTCTATCTGTCCCTTCCTTCTTCCTTCCTTCCTTCCTTCCTTCCTTCCTTCCTTCCTTCTGTCTCTGTCCCTTCCTTCCTTCCTCTCTCTCTTTCTTTCTCCCTCCCTCCCTCCCTTCCTTCTGTCTCTATCTGACCCTTCCTTCCTTCCTTTCTTCCTTTTGTTTCTTTGTTTCTTTCTTTCTCTCCCTTCCTTCTGTCTCTATCTGTCCCTCCCTCCATTCCTTCCTTCCTTCCTTCCTTCCTTCCTTCCTTCCTTCCTTCCTTCCTTCCTTCCTTCCTTTCTCTGCCCTTCTCACTGTTGCAGCGACTGGGCAGTTCATAGAATAATAAAAAGTTTAAAAAGATAATACAAAACACTTAAAATTAGGAAAATTACATAAAAACCAAGAGGAGAGGCAACAGGGCAGTGGGAAATCTTCTCTCTACTCCGTCAGCCGCCACCCACCTATTGGGGTCCAGGCCAACCAGCAGAAGCAAGCTTTAGGCTCTTCCAGAAGGCCAAGATTGCCAGGGCGGCTCTTGCCTCCAGCAGGAGACTCAAAGTTCTTTTGGCAGACAGGATCCGAAGTAGGCCTTTCCTGCTGGAGCAAATGGGATGGACCAACCTATTTGGGGGAGATGGCTGGACTCTGTCATAAAGGGCTTTGATAGGTGGTAACCAACACCCTGAGTTTGCCCCATTTCACCACTTTTCTTGCCGCAGTTGTTAAGTGAGTCACTGCAGTTGTTAAGTTAGCTGCATGGTTGTTAAAGTGAATCTGGCTTCCCCATTGACTCTGCTTGTCAGACAATCACAAAATGGGATCACATGATCCCGGGGGACACAGCAACCATCATAAATATGAGCCAGTTGCCAAGCGTCTGAATTTTGATCACATGACCATGGGGAGGCCGCTTGTGAAAAAGGGTCACTTTTTCCAGTGCCGTTGTAACTTTGAACGGTCATTAAATGCACTGTTGTAAGTCGAGGAGTCTCGGTAAATTGCTTTTGTGCACAGATTAGACAGTCCTTTGATTCAGGACAATGTCATGTGCCAGATTTCCTCAAATTCAACAATTGTCTTCAATGACAACAAGCTATATGCAGTGGTGGGATTCAGCCGGTTCGGGCCAGTTCAGGCGAACCGGTTTTTAAATTGCTGGCTTGCCCCTTCCCTCCCAGCCCCGCCCCTTCCAGGAATCCCCATGTGTCCTGTTTTGGCTCCAAGGAGGCTGCAGGGAGGCCTACTAAGCCCAAAACAGGGCATGGGGGGATGCGACGCGGTCCTCCCCAGCCGGTTTTTGCTCCAGGAGGCTGTAGGGAGGCCTACTAGGCCCAAAATGGGGCACGGGAGGCAGCGCCCCCCCCATGGCCCATTCTTGCTCCCAAGGGGGTGCAAGAGGCCGAATGCTGCCTGTCACACCCCCTGGCCACACCCACTATGGCCACGCCCACCCACCTGGTCATTAGGTCAGAGAACCAGTTGTTAAATTTGAATCCCACCACTGGCTATATGACAGATATATAATAAACACAATGGATTGGGCTGTGTGGATTATCATTCATCCCACCACTTCGATCTGAAGGAACAGAAAAACAAAATCCAGGAATAAGGTTAAATTACAATTCATGTCATTCCCCAGGCTCTTGAAAACTGTCCTTCCTTTCCTTTCAATGTCTCACTCGAGAAAGAATTGTGGGAAATTTAAACATTCTGGTTTGCAGGTCCTATCAAGCCACGAATGTTTTTAAAGCAGTTGTCTATTTCTATCTATTTCTGTGGAAAAGCAAGAAGATATCTGGTGCTATCAAGGGTACAAGCTATTGAATAACTGTTTTCTGGGTAAAAAAAAAAAAATCCACCTAATGAATGGTTGGAAATAGGGGTAAAATGCTCTGAAGTCTGCTACTGGTTCGCTTCACTACCAGTTTGCTTCACGCGCATGCACGGTGCACACCAAATGCGCCCCACAAGTGCTACCGCACAGTGCTGAAAAAGGGGGATTAAGAAGCCTTTTCTGAGTCTGCAAAGGTAAGTAGAACAGCTGTGCCGCGCGATTTAGATTCGCTAGAAAGCAGGATTTCCTGCTTTCTAGCAAATATAAACCGCGCGGCACAGCTGATCGTCGGAAATACTGGTTTGCCCGAACCGGTAGCATTTTTTAAAACTACCGGTTCCCCTGAACCGGTCCAAACCGGTAGCATAAAATAGTAGTATTTTAAATGTTTCCTGGTTGGAAACATTTAAAATAACAAGGATCAGGCCCCAAAGTTTGTACATACCGTTTCGTGCATTGAGGCGTGCTTGAGTTGAAATCTCTTAATCGATATATCCCGAAGCAGAGCATATTGTAAGTTTTCAAAGCTTTACAAAATAGATCTCCATAACAACCACCATCCTAGGAAACAATAAGCAAACAAACAAATGCATAAAAGAAACGTCATTTCTCCCACCCACACCCACACCCAATACCTCAGTTATCACTATGACACGGAACATGAGGGAAATAATTTAAATCGGTAGTTCCTTGCCAAAGAAAGAAAGTGTTAAGGGAATCCGTTGCAAGTGAGAGACAATTTCCTCAAGGAACTCTCTCATTTAAATGTTTAATCTTGGAACAGCTAATAAATATGTGCACAACAACAACCCTAAGCACAATCAAAGAGCTGGAAATGGGAACGCCAATTGAGTCCTTCGGGAGTAGGGCGGTATACAAATTTAATAAAATGAAAAATGAAATGAAATGAGTCTTGTTTGAAATGAACTCCCAAGTTTGGGATCCGCAGATCAGCTGTTTCACAAATTAAGAACAATGCCATTCGGGATGATTAAGAACACACAACATTGGCTTTCTTGTTCTAATCTTGGAAATAGCTTCATTTGTTGATGTTGTCAATTGTCATGAAGGTAGTTTGGATTATAGCAAGGAGGAGATGATGTCATAGGACAGGACTGCCCCACCTTGCTCTGAGAAAAGGGAGGAGGAGGAGGAGGGAAGGTGGACAAGAAAAGGAGGAAGAGGGAAGGTGGAGAAGAGGAAGAGAAGGAGGAGGAGGGGGGAAGATGGAGAAGAGGAAGAGAAGAGAAGGGGAGGAGAAGATGGAGAAGAAGAAGAAAATAGAAGAGAAGGGAAAGGAGGAGGAGGAAGGAAGGTGGAGAAGAGGATAAGAGGAGGAGGAGGAAAAGGGAAGGTAAAGAAGAGAAAGAGAAGGGGAGGAGGAGGGAAGATGGAGAAGAAGAGAAGAGAAGGAAAAAAGGAGGAGGAGGAAGGAAGGTGGAGAACAGAAGGAGAAGGAGGAGGGAGGGTGGAGAAGAGGAAGAGAAGAAGGAGGAGAAGGGAAGATGGAGAAGAAGAAGAAGAAAAGAGAAGAGAAGAGGATGAGAAGAGAAGGAGGAGGAGAAGAAGAAGGGAAGGTAGAGAAGAGAAAGAGAAGGAGGAGGAGGAGGAGGAGGAGGGGAGGGGAAGCAGGAAGAGGAGGAAACATTTTATATATCAAACTTTCCAACTTCCCTAAATTATCCATTTATTTTGGATTACAGTAATCCAATATGTTCAGCCTCCGAGATTCACATTCATATAAACAAACGAAATGTATCCGTTGCTCCGGCCTAACCCGTCTCGCAGATAGTCTCAGGCAGGCCAATCTTCCGTAGCTTCTTTGGCTCACTTGTGAAGATCTTACCCCAAGGTCTGCAAAAGGTCCATCCAACAAGGCCAGCTGAGCCACCCGGCACCTGTCTCTATTGGTCAGTGTCTGGGGGGTGCTGTAGCCGCCCCGGAGTGCATTCTCTTCGGCAATCAGGGACTCCAGTTCTGGCGTGGCCCCTCCCGTCACCAAAGTCCGTATCAGGGTGAGAATATTGTCGTTGAAGTACGTCTGTGGAGATAAGAAGATGTCTCCTTAAAGCAAACCACTATTAAAGGCCCTTTTCTGCACCAAAGTTCTTGGCTGTCTCTTCAAATAATTTCCCTCCGAAAATGCACAGACCGCAGACCCCAATTACTCTATTTTCTTCTGCCCTATTAAGCTTCCACTGGATTTGTCCCCACCTCCCACTATGTGTATGTCTCTCTCTCCCTCTCTGTCTCGGTGTATGTACATATCTAACTCAGGATTGATTTGGATTAAAGTACAGAAATGTAAATCATGCGTGTTCCCTATAATTGGGGTCCTGAAACTGCCTCCCTTCTCATGGCCTTCATATCTAATAGCAGCCTGGAGGACCCTCCATTGCATAGTCCGGACTGCATTTAAAGATCATAGAGCCCAGCTTGCATTTTTTAAAAATAAAAAGGTAAAGGTTCCCCTCGCACAGATGTGCTAGGTGTTCCCGACTCTAGGGGGCGGTGCTCATCTCTGTTTCAAAGCCCAAGAGCCAGCACTGTCTGAAGATGTCTCCGTGATCATGTGGCCAGCATGGTTAAACACCAACAGTGCATGGAACGCTGTTACCTTCCCACCAAAGGTGGTTCCTATTTTTCTACTTGCATTTTTTACGTGCTTTTGAACTGCTAGGTTGGCAGAAGCTGGGACAAGTAACGGGAGCTCACTAGGGATTTGAACCGCTGAACTGCCAACCTTTCGCTTGACAAGCTCAGCGTCTTAGCCACTTTATTTTAAAAATATTTTTAAAAATATTGGTTACTAATATTCCTCGGTGCTTTGGGTGTCATTCCTGATTCCTTGAACCTGGTGGAATTTTAATTCTCCCTTCTTCTCTAAATGGTATTTCGCCTATCCCTGCTATTTTCCTGTCTGTCAGTCTGTCTCTGCCTGTCTGTCTGTCTATCATATCATATCATATCATATCATATCATATCATATCATATCTATCTCTGTCAGTATCTATCATCTGTCTATCTATCTATTATTTATCAGTATCTGCCATCCATCCATCCATCCATCCATCCATCCATCCATCCATCCATCCATCGCCTATCCCTACTATTTTCCTGTGTCTGTCTGTCTGTCTGTCTGTCTCCCTCCATCTATGTATCTACCTACCGACCTACCTTCCTCTCTTTTATATGAATATATCCTCATTTTACACAGTGACTTCAAGAAGTCTATTATCTGCGGTGCCTCATTTTCTTTTAGCAAAATTTCCGTCGCTCCATAAAAGAGCCAGCCTAAAAGGATTTCAGGACAGTCTTTCCATCTCCCTTCGACTTTACTTCCCTCTTTTCGATCACATCCATGATTACTTGAGCAGCCCACGTTAAGCGTAGACTTCCTGATGATTTCTCTGATCTCCCTTAAATAAAATCCCCATTTGCCTCCTTATCTTTTTATCCGTTGACATTCTTGATGATGGGGCCTTTGTGATTTCCCAGGTTGGCACTGGAAGCCTGAATTCATTTCTTGTATTTCTCCTTTGTGTTAGATTTGAACCTTTTTGTCTTTCGCTGGGCATCATGACAGCTGACAGACGCTTTCTCTCTCTCTCTGAAATTCGAGGGAGGTGTATTTTTTTTTGGACTGTTTTGGTTTCCTGACTTTTACCTCACCCCGTGACTTTTGGGCTTCTTTTTTATATACGTTAAATGTTCCTTACCTTGATCTAAAATTCTGACTGTTAGGCCCTTGAGGTCAAATCTTGTTGGCACAGCTGACTCTCTTTACACTTTTCTAAGTTTAACCCACATATTTGACACCAATCATTCACAGTCCATTGCACCAGTAAGTATCCAGGCCGACTGGATTACACTGATTGATCTTCTGTTTCCTATTATGTAGTCAATTTGATCCCAAATGTTGCATGTCTGGTGATGTCATGAGGAGAATCTGTGTTTAGGTGGCTTGAAGCAGGTGTCAGCAATAAACAAGAAATTCTCTTTACAAAACTCTCTGGACCTTGACCCAATTCAAACCATCTTTGCCTTGGGTTCTTCGTTTTTCCAATATTTACACTGCAATCATCCATTAGCTGTACTACATCCTTTTTTTTTTTCCTGTTTCACTTAGCATCTTTTGCAATCTGAAGTGGCATTTCTCATTGCCCTCTTCCTTGTACCTGCAGTCAGTCAATCATATAGTCATTAATTTTAATAAATAGGATCCTTTCGTTTATCAGATTACTATCCAAGCACTTATTTAGAGATGTTCCTTCTGAGGATATTGTGGCACCATTCCTTTTATATAATAGCCTGCCCTGAATGTGTAATGTATGGCCATTCAGAGTCACTTGGTTGAGTTGGGCAGCTATAGAAACTGAATGAACAAACAAACAGCTGAATTATGGTTCTCCATTCCAGCTCAACCAAATTCACTTATTCCCAAATCACTCATTCCAGATGTTCGTGATTTATGCTTCTCACCTTCAATCAGCTTAGAGCTGGAAGGGACCTTAGAGGTCTTGTAGTCCAACCCCCTACTCAAGCAGGAGACTCTATCATCTCAGACAAGTGGCTGTCCACTCTCTTCTTAAAAACTCCAGTGATGGAGCACCCACAACTTCTGAAGGCAAGTCCTTCCACCGGTTAATTGTCCTCACTGTTAGGAAGTTTCCCCTTAATTCCAGATTGGATCTCTCCTTGATACCTTTACAAAGTTCTGATATGTTGAAAATTCTGAGGACATCACAATGTTTTTAAGTCTATGAGGAATGTCAAGGTTGTGAAAAGTGTTCATTATTAGCTTGGGGGGTCTTCTAGTCGAGCTGTCTGCTCATGAAGGAGACCCTATACCATTCCAGACAAATGGCTGTCCAGTCTTTCCTTAAAAACGTCCAGTGATGGAGCACCCCCAACATCTGAAGGCAAGCTGTTCCACTGGTTAATTGTCTTCACTGTTAGGAAGTTTCTCTTTAATTCCAGGTTGCTTCTCTCCTTGATTAGATTCCATCCATTGCTTCTTGTCTTGTCTTCTGGTGCTTTGGATAATAAATTGACCCCCTCTTCTTTGTGGCAGCCCCTTAATATATTGGATGACTGCTATCATGTTACCCCCTGGTCCTTCTTTTCTCTAGACATTCTAAATTCCAGTTGCGTGTGCCAATTGTAATTTACTGGCATCATCAGTGACCAGATTTTGTTGAAGTTTTGTTCTGACCACACCATCAACTCCAGGTCTTAATGGTAAAAATATCCCCATAAATTAGAATAATCCCTCCTGACCAGAAAAAGATTCTTCATACAGTACCCAATCCTGTCTGATGTTTGAGCCAGGTTCACACAGTTGATTTGTTGAACAACAACACAGAAAAGGTTAGCCATTGATC
Source organism: Pantherophis guttatus (assembly GCF_059756535.1). Classification (NCBI taxonomy): domain Eukaryota; kingdom Metazoa; phylum Chordata; class Lepidosauria; order Squamata; family Colubridae; genus Pantherophis; species Pantherophis guttatus. The sequence continues at coordinate 90,919,606 of NC_142068.1, read as the reverse complement.
TATTGAGGCTTTGATTTAGATGTTTCTTCACCTGGGAATGTTGGTTACTTTCACACCAATAGAACCCCACTTCTCCTGATTCCCCACCATTAATTCTGCTTAGCTTTAAGAAGCCACGGTGGCACAGTGGTTAAAATATAGCATTGCAAGCAAATTTTGTCCACAGCCAGCAGTTCGATCCTGACCGGCTCAAGGTTGACTCAGCCTTTCATCCTTCCGAGGTTGGTAAAATGAGGACCCAGATTGTTGGGGGAAATATGCTGACTCTGTAAACTGCTTAGAAAAGGCTATAAAAAGCACCGTAAAGTGGTATATAAGTCTAAGGGTTATTGCTATTAGCTTTATTTTTCTCCTGCTGATCTCCCTGTACAGTGACCGTATGTCCTTTATTGTAAAGGCTGGTCCTTTATTTCAAAAAGTTGTCCTTTAGATTTATTTTATTTTATTTCATTTTATTTATTATATTGATATTGATCTATTGATCTTGATATACCGGTATTTATATTTATTTATAAGGGCCATGGTGGCACAGTGGTTAGAATGCAGGATTGCAGGCTGACTCTGCCTACTGCCAGGAGTTTGATCCTAACCGGCTCAAGGTTGACTCAGCCTTCCATCCTTCTGAAGTCGGTAAAATGAGGACCCAGATTGTTGGGGGCAAGATGCTGACTCTGTAAACCGCTTAGAAAGGGCTGTAAAAGCACTATGAAGCAGTATATAAGTCTAAGTGCTAATGCTATTTTCCTGGTCTTGCTCTTGAATTTTTCTTTGTAAAGCAAAGCTACAAACAAGCAATTTTTTAAAAATTAACTTTATCAACCTTAGTCAGATTTGCCCCTTTTTCATCTTTCTCCTTTTCCAGGTTCCCTTTTCCAAGAAAATAAAGTCACCGTATTGTTCTGGCAAGAAGGACTTTCTTAGGAATTCGATTCCCACTCTTGAGCTCACTGCAGCTGCGAAGTCTACTGCTATTTTCAAAATGGTAATCGCCTGGAATATACTTCACACATATAAGGAAAAACTAGCATAGAGAAGATAATTATCTATCTGCTTGAAGGGATTTATTCTATAATGTTGGAAGATTTAAAATTTGATCCAGTGGTGAAATCCAATTTTTTTTACTACAGGTTCTGTGGGCGTGGCTTGGTGGGCATGGTGTGGCTTGGTGGGAGTGGCTTGATGGACATGGCAGGGAAAGGATATTGCAAAATCTCCATTCGCACTGCACTCCAGGGGAAGGATACTGCAAAATCCCCATTCCCTCCCCACTCCTGGGGGAAGGATATTGCAAGATTTGTTTCAATTTCAATCTGACATATAGGTAGTCCTTGATTTATGACCACAATTCGGACCAGAATTTCCTTTGCTGAATGATGTGATTGTAAAGCATGATTGCATCGCTTGGCAATGGCAATCCCTGTAGACCTGGTTGCTGTCATTAACTGAATCCCACGGTAGTTAGGCAAGGTAGCTTCCTGCTGGCTTCCCTTAACCAAAGTCAGTGGGGACTTTCCCATCCTACTCTGAGGCCAGCCAGAGATGGTATTTGCTGGTTCTCCGAACTACTCAAAATTTCCGCTACCGGTTCTCCAGAACCTGTCAGAACCTGCTGGATTTCACCCCTGGTTTGATCCCAAGTGAGGTGACTCAATTAACTGGGCCTCGAAGGGTCACAAGAACAAAAATGAGCATCTGACATTTGAGAAAGTCTTATAAAATACAACAAAGAATATTTTTTTGGGGGGAGGGAGAATTATTTGGTGGTTTTTTTAAAAATCAGTAATCAAATAAAGATACATCTAGAACTGCAAAGTGTCTCTTCTGGGTCTGGAATGGCAAATCGCTGATGTTCCATTTATTTGGAGGTGACATTTCCTTTTGGAAATCGTTGAAAAGACAGGTTTGGGCAGTGGTGGGCTGCAACCAGTTTAACAACCAGTTCTGTGAGAGCGGTTCGCCTAACGCGCTTGCATGCAGCGTTCAAAATACAGCAATTTGAAGCTCAGCTGCTTACCTTCTAAGGCAGCCACAGTAAAAGTAGAATGGCGGAGGCGCAGAAATCAGCTGTGCCGTGTGAATCAGCTGAGCCAGAAAGAAGGAAATATAGGACAGGATAGGGCGGGTGCGGGTGGGCGGGGCCAGCTGATCATTGGAACTATCAGTTCGCCCGAACTGGTCTGAACCGGCAGCAGCCAACCACTGGGTTTGGGGGAATTTTCTACAGAGACTTAGAATCAGAATAGAGCTGGAAGGGACCTTGGAGGTCTTCTAGTCCAATCCAGAGGTGGGTTTCAGCAGGTTCTGACCAGTTCTGGAGAACCGGTAGTGGAAATTTTGAGTAGTTCGGAGAACCGGTAGTAAAAATTCTGACTGGCCCCGCCCCCATCTATTCTCTGCCTCCCAAGTCCCAGCTGATTGGGAGGAAATGGGGATTTTGCAGTAACCTTCCCCTGGATTGGGGAGTGAATGGAGAGTTTACAGTATCCTTCCCCTTGAGTGGGGAGTGAATGGAGATGTTACAGTATCCTTCCCCTGCCATGCCCACCAAGCCACGCCCACCAAGCCACACCACGCCCACCAAGCCACACCACGCCCACCAAGCCACGCCACAGAACCAGTAGTAAAAAAATTTGAAACCCACCACTGGTCCAATCCCCTGCTCAAGCAGGAGACCCATTATATCATTCTGGACAAGTTGGCTGTACAGTCTCTTCTTGAAAACCTCCAGTGATGGAGCATCCACAATTTCTGAAGTCAAGCCATTCCACCAACTGATTGTTCTCCTGCTAGGAAATTCCTCTTTAATTCTAGTTGGATCTTTCTTTAACTTTTAACTCTTGAAGTTTAAGAATACTCCTTGGTTTGGCCCCAAGATGATTACACTCATCTAGAGGATCACTACATCCCACGTGCAAATAACCGCCAAGGATGTAATAAATATAACAGAAGACTCTAATGAAGAAAGAATAAGGGATTCCAAAACATGAATGAGAAGATGATTAAGGTGTTAAGGAATATCTATATCCATGCTATCCATCCAGATCTAGGCTGCTTTCTGGAAGAAAGGACACTCCTCCACCTGAAAAGTTGAAATTAGAAGCTGGAGCCGCCTCTCTTGTTCATGGAGGAGTTTCTGTCTTGTGACCAGGAATGGTCTTTATGAAGTTCAGTAGAAAGAATGGATCTCTGCACGCTGAGACTCCAGAACTAAGGTCATTATTTCAACCTCGGTGACATCCCAAAAACAGATTTCTCAACAGAACCAGAAAAATGATCCTTTATAACATATAAATCTGCCACACCAATTTAGCATGTATTTTATTATATTGCCATAAATAAGTCCGAGAGTGGTTTATCAGATGGTAATCTATCACAACAGCAGGGAACAGCGATATAAGTCTTGTCTTTTTATGGAGCCTGTCAACTAATATTTTAAAAAATATGTTAATTGATTGATGCTTTTGACTGCAAAAAAAATATATATCTACATTTCAAGGCATTTCAAGGATTCTCAAGGAAGAATTACCTTCTGTGACATTTGATAGTTTAATGCAAACAAGACCTTCTTCCTCTAGATTATAGTCCTAGCAATGCAACCTCTCCTTGCTTATATTATTCTATGGATGGTCTTCTGTGCTTCTGTCTCCTCCTATCCCCTCTTTCTCTTGAAATCCTAGCTATTCTCCATTCCCTGCTTTTGCTTCTCATTTCAGTTGCATGCTTATTTTCTGTTTTACTTATTTTCACTTTAGTCAACTGTTCCTGGAACTCAATAAGAGAAATTATGTTTTGTAATCTCTATGGAATTATGGGATTATAAAGCATGACCATCGCTCTTTAACTCTCTTCTTCTTCTGCGCATGCTCAAGATGGCGGCTTCCTGCTGAGCCGCTACCACCGAGGGGGTGCTGTTTGGACCACGGGGGGTCTTTGGGGGCCAGACGAAACAACTATGGCCCCTACCAGGCTAGCGGAGGCTATTGTCAACCTTTTGAGAGCTTTTTAGCTCTCCGGAGCGCTTCCTGGCCAGAGGGAGTCGGGTGTTGCGGAGGAGGCGTTTGGGGGCGTTGTCGGCCCGGATGGCTGTGGCGGTGGCCTTTGCGGTCAGCTGGCAGTCGCCTGAGCAGCGGTGGAGACGGCGGCAGCGCAGCGCTCTCGGCGGACTCCTCGTCGGAGCCTCGTCGGAGTCCTGGGTGCCCAGGAGGTGTTGGCGGGGCTTGGGGAAGACGAGGAGGATGGCGGAGAGGCTGGCAGCTGTTGTGGCGCCAGCCAGGGAGGAGGCTGTGATGGCGGCTGCGGGCTGGCGGTGGAGGCGGCGGCGGCAGCCTGAAGGCTGCGAGGGAGATGGCAGGAACTAATTCCGGCGTGATCATCTTGGACTGACCTGGGCGGCTGTGAGGTGTGTGGCCGTTTGTGACCAGCTCACTGACGCCCAGAGGCCCCACAGTGAACTGGTGGAGGCTGAACCGGGTGAGCGTTGTGACCGGGAAAGACCTGGGGGGCGATGTGGAGGACCGGAAGAGGACTATGGGGATGTTTCCCCCCTAAACGCTCTGTATTGCTCCCCCCCCTTTTCTGCCGGATTTCGCCCGTATGATGGTCCCACGCTATCCAGGCCATTTTCAGTCTCAGCTGGATACCACTATCATTTTCCATCTACTTTCCATTGGATCATCTCCTGATATGCCCACTGCACTAACTCTGTAAACCGACTTATACTTCTGGGCCTATGGATTGGCATTGCTCTATCTGTCCTCCCTAACCGAAAGGAGAAGTTTACCTTAGGTATGAGTATTGAGGGAGTCAGCCTCGGCTATTATTTCCATCGTTTCTGGACTATTCCTGGACTCCTCCCACTACCATGAAGGCAGTGGCGTTTTCCAATGTATACTACCTAAGACTTATATACTTTTCCGTTGGACTCTTAAATCATCATGATTGATCCCCTGGTTATAAGCCATAACTACTCCCAGTAACAAATGTATTCGGTGTCGGAACTCCTCGCCCTGCGAGATTCTCCCCACTCGCAGGTTTGGCCCTCCACATTATCGAGGGCCTATCTCGATGACGGACTTTGGAGTCCAGAGAGATGGCATGGAGCAAGGAAGAATTTGTGGGGTTTTTTAGGGAAATTTTTAAAGATTTTAAGGGGTTCTGGGAGGGGGGTTTGTAATGATCTTTCTAGAGAAATTGGGAAGAAGACTCTGGGGGATGGGGGGGAAATCCACCAGGGTCAGAGCTGAGCCCGGCACAGGGTAACGATTTGGGAGGTGTTGGTCGAGGGACTGGGAAAGGGATGGGGGACGATACCTATGAGGTTTGTACCATCAGCACGGTAGATGGGAGGGGCAGATATGGCGGGAGCAGGGGACCATATCATGTGTTGGGGGCTCGCACTCGCTGTTTGAGAGCAATTGCTTGCCCCGGTCCCCATGGCTCCTCTTGGAGACTAGGTGGCTTAGATACTCAGGATCTGGGCCTTCGGCTGATGTTATGCAATGCCAGGTCCGTGGTTAATAAGGCCCCCCTCATTCACGATCTTATACAGGAGGGAGGAGCGGACCTGGCGGGTATTACGGAGACCTGGTTGGGCCCGGAGGGTGGCGTCCCTCTGGTTGAAATGTGCCCACCAGGCTTCAGAGCATTCCATCAGCCGAGGGCCCAGGGGAGGGGCGGGGGGGTGGCGGTTATTATTAACGAGGATCTGGATCCGAGGGAGACCACTGTGCCTCAGATAGCCGGATGTGAGTCCCTCCTTGTGAGGTGGGGCCGTGGGGTTCAGATGGGCTTGTTGCTTACGTACCTGGCTCCCTGCCGCGTGGCAACAGCCCTTCCTGAGCTACTCGACGTGATAGCCACGGTGGCAGTAGATACACCCAGGCTTTTAGTCATGGGTGATTTCAACTTGCCATCTGTCGGTGAAACGTCTGAGGTGGCTCGGGAGTTCATGGCTTCCATGACGGCCATGGACCTGACCCAGTTAGTTCATGGCCCTACTCACAGGGGAGGTCACACTCTGGATCTGATTTTTGTCTCTGGCCAGTGGTTGAGTGGTCTTGTTATAGGGGATATAGACATGGAACCCTTGTCATGGACTGACCACTCACTCCTTCGCCTAGATCTTCGAACCGCGACCCCTCGCCGCAGGGAGGCGGATCCAATTAGATGGATCCGCCCCAGGCGCCTGATGGATCCTGATAGGTTCCAGACGGAGCTTGGGCCATTTCCTGAGGATCTAGCACATGACTCGGCCGAGGACCTGGTAGCCGCCTGGGATCGGGCGGCTGGTGGGGCCTTGGACCGAGTTGTGCCTTTGCGGCCTCTGACCCGATGCCGATCCCGGGTGGCTCCTTGGTTTACTGAGGAGCTGAGGGAAATGAAGCGCCGGAAAAGACGCCTGGAGAGCGGTTGGAGGGCCAGTCTCGCTGAATCTGATCGAACACTGGTAAGGTCGCATATTAAGACCTACCTAGTGGCGATAAAGACGGCAAAGTCTAACTACTTTTCCGCCTCTATTGCGTCATCAGGGAATCGTCCGGCCGCCCTGTTTAGGGTGACCCGCGCCCTGCTCCATCTGGGAGTGCGGGAGGATCCCTTAGAAGGCAGGGCGGAGGATTTCGGACAATACCTGTATGACAAAATCGCTCAGATCCGGGGGGATTTGGACTCTGACTGGGTAGATCAGGGCAGGGTGATGAGGAACAGTCTTGAGAATGTTATCTGGGAGGAGTTTGACGCTGTGACTCCCGATGATGTGGACAGGATTTTGGGGAGACTTAGTGCGGCCACATGTTTACTGGACCCGTGTCCCTCCTGGTTGGTACTGGCTTCCCGGGAGGTTACACGAGGCTGGCTCCAGGGCGTTATTAATGCTTCCTTGAGTGAGGGTCACTTCCCCGCTGCCCTGAAAGAGGCGGTGGTGAGGCCTCTCCTCAAGAAGCCGTCCCTGGACCCAGCAATATTGGCTAACTATCGTCCTGTCTCCAACCTTCGCTTCATTGCGAAGGTTGTTGAGAGTGTGGTCGCGCAACAGTTTCCACAATTCCTGGAGGAAACATCCTATCTGGATCCGTTCCAGTCAGGTTTCAGGTCTGGGCACAGCACGGAAACGGCATTGGTCGCGCTGGTTGATGATCTCTGGAGGGCTCGGGACAGGGGTTATTCCTCTGTTCTGGTCCTATTAGATCTCTCAGCGGCTTTTGATACCATCGACCATGGTATCATGCTGCACCGGCTGGAAGAGTTGGGGGTGGGAGGCACCGTGTTACGGTGGTTCTCCTCCTTTCTCTCCGACCGGTCGCAGTTTGTGTTGGCAGGGGGGCAGAGGTCGACCTCGAGGCCTCTCATTTGTGGAGTGCCGCAGGGATCGGTCCTCTCGCCCCTTCTGTTCAACATTTATGTGAAGCCGCTGGGCGAGATCATCCGTGGCTTTGGGGTGAGATACCACCAGTACGCTGATGACACCCAGCTGTACATCTCCACCCCAGGCCACCCCAACGATGCCCTTGAAGTGATGTCCCAGTGCCTGGAGGCTGTGCGGATCTGGATGGGGAGGAACAGGCTCAGGCTCAACCCTTCCAAGACTGAGTGGCTGTGGCTCCCGGCATCCCGATATAGTCAGTTGACTCCATCACTGACTATTGGGGGCGAGTCTTTGGCCCCCACTGAAAGGGCTCGCAATCTGGGAGTCCTCCTGGATAGGCAGCTGTCTTTGGAGGAACATCTGACGGCTGTTACCAGGGGGACCTTTTATCAGGTTCGCCTGATTCGCCAGTTGCGGCCCTTTCTTGATCGGGATTCCCTGTGCACAGTCACTCATGCCCTCGTCACCTCTCGCCTTGACTACTGTAACGCTCTCTACATGGGGCTCCCCTTGAAGAGCACCCGGAGGCTCCAGCTGGTCCAGAATGCAGCAGCGCGGGTAGTGATGGGAGCAACATGGCGCTCTCATGTAACACCACTCCTGCGCGAGCTGCACTGGCTCCCGGTGGTCTTCCGGGTGCGCTTCAAGGTATTGGTTATCACCTTTAAAGCGCTCCATGGCATAGGGCCTAGCTATCTCCGAGACCGCCTACTGCTACCGATGACCTCCCATCGACCCGTGCGCTCCCACAGAGAGGGCCTCCTCAGGGTGCCATCAGCCAAACAATGTAGGCTGGTGGCCCCCAGGGGGAGGGCTTTCTCTGTGGGGGCTCCCACCCTCTGGAATCAGTTGCCCCCGGAGATAAGAAGAATCCAGGACCTCAATGCCTTCCGTCGTTCCCTGAAAACCTATCTTTTCCAGCAAGCCGGGTTGGCTTAAGAAGAAATTTTAAAACTTTTAAATCCTTTTAATTAGTCTGTGATTTTTAATTTTTTGGGCCAAATTTTATATATATTTTTAAATGTTTTAATATTTGTATTCTATGTTTTTTATCTTGGCTGTACACCGCCCTGAGTCCTCAGGGAGAAGGGCGGTATATAAATTCGAAATTAAATTAAATTAAATTAAATTAAACTGGGGAGATGCCATAGAAAATAATCCCTCCTATTTTCTAGATCATACTGAATCTCTGGATTGAAATGCATCTATCTATCAATCACCTAGCTGTATGTATGTATGTATGTATGTATGTATGTATGTATGTATGTATGTATCTATCTATCTATCTATCTATCTATCTATCTATCTATCTATCTACTTACCTACCTACCATCTATCTATCATCTATCTATCTATCTATCTATCTATCTATCTATCTATCTATCCATCCATCATTTTATCTATCTATCCATCCATCCATCTATCATCTATCTATCTTATCATCCATCTGTCTATCCATCCATCCATCCATCCATCCATCCATCCATCCATCCATCCATCCATCTATAGTATCTATCTATCTATCTATCTATCTATCTATCTATCTATCTATCTATCTATCTATCTATCTATCTATCTATCTATCTATCCATCCTTCCATCTATCCATCCATCCATCCACAGTATCTATCTATCTATCCATCCATCCATTTTATCTATCTATCTATCCATCCATCTATCTATCATCTATCTATCTATCTTATCATCCATCCATCCATCCATCTACAGTATCTATCTATCTATCTATCTATCATCTATCTATCTATCTATCTATCTATCTATCTATCTATCTATCTATCTATCTATCTATCTATCCACAGTATCTATCTATCTATCTATCTATCTATCTATCTATCTATCTATCTATCTATCTATCTATCTATCTATCTATCTATCCATCCATCCATCCATCCATCCATCCATCCATCCATCCATCCATCTACAGTATCTATCTATCTATCTATCTATCTATCTATCTATCTATCTATCCATCCATCCATCCGTCCGTCCGTCCATGTATTCATCCTTCTATTCCCCACCATTCAGTCAGAAATAAAGAAGCTCCTTGGATGAGTAGCGGAACATTTTCAAGGGGAAAAAACAAAACAACCCAAGGAAGTCCAGTTGCCTTTTGAATTGCATCTTTGGGTTCTCCTTTAGGTTGACTCCGGAGCGAATGTAGACCCAGAGCTGAAACTACAGCCTTACTCTTAGGATCCACACAACAACGGAAAGATGGATGCTTACCGCACTCATGAGGGAATCCAGGACGCTAACCGCGAAGGCCGTTCCACAGGCGAAAGGCTGGGTGAGATAGAGTTCTGTGTCAGGATCGTCATCGTCGTCTTGATCCAGGAACTGAACATTAGAATCGTTTACTGAAAAGAAAACGACAACGTATCTCTATCCAGAGTGGATATCGGCAGATAATTTTTATATGCTATATACACGAAGAAGAAACGCAGTGCCTGGGTAGAGACGCATCTCGAATGCTTGCATGTTGCTGAAAATGGAATTAAAATGTGTGTGGAATCTGCATTTTGAAATAATAATAATAATTAGTTCGTCTTTATAGAAGGCAAAGAGTTGGAACCCCTCGGGGGGCTCTGTTAGCATTATTCAGAATGTGTACAGGTAGTTCTCGACTCACAATAGTTCTTTCAAAGTTACAACAGCCCTGAAAAAATTGACCTCTGACCCTTACAGCCATTGGAGCATCCCCCTGGTCACGTGATCAAACTTTGATGCTTGGCAGCTGATTCATCTTTGTGACGGTTGCAGTTTTGAGGGGGTCACGTGATACTCCTTCTAACAAGCAAAGCCAACTAGGGAGCCAGATTCATATTAACTTAAACAGTTGCACTGATTCACATCACAGACATGGCAAGAAAAAGGTCATAAAATAGGGGCAAAAGTCACTTAACAAGTGTCTGGCTTAGCAACAGAACTTGGGGACTCAGTTGGTGTCGTAAGTCGAGGACTACCTGCCTCTAACCACATTGCCAAGAGATGAGACCAGCTTCAGTTTTACCTGGTCCTGTGGAAAACCCACATAATACACCCTGGGCTCGAATGCAAATGCATATACAGTAGAATCTCTGGTCACGACCATAATTCATTCCATAACTTTGGTCACAAACTGATTTGGTCGTGACCCGAATCTAATTTTGGAAATTTGGTGCTTACAAAAAAAAAAGGTGCGCCAGGGGAAATCAGCCGCGGGGAAAAAAATGTGACTTTTTTGGTTGGAACCAGATTTAGTCGTGGTCAGAAGCGTTCGTGACCAGAGGTTCTACTAGGAAGCTTCCTAAAAATTACTAGTGGATTTGCCTTCCCTGAGACCATAAAGGCACATTGAATGAATGGGGGTGGGGGTGGGGGGCAGACAGACAAATGGCTGCACAAGACATTGTATGGATGCCTTTGAAGAACACTTGAGGGACAAAGTAGAAGACGCTAGATGTCTCTTTTTTTTCCTTCCCTTCCCTCTCTTGCTTGTCTTGTGTCTCCAGGTTGTTTGCTTTTTCCTTTCCTTTGCTTCCTCTTATCTTCCCCTTCTTCTTCCTTTTCCTTTCCTTTCCTTCCTTTCTTTTCCTTTCCTTTCCTTTTCCGTCCTGTACTTTACTTTATTTTCCCCTTCCTTCCATTGTTCTTCCCTTCCCTTCCCTTCCCTTCCCTTCATGTCACTTCACTTCACTTCCCTTCTTTATCCATCTACTTCCTTCACTTCCCTTCTTTATCCATTTACTTCCTTTCCTTTCCTTTCCTTTCCTTTCCTTTCCTTTCCTTTCCTTTCCTTTCCTTTCCCTTTCCTGTCCTGTCCTGTCCTGTCCTGTCCTGTCCTGTCCCGTCCTTTACTTTACTTTCCCCTTCCTTCCATTGTTCTTTCCTTCATCATAGCAATAGCAATAGCACTTAGACTTATATACCGCTTCATAGTGCTTTTACAGCCTTCTCTAAGTGGTTTATAGAGTCAGCCTATTGCCCCCAACAATCTGGGTCCTCATTTTACCCACCTTGGAAGGATGGAAGGCTGAGTCAACCTTGAGCCTGGTGAGATTTGAACTGCCGAACTGCAGCTAACAGTCAGCTGAAGTAGTCTGCAGTACTGCACTCTAACCACTGCGCCACCTCGAATCATTCTTTCCTTTCCTTCTCTTCCTCCCCCTTTCTTCCATCGTATATCCCGTCCCTTTCCTTCCCTCCCCCTTCCTTCCATCATATCTCCCTTCTCTTCTCTTTTCACCCCTTCCCTTTTCTCCCTCTTCTTTCCATTGTATCTCCTTTCCTTTCCTTTTCCTTCTATCGTATCTCCCTCCCTTCCCCCTCCCCTCCCTTCCCCTTCCTTTTCTCTCCCATTCTCCTCCATCTGCATCAACCTGCTCCTTTTCATAACATGACCCGTTTGGAAGGGACCAGACAGGCCATTGGAAGGAACAGTGAAGGACTCCAATTTTTTACACCGTAGGACTCTGACAAATGGCTATTACTTGCACGCACCTGAAAAGGGGACCCCATCACCTCTCTGAGAAATTGGTTCTACTGTCAAACTGCTCTTGTGGTTATGGATTTCTCCCCTCGCATTCAACTGGAATAAATCTTTCTGCCATTATTTCAAGCTTTCCATGCTGACAGAAGAGGTCTTGATCTCCTACATGCTGGGGTTGTATCATACTGTATATTATATATATGCTCAGGGTATTATCACATCCGTCTCAGCTATCTTTTGTCAAGCTAAACCCTCATCTCCAGTCTTATCCCTTCTCTCCTTCTATTTTCTTCTTATTTTGCTCTCTCTATTGCAAGGTGGCAAGGGAGACACATATGCGTGTTATGCAGGGATTAATAGCTAATAAGGACAGAATAATGAATACATGCATATCTGGAGAACACTGGCATATGCACATGTGACAGAATGGATGGTCTATGCATATATCAACAAGTAACGTAAATAGGAGAGTCAAATTCAATATATGGATTAAAGAGATGAGGCCCTGTTTTATCCTCGGACCATTGAAAGAAGGTTGAAGTTTTTGGGCTTGAGGTCTTTCCTCCTCCAAGTTCACGTTTCTACATTTTCAAAAAGACATCTATGTATAGTAGTGGCCAAAATTGTGGAAGCCTTTTGGGAAAAGTGTATTTTTGAGGTTTGATGGCTAATAACACCACTTTTTTTGGAGTTTCAAGATAATAATATTGCACTGCTGGAATGGCTTGGGAATAGCCCAGACCTTAACCCAATTGAAATTCTACGGAACTGACTAAAGAAACTTGTTAGTCTGAAGTGACCCAGCAAAATCAGTTCATACATTCAGAGCTTCATCCCAGAACTTGATCATCAAAAATCACCCTTGGATAAAAGAGGGGAAAAAATGCTTAGAAGCACAGTGGTTTTTAGGACATTCAACATGGAAGCTCTGAATGAAAAATTGTTCTCACAAACTAATCAGTGTCTTAAGGGAAGTTTATTTCTTTTTTTCTTTTGCAAATGTTTGTCTTTCTTTTATATGTCTGAGAACTGTTAAAATGTGTCTGTCAAATGGAGGAGGAGGAGGAGGAAGAAGAAGACGAGGGTGAGAAGGAGGAGGAGGAGGAAGAAAGGAGGAAAAGGAGGGGACAGGGAGGAGGAAGAAAAGAGGAAGAAGGAGGAGGATGGGGCAGGGAGGAGGAGGAGGAGGAGGAGGAGGAGGAGGAGGAGGAGGAGGAGGAGGAGGAGGAGGAGGAGGAGGAAAATGAATTAATGTGCAGATGCTATATAAACAGCCAGCAGGCCAGATGAATGTGATCAAAGATGTACCAATGCTGTATGTATGTAGAGAAAAAGAAAAATCATTAAGAGAAGGCAGAACAAGACAGTCCGTTTCAACTGGAATCACAAATAAAACACATTCAAAGTAGCGCTGAGGAGGCAACTCTCCGATGCAGCCAGATGAAGGAAGAAGAAAGCTGAGAGCAGAAACAACAGCGGAGCAACAAGCAGCTGACGTCCAAAAGGAAAGGCGCTTTCTTACCCAATTCGGTTATCATTAGAATCTGAACTCCACTGTTTTTTTCCTGACTGTTTGAAACCAAAGGCAGAAGTTTGCCAGGTTTAGCTAGTAGGTTTTGAGGAGGGGGAGGGGGGAAGGAGAAGGCACAGACAGAAAATACAATGAGGGTGTGAGACAAATAAAGCTGAAAACCAAAATGGAGGCAATAAATGGACAGAAGGATCACAAATCAAGCTTGCCTTTACGATCGAGAAGCAAGAAGAGGCCTTGCAGAATTCACACAGGGAAAAAAAAATGAGGATGAGTGAAGGGGCAGCATTCTCAATGCTGCCGCAGAAATGGTTAATTTATTTGAGAACATAAGAGATGGACGAAGGAGACCTCCTTGGCTTCCAACATGCAGGGAGGAAGGCAGCTGGGTATCAAAGTATCACTAGCCCTTGAAGCGGGTCTGGCCCCCTTAGTCCCTCAAATTGAATCTGACTCAGAACAGAATATTCGGAGGGTCCTGCTCAAATTTATAGTAAAGGTAAAGGTAAAGGTTCCCCGCACATATGTGCTAATCGTTCCTGACTTTAGGGGGCAGTGCTCATCTCTGTTTCAAAGCCGAAGACCCAGCACTGTCCGAAGACGTCTCCGTGGTCATGTGGCTGACTAAACGCCAAAGGCGCACTGAACGCTATTACCTTCCCACCAAAGGTGGTCCTTTCCTTAAGCAAAGGAACTTGCTTAATCATTGTGTGGACATGTGCACACCTCTGTGTGTATGCATGTGTATCATCATCATCATCATCATCATCATCATCATCATCATCATCATCATCAATTAACTGCAGAAGGTGTCTTCGTGAAGGTTATAGATCCGTGATGGCGAACTATGGCACGTGTGCCCAAAATGGCACACAGAGCCATGTCGTCTGGCTCATGTGGCCTCGCCCGTTGCTCTTCCGGGTTTCTGGGGCACATGTGCACACGATGATCAGCTGGCCTTTGTGCGCGCAGCAGTGCCGGAAACTGGAAGAGCTGGTCTTCCAGTTTCTGTGTGCGCGTGCGTGCCAGCCAGCTGATTGTGTGTGCCATAAACTGGAAGAGGAGCTGCCTGGTGTGCATACGCGCACTGGCATGTGCACTGGGCAGCTCCTCTCCTGGGTTGTGTCCCCCGATGAGCGCACGTGCGAGCTCCCTTTTTGGCACTCGGTGCCGAAAAGGTTTGCCATCACCGTTATAGACTATCCTATCTAGTCTAGTGAGAGATAGACTCTTTTGATTTCTAGAGAGAGCATGACTGGCCCAACTCTTCCAGTTGCCTTCCACACCTCAAGGGAACACTAGAACTTCTTGGTCCATCTCTTTAACCATTACACATCAACAGTTGTGTTGTTGCACTGAGAGAGAACAACTGTTCCAGTTGGTTTCCATGCTTAAAGAACACTGAAAGGGTCTTCCTGCTGTTAATCCAGCATTTTAGCAACGACATCATTGGCTCTATGTCTATGTCGGCATTCTGTCGATATACACACCCATACTGTACAACCTTCAGGAGAAAATGCTACACCTTTCCTTACATAAGGCACTCCTTAGGCTGAGAAAAATGAAAAGACAACAGGTTAAAAAGATCCCCAGAGAGCTTACCTAACTCCGTAATAATAGGGATATCGATCCCCGTTGTAATGGAGGGCTGACGGAGAAGGCCATGCACTGGACTCTTGTCAGGCGATGACCTGTCCATTCCAGGTGGTGAAAACCCTGTAGAGACCAAAGAATTTGAGATGTTATACTAGGACTCGTAACTCTTAATTACAGAAATATTTGACTAGGAAGCAGCTGTATTGAGATGGTCTTAGTGGGCCTGTGGACAAGAAGAAATAAGGTCGAGATGATCTGGGACAAGGGTGAACCTGAGCCATTTGCTATCAACTTGCATCCCCCTGTCCTGTTTACCTCTAATTGTCAGGGTTCCAAGTAGCAGCCCATATGAAATCAAAACTTCAAGGCAGGGTTCCTCAAAGTATAGATTTTGGTATTGTATAGTCTGTGCTGTGCATGCAGTTTGGGCACTTAGTGTCTAACAGGTTCTCCATCATTGATATAAACTCTTACTTATATAAACTATATGCAGTCAAGAAGCCAATCCAAACAAGATGAAAATACTGATGAAAGATATCTTCAGAAAGGTGTTGTGCCTCTATTTCCCCATTGGAAGGAATTGCGGTTTTTTTTTTCCCCCAAGATGCTTCTTCCACTTCACAACTTTACAACTTATCCAAATATTAACCAGGTCTGACCTCAGTTAGCTGTTTAAGATAAGCCAAGATTGGGCAAGTGCTGCCATCTAGGGTTAAACTAATTCCCCACTTAGCTAGTTGCTCTCTGTGCAGTATAAACCTTGTATTAATCATGGTTATCAGAAATAGTAATTAGTAAGGAGTTTGTGTCACCGAAAGTTGATTTGATTGGGAAGTTAATTTAATCCTGTTTTGGGCTGAATCAAAGGAACACCAAAAAGGATGTCTGTTGGCCTAATTATCCCATAGGTCTATTTGACTATGTTACTTTGGAGTTTCCATGATGTACTTCCAATTCAACCTTCCACTAGAAAATTCCAAATGATTTTGCTTAAGAGAATCATTTGGAAAGCTGGAATCACATCTTTTAATACTTTCATTGAAGGAAAATCTTCAGGCTTGGGAAAATGGTGACTGGTTACCCATCAATATAAATAATAATAATAATAATAATAATAATAATAATAATAATAATAACAACAACAACAACAACAACAACAACAACAACAACAACAACAATTTTATTCATTAAACATGAAACTCAGTCAACTGAACATTCAAAAATGCATCACAAATACCATTGACTGGTGCTAATGGTTGATACGGGTTGCTGCCAGCGTCCTAGGTATCAACCAAGTACCTTCTTAAGATGTACTATTATTATTATTAATAATAATAATAAGCACATCTAATAATTAATTATTATTATTATTATTATTATTCTTAAGAAGGTACTTGGTTGATATCTAGGATGCTGGCAGAAACCCGTATCAACCATTAGCACCAGTCAATAGTATTTGTGATGCATTTTTGAATGTTCAGTTGACTTAGTTTCATGCTTAATGAATAAAGTAAATAATAATAACAACAACAACAACAACACACCAGATATCACAGTTGTCAAAAACCAAAACGTACAATTTATTGATATCGCAGTACCAGGAGACGCCAGAGGCGAAGAAAAAACTGGGGAAAAAATCATGAAATATTGCGACCTGGCCATCGAAACTATGCGATTAGAGCTAGAGCTAATAATTTTAATTGGGTTCGAAAGGAGCAAATAAAATTCCATTATACTGTGCCATATCTATAAGTTTACATATTACTCTATAGGAATCAGCGGCACTCTTTTTTTTACAAAATTGGTTCTTTTATACAAAGAGACATATAATTGCAAAGTAGTATTGTTTCAACTTTTCTAAAAAGCAGGAGGTCAAAGAAACCCAGAAAGGTGCTTTTTTCTCCCCAACTTTCAGAAAATTCCTCTTTGTTGCCTGCCTTTCAGCTTGCAGCATAAATTTTAGATGCTGTCTGTTTTCTTCCTTCAGAAAAAAAAAGAAAAGAAAAGAAAAAGTCAAGGCAACCTAAACTGTTTTATCACAACTTTCATTTGAAATTATGAAAAACTGCAAGTGACAGCTGGGTGAATTCAGTGAATGTGAAGTTTTTGAATTCCTTCGGCTTGACAAGTAAACACCTTAAATCGCTAATGCTAGATATGCATTATACATGGCCTGTATTTTGACATCCATCACCAAATGCTGACTAGAGAAAATACTGATTTGCACCCATAAAGCAAGAAAAAATTCAGGTCACAGAATATTAGGAAAACAATATTTCATTACAGCATCAGAAACACGCTAAGTCATGAGATGTAAAAGCTGCCTGGAGTATGGAAACGTTTTGTTCTATTTCATAGGCCTTTCCTTCTTTCCTTCCTTCCCCTCTCTTCCTTCCTCTTTCTTTCTTCCCCTCCATCCCTTTCTCCCTCCTTCCCTTCCCCTCTCCTCATTCGTTCCTTCCTTCCTTCCCCTCCCTCCCTCTTCCCCTCCCTTCTTTCCTTCCTCTTCCTTTCTTCCCCTCCCTCCCTTCCTCTTCCTTTCTTTCCCTCTCTTCCTTCCTCTTCCTTTCTTCCCCTCCATCCCTTTCTCCCTCCCTCCCTTCCCCTCTCCTCATTCGTTCCTTCCTCTTCCTTCCTTCCCCTCCCTCCCCCTTCCCCTCCCCTCCTCCTCCTTCCCACCCTTCCTTCCTCCCCCTTCCTCTTCCTTTCTTCCCCTTTCTTCCTTCCTCTTCCTTTCTTTCCCTCCATGCCTTTGTCCCTTCCTTCCCTTCCCCTCCTCTTTCTTTCCTTCCTTTCTTTTCCTCTCTTCCTTCCTCTTCCTTTCTTTCCCTCCCTCCCTTCCTTCCCCTTTGTTCCTCTGTCCCTCCTTCCCCTCCCTCCCTCCTTTCTCCTCCCTCCCATTAAGTGGGTAGAGATGCATCCTACAGACAGATCTTCCTATTCCAGGGGAGAGGAATTAGGATTAGTTAAAAATCACAAAGAAGTAGTGAAAGGTCTGCTAGAAACTCTGAAATCAATGCAAAAGTCATAAGGGATAATTGGTAACTGGCAATAAGGCCACCAGAGTTGGGTGTCCAATCGGTGTAAAGAATTAGAATAACGAGAAAGCGATGTCTCATTTCTTTGCAATGTTGCTCTCTTTCTCTCTCTAATCTCTATCTCCATGCATGTATTGTGCTCTAGTATGAGCCACAACATGTACAACTATCCAGTGATGGGATTCAAATAACTTAACAACCAGTTCTCTGCTTTATGACTGTCTGGGTGGGCGTGGCCATGGTGGGCATGTCCATGGGGTGTAACAGGCAGCACTCGGCCTCCTGCATTCCCCTGGGAACAAAAACGGGCTGCGGGTGGGGTCGTGCCGCAAACCCCCTCCCCCCATTTTGGGTCTAAGAGGCCTCCCTGCACTTGCCTGGGAGCCAAAATGACTTGTGGAGACTTCTGGACAGCCATTCAAAAGCGCCCTTTTAGCTAAGATATGTATTGTTATGATGGCTGCTCATCAGAGGTGGTATTCACCCGGTTCAGACCGGTTCGCCCGACATGGTAGCGGAAATCACCGATGGGCCTGTCCACCCACCCTGGCTCTATGCCATCCTATTTAGGCACATTTTTGAGGCCCGGCGCATACGTGGAAGGCACGCGGGCCAGCAAAGCACATACGCGGAAAGCTGGGCGCATGCGTGGACATTTGCGAACCGGTAGGAAAAGTAAGTGAATACCACCTCTGCTGTTCTTTTTTCAAATTGCTCATGAAATAAACCAAAACTTACAGTAAGAATTGTGGTTTTGTGTTGCTGTCTTTTGTTTCTTTGATTGGAGTTTTCGATGACAATGTGATCCCGATTCTATCCCTAATGAACGAAAAGAGTTCACCAACGGTTCAAAAAAAGTGGCCATTCTTTAACGTGTTTAATCGTACAGGCCGTATTCAACAAATTCTCCACTAAAGATCTCCCTGCTTCTGACACTCTACCATCTCCATATTTACTTTCCCCAAACACCAATGCTCTTGGAAGGGACGTCTAGAGCAGGGGTCTCCAAGCTTCGCAACTTTAAGACTTGTGGACTTCAACTCCCAGAATTCCTCAGCCAGCTTTGCTTTCCCAGGAAAAAGTTGCCAAGGTTGGAGACCCTTGGTCTAGAGGGCATGACATCCAAAAGATAATATGGTGGCTACAATCAAGGCTCTGTCCATTTAGTTTTGGTGAGTCCCAGAATACAACATTCATAATTCCTATCCAGATTGGCATCTGTAATTTTATATATTATGGAAAACACATCAATGGACGTGCCAAGCTGCTGAAATTTCAAAACTATACGAGCATTCTGCATTTTTAAACTCTTAGTACTGCGACGTTAATACAGATGGTTGCAATTCAATTTTTAAACAGTACATTAAGCTTAGATCTGTCTGATCTGAGCCTAGATATTGTCTGATCTCAACCTCTCTTTTTATACAAGCTAATTCAAAGGCTGAGAACTGACTGCCAAAAATTGCTGAAACACATTTAGTTTAACAATTGCTACAATATTTAGAGGATTCAGCAGTTTCGGCTCATACACTGTTATCAGAAACTTAAAAAGAGAACACAGTTTAAAAACGTTTGCCTTTTTGTAGAGCTTAATGCATGCATAAAGTATATTTAAAACAAATCAAAATTTGTTCCAGGTTCTCCCTAATTTTCAAATACCTATCTTACAAAAGCTCACTGTCACCTCACTGCGATTTCAGATAATATTCTCTGAATTGGTATTTTTTTAAAAAAATAAATAAATAAAAACCAATTGTTTCATTCTCACTCTTTTCTGAAAATCTGTTCCTTCAGACACTGTTCCTGTAATACTCCCTGCTCCCATCAAACGGATGTACTAATTTTCTCTTTGTCTCTATTTAAACTTATTTCTTTTACTGATGGAGCCAGCTGATGAGAACAATTTAGTATAGAAATTAAGGGACTGTAGAAATTAAAGCATTAACAGGTAAGCCATTAGTAAATTTACCTGATATGGAAAACAGCTAACACACAGTGGTTGAATGATATATTTTTTTTAAAAAAAAAGTTTATTTTTTTTCTCATAAACATATCCTAAATGTACAATTTCTTATCTAACATACATATTTTCTTTTAACTTTCATACTAATACAATCTTCATCCTAAACAATTTAATTATATTTGGGGTTGCTCTTCTACCATTTCATCTCCCTTGTTTTACAACAATCCTTCTCCCTCTCCTCTTTCCTTTCTCTCCCTTCTTCCATCTACTCTTCTACTTTCTTCTTTCCTCCTCCCCTTTTCCTTCTCTCCTTCCCCTTCCTTTCCCCCACACCTCCCTTCTTCCTCCCTTCTAACCATCTCTCCTACTCTTGTTTCCCTTCTTTCTTCCTCTCCTTTTCCTTTTCTTCCTTCCCTCTCTCTCCTTCCTCGCCGTTGAATGATATTTAAAGATGCAAAAAAGTCTCATATTTTAAAAGAAATCTAACATAGCTAGCCATAAAAAGAACACAGCAACACAAATATACCCATATATTTACACTAGATCATTTATCTTCTTCAGAAAACATCCAGAAATAAGTCTACTGCTTTGGGAGTGCTTTTATCCCCACCATTTAAAAAAAAAAAATCTAGATTTTTTCTTCTTCTTTCTCTACAAATATCTATTGATTTGTCGTGCACTCACACTATGCCAGGTGCCCTTCCTAACTTCTAACTAAACAGAAGAACAAATTGAATCAACAGAACATGCTATACTTTATTGTCCTTTCTATGCAGGAGCATGCCAGGACTTATTATTTTCACTTTCTATTAAAAACCTTGGTCATTCTAATTCATTTTATCTGAAGCTCAATCTGACTCCATCTCTCTGTCTACAGCCAAGTACTGCTCAGCAGTCTGCACTACATGGTGTAGGATTAACTCTAACCGCTCTTAGATATTTTAGTGTGTATGTATGTATGTGCACACACACACACACACACATTTCTTTTCTTTTGTATTTTATTTTAATTAACTAGGCTGAGCCCAAGGGAAGAGTCAAATATGTCATCAGTCTCGAGTCCCTTCACGCCCACAAGAAACCTAAGTCCAACCCATCTTGAATCCCATTGATTCTTATCTACCGCCAAATTTGTTTTCACTGTTAGTAGTTCAGATTCTTGTTGTTTAAGCTTGCAATAAACCCTCATATTCATTTGAACTGCCTGGAGTTCCTGATTTCCCACGCTTGACTCTATAGTGATTTCTGCATTCTCCATATTGGCCTATGATCGAATAAATATTTGATTGATTGATAGCAATAGCACTTAGACTTGCAGTGTATATCACTTCACAGTGCTTTACAGTGCTCTCTCTAAGCAGTTTACAGAGTCATAACACTGATCCCAACAATCTGGGTCGTTTTACTGACCTCAGAAGGACAGAAGGCTGAATCAACCTTGAACCAGTCAGGATTGAACTCCTGGCAGTGGGCAGAGTTTGCCTGAAATATTGTATTCTAACCACTGCACCACCAAGGCTCTAACTTGATATAATATGATAACTTGATAATTGATAACTCACACACATGAGATCTAAGATCTAAGTCTAGCCGATCTTGAATTCCACTGACTCTTATCTACCACCAACTTGCTTTGACCGTTAGTAGTTCAGATTCTTCTAAATGGCTTAAGCTTGCAATAAACTCCGATATTCATTTGAACTGCCTGGATTTCCTGATTTCCCACGCTTGACTCTGTGATTTCTGTATTCTACATGCTGGTCTATGACCAAATAAAGTTTTGATTGATTGATAACATTTTTTGACTCCCCCACCACACATGAAAATGACTTTTTTAAAATGACAACAATACCTTCTAGAACAGTTTACTTGACAACCCAGAATAAAATGGGGTAAGTGTTTTATTCCTTTATAACCATTATTTTAAAGATGGCTGAATTCTACTTTAGTTATTTTAGTTACAATACTGCTTTTCTACTAAGTTGAGCAAATGAATGTCATTGTTGTGATGGCATTTGGGGTGAATGATCTGATGAGTTTTTTATGAGAGATGCTGTATTACATGGTGACTATTTTGGATACTGGTCACTAACTGGGTGGTTCCAGGTGTGGGTTCTACTTATCTTTACTACTGGTTCACAATGGGGCCATGTGCGCATGCGCAGATGCTTCCTGATGACATTGGGGTCGGTGGGCGGGAGCCTCCCGCTGGTTTTACTACCGGTTCTTCTGAACCGGTCTGAACCGGGGGCAACCCACCACTGAGTAGTTGAATACCTATTGGTTGTTACTCTATTACAGTTGATTTATTATACTAGTTAAAAGCTCTTAGAAGATTGACGCAGCCTTGAAATTTGGTAAATAAAGAAGTTTATCAAGGCAGCCAGGACGCAAACTTCAAGGTGCATTTTGGTGCTTCCTGCTTAGGCCAAGTGTTTATTAACTCTGTGTCAAACTCAACTAATTTCAGCAAAGTTAGCAAAAGGGAGTTAGGAGGGTTGCACAGGCACATTTCTACAAAATCAATACTTTCAGGACTCCTGAACAAATGAGCTAGGCTGTAGAATGCACCTGCCTTCAAAGCAACTGGCTCAGGGATAATGGTAATCATTATGGGCTGGATGGTTGAAGATGAAGGCCTCTATAGATCAGTCTATAAGTGTCAACCTGTTCTTTCACCACAATATTAATGGTTTTACCCAGTGGTGGGATTAAAAAAATTTAACAACCGGTTCTCTGCCCTAATGACCGGCAGGCTGGGCATGGCCATGGTGGGCGTGGCCAGAGGGTGTGACAGGCAGGACGCGGCCTCCTGCACCCCCCTGCAGGGAGCAAAAATGGGCCGTGGGGGGCCACGCCACCCCCCTATGCCCCATTTTGGGCCTAGTAGGCCTCCCTGAAGCCTCCTGGGAGTGAAAACAGGCCATGGGGGGCACGCTGCACCTCCTGCACCCCATTTTGGACCTTTGAGGTCTCCCTGCACTTACCTGGGAGGCAAAATTAATTCAAAAATTGAATTAATAAATAATTGAATTGAATTAATAAATAAAATGAGATGCATGTGGACTCCTGCAAGGGGCAGAGCAGGGAGGGGAGGAACCAGCCTGCAATTTAACTACTGGTTTGCCCAAACCGGCTCAAATCGGCTGAATCTCACCACTGGTTTTACCCAGTGCCCTGTTAAGTTGGTGTATTCTATTCTATTCTATTCTATTCTATTCTATTCTATTCTATTCTATTCTATTCTATTCCATTCCATTCCATTCCATTCCATTCCATTCCTAAGGAGAAATTTCCTGACAGTTAGAACAATTAATCAGTGGAACAACTTGCCTCCAGAAGCTGTGAATGCTCCAACACTGGAAATTTTTAAGAAGATGTTGGGTAACCATTTGTCTGAAGTGGTGTAGGGTTTCCTGCCTAAGTAGGGGTTGGACTAGAAGACCTCCAAGGTCCCTTCCAACTCTGTTATTCTATTCTATTCTATTCTATTCTATTCTATTCTATTCTATTCTATTCTATTCTATTCCTATTCCTATTCCTATTCCTATTCCTATTCCTATTCCTATTCTCCCGCTATCTTTCTAATACTGTTCTGTGAGACAACTGAAATGTTGTACTATTAAAAACAAGTAAAAGTTAGAAAAACATTCCGTTTCACTCTATTTCTTTTTCTGGGGAGAAAAGAAGGTAGAGAAAAGCAAATTATTGAACAACCTCTGCAGAAAAAAAACTAAATACTTTTCTTAAACGAATGTATTGGCTTTGTTTTAAAACATGATTGGCAACTGCTGAAACATAAATTACAAACATTTCCCATTGCTGCTTACAGTGAAATTATGCAGATTAGAATTTGATTAGGTTTATTTCACGAGACTCAATTTGGACTTTTAATCTATTAAGCTCCAATAAATTAGCTGTCTCAATAGCTCCCTTGAGCTGCAGCTGTGAGAAGCATAGCTGTTCCCACACCCCCTCCCCTCTTCTGCAATATGCATTCCAACAATTTCTTTAGCAGATGAAGTTACTAAAATCCCAGGTCTCTGAGTACTATTACTTCTTAACTAGCATGTAAATGTCAGGTACAACAAATTGTGCATTAAAATTTGGTCTATTTATCCATCTTTGCGGTCGTCACTTTCCCCGACTGTTTTGATCACTTTCAAGGATGGATCCAAGAAAGTCAGGAAATGTATGTTGGATTAGAATTGCAACTGAGTTGAACTAAACTTCCTTTCTATATATAATAGGACCTCATAATTGCTATCACTATGGTCATCACATTTATTAATATATTTAGCATACGGCAAAAACTGTTAAAAAGCACATTCTCAATAAGCAAATATGAAACTATTTATTTACGAATCAGTAGGTTTACTCACATTATTTGGGGTAAAGAGCCCTGATGGCACAAAGGGTTAGAATGCCAGAATTTGAGGAGCTGCCGCAAAGAAGAAGGGGGCCAACTGGTTTTCCAACGCACCAGAAGGCAAGACAAGAAGCAATGGATGGAAACTACTCGAGGAGAGAAGCAACCTGGAATTAAGGAGAAACTTCCTAACAGTCAGGACAATCAAACGGTGGAATGGTGTGCTTCAGAAGTTGTAGGTGCTTTCATCACTGGAGGTTTTTAAGAAAAGTCTAGACCAGTGGTGGTATTCAGCCAGTTCTAACCAGTTTGGGCGAACCGGTAGTGGCGGCAACTCATCTAAGTCATTTATGAAGATATTGAAGAGTACTGGGCCTAAGACGGAACCTTGTGGCACCCTACTACTTACTTCTCTCCATGTAGACTTAGACCCATTAAGGACTACTTGTTGAGTATGGTTTGTCAGCAAGTATGAAGTGGGGTACCCCAAGGCTCTGTTTTAGGCCCAGTATTCTTCAACATCTTCATCAATGTTTTGGATGAGGGGATAGATGGGGAACTCATCAAATTTGCAGATGATACAAAGCTGGCAGGAATAGCCAACACTCTGGAAGATAGGCTTAAGATACAGAAGGATCTTGACAGACTTGAACATTGGGCGCTATTTAACAAAATGAAATTCAGTGGTGAAAAAAGTGAGATTCTGCATTTAGGCAAGAAAAACCAAATGCACAGGTATAGTATAGCTGGTAGTAACTGTGAGAGGGATCTAGGTGTCCTGGTGGACCATCACTAAACTAGGAGACAGCAGCTGCCAAAAAAGCCAACACAATCCTAAACTGCATGAACAGAGGGATAGAAGCAAGATTACGTGAAGTGTTGATATTGCTTTATAATGCCTTGGTAAGGCCACTCTTGGAATACTGCATACAGTTTTGGTCACTACAATATATAAAAAAGATACTGAGACCCTGGAAAGACTGCAGAGAAGAGCAATTCAAACTCTTGTGTCTAAATCATACTGCAAATTCTTTAAATTCAATAGCATAGATTTGGGTTATTTATATCATCATCATCATCACAGGTGGTATTCAGCTGGATCAGACCAGTTTGGGCGAACCGGTAGCGGAAATTTTAACTGGTTTGCCAAACCGGCAAATGCCACCTCTGACTGGCCCCGCTCCTGTCCGCCTGGTCACTGCTCACCCCACCCGCCCACTCAGTCACATGACCCCTATCAAGCCCACAGAACTAGTAGTAAAAAAAAATGAATCCCATCACTGATCATCATCATCATCATCATCATCTTTACAACCAAGAAGATAGGATAAGCCATTTCTTGTCTTTTAATATCTCTTCCACCATCCTTAAAGAAACAAGTAATAACTTCTACCTCTCAGAGATCGCCTCTAGTAAAATACATTTTACAGAATCACTGAAATGTCAGACCCATTCAACCAAAAGAGTTCGTAAATCTAGGTTCTACCGCTATTCTTTAATCTTTGTATAGATTCAGTTGTAGAATATTTTAACAAAAGGAACTTCTATCCTCTTACATTAGCCGATGGACACCTTTCAGATGTCCTCTTAGATCACTGAGCCCTGGTGGCGCAGTGGTTAGAATGTAGTATTGCAGCCTAATTCACTGCTTCCTGCCAGAAGTTCGATTCTGAACAGCTCAAGGTTGACTAGCCTTCTATCCTTCCGAGATCGGTAAAATGAGGACCCAGATTGCTGGGGACAATATGCTGACTTTGTAAACCGCTTAGAGAGGCCTATAAAGCACTGTGAAGCAGGATATAAGTCTAAGTGCTTTTGCTACTGACTCAGACTTCCATCCTTCCGAGGTCAATAAAATGAGGACTCAGATTGTTGGGGGCAATAGGCTGGCACTTAGAGAGGACTGTAGAGCGGTATACAAGCCTAAGTGCTATTGCTATTGACTCATCCTTTCATCCTTCCGAAGTCAGTAAAATTTCCCGTGAGAATTCTGACCATTCCTACATTGTCCTCAGATTTCATGTTCCCCTAAAGTTAAATTTGAACTGAATAGGATGGGCCTTCCTCCAAAGAAATTCTCACAGGATTCTAATGTAATTTGAGTCAGGTGGCAAAATTTCTCAGCAAACATTTGCAAGACATAGAATTGTAACCTTAATGTCCCTACAAGAAATTAAAAAGGGGTTTTTTTCCAGGTCCCCAATAGATCCCTACTGGGATGCGGCCATTCTGGTGGAAGGCCTTGGTATTTTTATGACCTGTCACCTGATTTGGTCTTTCTTTGCTTTGATGGGATAGGGAGGAGGGAGGGATGGGCTTGGGGCCATCTGTTTTGTCCCAGCTCCGAGGAGGACGAAACTGTGGCGCCTGAGAACAACTTCTTATCACCTTCCCAGCCTAAAATTCTCACAGCAATTCAACACCTGGTGATTGGCTCGCATCGGACTGAGCAGTGGGGAGGGGCTTGACCGAGTAGCTTTTAACCTAACGTTATTTGCGCGGGAACTTCAGATCCTGCCTATTCTCTTTGCTATCACTGCCTCCCAATGAAAGTTCCTTTTGAAATGCTGCCTGTTTCAAGAGTTCTGCTTTCTTGAGGGGACTGCTGAAACCTTACAGGTTTCGGCATGACGTTACTTAAAAATGTCCCTTTAAATTTGAGGAAGTATGATCATTTATTTATTTACTTGTTAAATTTATTTGCTGCTTATCTCGCCATGGGGTTACTCTGGGAGGCCTACAACAATAAAGAGGAAGAAATGAAAAGAGGGCAAACAGAACAAAAATGGGATGATAGAACTATAAAATAAACAATGAAAATGAACCCAACGACAATATGATAACTAAAAGAGATGGATGGCTTTGAAATCCTGACGCGGCTCATGTCCTCATCATGCAAATGATGAAATTCTATAATTGCATCTTGGTGACTAGCACAAGTGTGTACATGATTTATATACACATTTGTATACTCTATATCATTTGCACACTGATATCAAAAGGTAACCGATAGCATAATCGGCCTCTCTAAACCCACCTGAGTGTTGGAATAAGTTCATTTCTTTTCTAAGAATTAGGCATCTGAGGCCTTTTTTCTCCTTATTAACTAGCTATAAACCCTGGCTTCCGCTTCCTTTGATCTTTTCATGGGATGGGACAAGGGAGGCAAATTATGACACGTATTTCATAATGCCGTTATGCAAATGCCGCATCTTACCTACTTGCATCAGAAATCCTGTAGCAAGTATGTAATTGTGGCATTTCCTCAAAATGACATTATTGCAATTTGGGGCAGATGTCACTGCTGCAAATCGTACTGCATTATACAGGGATTTTCTCCCGATTTTCCCCACCTTGCTTGTTTGTTAGATGAATATTCACAGGCCTTGTATGCTCAGGAGAAAGCAGACATCAAATTAAGAAAAAAGACTGTCATACACCAAGAAGAAAAAAGTTGAGGAGCCAGGAAGCCGCTTAAAAAAAAAAATAGGGGGTAGAATATTTCTGCTCAATTTTTCTGCTCTCGTATTTTTCTCTAAGAAGTTGGGTTTGAAAAGGGGGGATGTCTATTCCTTTATTTTTTTCTCTGGAGTTCTTCTGCCTAGATCTTCACATTTCTAAAGCAAAAATATCAAGCAAGTTACAAATTCAATGAGTTACAATTTTTGAATCTAAAGTTTAAGAAAAGCCCAATGAATCTCCGCAAGAAAAAATTCAAGAGGTGTCCAATATACCTGTTTCATTTGTTATAAGTTTCCATAACAGAATAATAGAATTGGAAGGGACCTTGAAGGTCTTCTAGTCCAAATTACTGCTCAGGCAGGAAACACTATACCAGGGATCCCCAACCCCCGGGGGCATGGCCCACTACCAGGCCGTGGCCTGTTCGAAACCGTTGGAGAAATGGGCAAGCATGTGTGAACCTCCTGTTCCATGAGCTATGGGCAAGTGGGCAGATGTGCATGAATCTCCACTCGAGTGGGTGGGGGGCCCTTGTACTCATGCGTGAAGCTCCACTAACACAAGCAGAGGGTGCTTGCACTCGCAAGTGAAGCTCCATTTGCGTGAATGGAGCTTTGCACATGAGCACTCTCCACTCATGTGAGTGAAGCTTCGTGTGTGACCACAAGCGGCCTCCACTCAAGCGGCCTCCACTCACATGTGACCCTCCATTTGCATGAGCGCAGGGTGCACGCACATGTCACTCACACAAATGGAGCTCTGTGTGTGTGCCTACTACTCACCCCCCCACACACACCCAGGGTCAGGCCACCAAGCTGGAAAGGTTGGGGATCATTGCCCTATACCAGTGATGGCTAACCTTTTTGCCATGGCATGCCAAAAGTGGGGGGAGCTCAGGGGGTTGGTGCGTGTGCGTGCCCACACCCATAATTCAATGCACCCTGCCCCCCCTGCACATATGTGTGTGACCCCCACTGTGCTTCCCCGCTTTTGGCACAGTGGGCCTGGTAGGCCCGTTTTTCACCCTCCCCAGGCTCCAGAGGCTTTTTTTGGAGCCTGGGAGGGTGAAAACTGCCTTCCCCACCCCCTGAAGGCCCTCAGGAGGCTGGAAATGGGCCATTTCTTGACTTCTGTTGGGCCCGGAAGGGCCGAAAATCAGGTGGCTGGCATGCGCATGTGTGCTGGAGCTGAGCTAGGGTAACATTCACGTGCCCACAGATATGGTTCCACGTGCCACCTGTGGCACGCGTGCCATAGGTTCGCCATCATGGCCCTATACCATTTCAAGCAAATGGCTGTCCAGTCTCTTCTTGAAAGCTTCCAGTGATGAAGTTCCCACAACTTCCGAAGGCAACTTCTGTTCCACTGGTTAATTGTCCTCACTGTCAGGAAATTTCTCCTTAGTTCTAGGTTGCTACTCTCCTTGATGCGTTTCCATCCATTGTTTCTTATCCTGCCTTTAGGTGCTTTGGAGAATAGCTTGACCCCCTCTTCTTTATGGCAGCTCCTCAAAAATTGGAACGCTGCTATCATGTCAACCCTGGTCCTTCTTTTCAGTAGACTACCTTGTTTCCCCTAAAATAAGACATCCCCTGATAATAAGCCCAATCGGACTTTTGAGCACATGCGCTAAAATAAGCCCTTCCTGAAAATAAGCCCTCCCCAAACATATTTCAATGCATGTGCAGCCAGTCCCCGCCATTTCCTCTGTTTAGGATTAGGGAGACAGAGCTGGAAATCAGGTAAGACAGCAAGAGGAGCCACGTCTTGCTCCAGGCGCCCCAAAATAACAAGACATCCCCGAAAATAAGGCCAAGCGCTTATTTCGGGTGCAAAAAAAAAAATATAAGACAGGATCTTATTTTCAGGAAAACACGGTAGATATACCTAATTTGTACATGGTAACACACTTCAGGCACACATCTTCAGCATAATTCCCCATATATGTAGTATCCATGGAGAGAGAGAGAGGGAGGGAGGGAGAGAGAGAGAGAGAGAGAGAGAGAGAGAGAGAGAGAGAGAGACTGAATCTTGGTTAGTATTGCTAACGCTCTCTTGTGGAAAGCCAATTCTACAGCAATTATTCTGAAATACATGAACCTTCCTATGTAATTGTCTCAGTGTATATAAATAACAATCTATTAAACAAACAATATGTGCCAGAACAAAGTGGGAGGGGGGAGGAGACCAGAAGCAGAATATCTGCTATTAACCATAACTTTAAATCACTGTGATTCTCATAATGCATTGTTGGCATGTTCCACTTTATCAAAGTTATCTTCATAATCAAGATACTATCACAGCCGCTCTGGGCATTGGAACTATTTTTAATTTTAATTTAAAGAGCAATTAAAGGAAGACAATGGATACACACATAATAAAGTAAGTGATTAGCAGCATACGAACGACACAGGCTTAATGATAATACTCAGTTTTATTTTCCCAAGACACTGTTCTCAAGAACCCCTTCATATTCAAGGATTGTTTGGTTAATATGCCTCAACCTACAATTACAACATTGCTGACACCATTAAGCACTGAAACAACATTCCTTTGCAAAAATCCTGTTGTCTCATTAAAAATGGAAAGGGTCACGTCATTTACCAGCCTGAAATGTCTAGTTTTGTTGTTCGTAATTAGCAAACATTAGACAGAATAGGCTACCATTGGGAGCCCATGAACTTTTGTGAAATATTCAAGAGGTAGATGTTTATATTCTATTAAAATTGAAAATACGGCGGCAGCCCTATGCAATTCTCTAGGCTTACGTCAGAATTCGTTTGTACCGATAAAAGATGATAGATATAAAACTGCACAAAGGATGATTTTAAGATGCCCGGGAAGAAGACGTAGCTATTGTGAAAAGCTGTAGAAAAGTGATTAAAACACAAAACTCGAACAGGGTGTGGTCGTAGTTTCATACAAATAATAGCAATAGCACTTAGACTTATATCTCTCCCCATATTGCTTTATAGCACTCACTGAGCGGTTTACAGAGTCCACCTATTGCCCCCCAACAATCCTCATTTTACTGATGTCGAAAGGATGGAAGGCTGAGTCAAGCTGGAGTCCCATCAGGATTGAACTCCAGACTGTGAGCAGGGTTTGCCTGTAATACTAAATCAGAATCAGAATCAAGCTGGAAGGGACCTTGGGGGTCTTCTAGTCCACCCTCCTGCTCAAACAGGAGAACCTATACCATTTCAGATAAATGTCTAGACTAGGGGTGCCAAACTATGGGCCCACGGGCCAGATGCATCACGCATAGTCCATGCCCACCCCAGCTCCACCAGGAGAAAAAATATCACAATACGTCTGGTGGTGGGATTCAAGTAATTTAACAACTGGTTCTCTGCCCTAATGATTTCTTCCAACAACCATTTCACCAAACTGCTCAGAAAGTTAACAACCGGTTCTCCCGAAGTGGTGCGAACTGGCTGAATCCCACCACTGGATACGTCACGTGATGGCAATGTGAGGTGGCAAGTTTGACACCTCTGGTCTAGACCAGAGGTGGTAGTCACTTACCTTCACTACCGGTTTGCAAATGTGAACGCATGCATGTGCAGAGGGCCTTCCGTGCATGCGCAGAGCGTCAAAAAAGTGGATAAATGGGATGTGATTATGTGGTGTAGGTGGAGCCACCTGCAGCCGCCACTACTGGTTCGCCCAAACTGGTTAGAACTGGCTGAATACCACCACTGGTCTAGACTCTTCTTAAAAACCTCCAGTGATGAAAGCACCTACAACTTCTGAAGCACACCATTCCACCGTTTGATTGTTCTGACTGTTAGGAAGTTTCTCCTTAATTCCAGGTTGCTTCTCTCTTCGAGTAGTTTCCATCCATTGCTTCTTGTCTTGCCTTCTGGTGCGTTGGAAAACCAGTTGGCCCCCTTCTTCTTTGCGGCAGCTCCTCAAATTATGGCATTCTAACCCTTTGTGCCATCAGGACTCTACCCCAAATAATGTGAGTAAATTGAGACTAAATAGACCTGTGAGTTATTAGATCAATCCACAAAGCAACTGAAGCAAGTAAAGAGTTGGTAAGTCCACAGAGTAAAAAGAAAAAGAAAAAGAAAAAGAAAAAAGTGTACTCAATGGGTTTTAATATAGATTGTTCCAAGTTAAGGTATTTTGAAGGCTTTGATTAAAAACCCCAATGCCTCAATGTCATTTACTCGCCTGCCCCTATATATATATATATATATATATATATATATATATATATATATATATATATATATATACACACATACATACATACGTATGTATGTATGTCTTTGGTGCATATGTGTATATGTGTATATATGTATGTGTGTGTCTATATATATATATATCTGATAACATATATGTATGTATGTATGTATGTATGTATGTATGTATGTATGTATGTATCAGTTCTAATAACATTTACCATTAATTCCTTTGCTGTCTGGAAGTGGGCTCGGGTCCTATCCTTTAAGTGGATCGCTTGGAACATAAACTATATTCCAATAAAAAAGTGAAAGAGGAAATTACGAATTCATTAAAGCACTTTGTGGTGTCTTTTGTACTACATATAATATTTATTATTCCAGGCCCCTGTAAAAAATATGCTTTAATATCTTTAGGCAACTATAAGGACTTAAATATTTATAAAACAGCTAAAGATAAAGCATGGCCCTCTACCTCCGACATATACAGGGGATGATGTAAGGCATGCAATCAAAGACAATAATGTTTTCATCCCATTTGTCATCTTAAAGCAGCTTTTTTTTGACTCTGGCTCCCTCGTGCACCATCTGAATGAGAGCAGTTGTCAACGCTGAGTAGCCCAGACAAGTTTGCTCCTTAAAAACTACCAGGAGTGCTATACTTCATCTGAAACAGAGTTTTCGGAAAAATGGAGAGAAAAACTATAAATTTGCGGGCAAAAGAGGGGAAAAAAAGGTTCCAAGAAGCTTCCAAAGACTGCCGTATTTATCGGGGGTACATCTGGGAAACAGGAAGCGTTTTGATTTAATATTTCATAACGCAGAGGCTAAGGGTTCCCAGCCTGGTGTATAATTAATGCTCATGAAAAGCACTTGTGTTTTTACGTGGGGAGGCTTAAATTTTATTTGAAAGTATTGGGGGGGGATTTCTTTTTAAAATAAATGGGAGGTGCCTGAATACTAAAAAGGATTGTCATTTAAGTTTTGAATAAAAATAAGTGTTATAATTCATGTGCAACATTATATGCTTAGTAATCGCAAATATACACATATAGTCACGTGCAGTCTTTCTCACATTAGAATCACAGAAACTCTGAGCGTAAATATGAAAAGTAGCTTTAACTAAGCTTCAGCTATTTCCATACAAGAATGTTGGTCTGTGATTGTTAATGAAAATTGATTGATTCCATACAAGCTTAGCTATTTTCAGGCTCTTATAACACAGAGAAGTGGACCAAGGCAGACATTAAATCCCGATTTGCTTAATGAGCTAGTAACTAATCCCTAGAGCAAGACACTTGGGTTTCCCTTAACTCCGAGTTTATAACTCATCATTTCATCTCAAAAAGTAACTCTGCTTACGCAGTGAAGACTCATTGGAAAGATATTCATGATGGAATCGCTGTGGAGAAGCTAGCATTCTTCATTAATCCAGTTTACCATTTAATCATTGTTAGTTGAGACGATCATATATCCATGTAAATTTGTGCTGTCGTCAAAAATTGCATTGAATCAACCGAGTAAAACCTACTCCAACCACCAACTATATTTTTTTTCCAAAACCTGTCTGCAGACCTCAAATTGTGATATTTGGAGAAGGAAAATGTGATGATGATGATAATGTATATATTTATGTAACCTGATTAGGTATAATAAGATCCTAATTCAAATACCACTCTAATGGCAGAAAGTGAAAGGAACTAAAAAGCCTCTTGATGTGGGTAAAGGAGGAGAGTGCGAAAGTTGGTTTGAAACTCAACATTAAGAAAATTAAGATCATGGCATCCAGCCCTTTCAATTCCTGGCAAATAGATGGGGAAGAAATGGAGGTAGTGACAAATTTTATTTTCCTGGGCTCCAAGATCACTGCACATGGGGACTACAGCCAAGAAATTAAAAGATGCTTGCTCCTGGGGAGGAAAGCTATGGCAAATCTAGACAGCATACTAAAAAGCAGAGACATCACCCTGCCAACAAAAGTGCGTATAGTCAAGGCTATGGTTTTCCCAGTTGCAATGTATGGCTGTGAAAGTTGGACCATAAGGAAGGCTGAGTGTCAAAGAATTGAGGCCTTTGAACTCTGGTGCTGGAGAAGACTCCTGCCAGTTCCTTGGACTGCAAGGCAATCAGATCAGTCAATCCTAAAGGAGATCAATCCTGACTGCTCTTTAGAAGGCCAGATCCTGAAGATGAAACTCAAATACTTTGGCCACCTAATGAGAAGGAAGGACTCACTGGAAAAGAGCCTAATGCTAGGAAAGACTGAGGGCAAAAGAAGAAAGGGACAACAGAGAAGGAGGTGGCTGGATGGAGTCACTGAGCAGTCGGCATGAGCTTAAATGGACTCCAGAGGATGGTGGAGGAAAGGAAGGCCTGGAGGAACGTTGTCCATGGGGGTTGCGATGGGTCGGAGACAACTTCGCAATGAACAACAAATTCAAATATATTTAGCTTGACATTACAAATATTTGATCTTCTGCACTAATGACAGAAATACCTGAGGATTGTTTTTTTCATCCTTTCAATATTTCCCTAATAAAAGTACAAAAATAATAATAAATAGATCACTAGAATCCATGCGGCTATGAATGTTAATCGGGGAAAAAAAAAAGAGGATTGTGGGTTAGAATTTCCCTGTTTTTCCAATCTGCCACATACTCTGATGGTAGAGTAATATTATGTCAGTACAATAAATTCTGTAACGTTCTTGCTGTAATTAAAGAGACACAAATGCCTCTCCGTCATCTCTTCAAAGAGACATGAAGGACAGATTTCAAAATACATCTGGAGCTCAAGTTGGCATGCCGAGGGTCTATGAAAAGACAGATATTTCAAATAATAAGGTAAGGAAAGATTATGGGAATCTTTCCTTCCTTACTCTTGTAAAACACACGCATGGCAACTTGACGTTCAGGACTTAGGGAAAAGAAGAACAACATCGAGATAATACTTAGACACAGTGGTGGCCAAAATTGTGGAAACCTTTTGGGAAAAGTATATTTTTGAGGTTTGATGGCTAATAACACCACTTTTTTTGGGGGGGGGGAGTTTCAAGGTAATCCTATTCCACTGCTGGAATGGCCTGGGAATAGCCCAGACCTTAACCCAATTGAAAATCAATGGAGCCGACTAAAGAAACTTGTTAGTCAGAAGCAACCCAGCAATAAAACCCAGTTAATAGAAGCCATCATTCACATTGGTTTCACATTGTAACAGCTGCAGAACTAACAGACTTGGTTCACAACATGGGAGGACGCTGTAAGGCCATAATTCATGCTAAAGGTTACCCAGCTAAGGATTAACTGACATGGTGATCATTTTTGTATATCTTGTTTTTTCTATGGTGATAATTTTTGTATATCTCATTTTTTCTGTGTTTCACTTTTCTTTTTTATACTGTAACTGCTATTCCTTCCTAAAAGTTATTGTATTACGTTCTTGATTAAATTATCTTTCCATTGATATATAATTTTATGGTACTACTCCCCAAAAAAGTGGTGTTATTAGCCATCAAACCTCAAAAATACATTTTTCCCAAAAGATTTCCACAATTTTGGCCACTACTGTAACAACAACAATTTGCTAATATTTACCTTCCCAAATTCTTGTGGGTCAAATTTCAGAATCCAACCACTTACTAAAGGCCTCCGTTCTACCTTAGCATCTCTAGGACACCATACACAAGGAAGGAGTACACCAAACTTTGGAAATGTGATTGTAGTTTGTGGGAATCATATTCTGCACCCAACTCTTGGCCCTTGTAGGAACATGCATCTTCCTGAAACAATGTCTCCTGATGCTTTCAACAGATAGTAGTGGAGTTTTGCACATGGAAATTAAGGGTACATGGAAGAATAGTACATGGAAGGTATGTGCTGGCCGTTAACGTCCAATGCAGATAATATCACTTAACAACTGTGGCAAGAAAGGACGTAAAATGGGGCAAACCTCTCTTAAAAAATGTCTCACTTAGCAACAGAAATTTGGCGCTCCATAGGTGGAGGACTATCTGTACTGCTGGAGTTAAAGGCTAATACTATAGGGCAGGGGTGTCAAACTTGATTTCATTGAGGGCCGCATCAAGGTTGTGTTTGACCTTGGGGGCAGGGCGGGGCAGGGCGGTGGCTTGGCCAGGGAGCATGGCCAGCTCGAAGTCACTCATGTCGTGGGCACCTGCGGTGGCCAAGTGCTAAGGCAGGACTTCCCTCAGACCCCACCTTACTCTCATTATAATCCCCTTCCTTCCTTCCTTCCTTCCTTCCTTCCTTCCTTCCTTCCTTCCTTCCTTCCCTTCTTTTTCCTTCCCTCTTCATTCTCCTTCCTTCCCCTCTTTCCTTCTTTTTCCTTCTTTGCTCTCTTCCCATCTTCCCTTCTTTTTCTTTGTCTTTCCTCTTTCCCTTTCTCCTTTCCTCTCCCTTCTTGCATGCACAAATAGATGCAAAAGGGGAAACATTTCTCCTTTTGTTTTATTTTTAGTTTGTTTTGCTAGCCCTCTACCAGCGAAAATGGAGATTGGGGGTGGGGGGGACGGTGCACCCCCCTGAGCTGCATTTCTGCTGTCAGAGGGCTGCAGGAGGCCATCGTGGCTGAAAATGGGGTCCAGGGGGCCACGGACGGGGCCCCCAAGCCCATTTTTGCTGGAAGAGGCACCGTGGGCCATTCCTTTACTGTTTCCAGTGCACCCCCGTGAGCCAGATCCAGAGGTGAAATCCAATTTTTTCCCCTACCGTTTCTGTGGGCGTGGCTTGGTGGGCATGGCAGGGGAAGGATATTGCAAAATCTCCATTCCCACCCCACTCCAGGGGAAGGATACTGCAAAATCTCCATTCCCTCCCCTCCTGGGGGAAGGATATTGCAAAATCTCCATTCCCACCCCACTCTGGGACCAGCCAGAGGTGGTATTTGCTGGTTTTCTGAACTATTCAAAATTTCTGCTACCGGTTCTCCAGAACCTGTTAGAACCTGCTGGATTTCACCCCTAGCCAGATCTAAGCACCCTGCAGGCCGGATTTGGCCTGCTGGCCTTGAGTTTGACACCTCTGCTATAGGGGAACCCCCTTTAGGACTGCCTTAGGAAAGCTAGCTACTCTCGAGTCATCTATCTCCCCCTTATTTAATTCTCTTTATACACCAGACCTATTACAAGAATCGTAAATGGATCTCACAGCAGAATTACTTATGTGGTTGAAATATAATTCCTAGGGAAAACTCTCATAAGCTGAAGTCATTCAGAAAGAACCGCATCTGAACTATTGCGCTGTGATCTGTCTTGTAATATCTTTGGGAAGAAAAAATATTACAGTGCAATTCTGTTTTTTTTTTCCCCTTCCCTTCCTCAGCCTGCTTAAGAGCCAGGAGATGGCTTTTTTTACTCGATGAGAAGCTTTCTAATGAAATTCATTGTTCTTATCATCTAGAATTCAAAGCAGCAGCTTAAATCATTAGCCGAGATCATTACATTATTGAGGGCGGGTATCTGAAGTTATCACCCCAAGCAAAGCTGCTACAAGGAGCATAAATCTGGTTAAGTAGAATTGTCTTTTATCTGTTCTGGTCCCCACGCAATGTCCATTGTAATAGGGGAAAATATTTTCTTTTCTGCAAAACCGAAAGGGCAAGGAATTCAAAATGGGGAAAATGGACAGAATATTTATAACCACAACTGCTCCCCAACTCACACATTCATTTGTATTTTAATAATAATAACAACAACAACAATAACAACAACAACAGCAGAACTGCAAAAAACTGTGCTACTCGGAACATCATATATTTTAAGAAGATATTTGGTTGATACCTAGGATGCTGGCAGCAACCCGTATCAACCATTAGCACCAGTCAATGGTATTTGGGATACATTTTTAAATGTTCAGTTGACTGAGTTTCATTTTTAATGAATAATATCTTATGCCTGTAGCTCCACCCAGAAATTTTGCATTAGGCTGAGATAACATTCATGTTTTCATTCGATCAACGAACGAATTAATGTATTAAGTAACATGCATGTGTGAATGATCAATCACGCTGGCACCAACCCAAGCAGTGCAAATATTCAATTGCAGTGAAAAAAAAATATCACTGCTTGATATAAGTTTAAATTGGGTACTGTAACAGCTTCTGTTCTGTTGCTTCTGGCATATATTTTCCTCTGTGGATGAAAAGCAACTCAAGAATAATTGGAGATTTTAAAGAGTTAAATAGATTCACCCTCCCATTCCATTGGCTGGACCTCTAGTCAAAAATTTCAGCTTCTCAGAGTTAGTTATCTAGTTGTCCTCAAATAAGGTGGTCTCCTACCAACTTTATGGACAATTGTTCCTCATCCTGGCCTCCTCCTCCTACTACTACTAATAATAATAATAACAACAACAACAACAACTTTTCTAAGGAGATTCCATTAATCTCTTTGATTCTATCCATCCACTATCGTTGTCACTCCTTCCCTTTATTTTTCTTAATCATGACATGCACGGTCATTACTGAGGGATCCTTGGTGCTCTCTGAGCTTGCTTGTTTTCCTGCAGCCGTTTCATGACCCAACTAGGTAACATCATCAGTTGTGGAAGGAGGAGTGTTTGTAGTGAGGAGGAGGAGAAGAAAAAAAGGAGGAGGAGAAAAAAGGAGGAGGAAGAGGAGGAAGAGGAGAAAAGGGAGGAGGGGGAGGAGGAAGAGGAAGAGGAGAAAAAAGGAGGAAGAGGAAGAGGAGAAAAGGGAGGGGGAGGAGGAAGAGGAGAAAAAAGGAGGAGGAGGAGGAGGAGAAAAAGAGGAGGAGGAGGAGGAGAAAAAAGGAGGAGGGGAAAAAAGGAGGAGGAGAAAAAAAGAGGAGGAGGAAGAGGACACTGGAGTCCTTGGTGCTCTCTGAACTGATTATGTTACCTAATTTAGTGGGTTGCAGAAGAAGAGGAAGGAAGAAAGGAAGGAAGGAAGGAAGGAAGGAAGGAAGGAAGGAAGGAAGGAAGGAAGGAAGGATCTAAAAAGAACCAAACAAAAGATATTAAATAGTACAAAGAAAAGCCATTACAGAAACACAGAAGAGGGGAAATGGTTGGGTTCTGCGATTGTACAATTTTCTCTTATGTAAAACAACAACATTGATCAAAAATTGTACCTAAATACTGAGGGAAGGAGGAAGAATGTCCTAGGTTTTTCAATATGCATTAACAGAAACGCGGCACAGATTTTACAATAAATAATAGCATAAACTACAGCCTGACTTCCCTTAATTAGACGGGATATCAACACAACTTCAATAACTGGCAAACAACAATGCATTTAAACTGGTCACATGGCTAATTTGCTTTTAGATGCAATCTGTTGTAAGTTAGTCCTTGTGGCTGAGTCAGCATACACTACCACTGACTGTAGACCTTGACTATAGCTGCAATAATTGTGCGACACAAAGACATTTTTTTCCCACTTTCTCCAGGAAGCTGCTGCTGAAATCAATCAATGGCAAAACCAACTTTGCTTTGTAATGCCTCAACAGATTGGTGAGAGGGACAAAGAGGTCACCTGGAACATTTCAGGCAAGTCTGCAAAGCTCATTTTGTCAACAGTTTACATTCATCAAGATGCCAAGATGTATTGATAACGGACCTCTGCTCCTCATCACCAAAACCCCAAAGGAGTAATTTTGGCATCACAAAAGTGGAGAGGAGGGTGTTAATAGCAAAGCTCTTTGGGACAGAACTTCCATTACTGCTGGAAGGTTACCCAAAGGAAAATTCAGAGAGGAATTCTTTTGAAATTTCTCCATGAAATATCTGAGGAATATTTGGGGAAGACCAAAGTATACTAATAGCAAGATGAGGACATCTTCCTTCTTCCTTTTCTTCTTCTTCTTCTTCTTCTTCTTCTTCTTCTTCTTCTTCTTCTTCTTCTTCTTCTTCTTCTTCTTCTTCTTCTTCTTCTTCTTCTTCTTCTTCCTCCTCCTCCTCCTCCTCCTCCTCGTCCTCCTCCTCTTCCTCTTCCTCTTCTTCTTCTCCTCCTCCTCCTCCTCCTTCCTCCTCTTCCTTCCCTCCTCCTCTTCCCTCCTCCTCCTCCTCCTTTTTTTCGCCTTCTCCTCCCTCTCCTTTCCCATTATCCAAATGACAATGATATCCATTCCTCGCTAGGCATAAAATCAGACTGAGTATTTTGAAAACCACATTAGGAAAGTCATCCCCATCCTTTTTAACATACATGTGACACTCTAGAAGGCGATTCTAGACTTCCTAATCCTAATCAACAAAAGTATTGATGTACTAATTCAGGGTCTGATGACAGTAACGGATGGAAAAGCAGCTGATCTAAGGATTTCAGCAGCTGAATTCAGAGCTGCCTTCCACTTTGATCCTCCATCTTTCTTTCCACATGGGGGTTGGGGGAGGGATGAGAGAGTATGAAAGTTGTCTTCTTCAGGGTCCAATGCAAAGACACTGCGGTCTTCTGAAAGCTTTGTAGCTACAAGAAGGAGGAGAACTTCAGGATGGTGAGCTGAGGAGTGATTTGAGTTCCTGAAAGTGAAAAACCAGTTTCCCTCCAGATTGTATGACTTGTGCCCTCATCAAACTGGCTCAGTGTGAACAGAGAGACCATGGCACCCATGGTCAAGCTCTTTGTGGAAGCAATCTGTCCCCTTTCCTTCCTTTTTGTTTAAAAAATCCATTAAAATGCTGCTACTCCGGGAGTCATTGACCTGTCACTTCATTCTTAGGTCTGTTCCCGTGCAATTGGCATCTTTCCAGCCCATCCTGAAGTCTTTTTCCGAATTATTTCAACTAGAGTACTTCCAAGAGTCCGGTTAGAGTGTGCACAAAAGCTGTCTCTGCGGTAAATCCAGCTGCCACGCATTTCAAAACACAGAAAAGTGATTTGGGTCAGGTTTTGCACCTGAATTAGATGATTTAAAATGTTTTTTTTCCCCAGGATGAATAATGCACCGACTATTAAACAAAAAGGAAGTGACAGCTGCTCTCGTCAGATAAATGCATTGAGCAAGGTGCAATAGAGTGAGCTCTTTGCTTGACCAGCAAAAATAGCATCTCTTCCTTTATAAGATACAGGAAGTTATGGCCATTGTAGATCCTGTTTATTAAGGACAGATGGGAGGGGGGAGGCCTCTGCACAGCCTTCTCCATCCAAATTGATATTGATGTTCTATAGAAGTTTGGACAGGAGAGCGTTTGGCTCAACTTTCCACTTAAAACCATCCCTCTCCGAATACTGGGAGTCCTTGATTTACAACCACAACTGAGTCCACAATTTCTGTTGTTAATTTCTGAGATATTTTTAAGTGAATTTTGCTCACATTTCTTTGCTGACAGTTGTTAAGTAAATCTGTTGTGGCCTGTTGGCTGTCGGCCCTTCCAACAGCTGAATCGGAGGAGGAGGAGGAGGAGGAGGAGGAGGAGGAGGAGGAGGAGGAGGAGGAGGAGGGGGAGGAGGAGGAGGAGGAGTGGGAGTCAGGGTCAGCATCAAGGCAACCTGAGAGTTCCGAGGGGGAAGAGGGAGCGGAGCTGGCAGAGAGAGAGAGAGAGAGAGGCAGAGCCTGGGCCATCCATCAGCCCTCAGATGGCGAATCAACAGCCCCCAGGTCTGGAGGTGGCTGATGAGGAAGAGGAGGAACAGCTGGGTCCAGTGCCTGACGCACAGATGTTCAGAAGGCAGAGGAGAGGAGAGCAGTAGAAATCTATGGGCCAGCTCTTCCTCACAATGGAAGAGCCACCGCTGCTAGTAAAGCCCCACCCTAGCTCTGGGGATAAAAGTCAGGGGGTGGAGATGAAGAGGTGTGGCAGACAACTATTCATCTTCCTACTCGAAGGACTTGTTAGCCTGCGGTGAGAAAGAAACTTTTTACCAGGATTGCTAGTGCTCCTAATAAAAGAATCATTGATTTAACTTCAGAGGGTTTGTTGAGTTTGGGGAGCTGGATCAGAACAAAATCACTGCAGTTGATAAGTTAGAAACTTGGTTGTGAAATGAACCTGGCTTCCCCATGGACTTTGCTTGTCAGAAGATCGCAAAAGGGGTGCACGTGACCTTGGGACACAGCAACGGTCATAAGTATGAACCAGTTGCCAAGCGTCTGAATTTTGTTCATATGATCACGGGGATTCTGCAACAGTCATAAGTGTGAAAAACAGCCGTAAGTCCCTTTTTTTGGTGCCATTGTAACTTAGAACTGTTGTAAATCGAGGACTATCTGTACATCTCACTCAAAATACAATTTCCAGTCCAAATCGTAGGTGTTCCTTCTTCGATCTAATTGCTCCTGACAATGTGAGCCATGGTATTTAAGGTTCTTCTGAAAAGTCTA
Source organism: Pantherophis guttatus (assembly GCF_059756535.1). Taxonomy (NCBI): domain Eukaryota; kingdom Metazoa; phylum Chordata; class Lepidosauria; order Squamata; family Colubridae; genus Pantherophis; species Pantherophis guttatus. The sequence goes on along the minus strand of NC_142068.1, from coordinate 90,877,306 downwards.
TTCTTTTGTGAAAGCACCAGTAAAAGATCAGAAGTAATTCGTACATAAGTTGCTGTAGTAATAGTAGTACTTTTAATTGCTAAGTGGCCCACAGCTCAATGGATAGAAAGCTAAAAGCAAAGCACCTGAGGGAAGATTGATCCATCACATAACAAAGTTGAGGGGATCAATCGGACCAACAGAACACAGAATCATAGGGCTGGAAGCAACCTTAGAGGTCTTCTAGTTCAACTCCATATATAAGGCAGGAGACCTTATAGTATACCATCTTAGTCAAAGAGTTGTCCAGTCTATTTTTGAAAATCTTCAGTGATGAACGTCCTAAAGGTGCTTTTTCAGGAGGCAACTGGACTTCCTTGTTTTTTTTTCTTTTGAAGACGTTTCGCTTCTCGTCCAAGAAGTTTCTTCAGCTCTGACAGAATGGTGGGGAATGGAAGGATTTATACTCCTTGAAGACAGCTGGTCATTTGCATCCTTTTAGAGGGTCCTTGAAGCACTTGAAGGTTTACCTGTGTCCTCAAGAGTCACCTGAGTGGTGCTCCTGGTTCCTGTAGTCTGCCATTTTTTCCTCTGGAAATCCATTCCTACTCCCACACCATTCAAAGGGTGGTTCATCCCACATTGTATAGCTAAGAGTCTGTAGAGATTCTCAGTCATCCAGTTTATACAGACCTCCAGTGATGAAGCACCCACAACTCCAGGAGGGAAGCATTGAGTAACTGTTCTCACTGTCACAAAATTTCTCCTTACTTCTAAGTTGGAACTCTCCTTTCAACCATTCCTTCTTGCTTTGCCTCTGAATAAGTCAATCCCCTCTTCTCTGTGACAGCTTCTCAAGTACTGCAAGACAGTTATCATGTCCCCCCTAATCAATGGTGGGATTAAAATAATTTAACAACTGGTTCTCTGTCCTAATGACCGGCTGGGTGGCTGTGGCCATGATAGGCGTGGCCAGGGGGTGTGACAGGCAGCACTCAGTCTCCTGCACCCCCCTGGGATCAAAAACGGGGAATGGGGAGGCTACCCCCCGCCCCATGCCCTGTTTTGGGCCTAGTAGGCCTCCCTGCAGCCTCCTGGGAGCAAAAACAAGGCTCATGGGGACTCCTGGAAGGGAAGGGGCGGGGCCAGCCAGCAATTTAATAACTAGTTCGCCAGAACCGGCCCGAACCAGCTGAATCTCACCACTGCCCCTAATCCTTCTCTTCAATAAACAAGACATACCCTAGATCCCTCAACCGTTCGTCATACAATTTAGCTTCCAGATCCTTTTATTACTTTGGTCGCTCTTCTCTCCATGCTTCCCCAGGGTCTCAACATCCTTTTTGTATCATGGTGACCAGAATTGGATGCAGTATTCCACACATGTGATATAAAGCAGTATTATCACATCCCGTGATCTTGACGTTATCCCTCTGTTTGTTTGTTTTTTTGTTTTTTGTTTTTTGTTTTATTTATTTATATGCCACCCTTCTCCGGAGACTCAGGGAGGCTTACAATGCGTTAAACAATAGCCTTCATACTTTTGTATATTTTATACAAAGTCAGCTTATTGCCCCCACAAACCGGGTCCTCATTTTACCTACCTTAGAAAGGATGGAAGGCTGAGTCAACCTTGAGCCTGGTGAGAATTGAACTCGCAGTTAATTGCAGGCAGCTGGAAGCTAAATACTATCTTTAACAGTAGCATTAGTCTGCTGCGCCACTCAGGCTCCTGTTGACGCAACCCAGCATTGTGTTGGCTTTTTTAGCAGCTGTAGCACATTGTTGGCTCATACTTCAATGGTGATCCACTAGGACACCCAGATCTCTTTTCACCAATCTGATAAGCATGGCCCATTCTCTATTACAATGAACGGTGAGAGATATAAGATTAAAATTTTGGTTCTGCTATGTGGATGTAGCTACTTTAAAAAAAATATTCATGGCTTTTCTAGTATTGAAGTGGCTTTCAGGTCACAGTTGAAATAATTAACATACGTGAACTTTAGTTGTCCTAATTATTCATGGACCCAATTACAAGGAATAAAAATATATTATTTTCATTCACACAGAAAGTCTAAATCAGTATTCGATTCTTGTCATTATATAGATAAATCTGATTTCCTCTGTTTGCCTCAGCTTCTCAATCCCCCCTTAGAAAAATTTAATAAAAATCAAATTAAAGCACCATGGCTATGCGTTGCTTTAATTTTGTTCACGTCTTGCCAACTGAAGACTAATGCCTGTAATTTATTATTAATGTATCATTACAATATATAATAATACAGAACTTATTATTAATATGTTTGGCAATATATTAATATTATGTATTATAATTACTCATAAATTAGCAAACAATGTATTCTATTATACATATTTTACTACATGCATAGTAAATAATATGCATAATAAACCACTCTTCACTGCTGAAGTCAAACCGCAAAGTTATCCATTGCAAATTAATAATAAGAAAGATAAATTCAGTAAAATGTAAGGTGAAGTAAACATTAAAAATGAAAACAAATGGAAAAAAAAATAGATAAAATGGGACATTAGCCACAGATTAATTCTGCCCCTTGTGTGAGGAATATAAACCCATAACCTATTGGTTACACAACAGTTAAAAGTTTACACCATTGGCTTCCTAATGGCCATCCTGTAACTACCACACAAAAACTGGCTACATCCATGTTTCGGAGAGCATGTCAAATAAAATAAGGTGGATATTTCAGCAGACCAGATGGAATAAGTTGGCAAAAAAAAATATAATAACTTTCCCTATGTACTTTTCTGAGTCTGATCAATGGCTCAGTAACAGTAACAGTAACAGAGTTGGAAGGGACCTTGGAGGTCATCTAGTCCAACCCCCTGCTCACACAGGAGACCTATACTAGGGATTCGAACCGCCGAACTGCTGACCTTTCTGATCGACAAGCTCAGTGTCTTAGCCACTGAGCCACCTAGTCAGGCTCAGACACTGTCCTTTTCAAGAAACATAACAGCATAAGGAGGCAGGATCATCTCCTGCCATCCTTCCATCGTCCGGCGCGTTCACACAGAGCGGGCCTCCTCAGGGTGCCATCAGCCAGACAATATCAGCTGGCGGCCCCCAGGGCAAGAACGTTCTCTGTGGGAGTGCCGACCCTCTGGAATGGGCTGCCCACCGGCCTCAGGACAGCCCCTGACCTCCTCTCCTTCCACCACGAATTGAAGACGTGGCTTTTTCACCAAATGGGCTGAATCCGTAGGGGTGATTTTTAATAATTTTAATTAAATTTTTAATTAATTTTAAATTGACTTTGAAGTTTATGTAATTGTTTTGTTCCTTCTTGTAAGCCACGCTGAGTCCTTTGGGAGAAGGGCGGCATATAAATTACATAAATAAAATAAATAAATAAGGTATAAGCCAGCCCAAACCTGGCTAGAGGTAGATCCAAGGTGACTTTAGCATCTTGATTTCATATGAAATCAAAGCAGCCATTTTGGAATGTGTCGTCAGTGTTCAAATATTTGTTGGGGAAAGATGGACTACCAGGGTTGGAGCCACGGCAACATATCGTGATTCCGATGCGATACTTGCTGGTGACCTCAACACCAGAGTGGGTCCCAGTGACCAAATTCTTTTTTTTAAATAAGTTTTTTATTTATTTTTTATTTTTTACAAACATCAAATCAATGCGTGAACAGTGTGGCACAGGGATGAAATCCAGCAGGTTCTGACAGGTTCTGGAGAACTGGTAGTGGAAATTTTGAGTAGTTCGGAGAACCGGCAATTTGGATTTTACCACTAATGTGGCACCTGGGCGTCATACATTCTAATACAAATAAAACTAGTAAAATTCATCATAATTATTAGATTCAATCAACTTGTATATTTCTAATAATGATACACAATTATAATAAGTTGCAATCTGTCATTATTCAATTATTCCATGTTTTCTCTTGTTACTTTTGTTTTATTATAGAAAAATGAATACACTAACATTCCCCCTTATTTATCATTTATCACTTATTCTAACTTTTAATCATATCATCTTTTACTAAAAACATTTTCCTTCTATCCTACCTAACATCTAGTCATGTCACCTACCTAAAAAAAAAAAGAAAAAGAAAAGAAAAGAAAAAGAGAGAGAAAAGGAACAGCAAATCAAAACAACAACAGAAAAGAAGAATCATCTAGCCATCGTCTCTTGCCCGTTTCAATACTTTAATTGCTATGCTTTTTTTAAAAAAAAACTCCCAAATTCCTCTCCTAGATCTCTATCTCTGTAAGAATCTGTTTCTTGGCTATTCAATCTAGGTATTTCAATCTAGGTCAATCCAGTGACCAAATTCTATTCTCCCATTAGAATGGTGAATCTCCTCCAGCTAATGGTCTGAATTGCACCCAACCCATGTCAAAAGTTACGAGGATTAATTATCAGGGCTGGTGGTTGATGCCGACGCTTTCAGATTCTAAAGAGAAATGCATATTTGGGTGTTGGCGTGGGGCTAATACTATTGAATATGTTACATTGACTTTCAAATTAATTTCCAGAGATTTTTATCTTTACAATAACCACTTCATAATTATTGTGAAACCTGCTGACTAACTCCCGAGACATTTAGAAATGTTATCTTTGTAATTGTGCTTTAAGATATGCATTATTCCTCATCGCTTCAGTAACAGAACGTGAACTAAAGCGAATCAACTTGCTTGAGATGGGCGGCTACAGAAATCGAGTGAATGAATGAATTGATGAATGAATGAATGAATGAACGAACGAACGAATGAACGAATGAACAAATCCTCTCCATCAAAATCATATTTTTTACTCACAACAAAAACAGACAGTAAGCTGCTCAGAGTTGGCTCTAGATTAGATGGACAGCACATCAATCAATCAATCAATCAATCAATCAATCAATCAATCAATTAATATTCAGAAACAGCTGAGAAGTATTTCCTTATTTCACTAAAGTATAAGAAAAGGAAGGAGATATAATACAATCAGATTTGCAAGATTCTGTCATTATAGCCAATCTCAACAGAAGTAGTTTTAGCTAGGTAGTCCCTGATTTACAACAGTTCATTCAGTCGCTGTTCAAAGTTACAATGACACTGAAAAACGTGACATGATCATTTTTCACAGTTATGCTGCATCCCCATGATCATGTGATCAAAATCCAGATGCTTGGCAACTGGTTCATACTTATGACCCTGGCTGTCTCCCAGGGTCATGTGATCCTCTTTTACAACCTTCTGATAAGCAAAGTCCACGGAGAAGCCAGATTCATTTAACAACCGGGTTACTAACTTATCAACTGCAGTGATTCCCTTATCAATGGTGGCAAGAAAGATTGACAAAATTTATTTATTTATTATTTATTTATTTATTAGTTTGATTTATATGCCGCCCTTCTCCAGAGACTCAGGGCGGCTTACAATGCTTTTAAGCAATAGTCTTCATACTTTTGTATATACCCGCTTAATAGGGCTTTTGCCCCCCCCCCCCCAAGTGGTGTTCTATTTTATACAAAGTCAGCTTATTGCCCCCACAAACCAGGTCCTCCTTTTACCTACCTCGGAAGGATGGAAGGCTGAGTCAACCTTGAGCCTGGTGAGAATTGAACTTGCAGTAATTGCAGGCAGCTGGCAGCTAAATACTACTTTAACAGTAGTTTAGTCCACTGCACCACCAGGCTCCTTATTCACTTAACAAATCCCACTTAACAACAGAAAATTTGGGCTCAACTGTGGTCATAAGTCGAGGACTACCTGTATTTCCATAATCAGAAGATTCTATCCTATGATTTGAGAACATCAAGGCTGATCTAGAACAGGCAAACCAGCTCCTAAAGGTATACCAGATTTTTTATATATATACTGAATTTCTGTATCTTTCAAAACAATAGTCAAGTTAATACAATCTTAGTACAATCTGAAATCTCAGTTAGGCAATGTTGTCTGATTATCAAAAACTATACAGGATTAGAGCAAGGGTGAAATGCTCCCGGTTTGGACCGGATCACCTGATCCGGTAGCGATGGTGGCAGGTGGTTCGGAGAACTGGTAGCAAAAAACAGCTCGCGTGCCCACAGAGAGGGCTATGTGTGTCATAGGTTCACCATCACAGCTATAAAATCTTCAAATGCAATCAGTTTGACTACTTGAGTAGATTTGAATATACATCAACAGCTCTGTCTGTATTGAAAGATTATGGAGTTATCTGGAGTATAGTTCGATGCTAATAGAGAACTGTTAAATGGCCAGACAGCTATCCCCCATCATAGAATCTTAGCTTTGGCTATCATGTATCACATTCATGTTTTAAATAAGGAAGTGAAATTAAAAACAAAACAAAACAAAACCACGATCACTATTTATTTTTGTTTTCATCGACCCTCGAATCTTTCATGGTAGATTTTTGAATGAAAGCAATTGACCGGAATTATGAAGGAGAATTGAATGGAAGGAAGAGGATGATTGCTTTCATTACCTTAAACTTAAAATGCAGTATTTGGGCATTTGTTCAGCATTTTTTTTAAAATTGATTTGTCTATTTCTATGTTGCATGATTCAGGGCAGGTTAGAAGCACTGATGAAATACCAGGCCTTTGCAGATTATCAGTTCATCTGAGGTTTAATATATTGTTATCTGTTTTGTGCTCTTGGGAAAACACGAACAAAACAAAGGAACAACAACAACAATAAAAATACACGGTCAGAAAGAAGTGCTCTTAGATGCTTTTGAAATTGGAGGGATGTCGACCAATGCCATAAGGATTTTTGTGCAAAGGTTAAACAGATCTTCACAAAATCTTCCCCTTACTATTATTATCCCCTCCCCCACTTTTCTCTGCCCTGAAAGGTGTTGCTTCGGCATTGTATGACATTCCCATTGATATAATCTTGTGGACAAAGCAAAGATGCTTCTCAAAACATCCTCTTTTGCATCCAAGCACGAAGCGACGCGACCTCTGGCAATGCAAAGCGTAACCAAACAACTTTATCGTTATCCGCGGCGAGAATTCTACGGATGGGAGCAAGGAGGTGAAACGCAGTGAGATTCTCTCCCCAATCGACCTCGGTTTTCTGGCGCCCCAGATTAGCTTTTGTTCCTCCGTGTGCTACACCAAAGCCCCATCTTCCCAATCAGCAGGTTTAACCGTCAAGCAAGCTGATGGAAGGTCCCTTTGAATTACTGAGTGAGAGATATTCTTCCTGCCATTTCCTGTCCCCTTAAGGCACCGTGGAGGAGAAGTATTATAGGGCAGTCCTTACCTTGGGAATTAGCCTGCAAGACCCCAATGCTGTCATCAAACTGCATAGATTTGATGTTGAGTGACGCCAAGATGCATTCCTTGTCCTGCAGCGAAGTGTCATCAATATTATTCTGATTGGCTGACAGGATGACGCACATGTCACAGAGGTTGATGTTGACAGCTCTTAAATCAGCTCGGCTTAATGGTGTACCCTTCAGCGGAGAAAAGAGGGGGGAGGGGAGAGAGAGAGAGAAAGAGAGGAAAGAGGAAGGGAACGAAAGAAAACAAATTAAACAGCGAGAAGCAGCTTTGGGAAATGATTTAACAAGTATCCTTTTTTTTTTTTAATGCTCTGACATTAAGAGGGTCTAACTTGTGTGCCAGGGAATAGAGGGAACGCGCTCCTCGGAAAGGGTGGCTGGCGCTGATGGCAGCATTTTAAGTCTTAAGACTCAATACTCAGTCAAGCGATTGCTAACGAACAAGGAGCAGGGATGATGGGAAACTTTTGGCATCGTGCCTGCCGCTTACAACCCCTCTCAATGTCTGTTTGTCTCCTGGAGCAACAACTGTCCTTCGAAGCAGGCTGAGGGGCATGTCCAGATACCCACTTCTGGAAATGCTGGACTTGTGCCAGTGATATGGAAAAGAATGAATCCCTTATAGAAGCAAACTAACACTATCTACCTGCAGTATTTATCTATCTATCTATCTATCTATCTATCTATCTATCTATCTATCTATCTATCTATCTATCTATCTATCTCTGTCTGTCTATCTATCTATCTATCTATCTATCTATCTATCTATCTATCTAATCTGTCATCCGTCTGTCTGCCTATCTGCCTACTTACCTACCTATCTTATCTTTCTATCTACCTACAGTATCTATTTGTCTGTCTGTCTGTCTGTCTGTCTGTCTGTCTGTCTGTCTGTCTGTCTGTCTGTCTGTCTATCTATCTATCTATCTATCTATCTATCTATCTATCTATCTACCCACCTACCCACCTACCTACCTACCTACCTACCTACCTACCTACCTACCTAACCACCCAGATTCTCATGTGAAAGGTTCAGGTTGACTACATTATTATGTTCTACCTACACTACAGGAATCTCCCCAGACTGCTTGCCTTCCTTTGAGAACTGATAACATATCATGGAATTTAGGAAGGGTAAGGCTTAAGTCTCCTGCAGCAAAGCAAGGATTCAAGGTTAGTTCCGCACTTGATTCCTCCTCCTTGGAGTTTCTCCTCCCTCTCTCTCTCTCTCTCTCTCTCTCTCTCTCTCTCTCTCTCTCTCTCTCTCTCTCTCCCCGTCTCTCTCTGTCTCTCTCTCCCTCCCTCCCTCTATAGAAAGAGAGATCCCCCAAAACAGTACCTGTAGCAAGTTTTACCTTTTTCTAAGCAACCCCACCACGACATTTGCTTAAAGAAAGTTAGAGTTCATTCAGGAGAGGAAACAGACACTAAATTAATGAGCACCAATATACACTGGGGGTTTTTTGGCAGCGAAATTACTAATTGGACCATCTAGCAAAACATGATGATGTCCTTCTTAGTGTTTATATGCGTTGGACAATGTTTATAATGCACACCTCAAATTACTCAATGATTTAAACATTACAAACAGGATGACTTCCTCCAGACAGGTGTGCAAATTCGGTAGAGAATTAGAGCTACGAGGAACACAGCCCAGGCCTATTGATGTGACAAAGACACACACACACACACACACCTAATTTGTGATGGTTATCTCCCATTTTGCATCCCTCCGTTTTATGACAAGTGGGATAAAGAAGAGGATTGCTTCGGCTTCAAAGACCGTATGAAACAGACCAGCCAAATATTTCATGACAGATTTCAATTTGGATTATATTTGTTTTGTTTTACCCTTTATTCTGCTTATTTTTGTAAGTTGCCCTTTTAGGGTGAGGGGAAAAAAAACCCCCAAACTTAGTATTCAAAGAAAATATTTAATGGGCACCTGGTGGTGATTTTCTTCCTGGCCTTGGGTAAAAGGCAACCTATTATGAAATTTGCATTATCGTGAGCAGCGAGGCATAAATCGTGAGGAATTGGGGGCTCTTCAATTCTGTCCTGATTTAGAGATAAAGGAATTGATCTCCTTTCATTCTGTTATTCCCTTAAGAAAGAGATGAGATCTCCCTATTGGTGCATTAGGTAGAAGAAAGCCAGCAGATCAAATCTTTTCACAGATCTGGGCAAAGGCAAAGAGTTCGGGTAGACAGACAAACAATACAAAATGTTTTCAAAGGTTTCATAGGCATAAATAATGCCATGACTAATAATTGCCCTGCTGTCAAGAAAAATCACAACATCAAAGCTGGCTGTATGCAAGGCGCTCGGGCAAGTGTTCAATGAGCAACATTGCTAACATTTCTGATAGCCGCTGAAATTCATCCTTGACAAGGGACGGACCACATCGGCAAATTTCCTCTAATAAGGTCTCTCAGGGTTTGGTTTTCATAGCTACAACAAACAGGGAAAGGCCAGGTCCTCAGGCTTATAACGAGTCAAGAACAAAACAATGAAACCCAAGATCAAAGGAAGGGAAGGGAAGGGAAGGAAAGGAAAGGAAAGGGAAGGGAAGGGAAGGGAAGGGAAGGGAAGGGAAGGGAAGGGAAGGGAAGGGAAAGGGAAAGGAAAGGAAAGGAAAGGGGAAAGGGAAAGGGAAAGGGAAGGGAAGGAAATGAAAGAGGAAGGAAGGAAGGAGAGGGAGGGAGGGAAGAAGAGGAAGAGGGAGAGATGGAGAGAGGAAAGAAGGAGACAGATGGTGAGTTAGGAAAGAAGTGAAGGAAGGAAGCAATGAGAGGGAGGGAGAGAGGGCGGAAGGAAGGAAGACAGGAAGGAAGGAAGACAGTGCCTTGGGAAGAAAGAAAATAAGAAGGAAGGAAGCAATGAGAGGGAGGGAGGGAGGGAGAGAGGAAGGAAGGAAGGAAGAAACAAGCAATGAAAGAGAGGGAGGGAAGAAGGGAAAAAGGGAGAACGGAAGAAAGACTAATTTGGGAAGAAAGAAGGGAGATAGGAAGGAAGGAAGCAATGAGAAGGAGGGAGAGATGGAGGTATGAATGATGGAGACACAGTGAGTTATGAGGGAAGTGAGGCAGGAAGGAAGCAGTGAGAGGGAGGGAGGGAAGGAGGAAGACAGTGTCTTGAGAAGGAAGGAAGGAAGGAACGGAGGGAGGGAGGGAGGATGGATGGATGGATGGATGAAAGGGAAGGAGTTAGGAAGGATCAGGTTCCTGGACTTACTGGTAAAATGGAGACCTTGGGGAAGTTATGCATGGTCTCCCATTCCCTCCTTAAATATTCCAGGGAGCCCACAAAGACGATGTGTTTGAGCTCGTGGTAGTGGAAATTGCTTGCTCGGAGTGGCATCACAAAATTTCTCAGTCCTATCAGCGCCGACGTCATATCTCCAAATATACAAACCACCACGTGGCCGCTGAGGACGGTCATGGCAGCTTCACTTCGGGTCTGGGGAAAAGAAAAACCAGAACAAAATTGGGAAAGGGGGAGTTAGAAGAAATGAAGAGTTTTCAATGCCAGCAAGATTCATCAGTGGAAAACAAGCACTCCTGTGCATACAAGAGCATGAGAACACAAGGAAATTGCTTTTACCTTTTCACCTCAGTAATATCTAACAGAGGATTAAATGCTCCAAGCTTAGAAAAAAAACAGAGTTTGGAAGGCAAAGAATACGGTAGCTAGATGTACCTACAGGTAGTGCTCAACTTACAACAGTTCATTTAGTGACCATTCAAAGTGACAATGGCACTGAACAAAGTGACTTAGGACTGTTTTTCACACTTAACGACCGTCGCAACATTCCCACGGTCCCGTGGCCAAAATTCAGACGCTTGGCCACCGGTTCGTATTTATGACCGTCGCTGTGCCTCAAAGCCATGTGCGATCCCCTATTGCAACCTTCTGACAAGCCAACGGGGGAAGCCACAATTCCCTTCACAACCGGGCGACTCACTTATCAACTGCAGTGATTCACTTAACAACTGAGGCGAGAAAAGTCGTAAAGTGGGGCAAAATTCACTTAACAAATTTCTCAACCTCAGCAACAGAAATTTTGGGCTCAATTTTGCAGTCGTAAATCGGGGAATGCCTGTAGAATCCCACATGGCTAGTGTAGAACACGGGTCTCCAGACCTGACAGCTTTAAGACTTGAGGACTTCAACTCCCAGAATTCCCCAGCCAGCCATGTTGAAGTCCACACATTTTAAAGTTGCCAAGTTCAGACAATCCTGGTACAGAAGATATGAGCCAGGTCTTCAAAATATATAAACTCTATTACATTCACAGACTACCCAGGAATGGGGTAAGAAGCTGTGGTGGGTTGCTCCCGGTTCAGTCCAGTTCTATAGAACCGGTAATAAAACCGGCAGGAGGCTCCGCCCACCTGTCATGGCATCATCAAGGGTGATCTGCACATGCACAGAAGCTTCTGCGCACGCTCCCACTGTGAACTGGTAGTAAAGGTAAGTGGAACCCACCCCTGGTCAGATGGGATGACATTGGGGTGCCAGAACATAAATAACAAGTGGCTCTTTGATCACACCATTATAACAATCATATTGAATTTTTTTTTTTGGCCATCTCCTGTGAACACCTGTGAATGACACTCTCAGCTGAACTTGGCGATTAGAGATATTTGGATGGGGAGGGGGGTATCATTTGTAAGAAAGATCCACTGATAAAAAGGAAACATTTCTGTCATCTTGTAAGATTAGTCTTATAACTCTGGTGGAATTATTTTCAGGTCAATGCGTGTTGGAACCCCTTCAAGTGCGATGAAGTTATGAACGTCAATGCTCTGATTACACGGTTGAACTAGCAATATCTTGCAAATCTGAATCTCCTTGCATCCGCTAAATCCAAATTTCCTTTGGAAATACTATGGAATGGAACAGACTCTGAGAATAATAATAATAATAATAATAATAATAATAATAATAATAATAATAATAATAATAATAATAATAATAATAATAATACCTTAACAGTTCCTAGGTCCTTGGTTAGGACTCGAGCTGCTGAGCTATTAACCAGCCTCAAAGGCTGTGAATCTCACTAAAGATTAGCTAATAATAATAATATATTTTATTCATTAAACATGAAACTCAATCAACTGAACATTTAAAAATGCATCACAAATACCATTGACTGGTGCTAATGGTTGATACGGGTTGCTGCCAGCGTCCTAGGTATCAACCAAGTACCTTCTTGAGATGTACGATGTTCCAAGTAGTGCAGTTTTTTGCAGTTCCACTGGTGTTGTTGCAGGAAGCTGCAATTTGTTGATGTATCTTATAAAATTCTTGGACATGTGCTCCGATGACAATGGGTATCACGGTTACATGTGTCATCCATAATCGCATAGTTTCGATGGCCAGGTCACAATATTTTGTTATTTTTATCTATCTATCTATCTATCTATCTATCTATCTATCTATCTATCTATCATTATTATTATTATTATTATTATTATTATTATTATTATTATTATTATTATTATTATTATTATTAGCACCAAGACACTTCCAGGTTGAAAGGATTAGCCAGCAACATCACCATTGTTTGGGGGACGCCCACTTGAGGGTTCCTTTCATGACCCCTGCAGGAGCTGGAGAGGAGGACGAGAACTCAATCCCATAGCTCTGGGTCTCAAACGTGGGCTTGCTAACTTCCTGCCCAGCGTTCCAGACGCTCGAGCCACTGTGCTCCTACCATGAGATTAAATGAATACAATTAAAGCTGAGAGCCACTGCTTATCGTTTCAAGAGAGATGAAGCTGATAGGATTCAACAGCTATCATTTGCGATTTGCAGGCCTGGTGTTGTAAAATTGCCTTAAGGAGGCAGGTTGTTCATTGAAATGTTTAAAAATGTGACTATTTCAAGTGCAGTTTGCATATGTTGCTATGAAGTCCTTCCTCTCTCCCTCTCTCCCTCCCCCTTCCTTTCTTCCTCTTCCTTCCTTCCTTCCTCCCTCCTTCCTTTTCTTTCCTTCCTTCCTTCCCTCCCTCTCACTCTCTCTCTATATATGTATATGTACATGTATACAAATATACATAAGCATACATATACATATTAATTAATTAATTAATTAATTAATTAATTAATTAATTAATTAAATCATATTTATATGCCACCCTTCTCCCGAAGGACTCGGGGTGGCTCACAAAGATAAAAACCACAGAACAATAAGTTAATAAGTTAATTTAAGTTAATTAAAATAATCCAATTAAAACCCTTAGAGAACTAAATATATATACTATATATATAACACTATATATATATATCTACACACACACAGTGGCAAATCTAGTAAACGGATCTTCACTCAAAACCAGACATGAAGGGAACTTCTAATGTCATTTTTTTTTAACCATGCAAACTTCGTGAAGTGGAACATTAAGGTCATTAAGCGTCCTCTCTGTTTAAAATATACTTAAAATATTCTAGCTGACATCTGTCGCCCTCAGTTATTTAACAACGTATGGAGGACTTGTCCCTGGTGGTCTAATGAACACTGTGGCATGCATATCAATTTGAGCCATTTTTGAATCCAATTCTTAACAGTTTACTCAGTGGAACTGGCTGGTTTATTGATCGCTCAAATGCCAATACTGCAATTCCAGACAATGTCATGGTTATTATACAAACTCCCCTGAGAACGGGGAGGAACAAGGTTCTGCCATATGATCGTTAGACTAAACCAGAGCTGTCACTATTATTGGTTGTGTTACTCAGCGGTCCAGGGAAATCTCAGAAAATCAAAATCTACCCCCACTAAATAAAGGGAAAATCCAGCAGGATTCGGTGTCACGCAGCCGCAGGGTTAGTTGCGACGTGTAAGAGTTGGTGGTGCGACGCACAGGCAGAGGGACATAAGTGGCGCAAATGTTCACTAAATCTAACGGAGTAAGACGTAATGGGGTAATTAGATTAGATGAATCAAGTCGGTTTGATGGCTGTCCCCAACCCGAAATCCAGGGGATCCTAAGCAGAATCTTTACACATCCTAGCTGATAGGAGGTGACCTCGGAGAAACGCCACACTGGATGGCACCTCTGGATAAATGCGAAATAAACATAGCTCTCAATCACTGGATAATGAAGGCAAAAAGAGGGAGAAACATCCCTACCATACAGCACATTAAAATGACACAAGAGGACAAATGCCGTCTCTTGAAGCTGTACATTCTCTACCCCCTACTTAGATTTGCCTTGAAAAAGGTGGGGAAAATGAAGGGTTGGGTTTTTTTTTTTTTAGCAGAAATAAATGAATGTAAGGACAAGTGCAGGGAGAAAGATACACAAATTGGGGGGGGAGGGGATTTCAGCTTTCCACACAACCTTATAAAATAGATGCCGCATGTTAATAGTCATATTTATTTATTTATTTATTTAATTTTATTTTTATACCGCCCTTCTCCTGCGGGACTCAGGGCGGTGTACAGCCGAGATAAAACATAGCATATAAAATTTAAAACCGGTTTAAAAAACAATTAAATAATTTCGGCCCAAAATTTAAAACAACCCAATTAAAACTGAATTCAATTAAAACTGAGAGGATGGGATCAAGCCAGCCCGGCTAAGTGAAATAAATAAGTTTTCAGGCCCGACGAAAAGTCCGGAGGTCTGGTATTGTACGTATCTCTGGGAGGAGGTTGTTCCAGAGGGCAGATGCTGCCACAGAGAAGGCTCTCCCCAGGGTTACCAGCCGACACTATCTGGCCGACGCACCCTGAAGAGGCCCTCTCTGTGCGAGCGAACCGGTCGGTGGGAGGCTATTGGCGGCAGAAGGCGGTCTTGCAGATACCCCGGCCCTAAGCCATGGAGCACTTTAAAGGTGGTCACCAACACCTTGAAGCGCACCCGGAAGACCACAGGAAGCCAGTGCAGCTCGCGCAGGAGAGGTGTCATATGTGAGCGCCCCGTCGCTCCCGTAATCCCCCATTATGAACGTTAATGAAAAGATTTCCTTAAACAATGATGGTTTTTTATTCTGTTGTTGTGTAGAAAGAAGAAGGAGGTCAGCCTGTTCTCCAAAGCACCTGAAGGCAGGACAAGAAGCAGCGGATGGAAACTAATCAAGGAGAGAAGCAACCTGGAACTAAGGAGAAAATTTCCTCCAGAAATTGTGGGTGCTCCATTACTGGAGGCTATTAAAAAGAGACTGGACAACCATTTGTCTGGAATGGTTAGATGGTTTCCTGCTTGAGCAAGGGGTTGGACTAGAAGACCTTTAAAGTCCCTTCCAACTCTGTTATTTTGAATCTTGAGAAAAAAAAAGTCAGACTGCTCCTTTACTGAAACTACAAGGAACCATCTGATGGTTCCAAAGAACTCATGAAAGAAAGAAAGAAAGAAAGAAAGAAAGAAAGAAAGAAAGAAAGAAAGAAAGAAAGAAAGAAAGAAAGGAGGGAGGGAGGGAGGGAGGGAGGGAAGGAGGGACGGAGGGAGGGAGGGAAGGAAGGAAGGAAAGGAGGGAGGGAGGGAAGGAAGGAAGGAAAGGAAGGAAGGAAGAGAGGGAGGGAGGGAGGAAGGGAAGGAAGGAAGGAAGGAAGGAAGAAAGAAAGGAAGGAAGGAAGGAAGGAGGGAGGGAGGGAGGGAGGGAACGAAAGGAAGGAAGGAAGGAAGGAAGGAAGGAAAGGAGGGAGGGAGGGAGGGAGGGAAGAAAGAAAGAAAGAAAGAAAGGAAGAAAGAAAGAAAGAAAGAAAGAAAGGAGGGAGGGAGGGAGGGAAGGAAAGGAGGGAGGGAGGGAGAGAGAGAGGGAAAGAAGGAAGGAAAGAAAGAAAGGAAGGGAGGGAGGGAGGGAGGGAGAGAGAGAAGGAAAAAAGAAAGAAAGAAAGAAAGAAAGAAAGAAAGAAAGAAAGAAAGAAAGAAAGAAAGAAAGAATACATGTACACACACACAGATACTATAAATATTATTTTTTGTTCTGATGAACATTTTTGGCTACAAAGTTACAAACTTTGGAAAATCATAAATGCCATTTTGGAAAAGAGGACCTGAATACGTTTTCTTTCTTTCTTATTATGATATTTGATAATATTTGTTACAGGAGAATAGCTATTTAAAGAAGACTCGGAGGGAGGAGGTGCATCTTATTCCCCCCCCCCAAGGGTTTTGAGACAACGAGACACAGAGGTATTCGATTGTACCTTAAATAATCATGTATATATTTGTTAGACTTCGATTATGTATATTTAAGCCTTAGGCAATGAATAAATGTCAAGCCGTGGTGGCGCAGTGGTTAGAATGCAGTACTGCAGGCTAACTCACTGCTCACTGCCAGCAGTTCGATCCTGACCGGCTCAAGATTGACTCAGCCTTTCATCCTTCCGAGGTCGGTAAAATGAGAACCTAGATTGTTGGGGGCAAGACAGGGGTGAAATCCAGAAGGTTCTGGAGAACCGGTAGCGGAAATTTTGAGTAGTTTGTAGAACCGGCAAATACCACCTCTGCCAGGCCCCAGAGTGGGGTGGGAATGGAGTTTTTGCAATATCCTTCCCCCAGGAGTGGGGTGGGAATGGGGATTTTGCAGTATCCTTCCCCTGGAGTGGGGAGGGAATGGGGATTTTGCAGTATCCTTCCCCTGCTATGCCCACAGAACCAGTAGTAAAAAAAATTGAATTTCACCACTGGGGCAATAGGCCAACTCTGTAAACTACTTAGAGAACCACTTAGAGAACCACTTAGAGAAAGTGGTTCTTTCTCTAAACCACTTAGAGAAGGCTGTAAAGCACTGTGAAGTAGTATATAAGTGCTATTGCTACTGCTATCAGCTGCTACTTCTAGGTTTCCTACATTTTTATGTCCTGATCAGTGGTGAAATGTAAAATTTGTTACTACCTGTTCTGTGGGTGTGGCTTGGTGGTGGTGTAATGTGACTGGGTGGGCGTGGCCAACTTTTTTTTTTTTTACTTTTAAAAAAAGTAAGAAGAGGTTGCAGAAAAATGCAGAAAAAAATGCTTTTAAAAGCCTTTGATGATCAGGCAACTCAGCTGGGATCATCAGAGGCTTTTAAAAGCATTTTTTTTCTACAAACTCTTCGGCCGAAGAAGTAATAGAAAAAAATGCTTTTAAAAGCCTCTGACGATCCCAGCTGAGCCGTGCGATCATCAGAGGCTTTTTTTTTAACTTTTAAAAGCATTTTTTCGGCCAAAGAGGTTGTAGAAAAAATGTTTTTAAAAGTAAAAAGAACAGCCTCTGATGATTGCACGGCTCAGCTCGGCAGGGGGGGGGGGGGCAGAAATTTTTGCTACTGATTCTCCGAACCACCTGCTGCCATCACTACTGGATCGGGCGATCCAGTCCGAACCAGGAGCATTTCACCCCTGGATCTGATCCATATAAAGAAGATTTTGTTCGCCTACTTGTGGCTACTATGTTGAATTTATGATCCTCTCCCTGTGGATATCTCTAAATACTTCAGTGCTGTACCTTTATACATCCTTGAATAATTAATTGCCATGTAGATAAACGGTAGCACGAAGCAGGTGCGTACATATCTCTGCTGACAACATACGACTTTGGATGACGGTAATCAAAGGTACAATATTGATCAAAGGTATCCAATAACTCATATATCACATTTTATATGCTTGTGTCGAGTGGGGTTTTAATGATTTGAAAGCGGCTCCATCAGACTGATAGCGTCATTATAGAGCATTAATTGCAAGTGACATATATGGAGAATTTAATGATCCCGTGAATTTTTCCTATGACAAATGATCGGGGGTGTATGCATTAATCAAGAAACCAAACGGCTCCATTGAATAGTTTCTAATTATCAGCTTGGCACTTGAGGGTTAATTAGTTGGGATATAGTTGTGTGATACTGTGCGCTCGTGTGGCCACAATTCTGGTCACCATAATACAAAAAAGATGCCGAGACCTTAGAGCAGTGATGGCTAACCTTTTTGCTATCGCGTGCCAAAAGTGGGGGGAGTGTGTGTGTGGGGGGTCGCTCGCACGCATGCCCACACCTATAATTCTATGCACCCTGCCTCCAATGCATGCATGTGCGACACACACACACCCGCGTGACCCCCACTTTCGGCATGCGATGGCAAGGTAAGCCCGTTTTCCGCTCTCCCCAGGCTCCAGAGCCTTTCTAGGAGACTGGGGAGGGTGAAAATGGCCTTTCCCACTCCCCCGGAGGCCCTCCTGAGGCTGGAAACAGCCTTTTTCCTGACTTCCGGTGGGCTCAAAAGGCCTGAAAATCAGCTGGCCGGCACGCGAACGCACGCCGGAGCTGAACTCGCATGCCCACTGATATGGCTCCACGTGCCACCTGTGGCATGCGTGCCATAGATTCACCATCATGGCCTTAGAGTGTATGCAAAGAAGAGGAATGGAGATCTTCCGTCTTGGACCTTGTGGCTCCATTACCTGAGCCTGTGTGATCGTCAGGAGAGGACTCCGAGAGTGAAGGAGAGGAGTTGGCAAGGCCTCCCTCTCCAGGACCCTCCTCTTTGGCAATGCCTTCGGTGTCCACCGAAGGGCAAGAGATAGGGCCGGGGCCAAGCACGTCCACGCAGCCACAGGTGGACAGTGATGAGAGTAATGAGTCTTGGCTGGATCCACGCCAGCGTCGCAGAGATAAGCGCGCGCAACAGAAGAAAAGGCGTGCCCGAGATTAGGCTGAGTCACTGGACCACACCCCACAAAGTATAAAAGGGAGCGTGGTGGCCAGTCAAGCCTTGTGATGAACAAAGCTGAAAGCTTCCACGCCATTCTGCATTGCCGAACTTTTGCTATAGACTTCGCTAGATTATCTCTGGACTTGATTGACTCTGTAATTATTGAGCTGTTTCTTTTGATGTACCAGAAGCGGGGAGAAGTTATCTCTCCTCTTTGTAAGTAATAAACTCTTGGCAGGCAGCCACTAGGTTGTTGCCAAGTTCCGTTATCATAAGGAAAAGGATTTTGTCGGCTGGTTTAGTCTTTAACTCTTCAAGAGTTACAGACTAAACCAGCCGACAAAATCCGTTTCCTGTTGGTGTGTGTGCATGTGGGACGGGGACAGAACAGGACCAAGGTTGGACTAGAAGACGTCTGAGGTCCTTTTCAGCCCTTTGATGTATGTTCTACGTTCTACAGTTACTTACTGTACTGTACTTAACAGTTTTTCCCCCCTGTTAAACCTGAAAGCAGAAACTGAAAATCAGCTCTGATTCTTCCAGGGTGAAAGGATAACCACGAAAATCATGCTAATGTAGAATGTGGTTTCTGAAAAGGCACGTGGAATATGTGTGGGCTTGTCCACTGTCCTATTGGTTTCATTCAATTGTCAAAAATCTGTTTTTATGCTTTTGCAAAAAACAAAACAAAAAAAGGAGTCTGAATTCAACCCAGTGGCATCAGATTAGCTAGTTCAAATCACCTGTCAACTTTGATTTGGAGAGTTAGCTCAACGAGTCAGTCAAATTACCACTGAATTTCTGAAACGACCATCCACACAGCTCTATTGTTGACACTAAACAAAGGAGAGTAGACCTTTAATGAGCCTCAAACCCATTCAGACCATCAACAATTATGAAAATGGCCAGAAAGTCACAGAAAATGTAATAGTCCACAGATTTCTCATTGGTGTGGATTCTTAGCACACTGAAGTAGTCCTGGGCAAGGCCAGAAACACAAAACAGTCTGGAGGAAGTTCAATATCATTCAATCTGATTATATATAATATAGCAATAACACCTAGACTTATATACCGCTTCATAATCCTTTACAACCCTCTCTAAGCGGTTTACAGAGTCAGCCTGTTGCCCCAACAATGTGGGTCCCCATTTAACTGAGCTTGGAAGGATGGAAGGCTGAGTCAACCTTGAGCCGATCAGGATCGAACTCCTGGCAGTGAGCAGAGTTAGTCTGAAGTACTGCATTCTAACCAGTGCACCACTATGACTCACAAATAGCAACATAAATTTTGGGTTCAATTGTAGTTGTAGGATGAGGACTATGCACTAAGAGCATATGCACCAAGACAAATTCCTTGTGTGTCCAATCATACTTGGATAATAATAATAATAATAATAATAATAATAATAATAATAATAATAATAATAATAATTTACTTTGTAAATAAGAATTACTTTGTAATTCTACAAAAAACCACTTTATTCAGAACAACTTACATCCTCCGACGATACCTTAAACAGTTCCTAGGTCCTTGGTTAGGACTTGAGCTGCTGAGTTATTAACCAGCCTCAAAGGCTGTGAATCTCACCAAAGATTAAATAATAATAATAATAATAATAATAATAATAATAATAATAATAATAAAAAAATTCTATTCTATTCTATTCTATTCTACTTGTAACAGGATAGAAAGCTCATTACAAAAGAATGATACAGTAGAGGTTGTGTTTATGTAAAGGTAACTATGCAAGGGTAAAAATAATTCCAACTTGAAGAAGGGTTTTAATGTAAATACATTAACTTTAGGAGAACCAGTACCTCAGAGTCAGAATCGAACTCCTGGCAGCGAGCACAATTAGCCTGCAATACTGCATTCCAACCACTGCGCCACCACAGCTCTTGATTGCAATGCTTCCTTTTCTTCAAATACTCACCAAAATAACCTTGTCAATCTCCTTTGGTGGACACCAATGAAACATTCCCGTGGAGTCATATTTTTTCACGTTGCAATCCATGTTGTCAACTTGTTCGTTGCCAGGAATTAATAAAGGATCGTGTCTGAGCAAGAAAATACATTGGGATTAATATGAGCCAAAATCATAACAAAGAATAAAACATAAACTACGCTTTGCTATACCTACATTCAAGAAACAAGAAAAATGTGAGATTAGTTTTGGTGCCCTTTGCTTGTTTTGACGGAACAGGAACAATTGCTGTTACAGTTGGCTTTCTTTTATCTTAAAATACGCATCCCTTTCCCATAAGTAAACACCATAAGAGCTTATATTAGTATCGTCAAGGAAGGCAAAGAATTAGAAACCAACACCCCATCCTGGTCAATCAGCATAAATGGGGGGTGGGGAGAAAAGAGGAGGAGCCTGTTCCTAGTGCGTGCATGCGAAGAGCTGCCAGAAGGCAAGAGCAGCTGAAGCAAAAAGGACGACTCAGGAGTAAGGCCAGAAGATGATTGGCCACTCCCATAAGGCTTAAAAGAGCAGCAACGAGCCGTTGGGTTCTTTGTAGAAAAGCAACGCTGATTCCAGTGCTTCTTGTCAGCGTCTCTTGAACTTTGTGGGGGTTTTGCCAAGAAAAGCCTTTGGCAGGTTGCCAAAGACATCAAAGGTTGGTGATAAGGCCAAAGGATTGGTTATGAAGAATTTTGTTTTGGACTAAGCTGAGAATGAATTAATTCTCAGCTGTTTTAATAAACTAAGTTTGTTGAGGACTGAATTGTGTTTGGTAATCACTACTTGGGCCTCAGTTACAACACTGACAGCCTTTTGTCTGGAACGGTAGAGGGTCTCCTGTTTGTGCAGGGGATTGGACTAAAAGACCTCCAAGGTCCCTTCCAACTCTGTTATTCTGTTAAATATTTTGAATGAGTTCCTCCTAGCTGTCTCTAGATCCAGAAGAGAGATTGCTTCTGTACAGAGATGCCTTTTCTGCTTTTCTAAAGATGTTTAACAAACAAAAAAAGATAAGGTTCTAATTTGTTTAGAACAAATCGTGCATTTTAAAAGAAAACCTTGAAAGGAAGATAGCGCTGGCTTTCAACGCATCACAACATCCTCAGGTTTGCACAAAGAAATAAGCCCAAAGCAATGGAATGCTTGCGTTTTAGAAAATCAACCAAGCAACTCTTCTCATATCTATAAACTCCAAATATATTCACAGCTCCTCTGCACGTCTACCGAAAATTATGCGCACTGAAGTTCAGGCACAGAAGAAAGAAAAAAATGTTCCGAGTTTTCCAGAGCAGATAATGCCGCTTATGATCAATGAAACTCAAGAGCCACACTAAATGCAATGCTATAACTCATAGAAAGACTGCCTCGAGCAAAACCACCAATTCCTTTTCCAGCAAACTTGCTGTGGGAGAGCTTATATTATACTTTAAAGAGCAACAGTCTCTTCGCAGCCCTTTTAAAATTCCCTCAATGAATTCAATGGGCATTTTTATATATAATTTTATTTATGGTTTTTTTTCTTTAACATATATGAGTATTTAGTGAACAAGACATTGCCTGGGTCAATTTACTTTATACAGAGTACTAGTAACAGTAATAATACTGTTTAGATATACATAATAATAATCTTTCAACTTCTAAGATGTACATATACATTGTTGTTATAATGTATTATATTTTGTAGCAGTGTACATAGTAATGTTTTCCCAATTTCTACCTCTTTTTTCTAACCCGTAATACAACAGTTCCCATATTAAAAAAAATTATGTATCTATCCATCATTTCTTACCCTTTACTATTTAACATACATGGTAGTAGTCTTTCAACTTCTAACATTTACATGTACATAGTAGTCAGGGGTGGTATTCACTAACTTTCCCTACCGGTTCGCAAATGTGAGTGTGCACGCTCTCTTCGCTCGCATGCACACCGTCCATGCATGCACCCGGCCTTCACCAGTGGTGGGTTGCTACCAGTTCTCCCCGGTTCTTGCGAACCGGTAGTGGAAATTTTGAGTAGTTCAGAGAACCGGTAAATACCACCTCTGCCTGGCCCCGCCCCCAATCTATTTGCTGCCTCCCGAGTCCCAGCTGATCAGCTAGAAAGAAAAAAACTGTTTAAACTCTTGGCGCAGCACTTCAAAGGGCCGCCCTACAGCTGATCAGCGGTAAAAGGCAGTGTGGTGGTAGACCAGTGCGCTCCAAAAACAAATGGGTAGACTGGAACGCTCCAAAAACAATTTTTTGTTCATTTTTCATTATCCTTTGCTGGAGATTTCCTGGTCTCACATCTGTATCGTGCATCACTTCCATCATCTACCTATGGTTCCTTGTCATAGTTTCCTGGATGTCTTGAAGCATTAATGGTATTTCTATTTGGGATGTATTTGTTCTTCCTTGTCATAACATTTTACTTTATTTTAGTGGGCTAAAGGTTACTCAGTGATCCATCCAGGTCCCAGTGTCCCAAGTATCCAAAAACACCAAAAAGCCAATATTAGAAGATTTGCTCAGTCCATGAACTGTTCCTCAAAATCCACAGTATTTGTACTCCTCAAAACCTGCTGTTTTGCTCCCTCTGAGTTATTCAAATTTGTAGGTCTTGTTTAATTTTTCTTCTTTCACCTCGTAAAATATTCTATCGAATAACATTTGTAATCCAGAATGGATTTTAAGAAGAGACTGGCCAGCCACTTGTCTCAAATTGTGTAGGGTCTCCTGCTTGAGCAGGAGGTTGGACTAGAAGACCTCTAAGGTCCCTTCCAGTTCTATTCCATTCCATTCCAATCATCCAAGAAATGTCTTCAGCTCTCATTCTATGAAGATTCTCAGTCATCCAGGTCATGGTTGTCCCAAAGGTGCTTTTTTCAGGAGGCAATTGGACTTACTTGTTTTTCTTTGAAGACGTTTTGCTTGTCATCCAACAAGCTTCTTCAGCTCTGGCTGTTCTGCCCCAGCTCCGGATTTCCGAGGATATTGACACACACCAATGGTCCTTATCAAATTTATTAAGTAGCAAGAATAAACCAAAGTCCGGCAAAGGTTGGCAACCAGCCCAGAAAACAAGATACGATAAGACTTTTCCAAAAATGCTCTGATGATAATTACAAGTTGTTTCCAGCAAGAAACTTACTAATTGCATGTGACTTAAATAGGCTAAGGGAGTGGCCAATTATCCTCAAGCCTTACTCTCGAGGAGACCTCCTCCTCCTGAGTAGCCACTTCTGCCTTTTGGCAGCCCTGCGTGCTCGAGCATTGAGAAGAGGCTCCTCCACTTCACTCTCTCCACTTGAAGGAGCCTCTGGAGGTTCTGAAGGCCTTGGCTGAGTCTCTGCTTCTGGCACCACATCCTCTTCAGCCTCCTCGCTGTCTGATGTGAGCGCTGGCTGCACCTGCTGCTGACGCAACACCACACCAGCCTCCTTGTCGTTGGGATAAG
The DNA here is from genome assembly GCF_059756535.1 of Pantherophis guttatus. Classification (NCBI taxonomy): domain Eukaryota; kingdom Metazoa; phylum Chordata; class Lepidosauria; order Squamata; family Colubridae; genus Pantherophis; species Pantherophis guttatus. The sequence continues at coordinate 90,852,988 of NC_142068.1, read as the reverse complement.
CCACGATCCGCGCAGGCCGCTGGTGGGCCACAACACTGGCTGGATGGTGGGGAATGGAAGGATTTATACTCCTTGCAGACAGCTGGTCATTTGCATTCTTTTAGGAGTCATTTAGGCCACCTGGAGATTTATCTGTGTCCTCAGGGTCACCTGAGTAGGGCAAATGGGTATGGAGCCTTCTTGGAACTGCTGAAAGGACTGTGTTGTAGACTGGAGGTAGAAGATGTCATCTCCCTCCCCCTCTGTTGAGAGAAGGCTGTTCAGTTTTGACATAGATGGCCTCTTTGACCCAGCGGGGAAATCCTCCGTTGATTGCCATCGGTTCACTGCCCCCATATGTGCGGTGTGTGCCAAATACATGCTGCGCGTGCATGTGCACTGTGTGCCAAATGCACGCTGCATGCACATGCATGTGCACTATGTGCCAAATGCATGCTGCATGCACATGCATGTGCACTATGTGCCAAATGCACACTGCATGCACATGCATGTGCACTATGTGCCAAATGCACGCTGCATGCACACGCATGCACAGCGTGCACCAAGTGCGCACTTCATGCAGAAAAAGGAACCTTTTGAAGGTAAGTAGAACAGCGAGGGGGAAAACTGTGCCGCATGATTTAGATTTGCTAAAAGCAGGATTTCCTGCTTTCTAATGAATGTAAATCACACGGCACAGCTGATCATCGGAAATACCGGTTCGGACGAATCGGTAGCTTTTTTTTACCCTTGAGTCTAGGAGATCATACATTGAATGTATACATACCTCCGCTTCATTGTGTCAAGAAGCTTACAAATTTCATTATGATCCATGCCCACATGTCGTCATATCAAGCCGATAATGTCTTCTTCTTCGAGAGAGAAAAGTGCGTGCTGAGGTTGTGCAACATTTCTTCTTTTCATTTGCTCCTTACGGTGGTCTTGTTTTTAAGGGAGGAAGGACAGTTGTGTTTGGTTTCCCCTTTCGATCAAGTGGATAACTTGACTTCGCCTGCCTTTCCTACTGTCGCTTCTAACTGCCCTAACAAATTGTGGCAATTAGCATGCGGTTAGTGCGATGCGCAGGCAGCCAAAGCAGGTGGTGCTAATAATTGAAAAAGCATTTAGAGCTTTTACACCCCGGCTGAATATTTCATAATCTGAGGCATGTTTCACCATTTACTCAGTGGGCTTCTGTCACTTCAATCTTCTCTGACTATTGTGACTGGCGCTCGAAAGCTCCACCAAGCCAAGACTGACAGTTTGTCACAGGCAAGGCCCTCTTTGCCGGGCTTGGCTGCAAAGATTGTCACGCCTCTGTGAGGGAATGCAGCAAATGTTTTGTGACTAATACACTCACCTTTTGTCATCTAGCATTAGCTGTTCCTATGGTCCTCTCTGCTCAGCACCAAGGGCAGTAAATTGGAGAGTCTCTCTCTCTCTCTCTCTTTCTTTCTCTCTCTCTCCCTTCCTCTCTCCCCCCTTTCTCTTTCTCTCCCTCTCTCTTTCTCTCTCCTCCTCTCCTTTTCTCTCCCTCTCCCTTCCTTCCTCTCTCCCCCTCTTTCTCTCCTCTTCTCTCTCTCTCTTTTTCTCTCTCTCCCTTTCTCTCTCTCTATCTCTCTCTCTGTGTCCCTCCCTCTCTCTATCCATCATCTGTCTGTCTGTCTGTCTGTCTGTCTGTCTGTCTGTCTGTCTGTCTATCTATCTATCTATCTATCTATCTATCTATCTATCTATCTATCTATCTCCTATCTATCTATCTATCTTGGGTGCCTTTTAATGATATTTTCTAGCTGATCACTACTTTTACAAGAGTAATCAGCAATGAAATATTCAAGCAGACTTGAAGAAGCAATTTGTCAAATTAAACGGACAAGGCTCAGGCAGGAAACCCTAGACCAGTGGTGGGTTGCCCCCAGTTCGCACCCATTCTATAGAACCCGTAGTAAAACCAGCAGGAGGCTCCGCCTACCAACCCCGACATCATCAGAACGCTTCTGCGCATGCGCAGAAGAGAGCACGCGTGCACGAGCGAAGCGAGCGAGCGCATGTGGCCCCATTGCAAACAGGTAGTAAAGATAAGAAGAACCCACCCTTGCCCTACACCAGTTGCCAAGCATCTGAATTTTGATCACATGACCACAGGGATGCCACGGTGGTCATAAATGTGAAAAATGGTCCTAAATAACTTTTTTTCACTGCCGTTGTAACCGAGAACATTCACTAAATGAATTGTGGTTGAGGCGAGGCCTACCTGTCCGTGTAGCTTTGGAAAACTTTCTTGAAAATTAGAGGAAGTTGATGGTGCATATGGAACAAAAAATGTCTGCCAGGATAGGACATTGTTTCTGCATCAATGCCTACCACAGGACCTTGTTATCAAACCCCCCTCCCCCCCCTCTCTCTCTCTCGGGTGCCTTTTAGTAATATTTTCTGGCTGATCACTATTTTTACAAGAGTACTCAGCAATGAAATGTCCATGTTTTCAGCAGACTTCAGAAACAATTTGTCAAATTAAATGGACAAGGCCATGGATGAACCTTCATCTTAGCTAGTCATACTTAGCAGCTTACAACAGAGGACTGAGCCATCCATAAATATTAAACTGGCCCTAATCTGGCATTTTATCTGCTTAGCACACATCTATTTTTATTTTTTTTTTGTATCCATGTTTCAAATTTAGGAATGCAAACAAATTCAGCACGCTTCACCTTCCTCCCTCCTTGTAAGTTGTTTTTCAAATATGTATATGGCACGTCCACGCTGTTTTCATAGGAACATTTCAGAAAGTGCTCTGTTATTTACCCCACTTTTCTACTAAGAAGCTGCGAACTTGATTTCTGTAGGGTATTTTCATTTTGTATGCAATTCTATGCCGCTCGTTTTGTACATCCCCTCCTTTTTCCCCCCGATCCACAAATGTATCGGAAAACGTTGAGAACTACAAATGCTTAAGAACGTCTTTCAGAAGGTGTGGAATGATAGCATTTCATCCTCAAGTAAAATTTTCCTCTATTCCTAGCAAAATAAGTTGCAAAATAAGAATACTGCGTTTCAAAGTTGTTTCCGTTTTTATGTAGCTCTCATTGCAGCCAATTTGCACATATTTTATGAAAATGATGTGAGCCTTCAGTTTGCATTTATCTACTATTAGCAGTTCTTTTTTTTTTTTTAAGGATATAAGCAATTTGGCTGTGTGGGGAACAAGCCCTGGATTATAATGGATGCTTCTTTGCCATATCTGAAAACCACACATCAGTGAGTCTTCCACTATTTACCATTTTTATTGTCTATTGTAAATGAAAGGCATATTTTGTCTAAATTATAGCAATAGCACTTAAGACTCATATACTGTTCCATAGTGCTTTACAGGACTCTCTGAACAGATTCAGCATAATTTCCCCCACCAATCTGGGTCCTCATTTTACCAACCTCAGAAGGATGGAAGGCTGAGTCAAACTTGAGCCGGTCAGGCTCGAACTGCTGGCACTGAGCAGTGAATTAGCCTGCAATACTGCATTCTAACCACTGGGCCACTACAGTTCATTGAAGGTCTGGTCATTTAATAACTCAACAGTTGTGGGATTTAGCCGGTTCGAGTCAGTTTGGGCAAACTGATTGTTAAATTGCTGGCTGGCCCCTCCCCTCCCTGCCCCACCCCTTCCAGGAGTCCCCACGTGCCCCATTTTGGCTCCCAGGTAAGTGCAGGGAGGTCTACTAGGCCCAAAATGGGGTGCGGAGGATGTGACACAGCCCTCCCATGTTTTTGCTCCCAGAAGGCTGCAGGGAGGCCTACTAGGCCCAAAACAGGGCACGGGGGGTGCAGCGTGCCCCCCCCCATGGCCCGTTTTTGCTCCTGGGGATGCAGGAGGCCGAGTGCTGCCTGTCATACCCCCTGGTCACGCCCACCATGGCCACGCCAACCCAGCCGATCATTAGGGCAGAAAACCGGTTGTTAAATTATTTGACTTCCACCACTGTAACTCAGTATATGTTAATATTGAGAGCCAGTGTTGAAATGGCAAAGGTATTTGAGACTGGGTCAGAGAAGGGTTGAGATCATTCAGTATTATCGATTCATATTATATAAAGTATTATATAATATGAAGTAATAAGTATTATATAAAGTATTATCGCTCCATGTTAATGTAGAACCAGAACCAACTGCTATTTCTCAAAATGGTTCTTCAATCTTCCCACAGGAGGGACTTTGCATTAAAAGCTCCCCACAAGAATTGAGGTCTGTAAATTGTGCTGGCAAATTATTAAAGATTCATAGCCTAAGCTTGCCAATATTATATGCTCCTTTCCATTTCTGTTTTCAATGAATTATAATGTATTGCGATATTTAGATTTTAAACTTGACTGGATATAAATCGAGTGTTATAAACCAGCTTCAGAATTGGCTTGTCTCAATATGTAAGCGCAGCTTCTCCAGGTAGTTATTGAAAAGCAGAAGAATAAGAGAATAACAGCATTGGAAGGGACCTCGGAGGTCTTCTAGTCAAACCCGCAGCTCAAGCAGGAGACCCTATACCATTTCATACAAGTAGCTGTCCAATCTCTTCTTGAAAAGCTCCAGGGATGGAGCACCTACAACTTCTGAAGGCAAGCTGTTCTACTGGTTAATTGTTCCCACTGTCAGGAAATTAGTTCTAGGTTGGATCTATCTTTGATAAGTTTCTATCTGTTATTCTTGTCCTGCCTTTGGCTGCTTTGAAGAATAGACTGATCCCCTCTTCTTGGGGGCAGCCCCTCAAGTATTGGAAGATAGCTATCAAGGAGAGCTATCAAGGAGAGATTCAACCTGGAAATAAGGAGAAATTTTCTAACAGTGAGAACCAACAACCCATGGAACAGAAGTTGCCTTCGGAAGTTGTGGGAGCTTCATCACTCAAAGCTTTGAAGAAGAGACTGGACTGTCATTGGTCAGAAATGGTGTAGGGTTTCCTGCTTGGGCGTGGGGTTGGACTACAAGATCTACAAGGTCCCTTCCAACTCTGTTAATCTGTATCTGTAGGTCATCTCCTAGTCTTCTCTTCATTAGACTAAACATACCTAGTTCCCTCAATTGTTCATTGTACAGTTTATAATGTAAGTAATACCAGTTGGTTTCAAGTGATCAGGGGCAAATTCAATTTTTGCTGATCAAGTGCTATCTTTTTCTGTGTTGATGGGCAATGTTTTACTGAGGCTGAATTTTATCTAGTTCTCATTAGTCAGATCTGGACTAATTCAACTCTCTCTACATATATATATATCTCGTAAGTATACAGTATATACAGTATATACATATATCATATATACTGGTATATATCGTATGTATATATTGTATGTTATATATATATACTAGCTGGATGCCTGTGCTTCGCTATGAAACTATGTGAGCAAGCTTGATAAATTGACACTTAAAGCCTGAAACTTAATGTAGACTGTGTAACTCCATAGCATCAGAGCATGTTACTTTAAGGCAACTGGCAGTTGGAACAGAGTTCTTTTCAGATGGGGAGGAGAAGTAGAACGTCTAGCTCCTTAGCATCAGAGCGTGTTAATATACTGTATATGAATATACTGTATATCAAATTCTAATGATCTGATGGTCATTTTGAAAAATCCTTTCTTAGCAAGCACCTAGAAGCCAAGAGGAACATACGTGCCAAATTTCAAGTTTGTAGGCTTTACAGTTCTGGAGATTTCGTGATGAGTGAGTGGTATTTGGTTTTTATATATATACAGATATAATCACCAACAATTATTCACATGTCATTTGTTCAGATCTCTTCCTTTCTTCCAACCGAAAGAAACCATGGTTTCTTCCAATACACTTTAATTCATCCATTTTCTTAAAAAATTCTCGATTGGGGCCCAAGGATATTATAATATTCTCCATGTATATATACACTGTAATGATGCTAAAAATAATTTAAGGCTTGTAGGCGTGAACCTTGTTACCGAGGTTGTGCCGTTTGAAATATACATGGACCATGCAGCAAGTGAACATTTTAAAATTAATTTCTAAACTGGGAAATCATTATCTTCAACTTTAGCTCTTGCAGGGTGCCGACACTTACTTAAAGTGGAACTAAACTGGTTACCTCTTCAAAAATAGATGCAATTACAGATCAATACTGCAGATCTCTTGTAATTGAGACCATTCACCATTATTATTTCCTCTTCATTAATAATTTTTAAACTTCGGTTATCAACGGAATATGTGGCACTCTAAGAAATTATTTCCTTGTCTCAAGCCAGAACAATATATTATGAAGGTTTTTCCTCTTCTCCTTTCTTCTTGATAGAACAAATATGGGGCTGTAACCTCTCTCGATTTATCCTCCATTTATTAATTTATTCATGTTTATGCTGCTATATAAAGTCTCCGTGTGTGTATGTTTGTGTGTGTGTAAAAGATAAAGGAGTTCCTATGGATTTTACTCTTCTAGTTGTTGCTGATTGTAGGGGGAAGTGCACATTTCCGTTTCAAGGCCAAAGCCAGCGCTGTCTGAAGACATTTCTGTGGTTATGTGGCCAACCTATTCTCCAAAGTACCTGAGGGTAGGACAAGAAGCAAGAGATGGAAGCTAATCAAGGAGAGAAGCAACCTAGAACTAAGGAGAAATTTCATCATCAGTGGAACGACTTGTCTCCAGAAGTTGTGAATGCTCCAGCAGAGCAGAGGGTTGGACTAAGAAGACCTACAAGCAGTGGTGGGATTCAAATGATTTAACAACCGGTTCTCTGCCCTAATGATTTCTTCCAGCAACCAGTTCACCAAACTGCTCAGAAAGTTAACAACCGTTTCTCCCGAAGTGGTGTGAACTGGCGGAATCCCACCACTGCCTACAAGGTCCCTTCCAAATCTGTTATTCTGCAGTCCGACTTCCGAGGTCCCTTCCTCTATGATTCTGTGGTTCAATCTTGTGACCATGGGCTCCTAAATACCATGGACCAAAGGGAGGAGGGACAGGGGTTGGAATATTTAAGCTTGACTCAGCCTTCCATCCTTCCAAGGTTGGTAAAATGAGGACCCAGATTGTTGGGAGCAATATGCTGTTCCGTAAATGGCTTAGAGAGGACTATAAAGCACTGTGAAGCAGTATATTGTTATCTCTATGTCTATGTCTATGTCTATGTCTATGTCTATGTCTATTTCTATCTCTATCTCTATCTTAATTTTTAAAATTAAGAAATTAATTCTTAATTTTTAAGTGTTTTTATAGTTATTTTTTGAGTGTATTGTGAGCCGCCCTGGATCTTTGGAGAGGTGCGGCATATAAATTGAATAAATAAATAAATAAATAAATATCTCTATCCATCTATCTATCTATCTATCTGTCGAACTGCTACCCTGTTTCCCCCAAAATAAGACATCCCCTGATACTAAGCCCAAGTGCTTATTTCAGGGTTCAAAAAAATATAAGACAGGGTTTTATTTTCAGGGAAACACGGTATTGCTATTAATTTTATAATATAAAAATATTATTAAGCCACCAAGATCTACTATCTGATCATGTGTTTTTATTTCAAAATCATTTGTGCATCACAGATTCCTTGAACCAGTACCTTCTTTGTTGAATCAAAGCATCAGATATACCCAGGTTTTCAATATTTTGTTATAAGAGCCATGGTGGCGCAGTGGTTAGAATGCAGTACTGCAGGCTAATTCACTGCTGACTGCCAGCAGTTCGATTCTGACCAGTTCAAGGTTGACTCAGCCTTCCATCCTTCCGAGGTCGGTCAAATGAAGACCGAGATTATTGGGGGCAAGAGGCTGACTCGCTAAAGCCGCTTAGAGAGGGCTGTAAAGCACTGTGAAGCGGTATATAAGTCTAAGTGCTGTTGCTATTGCTATTGACTCAGCCTTCCATCCTTCCAAGGTTGGTAAAATGAGGACCCAGATTGTTGGGGGCAATTATGCTGACTCTGTAAAACCAGTTATAGAGGGCTGTAAAAGCACTGTGAAGTCGTATAGAAGTCTATTGCTATTGCTATTGGAATAGAAACTTGAGTCCAGAGGACGAATAAAGTAGGAAACAAGACAGATCTTGGTTTGCTGAGCTCCTCACTCATTGTCCAACCAATGTTTAGCAATTCTGATGGGCTACTGAACAGACAGCTCAAGCCTGAGATGAGTAATCTCCCCGAGTCCCTCTTCAGCAGGCAATGAAAGCGAGGCTCCACTTTGAAAATTCTTTTCCCCATCATGCAAACTGACAAAGGCATACTTTTCAAAAACCCACAGCCAATCTGTTGATCATTACTTATTTACAAAGGCCTTCAGGCAGAAAGTCCTGTAAAAACCATACTTGATACGATATACACTAGCTGTTTCGGCTTGTGGGAGGAGGGGGAGGAGGGGTGGGGAGGGCGGGAAGTTCCCCCTAAGGCTACCTCCAACCATCACTTTCCATTGCACATAAAATGTACCGTGTAACACTAAAGTATTTAATATATATGGTATAATATATCTACGGGAAAGGCATCTGTGTAGAACTGTGTTAGCCCGTATTTGGTAATTTGATGTTTTGCTGAAGGCAATGACTTGAAAAAGCCTCCACCTTGCATTGAGGACCTGTCATCTTAGTACCCATGAGCCAGTAGAATAAAGAAGTACCCTAAAGCAGCAAAACTTTGACACAGCTTTGAAGCATATGAAAACAGTAGAACTCCCCAGAATTATTATGACTCCAGATCAAAGAAATGAAGCATACTTTACATAGCAAACAGGGACACAGCACATCACTCCAAACGGTACTGGGTTCTCTGCCCTCTCGCTCTTTTTTTCCCCCCTTTCTCTTTCTTTTATTTCACGTTTATATCCCTAAATTTAAGAGATAATAGAAGGACTGGGGTGGGGTGGCATTTCTCTCTCTCTTTCTCACTTCTCTGTCAAATTTCACACAAACAGAAATTATTAGAGATGAGATAGAGACAAGATAAGGGATGCAAGGATGTACCCAGTGGTGGGATTCAGCCGGTTATGTCCGGTTCGAGAAAATCGGTAGTGGTGACTGCGGGAGGCTCCGCCCACCCGCCCGGACATAATGCGTGAGCACTGCGCATGCGTGCACGTTCACATTTGTGAGCCAGTAGGGAAGGTAAGGGAATCCCACTTCTGGATGTACCCCAGCAATGGATGAAATAAGTGCATTCTGGACTCATCTTATTCCCTCTCTAGCATAAACCTAGAGGTAAATTAGTCCTGCATCCGCAAGGATTAGCAACACTGGGATAATGTTTTGAGTAACTACACAAAGCAGCAATCGCCATTCAACAGAAAAAGAACAGAAAGATGCAAACCCCTCTTGCCAAGCTCTCTTTCCCTGCCCTTACATTCTAACTTCCAAATGAAAATAGGTGTATTTTGAGGAAATACACCGTAGATTTCGGGAGCAACCAATTCCCTGAGCAAAGCAGGAAATGGCGTGTGTCTGAATCGCCATGTATCACCTGGTTTTAATCTCCCTTTTTCTTGGCTTGCCTCTTTTTGAAACCCCAAAAATTTTAAGGCACGGGACACTGAGAAACCTGGATCCGGCCTATTCCATCTTCTAAGCCCTGATTATTTTATGCTTCCTACTTTGTAAAAGTGCCACCATTGGGAAAGGTCCCTCATCCACGAGGAAGTCAGACTTTAAAACCCCAAGCATAAGGAAATTCAGAAGATTTCAGAAGTCACCCCTGTTTTATAATCAGACATTTTTGCCTCCAAGAAAATTCAGGAATAATACTGAATAAAAGAGAAACAAAGAGCACTCTCCAAATTCTGTATAATAAGTTTACAAACGAATCTTAGTTGTTTGTTTCTGCTCTTTAAGACTTTCAATCCTAGCAGAAACCCTTGTAGGAACAAAGTGTTCGAAACACTTTAACAACACCTTAACCACCACAACAACAACACCTCTCATAATTAATGCAATTTTTAGTCCCAGGACGAGGACGTTCGTTTTGAACTTTGCTTGGGAAAGCGCCCAAGATTCATTATCCTGTCTTCCCTCCCCATCCCGTCCTCCCTCCCCATCCTCTTTTTAAAGAATCATTCCAAATCAATTAGAGGAAATTTGATTTCAATCGACAGGATAAAAAGGAAGGTAATATTCAGGTTCATTTCTGATTGCGGTGATACATCTCGTGTACGGTTTTAAGTACAGAAAACAGCACTCGGAGGGATTTCGACAAGAAGAGAATTGCCCGAGGCAAACTCACCCCACGGGTTTCTCGGATTGGTTAGCGCTATCATTAGTGCCACTGCTGTTTAAGAACTACATACAGACAGGCTGGGTGACAGCTAAGACTTTAAAGCCTGTGTATTTTTCAAACAGTTTTTCAAACTGTTTTCTGTGACAGATTTTTTTTTCTTCCCAAGCTCTATCATTAACTGCTGACAAGCTGACAGAATAAATACTCCAGCGTTTCAGAAACCGTCTAACAATCTTTTACTTTTTTGAACACCCTGCCATGAATCTTTTTTGCCCCCTCCTCCTTAGGTTATTTTTTTTGGGGGGGGTGGGGTTGTCGGTGAGATTGTTGTCTTGAGGGGGAAGAGATAAAGATATGAGCGACTTAGGACCTCACCTTATCAGTTTGGGCGAAGAGTTGGGCGAATTCCTCATGCCTCCGTTCCGTTGCTTCCTTTTGGGTGACAACGTCGTCAGCTGTTCGTCTTCAACTAGAAACACAAGCAGCTTGTGAGGTTATGACCAGCTCAGCCTTGGAAATACAGGCGAAATAGCCAACAACAACCCTCCCACTTCCAACAACAACCCTCCCACTTCCATTCACACCATCTTTAGTAATTGTTATTATTACCATGTTTCCCCGAAATAAGACCTTGTCTTATATTTTTTTGAACCCCAAAATAAACACATGGCCTTATTTTTGGGGAGGTCTTATTATTTTGGGGCGCGTGGAGCAAGATGGGGCTCCTCTTGCCGTCTTACCTGATTTCCAGCTATGCGTTTAAATATTTTCGGGGAGGGCTTATTTTCAGGGGGGAGGCTTATTTTAGCGCATGCACTCAAAAGCCCAATTGGCCTTATTATCAGGGGATGTCTTATTTTTGGGGAAACAGATTATTATTATTATTATTATTATTATTATTATTATTATTATTATTATTATTTTGAATAAAGCCCATCCTGAAGTTGGTGAAAAGAGATTGGGTTGAAAACTCAAGGAAAAAGAAAAGAAACAAGATTACTTGAAGTTATTCTTGATAGGCTTAATTTTTTAAAAAAATCCTTTAAAAAAAACAAACCTCAAGATATGTTTTCAAAAATACAAAAAAAATAAAAATAAAAAATCAGAAATCAGGACTGTGCTGCAAAGTTTAGGTATGTAATTCAGAAATGAAACATCAAAACTGCCAGAAGGAACTTGGTTAAAGTAACTGGATTTCCATTTTTTTAAAATACCCAATCAGAGCATTCCAGGAAAATTTTAAATCCTTCAAGCCTTGATTTTAAATGCTGCAATAAATTAAAGTATTTTGTCCTTGATTTCAAAATGAGATGTCATCATAGGATGAAATCCATGTAGCCAATGGACAAAAGGAATGGATTTATAAAAATGGGCACGAAGTTTGAAGAATTAGCAAAAAAAAAGCTACAGATGCTTTAAGAGTTGTTTGTTATTATTGCATCCTTTGGCAAAATTGTACAGCATAGCACCTTTGACACGACACCAGCCTTCCTAAGGAGCTATAACTCAGTATGGTTATTACAGTAGGAGTTATTATTAATGGATCGGTATTTTCGTTTATTAGAAGCTTCTAGTTTAGCAAAAATGCTTCTGCGTTCAAAGAAAACAAACAAATTACTATCCCAAAGTGAACAGGAAATGAGACCAATACAAAACAGTACGTTAAGAACAGTAACAACAAAACAGTGCAATAAATCATTTCACTGGAAGAAAGAAGAATAAAATGTAAAAGAAAGGAGTAGGACAGTGAGGAGGGAAGAGACGAGGGAACTGTTTTCACTGAAAATGAATATCAGACTATAGAGAATCGAGAGAAATTTAAGGCTAACATCTAAATTGCATTTTTAATAGGTTTACAATATGGTTGTGGGCAGTTGGAAACTCATATATTAAACCCCTCTCTGGATATTTTTTCTGTAGTTTACATCTTTCCATCCGTCAGCGGGGCCTTCCCTCTGTCTAACTTTATAAAGTCATCCATGTCCCAATCTAGAGCAGAAGCTTAAATATCCTGCAATGATTATAGGAAAACAAGAAGTGAAAACCTCCTAAGCAAAACATTAGAATGATTGGCTTTGAACAGTAGATCCAATTTCCTCAATTTTATAAAAGCAAATTTGTGTGTGTGTGTGTGTGTGTGTGTGTGTGTGTATGCATACACACACACACATATGTATGTATGTATGTATGTATGTATGCATGCATGCATGCATGCATGTAAAAAAGAAACAGACATTTTGCAAACTCCGGAACTAAAATAATTAAAATTTTATTCTACTAAGCTTTCATCAGCCATCTGCTGACATTGTCAGAGTATTAAACTACCATTACAGAGATCTCTGCCTTTATATGTCGTTAGTTAATTTGGCCATTGCGGACGTAATAGGCCCTTCCAACTGTCTCGCACTTATACTCCCTTGTATACCTGGAACTCGTATACCTGGAACTCGTATTTTTAGAATAGTTTGATATATCTATCTATCTATCTATCTATCTATCTATCTATCTATCTATCTATCTATGGTGGCAAAGACGCTGAGCTTGTCGATCGAAAGGTCGGCAGTTCGAATCCCTAGTGCCGCGTAACGGGGTGAGCTCCCATTACTTGTCCCAGCTTCTGCCAACCTAGAAGTTCGAAAGCACATAAAAAATGCAAGTAGAAAAATAGGCACCACCTTCAGTGGGAAGGTAACAGTGTTCCTTGGGCCTTTGGCGTTTAGTCATGCTGGCCACATGACCACAGAGATATATATACACCTTGACTTACAACAGTTCATTTAGTGACCGTTCAAATTTACAACAGCACTGGAAAAAAGTGACTTATGACCATTTTTTTTCCACAGTTACGACCTTTGTAGCATCCCTGTGTTCATGGGATCAAAATTCAGATGCTTGGCAACTGGTTCATATGTACGACGGTCGCAGTGTCCCCGGGGGGTCACGTGATCCCCTTTTCACGACCTTTTGATTAGCAAAATCAATGGGGAAGCGAGATTCACTGAACAACCGTGTTACTCACTTAACACCTACAGTGATTCACTTAACAACAGTGGCAAAAAAGGTTGCAAAATGGGGCAAAACTCACTTAACAAATCTCTCACTCAGCAACAGAAATTTTGGGCTCAATTGTGGTCGTAATTCGAGGACTACCTATGTATACACACGCGCACCCACACAGACACAGACACACACACACAGTGTATATGTGTCAGTGTGTGTGTATAAATTATACAGAGTATATGTATATATACATAGGTCTTTGGTTATTCGGGTTTTCTCCCGCGTAAAATTGGAGGTTTCTTGGCAACGTTTCAACGAAATGAAAAGTGGAAACGTTGCCAAGAAACCTCCAATTTTACGCGGGAGAAAACCCGAATAACCAAAGACCTACATACAAACACCCACGAAAACCTCAGAAAACATACATATATACATATATACACTGCTCAAAAAAAATAAAGGGAACACAAGCAGAAGACATCCGAGATCTGAATGAATGAATTAGCTTTATTAAATACTTTGTTCATTACATACAGTAGTTTTGTGTTCCCTTTAGTTGTTTGAGCAATGTATAAACTACTGTATGTAAAGAACAAAGTATTTAATAAGGCTATTTCATTCATTCAGATCTTGGATGTCTTCTGCTTGGGTTCCCTTTATTTTTTTTTGAGCAGTATACATATACATATATACATATATATTCATATTCCATTCTTTGCACAACACAGACTTAGAAAAGTTCAAGCGGTTTTGTTAGTTTCTTTGTTTTTAAGGCAAGGCTCAGCCAGATAAGATGCTGATAGATATGACTGGTTCTAGAACAGATTGAAATATATCACTGGGCTTCCAAGTTCATTTAAACCAGAGGTCCTTAAACTTGGCAGCTTTAAGACTTGCGGACTTCAACTGCCAGAATTCTCCAGCCAGCTGGCTGGACAATTCTGGGAGTTGAAGTCCGCAAGTCTTAAAGCTACCAAGTTTGAAGAGCTCTGATTTAAACAAACAAACAAGCAAACACTTATCAATGAGCCCCAAAAGTTCTTTTATCCAGTGGAATTGTGCATGCTCTCTATTATTTATGAATGGGCAAAAAAACCCCACATTTTTCTCCTAATCCTTGTTGTCATAAGACAGCATTACCGGAATCCCGAACACCTCCTTTAATTTTACGCATTTATTCAATTCCACATAAAGTAACCCTCGGCATTTCTTCAGCTGCAAACTGCCTCTTAAAACCCACTCTTGTGTTACATAGCACTAATGGAGGCCCCCCTTTTTAATAACATCTATTTATGACACTATAAGACAAAGCTTTGTTGGTAATCCATGCACAAATGCCTTTAGGGCATCATCCCAACCCAATACAGCTCCCGTGGTTTTTAGCAGGCAAAAAAAAAATAAACAAACATCCAAGCTGTTGCTCAAATTTCTCCCTTGAAGTTCCAGGAGATTGTTAATTGTTTAACGGTGATTGGAGGATGACGTCAACTGGGATTGGATGAATTGCAATTGAATTCAAGTCAGTAAAATGAATGGGAACTCAGTAATGCTAGTGGGTCCAAATGGGATGAGGTCCCATTCAATGATTCTCAGGTAGGGCTCAAATAGCAATAGCAATAGCACTTAGACTTGTATACCGCTTCATGGTGCTTTGCCAGACATTGTATTTGCTGGTTTTCCGAACTACTCAAAATTTCCGCTACAGGTTCTCCAGAACCTGTCAGAACCTGCTGAATAGCACCCCTGCTCTTGCCCCCAACAATCTGGGTCCTCATTTTACCCACCTTGGAAGGATGGAAGGCTGACTCAATAGCAATAGCACTTATATACCGCTTCACAGTGTTTTAAAGCCCTCTCTAAGCATTTTACAGAGTCAGCCTATTGCCCCCAACAATCTGGGTCTTCATTTGACCAACCTTGGAAGGATGGAAGGTTGAATCAATAGCAATAGCAATGACCAAGATTGACTTCATTGCCTTATTCATCTGACACTGTGTCCAGCCTTAAACATGGCTTGGAGGGAACTCAAACTCTGTTACATCTCCACCATTACTTCAGCCACTTAGAAAGCTCACTGGTGGACTGGTGGAGAATCTTTTAAGACAACCACATTTGTCTTTCAGTACTGCCAAATTTGCAGTTAAATAGTCATGCTTCAGCCAAAGTTGTAAAAATTAGGAAACACAATGCTATGGTTGGTTTGGAATGAGACAACTCGCTGCGGTGAATTCACCCCAGCCAACCCACCGCAGGACAACTTGCTGTGGCCAGTTGTGCTGGAGGGACACAAAAATGCTTGGAAATTAAAGGAACAGAAAGAGGACATCCATTGTGGGTCTCACCCTATATCAAACTTTGACCCATCCCTCCCTCCCTCCCTCTCTCCATCCATCCATCCATCCATCCATCCATCCATCCATCCATCCATCGCTCTGTCAGATCAAGCAGCAACCTGTTTCCTATAGTGCAATTTAAATATATCTAAGAAGCGGACAAGCAAAGCATCAATTTAAGTGGTTTCAACATTGAATGTTAGCCAAATTTCTTTGGCTATGGAATTCAGAAATCCATATGTATGCTTGCCTCTTTTATTAAGCTTGGGCATCACAGTTCAAATAACATTTGCTGGGTTACAACAATAACAGGAACAGATGCACGCTGCACTGTGTTTTCAAACTGAAATGGAATTAAGTGTAAGTTACAATCAATTTGCTTGACACATTAAGCCACTTCAGTTTCACAATGGAGACTTCAGACAAAAGCTTTCCCGTTGCCCAACTTTCTGGACTTCAAGATAAGCTGCACCCGAGATTGACCTGGGTTGATATGATCATGGATCTCTTCTATCCTGCCTTCTGCCCCATGTCAAAACAAGCGCTGGTGAAACTGATTAGCAATTAATTAGCAACCAGCCAGTTATTAACAAGATGCCAGATTGCTTAGCTTGGGGTTTTTTGGGGAGCGGGGAAAGGGGGGCTGGAGACAAGAGGGATTGTCAGCTTCAGAGGCAGAAGTTTCCCTGAAAGAAAATTCCTGGTTGAAGGAAATTACTGAGATATACTAGAACTGCTGGGAGGAGAGGTGGGGGTTTGGCGGTTAAAGACACTGAACTTGTCAGATGGAAAATGGACAATCCAGGTTTGAGACCCGAGTGCTGCTCGATGGGGTGAGCTCCTGTTCCTGACTCCCATCCATGCCCCTCCTAGGTGCTGGCGAGAGTGTCCTTGGTTCCCAGAAGAAAGAATGTTACTTTGGCTACATAGTTCCCCAGCTATCTCTACTCCCCTCTCCCTTTTTCACAGTTCTATCCAGCCTCACTGTGGCAACCCTGAAGATGTTCCAAGATGGCTCCATGGTTGACCCTATCCTGTTGGTCCAGTGGCCCCCAAATGTTTGGGCATCAGGGACCAGTTCTGTGGAGAGGTTTTTCCATGGACCAGAGGGGGCGTGGATTCACGTGCTGCCTGAATCCCACGGATGGAGCTTCACTTATTTGCGCAGACCGGTTTCTGGCATGCCGTGGACCAGTACTGGTTCACAGACTGGAGCTTGGGGACCCCTGTGTTAGTCTACTTATGGAAAAGATGAGTGGTGTATAACCTAACAAGGAAATCTGTAGATATAGATTACACCACCCATTTGATGTAAGACTAGACACATTAGAGAAGAAGGTGTTGTGGCCCGCCAGCGGCCAGCAGAGCTGGTGGCAGACTCAGACAGTGAGGAAGCTGGGGAGGAACATGGGCCAGTCCTGGAGTCTGGGGAAGGCTCTGATGAGGGCTCTGCATCAGAGGCAGAGAGGGGGCCAGGGCCGTATGCAAGTTATCAGTTGCCTTCGGAGTCAGACATCAGTGAGGCAGAAGAAGAGCTGGATTCTGTTCCCAGTATGCGCATGCGCAGAGTTGCCAGACGAAGGGAACAGCTAAAGAACAAGGGTTGACTTGGGAGTAAGGCCACAGGTGGACGATGAAGGGCCCCTCCCAGAGGGAATAAAAGAGGAGCGAAAGGGGAGTGGAGTTTGCAGGAGACAATTAGTTTGCTTAATTGGTTCGTGACTCTCCGAGACTCCTTGCCAAGTTTTGAAGATATCGGCCTGGCAGCTCTCCAAGCCAGATAAGGTTTGTGACTGTAAATTCTCCTTTGAAAGACTTTGCTAGATATGAATGAGAGGAATTCACAGTAACTTAATAAAAAGGGTTTTTTTGTCGGGATAAGGAGTCTGCTTCATGCTCTTGGGAAGCCTAGGTCAGAACAGAAGGGAAAATATCATCTAAGGCATAATTATAAGTCTACAGTTGGAATTAGACAGTAATTAGGCAGTCATTCTAGAACTAGACAGTAATTCTAGGTCTACCTAATTGTACCGGTAATCCTCAATTTACGACCCGGAACTGAGCCCCAAATTTCTGCTGCTAAGCGAGGCAGTTGTTAAGTGAATTTTGCCTCGTTTCACGACCTTCCTTGCCAGGGTCATTAAGTGAACCACTGCAGTTGCCAAGTTAGTAACCCGATTGTTAAGTGAATTTGGCTTCCCCACTAACTTTGCTTTTTCAGAAGTTCGCAAAAGATGATCCCATGACCCCGGCACACTGCAACCGTCATAAATATGAACCAGTTGCCAAGTGTCTGAATTTTGATCACGTGACCATAGGGAAGCTGCAATGGTCATAAGTATGAAGAATGGCCCTAAGTCAATTTTTCAGTACCGTTGTAACTTTGAACGGTCACTAAATGAACTGTTGCAAGTGGAGAGCAGCCTGCACTTCAGCCCAGGGTCTAAACCTACCAAGCCAGAATAATAGTTTTTTCAGATTCACCTGACTCTAGTAGATCTAAATAGATCACAAGCAAACGTTCTACGTGAAATCTAAGGCATTGTGCAGATATAGTATCTCATTCTTTTCTTTGATATTTACTGGCTATATCAGGGCTATATCAAACTCAAGGCCCATGGGCCGCATCCAGCCTGCAGGGTGCTTAAATCTGGCCCATGGGGCTGCCCTGGAAACAGCAAAGGACCGGCCCAGGGGTGCCTCTGCCAGCAAAAACAGAGCTTGGGAGGGCCCATTTTCGGCCACGACAGCCTCCTGCAACTCTGTTTTCGCTGGCAGAGGGCTAGCAAAACAAACTAAAAACAGAACAAAAGGAGAAATGTTTCCCCTTTTGCATTTGAGCATCTGTTGTGGCCCCGCCCTCTGAGCCTATTTCATCGGAGGAAGAAGGCTCCGAACATGAGGGAGAGGAGTCAGCCAGGCCTCCCTCTCCAGGCCCCTCCCCTCTGGCACTGTCTCAGGTGCCGGCCGAGGGAGAGGAGATTAGCCAGGAGCCAGGTGTCTCAGATGAGAGCGAGGAAGGAGAGCCGTCGTTCCTGGATGCACGCCAATGAAGGCGTGATAAACGGTTGCAGCAGTTAAGGAGGTGTGCTAGGGATTAGAACTGAGTCGCTGGACCACACCCCAGAGACTATATAAGAGAGGGTGGTGGCTGGTAAAACTCCGTGACGAACAAAAACTAACTCTGGCTAGTCACTTGAACAACGTCTGAAGCTGCTGAAGGGATATTGTTTTGCTGGACTATTTGAATGCGTATGTAATTTTATGTTATCTGTTGCAGTAAAAGCTCTTGGCAGACGGTGCTTATATTGTTGCCAAGTTTGAGATAACGACCTGTGTGTGTGCCAAGTACTTTCTTAACCCTCGGCTGGCTGTGTTTGTGTGTGTGTGTAGACGGGGACAGATCATCATCTGTTCTGACCTAGGCTCCTTTAACAAGCAGGAGGCAGGAATTGGTCTCGACAAAACCTCTTTTATTTACACGACTGTGAATTATCTTCATTCAGTCAGCAAGGTGTGTCCAAACAGTTTTTCAAAAGGACTATTTCTCAACGCACCTTATCTCGTTTGGCAAGCTGCCACGTAACTTGTTTCCAGCCGCAGTACAAGGCAAAACTTGGCACAGAGTCTCTCAGACTCACGGAACGAACGAATTGTTTCCTGCAGAAGGCCACTCCCTATTCACTCCTCTTTTATTTCCTATGGGAGTGGCCAATCACCTCCAAGGTGTGGCTTACTCTTGAGTCGACCCTACTTTCTGAGTTGTTCTTGTCTTCTGGCAGCTCTGCGCATGTGCACACTGGGAACGGGCTCTGTCTGTTCCTTTGCCTCGCTGCTGTCTAACTCTCTCTCTGCCTCCGACGCAGAGCCCTCATCCGAGCTTTCCCCAGCCCGCAGGACTGGCCCAAGTTCCCCCCCAATCTCCTCACTGTCCGACTCTGCTTCCAGCTCCACTGGTCACCGGCAGGCCACAACAGCATCCAAGAAAGGACAGGAAAGTAGAAAGGGAAAGAGGAAACGACAAGAAAAAAGAAGGAAAGATGAGAAGAGAGCAAGGAAGGAAAAGGAAGGAAAGAGGGGAAGGAAGAATAAAGGAGAAGGAAGAGGGAAGAGGGAAGAGGGAGGGAGGGAGGGAGGGAGGGAGGGAAGGAAGGAAGGAAGGAAGAAGGAAGGAAGGAAGGAAGGAAGGAAGGAAGGAAGGAAGGAGATTATAATGAGAGTGAGGAAGGGTCTGAGGGAAGTCCTGCCTTAGCACTTGGCCACCACAGGTGCCCCCCGACACGAGTGACTCGAGCTGGCCACACCCACCCTGGCCATGCCCACCCCGGCCTCCTGAGGTCAAACATAATCCTGATGTGGCCCTCAATGAAATCGAGTTTGACACCCCTGGGCTACATGGTAGATAATTTTAATAACTATTGTCATAGAACTTTTTTTTTTTTTTTTAACACAGCCCGTTTGGCTAATTGCTATCTCCGTGCCCAGGGCAGTTTCTGCTCCATTCCTGTTGAATGAGCATTTGCCATAACTAAAGAGGAGTTTTATGTAGCTTTAATTTAAATACAACAAGGCAGAATACCAGCATCGTATTTGGAAACAAATGGTCGAAACCAGTTTCTGTGTACCAGCTTACAAGCAGCAATGAAATTAAGATTTTTTTTTTGTTTAAAAAAAAAAGGGGGGGAATCCCCTCCAACAGCCACTATCCCTGCCCAATAATCACGACTCCCTAGATGATAATGCAGGATTAATGTGCGCTAATGGCGAGAACCTTATAATTTTTTTATCCTCAGATTGCCATAATTATCATGAACTGTGACTGTAAATTGGCAGAAACCGTAATTTTTGCCGTTTACTTCCTCACCCGCAGCTACTATTTCAGTTAACCTCGCTAAAACCAAAGAGTGCCATTATTGTAATTGTAATGTTCCATAAAATGCCAGGCTTGGCGGTTCCATCTTACCCAATACAGATAGTCCTCAGTTCGCTTAGTGACCATTCAAATTTACAACAGCACTGGAAAAAAATGACTTATGACCATGTTTCACCCCAACGACCGCTGTGGCATCCCCATGGTTGCATGATTTACACACGGGTGCTTGACAAATGACTCACATTTATGACGGTTGTCGTGTCCCGGGGTCGTGTGATCCCCTTTTGCGACCTTCTTGACAAGCAAAGTCAACGGGGAAGCTGGATTCACTTAACAACCATGTTATTAATTTCACACCGATTCGCCTAACAAGATGCAGCAAGGAAAAAAAATGAGGCAAAACTCACTTAGCTACTGTCTCGCTTAGCAACAGAAATGTTGGATTCAATTGTGGTCGTAGGGTGAGGGCTACCTGTGATAAATCCCAAAGGTGCTTTTTCAAGAGGCAACTGGACTTTCCTGTTTTTCTTGGAAGATGTCTCGCTTTTCATCCAAGAAGCTTCTCCAGCTAGTTGAAGCTAGCTGAAGAAGCTTCTTGGATGAGAAGCGAAACGTCTTCAGAGAAAAACAAGAATGTGAAGAAGCTTCTTGGATGAGAAGTGAAATGTCTTCAGAGAAAAAAAAGAACGTGAAGAAGATTCTTAGATGAGAAGCGAAACCTCTTCAGAGAAAAACAAGAACGTGAAGAAGCTTCTTGGATGAGAAGTGAAACTTCTTCCAAGAAAAACAAGCAAGTGAAGAAGCTTCTTGGATGAGAAGCGAAATGTCTTCAGAGAAAAACAAGCAAGTGAAGAAGCTTCTCGGATAAGAAGCAAAACATCTTCAAAGCAAAACAAGAGAGTCCAGTTGCCTCTTGAAAAAGCACCTTTGGAACAACTGAGAATCTCCATAGATGCCTGTAACAAAGCTCAAAATCCCTTTATTTACGGCGTACTTATTATCTCCAAAAGAACCAATTGCCAAGGCACCTCATCACTGCCCTCACGCTTGGCAAAACAGCAAATCTTTTTTTATATATTTTTTTCCTGATAATGCCTGAGTAAATTTTCCTTCTTTAGACCTCTGTGACTCTGGAACCAAATATGCCCAGAACAATGTGTCAGCTATTTCTGTGTTTCTCCCCTATTTCTGTCTTTCTTCTTCACCCTCTGTAAAAAAAATAATAAAATAAAATAAAAAAAATAACAGATTAAACATTATACTCTCTATGTTGAAAGTATACAGCTTCAACCTTTCCCCGACTGGCTCAGAGCAATGTAAAGACGATGATGTCGGTTGTCAGCTGCCGCACATACTTAGACCCCTGTGTGATCACTCTTGAATTCCTCTGCCCCTTGTCAAATTTGCACAACCTTACATTGAAGCTACGGAGTCTGGCAGATTCACTGTGGATCAGGAATAGCCCAGACGGCTGATGTCTCTTTCTTCAACTAAAAGTTCTGCTGATGAGTTGGTAATGCATTTCTTATCAAGGGGGATGCCTCGACATGCCTACATGTGTATATTTTTGCATGTCTGTGTGTACTCTCTGTCGCTTTGCTTCGGAGCTGATCAAAAAGCACCAAAAAAAAAAAAAAAGGATAAATCAAATCATTTACAATTTTTTTTTTTTTTTTGCCTAGAGAGAGAGGGAGAACTATGTACTTGTGTACTCCATAAATAAATATTTTGGTTAATTATTTATGTCTCGGTCATTAATACTTTATTTTCTCTGCTTTGCCCTAGCAGAACACATCATAAAATCATTGATTAGTACGCCAAGGTACTGATGTAAAGTATTCGCTCACTAAAATATTCAGGCTGGTGGAAAGAGGGTTGACTATTTATGGAGGAAGGATGGAAAAAAAAATATGGGATAGATCTGGGAAGCTTTAACCAAGAGAGGTGGTGACAACATTATTGTCAAATTTGTAAAACACACACACACGTTTCCTATAATTGCAGAGGTGAGGTGAGGACGGGAACTCACCCTGTCGTGCGGTGCTTGAGTCTCGAACATAATCCCAGCATTTTAAGCACTGAGCCACCACACCACTCGATGCAGGTAATAAATTCCATGAAATTCATAAACCCGATTGCAACTGCAAAACCAGTTTATTTGAAAGTGAGCAACTGAAGGGCAGATTTTGAATGTCCCTGGTCATGGACATTTAAATGCTTCAACCAGCTGAGCTATGACCTTCCTCACAATTCGGCAGCACTTGCCTTTCATCAGATAAAAGACTTGAGTTTTGGCACATTTCAGGTTTTAGGATTTGTCCAGTCAAGTGGTGGAGGGTGGGGGCCTTTGTACATAAGAATACTTTGCAGTTTGAAGATTATGTTGACTGGCTACGTCCCTGGGGGAGCTTGCAAGCATTTGCTTTCATCTGGCATTAAAGAGGGCTTCTTCTAATGACAAAATGTGCTTTCTCGCATCTAAACAGCATTTGATAGGGATCAAAATCAGGGATGGTATTCACTTACCGTTGCTACTGGTTCACAAGTGTGAGCGTGCGTGGTTGTGTCGCTCGCACACACCACCTCTGTGCATGCGCAGAACCTTCAAAAATGGGATGTGATGACATCCGGGCAGGTGGGCAGAGCCCCCTGCAGCCGCTGCTACGAGTTTGCCCGAACCGGATATAACCGGCTGATCACCACTGATCAAAATGCCTTTCTCCAAATGACTTGATGTGAGTTTTGCCATGCAGGCAGAAATAACCAGGAAGACATTTTAACCAGCTACCTCAAGCCTTACAGAGGACATAGCTATCTTAATGACCCTGAAAACGGATCCTTCGCTCACACTCCCAGGAATTTGTGAAGCGTCCCTTTCAAAGAGCCTTGAACAGCTCAAGTAACCAATAAAGGACTTTTTGGGGGGGAATCAAAGGAGTGGCAAGTTCAGATGTGTATCAACCACTACAGGTGACTCACTCCTTGTTCTGAATTCAAAACCACAACATCATTTGGAAGGCCACCATCCAAGGTTAGGAGATCACAGCTGATTGATGCTACATGGATGTCGCTGCACCCTCTGAATCACACTGGATCTTTATAATGCCCTACTCTAACATTCATTCACACTGCACTTCACTTAGAGTTACACACTGCAGGTTTACGCACTAAACATATAGAAGAAACTGAAGCCCATCGCCCAATATTTGCTGGTGTGGTTCCAAGCTGTACTTTCTGAAGCTACTATTCTTCCAAATTCAGCACTGGCCTCCTGTTCCAGAATCTCCAATGTCTATGGAGATTCTCAGTCATCCACATCATGGTTATCCTGAAGGTGTTTTTTCAAGAGGCAACTGAACTTTCTGGTTTTTCTTTGAAGACATTTTGCTTCTCGTCCAAGAAGTTTCTTCTGCTCTGAGATGAAGAAGCTTCTTGGACGAGAAGCAAAATGTCTTCAAAGAAAAACCAGAAAGTCCAGTTGCCTCTTGAAAAAGCACCTTTGGAGGTGTTCCAGGTTCAGTCTATTAAACTTGTGGTCCCTCCATTATAAGCTGAAGCTTATTCATTGCTTGGTGACTTCTCAATTTCAGAGACTGAAAGTAGCTCTGATCAGATACGGAAACCAATACAACTGAAGGTCCATCAAAAACTCAGATGATTGGCGATAGGTTGTTCTTTTTCATCTCTGAAATTGCTTCCAGGAGCTTCGTTACCCCCCCTTTTTTTTTGTTTTTACACATTCTCCTATTAACTAATTGTGCACTAATTTCTGTGACGAACTAATTAAAGGCCTGTTTCTCAGTAATACTAATGCCTAGAAATTAATTTCAGCTGTTGTTTTTCCTGCCTGCTTTCATTTAAGCCTAATGTAATTAAAGCAAATTACGGGACCTAATGAACATAAACTGTTACACATCCAAGCAACATTATCTTTATTTATTTATTTATTTACTTTGCAAAGAAGACTCCTACAATAAGCAGAGGCTGTCAGATCCTACAACGTGTGTCAGGACCTCCAGGAATCGGTAAAGAAGGTGTCGTTTGAACAACGGGGTATCTTCTACAATTAGCATAAGGAATATAATTAGTGTAAGGATATTCCCAAGTACCCCTTGGCCTCCTCCTCCTCCTATATCTGGAGTGAAATACTTATTGCAGATGTGCAAAATGAATGGGTAAAGTCCTTTTTTTTCTTCCAATTTCTTCCCTTCTTTCTGCTTACTTTTATGTCCCCCCCCTCCCCTTGTGCTTCTATTTTTTCAGGAAAGTACCACATACACTCGTGATGGCGAACCTACAGCACGCGTACCACAAGTGGCACATGTAGCCATATCGGTGGGCATGCAAGATCAGCTTCCAGTGGGACTGGAAGTTGGCAAACAGGCCATTTCCGGCCTCCGGAGGGCCTCTGGCGGGGTGGGGAAGACCGTTTTCACCCTCCCCAGGCTCCTAGAAAGGCTCTGGAGCCTGGGGTGAGAGAAAAATGGGCCTACCAGGCCCATCGGCCATCACGTGCCAGAAGCGGAGGGCCGAGCGGGTGTGTGTGTGTGTGTGTCACGCATGCATGTGCAGGGCGGGGCGCATAGAATTATAGGTGTGGGCATATGCATGCGTGAATCCCCCCCCTCCTAGCACGCAATGGCAAAAAGGTTAGCTATCCCTGGCATACACTGATGCCGTTTTATATATAAAGCTAAAGATTCTCTTGAGATGAACTCAAGAGATGGCGAGAACATCTATGTATACTATCTGGGGAGTGGGGTGGCAAGAGTTTGAAAGCCACTATAAACTAGGGTGGGAAATTGGAGAAATCTCCAACTTCCCATCCTAGTTTATAATTCTGGGATTGTCTACCTGTATTCCACCGAAATACTAACCCAATCACTTCTGCTTAGATTTGTCAAGATCACCCAGAGTTGATTATTTATTCATCCGGTTTAAGTTTTGTACAAGGCACAGAGGAGAACCAGAGAAACTTCACATGCAACCTTCTCCCACTCCATCTTCAGCATTCAATGGCAAGGCCAACCTCCAACCTGGTGGTTTTGGATTGCGCGCAGTCCACCAGCATGGGGGAAGGCTTTGAGGTCAACCTTGAAGCGCTACAAAGACACTGTGACAGAAACCCTACACCACTGTGACATCCAACCAAGGTATCTAGAAGCTGAGGCTGCTGACGCAACCCCATTGGAGATCTCTGTACTAGGAAGGCTCCACCAGCTTTGAAGAGAGAGCAACCAACCAATGGAACAGAAGTTGCCTTCAGAAGTTGTGGGAGCTTCATCACTGGAGGCTTTCAAGGAGAGACTGGGCTGCCATCTGTCAGAAATGTTGTAGGGGCTCCTGCATGGGCGGAGCATTTGGACTAGATGACCTACAAGGTCCCTTCCAACTCTGTTATTCTGTTCGGTTATAGAGGCACCACCAAAAACTGTTAGAGAACAACAAGTGGTAGCAGAGACTCATAGCCACATTTACCACAACAATGGATTCCAGTACTCCCATTGCGCTAACCTCAGCACCTCCAGACTGACTTGCACAACAACATGATGAATGGATGGATACAGAGAGAGGGGGGGGAGAGGGAGAGGGAGCTGTTATCAAGGTCCTGTGGTAGGCATTGATGCAGAAACAATGTCCTATCCTGGCAGACACTTTTTTTCCATCTGCACCATCAATTTCGTCTAATTTTCAGGAATGTTTTCCAAAGCTACACATAGAGGTAGGCCTCGCCCCACCACAGTTCATTTAGTGACTGTTCTAAGTTACAACGGAACTGAAAAAAGTGACTTAGGATAATTTTTCACACACTTATAACCACCATGGCATCCCTGTCGTCATGTGATCAAATTTCAGATGCTTGGCAACTGGTCTAGGGTTTCCTGCCTGAGCAGGGGGTTGGACTAGAAGACCTCCAAAGACCCTTTCAACTCCGTTATTCTGTTTTTTCTGTTTTCTGGTTCATACTTACGACCGGGGTCATGTGATCCCCTTTTTGCAACCTTCCGACAAGCAAAGTCCATGGGGAAGCCAGATTCACTCAACAACCGGGTTACTCATTTAACAACTGCAGTGATTCACTTAACAAATGTGGTGAGAAGAGTCGTAAAATGGGGCAAAACTCACGTAACACATATCTCCCTTAACAACAGAATCGTGGGCTCAATTGTGGTTGTTGCCAGCTTTGGAAGCCATATTAGGCCGGAAGCTTCCATGCTGCCACCTTCTCACGTGTGGGAAAGTAGAAGGGGGGATCTAGTAGAGGGGTTGTCTGTAGACATAATAGCATTCTTCCTGTCAGTCAAGGTCAGGGCGATCCTGCATCTGGAGAAGGAGTGGTCGGAGCGCTGAGTCGAGATGGGACGGGCGTTGATTGGAGCATGTGATCGACTGAGGACTGAGGGGATGGTTTTGGGGTTTTTGATTTACTGAGGGAAAACCTGGACCTCTCAGATTCGGGTTTTCCCAGAGGTGCCAATAAATTCTATTCTAGTAAATAGAACTTTGAAAAATGCTTGCTTCAGAGTTTTTACTTAGAGTTGGGTTTTTTTCTGGAATGCTGACAGTCATAAGTCGAGGACTACCTCAATTCCAAAATGGCAGTCCATAAAATATCCACTACCCAACCGTGAACAGAATTCCCTTCTCCTCTGTCACAGTCTACAGCCTATTCTAAATAAATAGAGGAATAATTGTCTTGTCCCACAGAATCACAATTCTCTGCCTCTGCACCCTAGCAAAGTTCTGAACACAGAGGGGGTTAAAAATGGTAAAATGACAGAATACCCATTTCTTATGGACTGTCGCTCCAGGGAAAAAGTTCATTTATTGCACAGTCATTCTAAATACCACACCTCTAGAGGTAAAGCAGTGATGTAAAACCAAGGCTTAAAAAATAACCACAATCTGAGCTCCTGTTTTCTGCCTGGGATTGATGTACATCCACATAAAACATTAAATACGAATTTCTAGGGAGTTAGAATCCAACACAGCTTTAATTCAGGCATATTTAAGAGCGTACAGAACCATCTATATTTGGGGATTGCTATCCTCAGATCTTCCTTTTTTTTTCTTTTTTTCTTTTTCCCCAAACAGCTTTTTCAAAACTCTTCACTTTGCTGACTTCCCAGTTTATGAATCACTGTCTGTTTATTCAAGTCATTAAAGTACTATTGGCAAACTGTCCGAAAAAAGCTTTCAAAGGTATGAGGGGGCATTACTCTCTGTCAGTTTGACAATCCATACAGTGCACGCTGCTGTAATTCAAAACAGTACAATAAAATTCTTTAGAAACAAAGCTTTTCCCATCCACGGCTACTATTAAAAGTGGACTAGGGAAGAAGGTTGACTGTTACAAGTTGTGGGGTTCTGAATAGAATCTCTCAGGTCATTAATATATTGGCAGAAAAGGAAAGTTGATAATTTTTTAAAATTTTTCCCCCCCACAATAAAAACATACGACGAACGGTTGCAAGAGCTGGGCATGGCTAGCCTAGTCATGAGAAGAGAAGGACCAGGGGAGACATGACAGCAGTGTTCCAATATTTGAGGGGTTGCCACAGAGAGGAAGGGATCAAACTATTTTCCAAGGCACCCGAAGGCCAGACAAGGAATAATGGATGGAAACTGAACAAGGAGAGATTCAACCTGGAAATAAGGAGAAATTTTCTGACAATGAGAGCAATCAACCCACCGAACAGAAGTTGTGAGAGCTTCATCACTGGAAGCTTTCAAGAAGAGACTGGAGTGCCATCTGTCAGAAATGGTGTAGGGTCTCCTGCTTGGGCAGGGGGTTGGACTAGATGACCTACAAGGTCCCTTCCAACTCTGTTAATCTGTTATATTGTAGAATACCACAGTTCCAATCAATTCCTAAAACCCCCCACATACTGAACAGAATTCTAAGAATGTTATTCTCAGTAAACCCTGAGGTAAATATCTGAAGAACGTTGACCTACACAATTTTTTTTTTCTAAATTTGAGAAAAAGCATATCATCTGATTTAATATAGGGGCATATTTTTAAGTGAGCATGGAATCTGTCTTGCTTTGAGCCTTTCGTTCTTTCTCTATTATCCAGAATTAGGGCTAGGGGGGGGGGAAATTGAAGGAGGATATGTTAGGGATACCACCTCAAGTTCATGGAGAAGCAATGATTCAGTCAATCAAGCAATGTTTCTGCCTAGATCAAGCTGGCATACGGCAGCTTGTTCCAGCATGGTGCCTTTGGAATGCATAATGTTTCCCAACCAACAGAGTAATCATTGATACTGTAAAAATCAACCATTTTGGGAAGGGGAAGCCATATCATTTGGATGGCAACGATGAACAAAGGGGTGCATTTCTCTCCTAATTCAACTGCTGCTGATTGTAATTTTAAGGTTGTGAATGTTTTGTATAATTTTATCTTTTTAAATTTAATAAAGTTTGTTTTTTTTAAAACCATAAATAAATAAATAAATAAATAAATAAATAAATAAATAAATAAATAAATAAATAAATAAATAAATAAATAAATAAATAAATTGCTGAGGTTATGTATGTATTTGTCTGGTCTGTGATCAGCTATTGGAGCAAGCGATGGACAATATTTAACACCTTCCCAGTACTGTAGTTCTTCTCATCCTTACTACTACCTATCTCTTCCCTCTTACGGCTATATCCATGTTGCTTGTATCTTTACAACTTATATTATTTTTATGGTTTCCTAGTATGATTTGATTGTTTATTAGTATCCTATGACTATCACTAAGTGTTGTATCTTATGATTCTTGAGGAATAGATTTTATTTTTTATGCACACTGAGAGCATATGCACCAAAGACTAATTCCTTGTGTGTCCAATCACACTTGGCCAATAAAGAATTCTATTCTATTCTATTCTATTTATCTTTGTAAGCTGCCTGGAGTCATTGAGAATGAATTGGGTGGTCCTATAAATTTCCTTCCTTCCTTCCTTCCTTCCTTCCTTCCTTCCTTCCTTCCTTCCTTCCTTCCTTCCTTCCTTCCTTCCTTCCTTCCCTCCCTCCTTCCTTCCCCTTTCTTTCTTTCCCTTTCTTATATTATTGATATGCTACTCAGTTGTAATCTCTTAGCATTATAGGAAGAAAGAACGAAAATATTGTATTCTATATATTCTGAACACTGTATATTTTATTGTTAGTACCATGAGACAGTAGGTTAGCAAAATAAACTAAATTATCCAGTTTATAGAGTGACAAAATCACAGGGCTGGAAGGAACCTTGATTTATTAATCTACAAACTGATTCACATAAATAAATCATGTAGGCCAACAACTTTCTCTTTGAGGCTAGTTCCATTTTACGTGTGTTCTCATTTTTCTGACCTTAAGTTTATTTTACTAACCTGTGAATTCTTCTTCTTTTTTTTTTTTTAAATCAGCATGAAAAAAAACAACCAACTTAGTTTTGGTGCATGCATCTTTGAAGGCATACATTTTTTTGCCAAGCAGATTGCCCTAATTTAATTAATTTTCACTAAATTGGGTTCATCGTTTTGCACGCACTTTTAATTGCAGGTGTGCATTGTAGCATCCAGAAGAGTGCACATATCATGGACTAAAGGTGTTCTAATGAAATCGCAATAAAACTGAACTCAAGACCGTTTATTTTCCATCCAAATGGGTTCTAGAAAATTCAGCCCAACAAAATAATGTCACCGTGTGCCTGATGAATTGCCTATAGCAATTTTTTTTTTAAAAGAAAAAAATCTTTGTAGCTGAAGTCTGTATTTGAAATATGGCTTATTTCCAGAATGGAATTGTTTATTCATCTCTTAAAGCAATTAGTGGTGAAACAGCAGTGAATATAACTTGTATATAGGGACAAACAATTTCTCTCTCAGAATAATTTCTGCTAACTGAATGTTAGCTACTAATTTTCTTATTAAACAAAGAGAGTTTTGTTTGGAATAATGTATGATTGATGATGTGCATTTTTAAGGAAAATGCCTAGGATTTATAGACGCAAATCAACCTAGCCTTTTATCTAGATTTTTTTTTCCCCTTTCCCTATCCAAGCTATCCTTCAACTCGGAAACCGTGGTTAGAGGAGGATATTATTTGTCTTACAGATGCTTTGCTTCCTATCATACATCAACAAGATCTAAAGCAACTTGCAGAGACAAGTAATGGAAGTCTGTGAGGCAGAGGTATGCCATTCTTCCACATGTATTATTATATCATATGTGCAGCGGTAGGTTTCCAATATACCGGTTACTACCGGTTCGCTGTGTGCGTGCACGCTCGCTTTGCACGCCTTCTGTGCATGCACCCGGCCTCAAAAACATGCCTAAATAGGACAGCATAGAGTCGGGGCAGGTGGGCAGGCCCACCCACGATCTCCGCCACCAGTTCTCCCGAACCGGTATGAACCGGCTGAATACCACCTCTGCATATGTGGTGTTACGAAAAAAGATAGGCCTGATTTATAAAAGAAGAGTTTGATAAGGGTTTGGGTCAGGGGGTGTAATGCTCCTGGATCGGATCGGACCGGATCGCCTCATCCGGTAGCGATCTTGGCCAGTGGTTCGGTAGCCCGATTCAGTAGCAATGGCGGAGCAATGCTCCGCCCACCCGCCCGGGTGTCATTACTTCCTGGTTTTAACCAGGAAGTAATGTGTTTTTTTACCTTCTGCCCATGCATAGAAGGTTTTGCGCACGCACAGAAGGTCTGTGTGTGCATGTGACACGCGCGGCACATGTGCTTCCAAACCGGTAAGGAAGGTAAGTAGATTTCACCCCCAGTTTGGGTACCTGATAGCTAATTGTAATCATGCAGTATTTTCTACAAGGTCGTAACTGATGTGCAACCCACAAATATTTCCAGAATAAAAAAAAGAAGCATTAATGTGGATGAATATTATTACAGTTAGATGTTATAGCCTCTCTAATTAAGCAAGGACATCATTAAGCTAATTTGGAGTGAGCGCACAACCCTTACTGCTTTCATTCTCCACCATCACTATAAATACATTTGCTACCTGGTTCTCAAAACACTCAAGAGAGAGACAGGCCAAAAAAGGTGATTCTTCATGTCTAGAAAAGCTTCTGTGAAATGTTTTAGATTTACACACAGAGGGAGACAGACAGAGCATAGCCGAAGTCTAAAAAAAAAAAAAAAAAACCGCTGATGTGCACATTTAGATAAATAATGACCAACATGTGTCTAATATTTGTGAAAGCAACCATCTCATTTCTAAGCTTAGGCCACCATCTGCTGGTGGCTGTCCATAACTGCTTCACCAAATACGTTTTTTACAGATACAGATGGAGAGTTGGAAGGGACCTTATAAGTCAGTGATGGCTAACCTTTTTGCTGTCACATGCCAAAAGCGGGGGGAGCATGGGGGGAGGGTCGTATGTGTGCATGCCCACACCCATAATTCAATGTGCCCCGAGCCCCCCTGCGCATGTGCGCACGACCCCTCCGCACTGCCCCCGCTTTTGGCATGTGATGGCCTGGTAGGCCCGGTAGGCCCGTTTTTCGCCCTCCCCAGGCTCCAGAGGCTTTCTTGGAGCTTGGGTCCGGGCGAAAACGTCCCCACCCCACCCAGAGGCCGGAAACAGTCCATTTCCTGATTTCCGGTGGGTCCAGAAAATCAGCTGGCTGGTGCACGCTGGAGCTGACCTAGGGCAACGCTCGCGTGCCCACAGATACGACTCCGTGTGCCACCTGTGCCATAGGTTTGCTATCACAGTTATAGTTCATCTAGTCCAACCCCCACTCCCGCTCAAGCAGGAGACCTACACCATCGTGAAAAGTCTTCTTTACTAAATGTCCCCATTTTCAGACCATGCTTCACAGCCGTCTGTATTATTATTATTATTATTATTATTATTATTATTATTATTATTATTATTATTATTATTATTATTAATAATAATAATAATAATAATAATAATAATAATTTTTGAGCAAAGCCTCCCTTGATATAACCCCGTTCTCTCTTTTAGGTCTTCTGCAGAGATATGTAGTATTAACCAGGCAAAAATCCATATAGAAAATTCTACAGAGGTTTGAATCTTACATGGCCTGGTTTACTTCTGAAGAAAACCCAGAAGCAATAGTAACAAAGAGAAACCCTGACGAAATACATAACCACAAGTATGTATCAAAGATTAAATCTTTAAAACCATAGGGAATAAAGAGTAACAGGGAAAATGTTGAGATGAACTATGTGTAGCAATGCGGAATAGCCAAAGAAAGCATGTTTGTTTGTCTGTCTGTCTGTCTTTCTCTCTCTCTTCCTTCCTTCCCTTCCCTCCGCCCTTCCCTCTTTCCTTCTTCCCTCCCTCCCTCCTCCTAACTCCCTCCCTCCCTTTCCTATTCTCCCTCCCTCCTTTCTTCTTCCCAACGTCCTCCCCTCCCCTCCTTTTTCCTCCCTTCCTCCCTTATTCTCCCTCCCTCCCCTCCTCCCTCCCTCCTTTCCCTCCTTTCCTTCCTCCCTCCCTCCCTTCTTCTTCCCAACTTCCTCCCCTTCTCCTTTTTCCTCCCTCCCTCCTTATTCTACCTCCCTCCCTCCCCTCCGCCCTCCCTCCTTTGCCTTCCTTCCTCCCTCCCTCCCTTCCTATTCTCCCTCCCTTTCTTCTTCCCAACGTCCTCCCCTCCCCTCCTTTTTCCTCCCTTCCTCCCTTCCTATTCTCCCTCCCTCCCCTCCTCCCTCCCTCCTTCCCTTCCCTTCCTTCCTATTCTCCCTCCCTCCTTCTTCCCAACTTCCTCCCCTCCTTTTTCCTCCCTCCCTCCCCTCCTCCCTCCCTTCCTATCCTCCCTCCCTCCCTTCTTCTTCCATCCTCCCTCCCTCCCTCCCTTCCTATTCTCCCTTTGTCTATCTGTCTTTATCCAGAAAGGATAGCAAGATCAGAAGACAAAGTTACACAATAAGGTGGAACAGTGGGTGTTTGCCACCTCCAAGGGTCATTGGATACGAAGCGAGCAGCAAATAAATTTCATAAATAATTTTTATATATAAATAAATAAATAAATAAATAAACAAATAAATAAATAAATAAATGAATGAATGAATAAATAAATAAATAAATGGATAAATAATAATGTAAAAATAACTAAATAACATCTGCAAGAGAAAGAACAAGAGATACCTTACAGACCAACAAAAACAGGCCTTACTTTCCCCTACATGACATTATTATGGGACAGCCAAGCCTGCAGCAGTCCATGAGTGAAAAATAAACTCATAAAGCAAAAAAATCTAGCCAGGAAAACTAATGGCCATGATACTTACAACAGCGATTTGATCTCAGAAGAGAAAAAAAGTACTCTAAAGGAGAGATGCGTGTTGCCCGTATCATTTTTTTCCCGCAGAAAAATAAATCCGAACCAAGATGCTACTGCAAAATAACAAACAGCCACCAAGCATTTGCACTGATACCATCGCTAACAAAAATATTACACCGATAACACTCGTACGGAGGTTGGCAAGTTGCTTATGAACACGACATCGAAGAACGCGGTGTCATTTCACATCCGCCAATGGCATGCGGAGAAGCGCTTTAAAAGTTACGCCTTTAATGGAAATCGTTCTCTTCCAGAAATTGGCAGAACTTCAAACCAGGATAAGGCAGGATGCTAAGTTATAACTGGATGTCATGGGAGGAAATGGCGCTTGCTGGAAGATTAGAACTGTAGGTGTTGCCTTTGGTTGCTATGAAAGCTTTAATACGCTGATGTATTTTCTATCGTGTCCAAAATCCTTGAAGATAAACATTAAATTGTATATGTGTATGGGTTTGGGGATGAAGAGGACGAAATGATGTGAGTTGATAGGTGATATGACTAAAAGAATACAGAATAACAGAGGTGGAAGGGTCCTCGGAGGTCTTCTAGTCCAACCCCCTCTCAAAAAGGAGACCCTGTACCATTTCTGACAAATGGCTGTCCAATTTCTTCTTGAAACCCTCCAGTGTTGAAGCATCCACAACTTCTGGAGGCAAGTTGTTCCACTGGTTGATTGTTCTGACTGTTAGAAAGTTTCTCCTTAGTTCTGGGTTGGTTCTCTCCTTGATTAGTTTCCATCCGCTGCTTCTTGTCCTGCCTTCAGGTTCTCTGGAGAATAGGTTGACTCCCTCTTCTTCGTGGCAACCCCCTTAGATATTGGGAGATTGTTATCATGATGACCACTGTACCTTCTCCCCAGTGGTGAAATTAAAAAATTTCCCCTACCAGTTCTGTGGGCATGGCTTGTTGGGAGGGAGGTCATGTGACTGGGTGGGCATGGCCAACTCAACATCACTCACACCAAGGGGCTCCTCACCGGCCCCTCCCCTCCCAGACACTCCTTGTCACGAATGGCAGGAAAATGGGGAGGGGAATATTTCTGCCTACCATTTTTCTCTAAGTCTGTGCTGAGATTGAGGAATGGATGACAGGCAGGAAAATCCCCTTCACCATTTTCCTGCCTTTCATGAAAACGGCTCCATTCCCATCCCTCTCCCTCCTGGGGACTACCTTAAAGGGACAGGCTGCAGCAGCTCCGTTCTGAATGGAGGGAGAAAAGTTAGCATTCTCTCTGTTGCATTTAACATTGAATTCTGTGGAATATCGAGTGGCCGGAAGAGGTGAGCGGTGACCAGCCGGGCGTAGGTGGGGCCAACGAGGGTTGATTACCACTGGTTCAGTGAACTGATGCCAATAATCCCTAGTGGTTCTCCCGAACCGGTCCGAACCGGTAGGATTTCACCCCTGCTTCTCCCCATCCTTAGTAGAAAACATACATTTGATCATCTTTCTAACCAATGGTCTTAACTTTCTGGTCAATATACGGTACATATCCATATTCTCCAAGAATATCCATGTTCTCTTTAAGCGATTTTAGAAAACATGTATATTTTGACCATTTCAAGAAATATGATAGGCTCAACCAGATCTTGTGGAATATGCTTATCTCAGCAGGTTCTCCTGGCAACAGTCCTGAAGAATTTTCCTGGCAATTGGTACCCTCTGTAGATCTACTCAAACAAAATAACCTCTTCGGTGGGCTTCCCTGTTCCCCATGAGGGGTTGTCACAGAGAAGAGGGGATCGTCTTATTCTCCAAAGGTGGGAGAATAAGTAACAGGTAGAAAATCATTAAAGAAAGATCCAGCACAGAAGGAAGGATACATTTTCTGACAGTGAGAACAATTAATCAGTGGAACAGCTTGCCACGCCGAGTTGTGGGTGCTCCATCCCTGGAGGTTTTCAAGAGGAACCAGAAGTGGTATTCAGCCGGTTCGAATCAGTTCAGGTGAATCGGTAGTGGAAATTTTGAGTAGTTCAGAGTACCGGCAAATACTACCTCTGTCTGGCCCCACCCTCCCACCCCTGCCATTCTCTGTCCTATATTCCCTTGTTTTTTAGTTCAGCTGATTTGCACGGCAGAGCAGATTGCTGCGCCTCAGCTGAACTAAACAAAAGCTCAGCTCACCAGCACTGACACTGAGGGCGGTCTTTGAGTGCTACACGAGCGCACGCAAAGCACACTCTCATAGAACCGGTAGGAAAAGATTTGGAATCCCACCGCTGGAGTAGACTAGATAGCCATTCGTTCAGAATGTTCCTTGGAGGAACATCTGACGGCTGTAACCAGGGGGACCTTTTGTCAGGTTCACCTGATTCGCCAGTTGCGACCCTTTCTTGATTGGGATTCCCTGTGCACAGTCACTCATGCCCTCGTCACCTCTCGCCTTGACTACTGCAACGCTCTCTACATGGGGCTCCCCTTGAAGAGCACCCGGAGGCTCCAACTGGTCCAGAACGCAGCAGCGCGGGTAGTGACGGGAGCAGCATGGCGCTCCCATATAACACTGCTCCTGCGCGAGCTGCACTGGCTCCCGGTGGTCTTCCGGGTGCGCTTCAAGGTGTTGGTCATCACCTTTAAAGCGCTCCATGGCATCAGGCCTAGCTATCTTCGAGACCGCCTGCTGCTACCGACGACCTCCCATCGACCCGTGCGCTCCCACAGAGAGGGCCTCCTCAGGGTGCCATCAGCCAAACAATGTAGGCTGGTGACCCCCAGGGGGAGGGCCTTCTCTGTGGGGCCACCTACTTTCTGGAATCAGTTGCCCCCAGAGATAAGGAGAATCCAAGACCTCAGTGCCTTCCGCCGTGCCCTTAAAACCCATTTTTTCCAGCAAGCCGGGCTGGCTTAAGAAGAAATTTTTAAATGTTTTAATTGGTTTGTGATTTTTAATTTTTGGGCCAAATTTATATATATTTTAATTGTTTTTTAATATTTGTATTTCATGTTCTTAATTCTGGCTGTACACCGCCCTGATTCCTTAGGGAGAAGGGCGGTATATAAATTGGAAATAAAATAAAAATAAAAAAAAATAAATATAGAAATCTCCTGCCTTGAACAAGGGGTTGGACTAGAAGACCTCATAGGTCTGTTCCAGCTCTATGATTCTACATTCTATGTTCTCTTTCCTTGCATTCCTGATGGAATCTGGTTCCACGGCCATGGAAGCGGAGAAGTAAACTTCTGCTGACTTCGGTGTCCTCATAATTGCTGGTGTAGTGAATTCTACCAGGTGCTTTAGCCAGGCTTTCCCCTAGATGCTTTCTAGTTTCAACAACAGCACGCCACAGATTATTTTCATTATTATTAAATGTGCACACATGCACTGAAATGAAGAGAGGGAAGAGGGAAAGCTCTCGAGGAGAGGAAGAATTAAAACACTGAATCACCAAAGATGGCCTACATTTGTCTGCACGCCAACAAGTTTTATATATATATAAAAATAAAATAGATGTGCTTTTTGGCACCCTCGCAAAAAATCATGGCAATGCAAATAGATGCAGGAGAGGTCAAAGGGACTTTATTTGAAGAGCTGCTCTGATGAAGAACCTTGGCAGAGTTTCCTATGCAGGAGTTGGAAAAAAGGGAAACTTCCCAAAGCAGCTTTGGCCAGATGGGATGCAAGTTTTTCAGAGGTGGAAGAGGATATTACCTTCAAAGAGTCAGAGACAGCCAAGCGTTTAACAGCAGATCAAAAGGTTCTCAACTCAAATATCACTTCTCTCATGAACTCATTCGCTGCCCTTGGGGAAATCAGTTGTTTTCTGAAACCCCCTTTAGAAGAGCATTCCTGTTCTGGCTAATATAATTATCAAAAACACAGCCGAACAGCTAAGAGAATGAGTCATCTTGCAGCGTGTTGAAAAGGATTGATTGCCAAAGCGGCCTCTTTTGATCATCGTCAAGGACGAAGAGCAAGGTTTTTACACTTAAGCAGGAAAAAAAAACAACAACCCAAAGGTACAAATGCAGATTAGGCAAAACCTGGCTTAAAAACAAGTGAGAGGGACCTTGGAGTCCTAAGTGGACGATCACTTAAATATGAGCCAGCTGTTTGCGGCAGCAGCCAAAAAAGCTAATACAATCCTTGGTTGAATAAACAGAGGCATAGAATCAAAATAACGTGGAGTACTAGTGCCACTTTATAAAATCTCATATAAAAGGCTCAATGATAAGACCTCAATTTTCTGTTCTCCTCCCAACCGCAGTATCAGACAGGCGATCAACCAGCATCAACAAATTAATCAATCAAGAAACTGTAATCCCCTCTCTAAGTCTCTAATGGTAATCATACTGATTTCCAGAGCTTTGAATTTGAACAGTCCCTGTTCATTTATTCCCCTCAAATAATTGTCTAGTGGAACTTGAAATAAAATACGATTTCCCCGTATACTTTCCATAAAAGTTCCCATTATACTCCAAAATGTCACATCCAGTGGTGGGCTACAACCAATTTAACAACTGGTTCTGTGAGCATGTGCTTCGCCTAATGTGCTTGCGTGCGGCATTCAAAATACAACCATTTGAAGTCAGCTGCTTACCTTCTAAGGCATCCCCGGTCAGTAGAACAGCGGAGGCACGGAAATCAGCTGTGCCACGCGAATCAGCTGAGCCAGAAAGAAATATAGGACAGGATAGGGCTGGTGTGGGTGGGTGGGCGGAGCCAGCTGATTGTCGGAACTACAGGTTTGCTAGAATCTGCAGCCACTGGTCAGATACCAACTCATCAGCATATATATATATATAAATTTAACAATCAATGACATTTATCCAAAAGTGAATAAAACTTCAGTAGAACTGCACAGGTCTCCCTGGGTGCTGCCATGAAATTCTATGACTTTTCCCAGAGTTGGCTGTATGACCTATGAGAGGGCCTGAGAACATTGTTCTAATAATCACATGCATTCTTCTACCAGATGATGAACTAGATCAGAACACCTTACATACTAAAACATCCCTCAAGGTGAGATGTAATATTCAAGAATCCCTCTCAGCGGTGAAATCCTCTGAAGTCTGCTACCGGTTCAGTGAGTCTGCTACCGAGCACCCACTTCGCACACGCATGTGCACCTGAGGCATGCCCACACAGGATTAAAAAAGGAACATTTTGAAGCCTTCCGAGTCTACAAAGGTAAGTAGAACAATGAGGGGAGGGGGGAAATCCACTGTGCCACATGATTTAGATAGCTTTAAAAAGCAGGAAATCTGACGATTCTAGCTAATATAAATCACGCATCACAGCTGATCGTCACCCAGCTGATCGTTGGAAATACCGGTTCACCCGAACCGGTAGCATTTTTTACTACCAGTTTGGGAGAACCAGTCCAAACTGGTAGCATTTCCCCCCTGGTTCCTCTCAAGGTGACTTAAAACTCAAAAGGGGGTTAAACAGGGGTGCATTTTGGCCCCCTTATTTTTCAACTTCTATGCAAATGACATGGTAAAATGGTTAAATAAATCAAATTACCAAACTACTCCGCCCCAAAAAAGTGATAGACTAATAACTATGGGCCTCACAGTTTAAGGATTGATATTATAGTATAGTTAGGCCATGTGTAACTGACAGATTGGATTCCAAATTGTGATTTCAATATAGATTTTATCTGTTATTTATTATTTTATTCCAGAATTTTTAACTGGATATTCATTTGAGTGTTTTTTATTTGTTCTGGTCTCTGGTCCTCAGCTGTAATAAACTTGGATTGGATTTGATCAGAAACAAACAAGCAAAAAAAAATGTTACAAGAGTTCTGATTTGGGACGCAAAATCCTAAACTCCATTATTGTTACACACAGTGCACTATATTGCTGATTAATTTGCCACAAAGAAGAGGGAGTCAAGCTATTCTCCAAAGCACCTGAGGGCAGGACAAGAAACAATGGATGGAAACTAATCAAGGAGAGAAGCAACTAAGGAGAAATTTCCTGACCGTTAGAACAATGAATTAGTGGAACAACTTGTCTCCAGAAGCTGTGAATGCTCCAACACTGGAAGTTTTTAAGAAGAGATTGGATAACCATTTGTCTGAAATGGTGTAGGGTTTCCTGCCTAAGCAGGGGGTCGGACTAGAAGACCTCCAAGGTCCCTTCCAACTCTATTCTATTATTCTATTCTATTCTAGAATTTTTAGCTGGGGCCATTAAGTTATTTACAGTATGTCGTTTTACCTAAAATCATAGGGTCAGAAAATTTTAAGTATAATAAAACCTTGCTACTGAAATTGTGACAGCAGGTGAAGGTCAGTGGTTGAGACAAGCTGGCACTGAAGTTTGTAAGCTGGGAATATACAGGCGATCTTCAACCTGCAACCACAATGGAGCTCCACATTTTTGTTGCTAAGTGAAGCATTTGTTCTGCCTCATTTTACGACCTTTATTGCCAGTGTTGTTAAGTGAATCACTGCAGTTGTTAACTTAGCAACATGGTTGTTAAGTGAATACGACTCCCCCGTTGAGTTTGCTCATCGGAAGGATGCGAAAGGGGAACACGTGACCCTGGAATAATGCAGCCCCGTCATAAATATGAGTCAATGGTCAAACATCTGAAGGTAAATCACATACCATGAGGCTGTTGCAAATGTCATAAGTGTGAAAAATCATTCATCAGTCCCTTTTTTTCCAGTGCCGTTGTAACTTTGAATGGTCACTGAGCACACGGTTGTAAGTCAAGGACTTGCCTGTAGTTTGTTGCTCTGTGGTGATAGCAACAGCAATAGCACGTAGACTTATATACTGCTTTACAGTGCTTTGCAGCCCTCTCTAAGCAGTTTACAGAATCAGCATAATTGCCCCCAACAATCTGAGTCCTCATTTTACTGATCTCGGAAAGATGGAAGGCTGGGTCAACCTTGAGCTGGTGAGATTTGAACTGCTGAACTTCTGGCAATCAGCAGTCAGCAGAAGTAGCCTGCAGTGCTGCACTCTAACCAGTGGTGGGTTTCAATTTTTTTTACTTCCAGTTCTGTGGGTGTGGCTTGGTGGGCGCGGCAGGGAAGGATACTGTAAAATCTCCATTCCCTCCCCATTCCAGGGGAAGGTTACTGCAAAATCCCCATTTCCTCCTGATCAGCTGGGACTTGGGAGGCAGAGAATAGATGAGGCAGGGCCAGTCAGAATTTTTACTACCGGTTCTCTGAACTACTCAAAATTTCTGCTATCGGTTCTCCAGAACTGGTCAGAACCTGCTGAAATGCACCTTGATTCTAACCACTGCGCCACCACGTCTCTGATAATGTAAAACAATCTGAGGTTATATAACAAGGGCACTGCGTATTTCACGGCAGAAACAGTGACATCTAATGCAACCGATGGGTTTCACGCACGAGCAGACGAGAAAAATAGCACAACAATTCCTATGATTTTACGTGGCAGTTCCATTTCTATTCTTCCGCCCCCTTCCACTTCCTGCTCATGCTCTACTTTAAAATTAGAGATTAAAAGTTGCTTTTGTTCTCTGCTTTCTTTTAAAAACTGGGTTTCCTCGGCAATGTGTAAGAAGAAAGCTTCCTTTCAGAGTGAAAATATCTGGAATATATCTTCTGTAGGTTTTTTTTTTTTCTCCATAGAAGACCATAAAAATAACATAAGAGAGCACACGGACAAGTATTTCTACAAAACCCTCCTTTTCATTTTACAACATCTCGAGAGTCACTTGGATACGTACTTTCTGATAAATGTTTTCTATGCTTTTTTGGGGGGGGGGAACCCCACACATATAGCTAAGATGCTGAAGCTATGTGTTTGCTTCATGCACAGATTCTATCAAGACATCTCCTGCAATGAGAATCTTTAAAAACTCAACATTTAGAAGCATCCCAAAAAATAAAAACGGAACACAACTTCCTGTCACAGACAGATGTCAAAGATAGACATATAGAAAGAGTAGGAGAGTGTTGTGCCAGCAGCCTGCGGAGATGGCAGAGGAGTTGGACAGTGAGGAGGCTGGGGAAGACTATGGGCCAGGCCTGGAGTCTGGGGAAGGCCCGGATGAGGGCTCTGTGTCGGAGGCAGAGATGGGGCCAGGGCCATCTGGGAGTGATGCGCGGACTCCGGAGCCCCCAGACTCGGATAGCAGAGAGGCAGAGGAACAGGAGGAGCCTGTTTCTAGTGCACCCATGCACAGAGCTGCCAGAAGGCAAGAACAGCTAAAGCAAAAGGGACGAATCTGGAGTAAGGCCAGGAGATGATTGGCCCCTACCATAAGGCTTAAAAGAGAAACAAAGGCACTTGGGCCTTTTGCAGGAAAGCAACGTTGCTAATTCTGTTTCCAGTCGGCATCTCTTGTTTGTTTCTGAACTTTGTGGGGCTTTGCCACCCTTTGGCAGGGTGGAAAAGAAGATAAAGGTTGGTGATTATCCCAAAAGACTTCTTCCAGAGGACTTTTTTTTGCAACTAATTGGGACTCAGCTGGGAATGAACGTAATTCTCAGCTGTTACAATAAAATAGGTTTATTTGTGTTTATTAAAGATGTGTTCATTACAACGTTGCATAAACTACCCACCATCATTGTGGAAACTGCATGATTCCACAGTTACAAGCCTGTCCTTAGGTGGAAGTCATCCCTCTATGCGAATAATATCTTGGACTGGGAGAAGAAAACAGTGTTTGGGGGTGAGGATTTTCCCAGAACATTTGATGTGATCTTTCACTCTTGCGCTGTTTCTAAAAGCTTCTTCCCAAGGGCACATTTAGAACTAAATTAAATCTAACTTGGACTCAATTAACATTTTCAATGATAATGAACGCGATATAGATTCACAGAGAGCCCTTCTATTGTGTTGTAAAAAGGGATAAAAATTTAATAAGTCTTTATTAATAAGTAATGTCTCCCCGGACCGGTAAAGCTAAAGCTGTCCAGCTCTCTAACACGAAGGTCTGATCTAGGTTTCCCTAATGCAGGTGGAAGAGAATAGAAAGAGCTTGGCATGACTTTTGCTCTAAGCTTGTTGCAAACCCAGACTTCACTTCTTCATCGCTACTTTTATTTTATCTAAGTAAAGGTCAGAATTGGGGCTCAAGGCGGGCTATGACAGCAACATTCAAGGGGAAAGCGAGCTGGTCCTGGCATCTGTCATCTGAAATCCCTCAGAAGAAAGAGAGATGGAGAACTCACTGACTAGTATCTCTCCTGCACCGAGGAGGTAACAGGGAAAATCTGCTGCCTGGTGGTAAGGAACTGTCAGGGCGAGTTTCGCGACAACCAGGAAATAAAAATGCAAGCATAATTTTCATGTCACCTTGCATAAGGGACTCTGGGAAACCTGCTCTATGGGCTGAGGACAAGTTCTTTTCCTCCAGCCGATGCCCATCAAAGCAATCAATTCACTACTCACTTTCCCATGACCCTGGAAAGAAACACTACCTATAGTAGAAGCCTCGGGGGGGTTGGCTCAGGAAGGCTGCTCTCTGCCTTTTTCCGTGCTCCGGCTTTCTGACAAAATCTTCAGGAAATTTCCTGCTCAACTTAAGAATGTCTAATGTCAGTGTTTTCTTCAGGTACCGTAAACCAAGTTTAATACTACTTTAATACCACTTTATCATGCCTTGGTAAAACCACCTTTGGAATATTGCATCAGGTTTTATTTATTTATTTATTTATTTTGTCACATTTCTATGCCGCCCAACTCCCAAGGGACTCCTTGGGAGTTGGGCGCCATGATATAAAAAAAGATGTTGAGATTCTAGAAAAAGTGCAGAGAAGAGCAACAAGGATGATTAGGGGATTGGAGGCTAAAACATATGAAGAACGGTTACAGGAACTGGGTATGTCTAGTCTAGTAAAGAGATGGACCAGGGGAGACATGATAGCAATCTTCCAATATTTGAGGGGCTGCCATAGAGAGGAGGGGGTCAAGCTATTTCCCAAGGTACCCAAAGGCCGGACAAGGAATAATGGATGGAAACTGATCAAGGAGAGATTCAACCCAGAAGTAAGGAGAAGTTTTCTGACAGTGAGACCAATCAATATCACATGTGGTGGACATGCCCTAGAGCAAGAAAATATTGGACAAAAATACAAGCGTTGCTGGAAAAAAATGATAAAACTACATATAGACCTGGAACTAGAGATATTTTTGTTGGGCATTCTACCAGAAAAAAAATATGATAAAGATTGCCTATTTGATTTTGCATATATTAACGGCAACTAGAATTGTATTTGCGTAACAATGGAAAAGTGATGAGATCATGTCTGAGGGGACTGTAATTTAAAAAATATTAGATTGTGCAGAAATGGATAGATTAACACTTGCTATTAAAGATAAAGAAAAAACTGAATATTTCTTGATATGGGACACACTTTATCAATAGCTAGATAATAGAAACAGAAGTTAGAAAGAAAGAGATATAAAGGGAGGAAATGGTACAGAGGAGAGTCTTTAAAGAAGATGATGTTAAATGTTAAGTATTAAGGTTATTATATTATAATGTTATTATATTATTAATATGATGGTGATGACTAAATATAATGAAGATGTATAAATATGAATTGTATTAAACATATTAAACATTATCTAAACATAATTGTACCCATTCTGGTACACACTGTTTGGATGAAAATTGAGTGAGCCGAGGTGGCGCGGTGGTTAGAGTGCAGTACTGCAGCTACTTCAGCTAACTGCTAGTTCAGCAGATCAGCGGATCAAATCTCACCGGCTCAAGGTTGACTCAGCCTTCCATCCTTCCGAGGTGGGTAAAATGAGGACCCAGATTGTTGGGGGTAATATGCTATTTAGTATACTGTCTTTGGTGTAAGCTGCCTAGAGTCCTCGGAGAGTGGGCGGCATAGAAATATGACTAATAATAAAAAATTAAAATTCGGGATTTTAAGAAGAGATTGGACAGTCATTTGTCAAGAATGACATAGGGTCACCTGCTTGAGCAAAGGGTTGGACTAGAAGACCTTCCAGGTTTCTTGCAACTCTATTATTCTGTTAACCAGACCAACCCAAACCTTGCCCCACCATCTGACCACACTGGAACTTATTGTCTATGGAGATTCTCAGTCATCCAGGTCATGGTTATCCCAAAGGTGCTTTTTCAAGAATGACCCTGATGACATAGATAAACCTCAACGACTCTCTAAAAGAATGCAAATGACCAGCTGTCTGCAAGGAGTATAAATCCTTCCATTCTCCACCATCCAGTCAGAGCTGAAGAAGCTTCTTGA
Organism: Pantherophis guttatus; assembly: GCF_059756535.1. Lineage (NCBI taxonomy): Eukaryota > Metazoa > Chordata > Lepidosauria > Squamata > Colubridae > Pantherophis > Pantherophis guttatus. Next base: position 90,808,120 of record NC_142068.1, on the reverse strand, counting down.
AAGAGAAGCGAAACGTCTTCAGAAGAAAAACCAGAAAGTCCAGTTGCCTCTTGAAAAAGCACCTTTGGGACTGGAACCTATTCCAGCAATTTGCAACACAGATAGGCCTCAATTTACAGCCATTGGTTTAACAAGCATTTGAGGTTACTGTTCTGACTCAGCTCCCCAAACATGACAAACCCTCTGCAATCAATCAATGATTCCTTTATTAGGAGCGTCAGCAGCCCTGACAAAAAGTCTCTTTCTCACAGCAGGCTAGCAAGTCTATCCAGCAGGGAGATGAATAGTTGTCTGCCATACCTATTCATCTCCACCCCTTGCCTTTTATCCCCAGACCTAGGGTGGGGTTTTGATAGCAGCGGTGGCTCTTCCGTCCCAAGGACCGGCCCATAGATTTTCACTGCTCTCCTCTCCTCTGCCTTCTGCGCATCCATGCATCAGGCACTGTACCCAGTCGTTCCTCCTCTTCCTCATCAGCCACCTCCAGACCTGGGGGCTGTTGACTCTTCATCTGAGGCTGACGGATGGGCCAGGCTCCACCTCTCCCTCCCTCCCTCTCTCTGTCTCTCTCTCTCTCTGTCTCCCTCACTCTCTCTCTCTCTCTCTCTTTCTGTCAGCTCCATTTCCCTCTCCCTGCCCAGCTCTCAGGTTGCCTTGATGCTAATCAGGGGTGAAATGCTCCCGGTTCGGACCGGATCGCCCAATCCAGTAGCGATGGTGGCGGTTTGGAGAAACGGTAGCAAAAATCCCTGCACCCTCCCCCATGCCCAGCTGAGCTGCACGATCATCAGAGGCTTTTTAAAAAAACTTTTAAAAGCATTTTTTTTACAACTCTTCCGACGAAAAAATTCTTTTAAAAGTTAAAAAAAAAAGCTTCTGATGATCGCACGGCTCAGCTGGGATCATCAGAGGCTTTTCAAAGCATTTTTTTTCTGCAACCTCTTGGCCGAAGAGGTGGTAAAAAAAATGCTTTGAAAAGTCTCTGATGATCCCAGCTGAGTTGCCTGATTGCAGAGGCTTTTCAAAGCATTAGAAAAAATGCTTTGAAAAGTTAAAAAAAAAAAAGTTGGCCACGCCCACCCAGTCACATTAACCCCACCACCACCAAGCCACGCCCACAGAACCGGTAGTAACAAATTTTACATTTCACCCCTGATGCTGATCCTGACTCCCACGCCTCCTCCTCATCTGATGTGGCTGCTGGAGGGGCCAGGAGCTGACAAGCCACAACAGTTATAACAGCCTTGGAAAAAAAAATGACTTATGAACAGTCCTTGCTCTTATGATGGTCACAGCTTTTCCCAAGATCATGGAATCAAAATTTGGGCCCTTGGTAACCAGCATGTAGTTGGTGGTACAGTATAACAGTTGTAGCATCCTGGGATCATCTGGGCATCTGGGATCATTGGCAGTGGTGGGTTTCAATTTTTTTTTAATACCGGTTCTGTGGGCGTGGCTTGGTGGGTGTGGCAGGGGAAGGTTACTGCAAAATCCCCATTTCCTCCCGATCAGCTGGGACTTGGGAGGCAGAGAATAGATGGAGAATAGATGGGTGGCCAGTCAGAATTTTTACTACCGGTTCTCTGAACTACTCAAAATATCCACTACCGGTTCTCCAGAACTGGTCAGAATCTGCTGAAACCCACCTCTGGTCATCGGGTCATCTGGTTGCCACCTGGAACCTTCCCAACCGGTTTCCGACAAGGAAAATCAATGGCGGAAGCCAAGATTGGCTTAACAGTTGCATGATTCACTTAACAACCCATGGAAAAAAAACTGTAAGTATAACCCAATCCAAATATAATCAATTATGTGCCTCAGGATCTTGGACAGTCCAAGCACCAGAAAACTATGGTAGCGTGGAGGCTGATTTGCTTGACATTTTAATGCGAACCCATCCAAATTACACACAGGAATTTATATGAATGCAAATCTACACAGATTTCCTGCATTTTTCATTTTATTGCAGTATCAATTTGCAACTCATTGGCACCATGTTTTTATACCAGTGGGGAGGGAGGGAAAGATGCATAAAAATGACATGATTTCCAAATAGGGAAAAGATGTCCTGGTTAGCAGAAATGTATAACAAACTGCGTACAAATCTCTGTTGTCGCTGTGCTTTGTTAAAATGCAGATTGATACCGACATCTGACTATCCGATTTAAGTCTGGAAAATTGAAAAGCTGATCAAAAACACAAGGCACATCTTTTATTTTTATTTTTTTTGCACATCCTCTGTTTTGGAGCTTTTCAAAATCTTGGAAGAGACATACAAAATCCTGAAAGTATGATTTGATCCATACACTTTGCTAAAACTTTTTATTATTATTATTTTCAAGCAAACAGTAAGGCCTGAGGAAAAAAAACACGAGAATTCTTTTTTTCACCATGATTGAAAAAGAAATAATGTTTATATTTTGGAAGGAGGCAAACCTGCATATTTACGTATTTCCTGCTTCTCTTCTTGCAAAATTTAAAAACTCGGCCTTGCCACGTAAGAACTTCTACAGCTTTCCCCCAAAGTTGCTATCTTTGTAGCATAGCATAGCGTTGCGGAGAATGAGACTGTAAAAGCTCCGTGTGATACAAGGGTGATAATTTGTGACGCCTGTATCGGCACGATTTCCCATCTCTGTGGGATTGAATTAATGCAATTTTTTATTGTGTCATTCTGCTCTTGATTTGATTGTCTTTTCATATTAGCCTCATTAAGAAAATGTCAGGCTAAAGCAACACTAATGTTCTCCAATGGTATCTGGTTGGACTGTTTCATAAAATCTGCATTAGGAAAACAGAACTGTCTGATTACCAGCTCTTGGGTGGCCACGGATAAAACAACATCATCGCAACTCCCTGTAACATTTCCCCCACAACTCTGTCAACTATGAACTCTTTTCTTATTTATGTACTGACAAAGCTATGAACTCTTTCTTTCATTCTAGCCTCTCAAAGGGAGAAGTTGGAAGTCTTGCTTCCTTCAAGAGGTCTCGTTCCACGCCCGATGACATTAACAAGCAAACATTTGCAGGCGATAGAATGTGGCCTTTGTTATAATGACAGTATCTTTGGAACATAAGTAGTATAAATTCCAATAATTTCATTTTCAGTCATTGACCGGCCTTAGATAAGGTAAAAGTAATATAAAACTAAAATAGAAATAAAGTGGAAGTCAAAACAAAATTGGACTAGAACTAAACTAAAGATGTGGAGACTTTAGAAAAGAGTGCAGAGAAGAGCAACAAAGATGATTAGTGGACTGGAGGCTAAAACATATGAAGAACGGTTGCAGGAACTGTGCATGGCTTAGTGAAGAGAAGGACTAGGGGAGACATGATAGCAGTGTTCCAATATCTCAGGGGCTGCCACAAAGAAGAGGGAGTCAAGCTATTCTCCAAAGCACCTGAGGGCAGGACAAGAAGCAACGGGTGGAAACTAATCCTAATGGCTTAGGACCTGGTTGTTTACAGGACCGCCTGCTACCACCAATAGCCTCCCACCAGCCAGTACGCTCCCATGGAGAGGGGCTCCTCCGGGTGCCGTCGGCCAAACAATGTCAACTGGCGGCCCCTAGGGGGAGAGCCTTCTCTGTGGGGGCACCTACTATCTGGAACGAGCTCCCCCCGGAGATACGGAGGATCCCAGATCTGCGCACCTTCCGTCGCGCGCTCAAGACTTTCTTATTTCATCAAGCTGGCCTGGCCTAAATCTTCTCCCCTTTTAAATGTAAATTTTAATTTGTTTTTAAATTATTGGGTATTTTAAATTTGTCTCAGCCAAATTATTTAATTCGTTTTTATTCTATTTTAAATTTTTGTATTTATGTGTTTTATTCTGTGGCTGTTCACCGCCCTGAGTCCTTCAGGAGTAGGGCGGTATAGAAATCCAATAAAATAAATAAATAAATAATCAAGGAGAGAAGCAACCTAGAACTAAGGAGAAATTTCCTGACAGTTAGAACAATTAATCAGTGGAACAACTTGCCTCCAGAAGTTGTGAATGCTCCAACATTGGAAGTTTTTAAGAAGATGTTGGCTAACCATTTGTCTGAAGTGGTGTAGGGTTTCCTGCCTAAGAGGGGGTTGGACTAGAAGACCTCCAAGGTCCCTTCCAACTCTGTTATTCTATTCTATTCTATTCTATTCTATTCTATTCTATTCTATTCTATTCTATTCTATTCTATTCTATTCTATTCTATTCTATTCTATTCTATTCTATTCAGGCATAAATAGAATTAAGGATTAGGGGTGAGATGATAGCAGTGTTCCAATATTTGAAGGGCTTCCACAAAGAAAACCTATTCTCCAAAGCACCTGAAGGCAGGACAAGAAGCAATGGGTGGGAACCAATCAAGAATAGAACAAACCTAGAAATAAGGAGAAACTTCCTGACAGTGAGAACAATTAACCAGTGGAACCTCTTGCCTTCAGAAGTTGTAGGTGCTCCATCACTAGAGGCTTTTAAGAAGAGACTGGACAACCATTTGTCTGAAATGGCATAGGGTCTCCTGCTTGAACAAGGGGTTGGACTAAAAGACCTCCAAGGTCCCTCCCAACTCTATTATTCTATTATTATTCTGAGTCCTCCTCGTCCGTCAGGTCCACCTAAAACTCCTCCTAAAATAATTTCTTGAACTTCTTGTTACTGAGGGAAAGGGAAAAAAGGACCATCACTTTGGAATGGAGTTGCATATCAGCAAGTGTGACATGATCGTATCATCGGGTTTTCTGTCCTACAGAAAGTTTGCACAAGCCACAAGTTTTCAGTAGCAGAATAGGAAAGGCTACTTCCACGAGACTTGAAATTTTGGGCTTAGACAACGTAGAACTAAGCTGCCTTTGGTCTGATCTAAGTGTAGTACATAAAATTATCTGCTACAATGTCCTACCTGTCAACGACTACTTCAGCTTCAACCACAAATACATGAGCAAACAATAGATACAAACTCAAGGTAAACTGCTCCAAACTCGATTGCAGAAAATACGACTTCAGCAACAGTGGTCAATGCCTGGAATGCACTACCTGTTGTGGCCCGCCAGCGGCCTGCGCGGATTGTGGCTGATCCCAATGAAGAGGAGGCTGGTGTGATGTCACACCAGCAGCCTGCACAGCCAGCGCTCGCGTCGGACAGTGAGGAGGCTGAAGAGGATGTGATGTCAGAGGCAAAGACTCAGCCAGGGCCTTCAGAACCTCCAGAGGCTCCTTCCAGTGGAGAGAGCAAAGTGGAGGAGCCTCTCCTCAATGCTTGTGCACGCAGGGCTGCTAAAAGGCAGGAGTGGCTACTCAGGAGAAGGAGGTCTACTCGAGAGTAAGGCTTGAGGATAATTGGCCACTCCCTTAGCCTATTTAAGTTGCACGCAGCTAGTGCGTTCTTGCTGGAAACAACTTGTATTATTATCAGAGTATTTTGTTTTATCATATCTTGTTTTCTGGGCTGGTTGCAACTTTTGCCAGTCTTGTTTATTCTTGTTACTTAATAAATTTGATAAGGACCATTGGTGTGTGTCAATATCCTTGGAAATCCGGAGCTGGGGCAGAACACTACCTGACTCTGTGGTTTCTTCCCCAAACCCTCATAACTTTAACCTTAGACTGTCTACTGTTGACCTCACCCCATTCCTAAGAGGTCTGTAAGGGTTGTGCATAAGAGCACCAGCATGCCTACCATCCCTGTCCTAATGTTTTCTTTTATTCGTATCCATTTCCTGTATTCATAATCATGTTTATACTTTTATCTGTTATCTTATATATGCTTGACAAATAAATAAATAAAATAACAGTGGTAAATTTATACAAACGGGCAACACATCCTAATTTGGAATAGAATAGAGCTGGAAGGCACCTTGAAGATTTTAAAAACCTCCATTGATGGAGCACCCACAACTTCTGGAGGCAAGCTGTTCCACTGCTTAATCGTTCTCACTGTCAGGAAGTTTCTTATTAATTCCAGGTTGCTTCCTCTCCTTCCATCCATTATTTCTTGTCCTGCCTTCAGGTGCTTTGGAAAATAGGTTAACCCCCTCCTCTTTGTGGCAGCCCCTCAAATACTAGAACACTGCTATCATGTCACCCCTAGTCCTTCTTTTCTCTAGACTGGCCGTATCCAATTCCTGCAATTGTTCTTGATATGTTTTAGTCTCCAGGCCTTTAATCATGTTAGTTGCTCTTCTCTGTACTTTTTCCAAAGTCTCAACATCTTTTTTGTAATGTGGTGACCAAAACTTGATGCAATATTCCAGGTGTGGCCTTACTAAGGATTTATAAAGCGGTACTAATACTTCACGCAAATTTGATTCTGTGCCTCTGTTTGTTGCATTGGCTTTTTTGGCTGCTGCTGCACACGGCTGGCTCATGTTTAACTGATTGTCTACCAAGGACTCCAACATCCTTCTCACAGTTACTGTTTTTGAGCCAGATTTCACCTAATCTGTACTTGTACCTGTGGTTTCTTCCTGCCTAGATGTAAAATTTTGCTTCCCCCCCCGCCCCCCCATATCCAGCAACCAGTTCTTTCTGGACAATAATGGAAAACACCGGTAGTCTTCTTCATTGGAATGGAATGTATGTTTAACATTCCTGCAGGATTAGAACCAAATTAGCATGGAAGCAATCCCATTTTAAAAAGCCAAGTTATGTTCTTGCTTGCTCCGATTTCTAAATATCATTATTTCACGATCGTCGCTCGTTCTCTTTAATGTAAAAGAGAGAGAGAGAGAGAGAGAGAGAGGGAGGGAGAGAGAGAGAGCGCAAAAGCGAGGGAGAGCAAAGAGAACAAGAAAAACACATTAAGTCGTCTTAAAAGCAGACAGACTTGATGGTCGGAGAAGGGGTGTCTGTGACCAGAGCCAGGCCTGTAATAATATAATGATCTTTAATGAGTGTCTTGGGAAACGGCAGGGTCCTAAGCTTGAAAGGCGAAGGGCATAACTGACGGAGGTTATGCTGACACTAATTCAGAGTGATTTTCAGAACAACTGAAGAATGTAAGAAAGGTAATCTTACCCACCGATCTGACCTCTCTTTGATACCTTGCTGCTGCCACTTCTAATTGCCCAGATCTCTGCCTTTTCACATATGCTCGTCTTTAATAATAATAATAATAATAATAATAAAAGCCCAAATGCCACCCCTTGCTCTTTGAGCTAAGCAGCCCTTGCTTCAAGTTGGGCCTTCTCACGGGAAGGAAAACATCCATTTCCATTGAAACCCAGCCAGCGAGATTTCATATGAGTGAGTTGTGGGTGTACTCTGCACAAATCTGAAGATGCAGAGATTGCAACCTGGGACCTGACTAATGTTATTAACCGGCTAACTTTGAGTTTACAAAGGGCAGGCTGGTATTGGAAGTCTGTGTTGTTTCTTATTAGCTATCAAAAGCGGAGTGATCTCACACGGCGCAGAATTAAATCTGGTTCTGCCTGATGGCTTGATGATGGATGGAAGGTGTATGCGGCTGGAGGAAAGGAGACCAAATCCCTCCCAAGCTATTATTCTGGCTTTTATGTTTGACTGCAGTGTGTGGCTAACATGCTTTTCAAGAGCAGATGTTTAGAGGTGTGTGGGAAATTACGTCTCAAACTTCCCCCCCCTCCCACTTTTACTTAAGCTGTTCCTTCCTTTCCCCTCCAAAACTAGAAATCAAAATGAAAGTAACCATTGGTCCGTATAACATTTTCCCTTTGAGGGAACAACAGAACAATGGGTAGGAAACGCATCAGGGCGTATTTATAGGGCTGGCTGTTATGAACATTGTTACTATGGGCTTCATGGAATTTCATAGAATAACGGAGTTGGAAGGGACCTTGGAGGTCTTCTAGTCCAACCCCCTGTTCAAGGAGGAGACCTTATACCAGCGATGGTTATCTTTTTTGGCACCGAGTGCCGAAACTGGAGCATGCGTGCATGCACGCAGGCTGGAACATTGGAACCTGGAAGAGAGCAGCTGGCTGGTGCGCATGTGTGTGGCGGCCAGATGCTCTTTTGGGTTCCATTGTGCGCATGCACGCCGGACAGCTGGTCCAGTGCACATGCGCACCGGTCAGCTGCTCTCTTCTTGGTTCCAGCATGTAACTTGGAAGAGCAGCTGGTGATGGCGTGAGTGCCTACAGAGAGGGCTCTGTTTGCCACCTCTGGCACACGTGGCATAGGTTTGCCATCATGGCCTTATACCATTTTGGACAAATGGCTGTCCAGTCTCTTTTTGAAAGCCTCCAATGATGGAGCACCCACAGCTTCTGAAGGCAAGCTATTCCATTGTTTGATTGCTCTCACCATTAGCAAATTTCTCCTTAGTTCTAGGTTTCTTCTCTCCTTGGTTAGTTTCCAACCTTTTTTTTTTTTTTTTTTTAATTTGATTTATATGCCGCCCTTCTCCGGAGACTAAGGGCGGCTTATAGTGCATTAAGCAATAGCCTTCATACTTTTGTATATTTTTATACAAAGTCAGCTTATTGCCCCCACAAACTGGGTCCTCAATTTACCTACCTTAGAAAGGATGGAAGGCTGAGTCAACCTTGAGCCTGGGGAGATTCGATCTCACTTTAATTGCAGACAGCTGGTGTTAAATTACAGAGCTTAGTCTGTTGAGCTATCCAGGCTCCTTTGTTTCTTGTCTTGCCTTTTGGTGTTTTGGAAAATAGTTTGACACACAGAACTGTCTCTGTAGGAGCCCCTCAAATATTGAAACACTGTCATCATGTCATCCCTAGTCCTTCTTTTCTCTAGTCTAGACATACCCAGTTCCTGCAACTCTTCTTCATATGTTTTATCCTCCAGACCCCTAATCAAGCTTGTTGCTCTTAGCTTCACCCTTTCCAGAGTCTCAACATTATTATTTTTTTATATTGTGGTGACCAGAAGTGGATGAAGTATTCCAAGTATGGTCTTACTAAGGGTTTATAAAGGGGGTACTAATTCTATGCCCCTATTAATGCAGAGTAGGATTGTCACAGTTTTTTTAAAAAACTGTGCATTAATGGGAATAATTTGCCATGGCCAATTCGCCATAGTCAAGTTGCCACAGCAAACTCACTGCACGGCAAGAGCTACGCTAATATGGAAAAAAAGGGTGGAAAAGAATCGTTAAAAGAAAGGATAAAAAAGGAGGGACAGAATGAAACATGAATGACAAAAATTAAAATATGTTTTTTTAATTTATTTTAAATAATTAAATCGAATTGTTAAATTGTCCCATGCGAGTTCTTCCATGGTGAGTTGGCTGTGGCAACTTGTCCCATTATGGCATTTTAGTAGGTTTTTTTTTTTTGGCAAAAAAACCCCCTTCCCACATATTTTAATTTAAACAAACGGTTTGGTACAATGGTATGGTAGCAATTCTAGCGAATGGGCATTTTCAGAGTTCTTAAGAAATCACACAAGGGAAGTTTTGGTGGGCTTTTTCCTCCATTAAGACAATCAGGCTCCATTGTGGTTATTCTCCAGACCAACATATTGGCCAAATAAAGAGAGAGGTTAAGGCGGGAGGTGAGGGAGGGAGGGAGGGAGGGAGGGAGAGAGAGAGAGAGAGAGAGAGAGAGAGAGAGAGAGAGAGAGAGAGAGAGAGAGAGTGAGTAGGAAACAACCCCTACCTTCCCAAGCTTTCTCAAGCACAACTCTTGACATGATCTGTGACTTCATCAGAGCTGTGTCATGGTTTGGATTGATAGCTCTGCATAGAGTCAACAAAGTAACACCCAGATTGCATGCCCTATCCAATAAATCATGTCATTCATGCTGGATGCAAAATGTCCACAGAAATCCATCTTTCGGCACTTTTCTCTGAACAGTCATTCCTAATGAATAGTATCATCTGCACACTAACTTCTGCATCCTGTCATCTTCTCATCATTCTCACCTTCTCATCTTTCTTACTACCTTCTCCTACTGCCTTATGATTTATCACATTGTTTGTATCTTATGATGTATATTACTGTATCATGATTTATGATCTATGACTTATCACTTTGTTGTTTGTGTGTACACCGAGAGCTTCTGCACCAGAGACAAATTACTTGTGTGTCCAATCACACTTGGCCAATAAAGAATTCTATTCTGTTCTGTTCTGTTCTGTGCCATTCCACTCCACTCCACTCCACTCCACTCCACTCCACTCCACTCCACTCCACTCCACTCCACTCCACTATATTCTATTCTATTCTATTCTATTCTATTCTATTCTATTCTATTCTATTCTATTCTATTCTATTCTATTCTATTCTACTCTACTCTACTCTACTCTACTCTACTCTACTCTACACTACACTATTCCCGTAGGCTCAAACTTCTTAATCTGCATGATCAAACTCCTTAGTTCATATAATCAAAATTAAAAAAAAGAAAGAAAAAGAAATGGACTCAAAAAATTTGTACTTGGAATCCTTGGCACAGAAAATGCCCCTACATTTTTCATATGGATGTTGAATTGGGGTGGATGGGTTGGGGAGGGGGGTAAAGCCATCTATTGCGGAAAGGAGCTGGATCAAACCGAGGTCTGCAAAAATGCAAAATAATGAAACCAATCCCGACAGATTTATTTAACCATAATGCTGAGCTCTGACTCGTGGCACTTTTGGTTTCAAAAACACTGGTCCCTCCATGGCCCAGATCAAAAGCTGACAAGTCAGTGGAAATCACAGCTAGGGAAAATGACTCAGTGTTAAGTTTCGTGATTCATCAGTAGAAATCTATACGTTCAATTCATAGCAACTTAAAAGGATTTAAGTAGCCCTCCAAGGTCCTTTCCCACCCCGCGTTCTACGATTTCAAATATATGACACAAATAGTGAATAAGTCTTCCCACTTGGAAGGGACCTTGTAGGTCATCTAGTCCAACCCCTCACCCATGCAGGAGCCCCTACACCATTTCTGACAAATGGCAGTCTGGTCTCTTCTTAAAAGCTTCCACTGGTGAAGCTCCCACAACTTCCGAAGGCAACTTCTGTTCCATGGGTTGATTGTTCTCACTGTCAGAAAATGTCTCCTTATTTCTAGGTTGAATCTCTCCTTGTTCAGTTTCCATCCATTATTCCTTGTCTGACCTTCAGGTGCCTTGGAAAATAGCTCGATCCCTTCCTCTCTGTGGCAGCCCCTCAAATATTGCAACACTGCTATCATGTCTCCCCTGGTCCTTCTCTTCTCTAGACTAGCCATGCCCAGTTCCTGTAACCGTTCTTCATATGTTTTAGCCTCCAGTCCCCTAATCTATGCTGCTCTTCTGTGCATCCTTTCTAGAGTCTCAACTGCAGCTATTTCAGCTGACTGCTAGTTCAGCAGATCAGCGGATCAAATCTCACCGGCTCAAGGTTGACTCAGCCTTCCATCCTTCCGAGGTGGGTAAAATGAGGACCCAGATTGTTGGGGGCAATATGCTATTTAGTATACTGTCTTTGGTGTAAGCTGACCAGAGTCCTCGGAGAGTGGGCGGCATAGAAATATGAATAATAAATAAATAAATGGCTAACCTTTTCCAGACTGAGTGCCCAAAGCGCGTGTGTGCATGTGCAAATGCGTGCACGCATGCCCGAACCGCCAAAATGCAATGCGCACACAGCCCTCGCATATGCCCGCCCCTGCACATGCATGCATGGCCCCCCTCATGTGCCCTGCCCCGCCCCAACGCATGTGCGGCAGAGACCTGAAGACCAGGTGGCTCCTGGCAGGAGGCACGCGCGCATGCACGGCGAAGCTGAACTGGGGTGACGGGGTGCATGCCCACAGAGAGGGTGTTGCATGCCACCTCTGGCACATGCGCCATAGGTTTGCCATTACGGGTATAGGGTTTCCTGCCTGAGCATGGGTTTGGATTAGAAGACCTCCAAGGTCCCTTCCACTGGTGGGATTCAAATACTTTAACAACCGGTTCTCTGCCCTAATGATGCCCACACGGTGGTCATGTGACCATGTGGGCGTGGCCAACTCAACGTCACTCACGTTAATTGGCGCTTCACCTTAACTGTTACAATGTAATAAGGGTTAACCAGAGAGGCAGTTTCTATAAGCAGGGCAATAAAGATTAGGCTAGAAACAACACCAGAATGTTTCCTTCTTGCTTTCCTTACAGGATTAGCCCTGTAAAGTGGAAAAAAACAAAATAAGGTTTCTTCCAACAACCAGTTCTCCGAACTGCTTAGAAAGTTAACAACCGGTTTTCCCGAATAGGTGCGAACTGGCTGAATCCCACCATTGGTCCCTTCCAACTCTTGTTATTCTGTTCTGTTAAATTTGTTTTGAATGTTTGAACTGATATGAAAAGGCGATCTATCTACTGGATTAGTAGTATTTACATCCAAGAGTGTAGGATGCATCCAAATTGATTCAGCAGTGTTCAACTGAACCCATCAATGTGATTTGTCAAATCAATTGATTATTTTTTTTTTGAATGAATCAATTTGGAGTGCCTGAACCTTCGTTCACTCCAATCGTGGAATTTGACACTTCTGGGTCACTTCAGACCCTGCAATTCCTATCCTAATGAGGCTTTACTCACTGTGGTAGCTAGTTGGCATGGGCAACCAGAACTAAACACATAGCTTTTGCGACTTTTGCTTATTGATTGGCAAAATAATAGAGACGGAATGCACACAAGTACATTTGCGTTGAAAAGTATTATGCAGTCAGGACAATGTCTGTCACAGCCACCAACTATGAAGCGATATTGCCATTGCGTATAACAATACTCAAATTATATTACTTAGTTCAGATGAAAGATGAACTCATCTACATGTCTGCAGAAAGAAGTTACACGGATAAACAATTTTTGTGCTACACACAGCATGAATTACACTGAATTTGCCTAAAATGCTCTCTAAACTACAATCTATTGCAAAAAGCCTAGGAACATAATTTCCCCCCTACAGCTAATAGTAAAGCATTGAACGGCTATTATGCTGTGCATATTAATTAAAAGCAAAATTGCACAAAATTGCAGCAAGACGCTGGGTTTTCTCTCCGAAAAGTTCCCAGGTAGGATGGCAGAAAGCGGCAATTAAAAATATGATTGCGTTTGTTACAAGAAATATATATAATGTATGTATGTATTTATGTATATGTATATATATATACATTGAACAATTAAAACAGCCACAAGACCCAAAGGGTGCAGAATCTCCACCCCACTCCCCCAAGGCCATTTGAAGCCCTCACTTCCCACCCACTGGAAACAAACAGAACCACAACGGACGACACAAGACAGGGATGAAACAACAGACAGAAACTACAGAGATAGAAGAAGGCGTGCTGGTGTTATAACTTACAGGCACGTAAACTGGTGGAGCAACCATTAACAGAGACAGAAGAAAGTGGGAAGGCTGTCTCAAGGATGTCCATGTTACTACGCGCACGGCCTGACATGCAAGAGCAGTCGCGCTCGGAGTAGCCGCAATCAAAACAACATGCCAGTTTGAGCCTCTTGCAGATGGGCATCTTGGCTATAACCGTGGTGGAATGGGAGGAGAGGAAGAGGATCAGGTTAATGGAAAGGTCAGGTAGGACAATGCAGCTGGAAGGTCATGTAAGGGAGACAACATACAGGCAGGGGTGGGCTGCTACGGGTTCGCCCGGGTTCAGGAGAACCCGTAGCTAACATTATGGCCGGTCCGGGGAACCTCCAAATCCCAACCCTGGCTGGCCCTGCCCACCCCGCCCCGTCCCTCCCAGGAGTCTCCATACTGCCGGTTTTGGATGCGAGGTAAGTGCAGGGCCCGTGTGGAGGCTCGGGGAGGGGAGAAAACGGGCCTCCCAGAAGTTCCAAAATGCCACAAACGGGCCTCTGGAGTCCGGGGGAGGCAGTTTTTGCCCTCCTCGAGGCTCAAGGAAAGCCTCCGGAGCCTGGGGAAGGCGAAAACGCCCCCCCCAATGGTGCAGGAGGCCGACTAGGCACACACCCACCATGGCCACACCCACCCAGCAACCGGGCAGAGAACCCGTTGCTGAAATTTTTGAAGCCCACCCCTGCATACACGTCTTAGCTCATGGGGGTCTTGACCCATAGCAAAATAGTGTCGTGTTTATTAATCACATCACATCAGTTCAGAGGAAAATACCCATTGTTTTTAATGTTCTTTTAGGACAATTCAAGGCTACAACTCTTGTGTTCCCATTCAAGGTTTTTGCAGAGTTTTTTTTTTAAAAAATAGAAGAAAACATCAATTTGTTGTCACAAAATGTGCTGCTTATTTAGGTTTTGGATGGCTTTTTTTTTTTTTTTTTTGAGCAACCAGTAAAAGAGAGTATTTGAACAGACTCACTCACTCCTTCGTAGCATTGATGGTGTTACCTAGTTCAGTAATGAAATGTCTACAAGAAAACAACCAAGCTCAGAGAGCACCAAAGATCCCTCCCCCCGAGTTTTCGAGATATGTTTGATCTAGCATTACCCCCCCCCCCCATACTGGTAACTCTCTTTGAAATTCTAACTTCATTTAATGTAAATATACTTTGGGAAATGAAGTTGATTTTATTCAAACGAGAGGTCCTGCTACTAAGAATAGATAAGTATAGCACTAAAGATCCAGTTCTACAGAGGAATTATTGAGCCTGTCATTTGCACCTCTATAACTGTCTGGTTTGGTTCTGCAACCCAACAAGACAGACACAGACTTCAGAGGATAATTAGAACTGCAGAAAAAACAATGGCTACCAACCTGCCTTCCATTGAGGACCTGTATACTGCACGAGTCAAAAAGAGGGCTGTAAAAATATTTACAGACCCCTCGCATCCTGGACATAAACTGTTCCAACTCCTACCCTCAAAACGACGCTATAGAGCACTGCACACCAGAACAACTAGACACAAAAACAGTTTTTTTCCCAAATGCCATCACTCTGCTAAATAAATAATTCCCTCAACACTGTCAAACTATTTACTAAGTCTGCAATACTATTAATCTTCTCATTGTTCCTATCACCCACCTTCTCCCACTTATGACTGCATGACTGTAACTTTGTTGCTTGTATCCTTACGATTTACAGTATATTGATTGTTTCCTAGTATGATTTGATTGCTTATTTGTACTCTATGACTATCATTAAGTGTTGTACCTTCTGATTCTTGACAAATGTATCTTTTCTATTTATGCACACTGAGAGCATATGCACCTAAGACAAATTCCTTGTGTGTCCAATCATACTTGGCCAATAAAGAATTCTATTCTATTCTATTCTATTCTATTCTATTCTATTCTATTCTATTCTATTCTATTCTATTCTATTCTATTCTATTCTATTCTAAATAAAATTGTCTTATAACCTCAGACAGAAACAATCACAACTCCATGTTTTAATTTAAAGCATGCCCTGCGGTTTTCTGTTTTTTTCCTTGTTGAAGTGAGACAGGAGAAGATAAATCTTCCCCAATGGGTCAGGCTCTGTTCTAAGGCCTTGATGACTTGCTGCTTGTAGTATATTTGTCAACCAAGGGAGAATATCCTGATTGTGGGAAAACAGGCAACAAGGGACACAGAAGAGTGATCCTCTCTTTTTCTCAAAATTTGCTTGTATATTCTGGGGCTCTCAGCATTCGCTTTGAGTTATCTTGCAGCTGTTAACATTTGTCAACACACAACATCAGCCTTGGTCACAACACCATAGGTCAATTATGGCTAACCTTTTTGTCATCGTATGCCGATAGTATGTGCGTGTGTGTGCAACAGCTTGCACACATGCCTGCACCCATAATGCAATGCACGTGCACCCCCCGTACTCCTCCACGGATGCCCGTGTGACACCCCCCCGCCCCGTTTTAGGCCTAGCAGCCTCCTTGTAGCCTCCTGGGACCAAAAACGGGCCATGGGACCAGGCTGCAGGGAGGCCTGCTAGGCCCAAAATGGGCCATGGGGGATGCCATCCCCTTGTGCTACCCCCCGCCCCCCAGGCATGTGCATGTGACCCCCCTGGGCATGCACACACATCTCCCACATGTGCCCCCTCACACATGCGCAGCAGAGACCCGAAAATCAGCTGGATGGCGGGAGGCACACGGGCATGCGGGGTGGAGCTGAGCTGGGCAACGGCTCATATGCCCGCAGAGAGGACTCCACGTACCACCTGTGGCACATGTGCCATAGGTTCGCCATCACGGTAATAGATCTTGGTTGGGTATTTGGAAGCAAAAACAGAATTCTGCTACGGGTTTGTTTGGAGAGGTTATCTACTCCTATGAAATGATTTGACAATCTGTTTGCTATTTTTGTGGGCTTCCTCTTTTTAAGTCTCCTACAATGTTTAAACAAACCCTTTGCATTTTTTCTATTTTAAACTTTTGAGCTTTAAAAAAAAGAAGCAAACTTTCTTCCTTTGTCCTGAAGGTTCTTTTTCAAGAGTCAAGTGGACTTTGTTTTTGTTTTGTTTTTCTTGAAGGTATTTCGCTTCTCATCCAAGAAGCTTCTTCAGTTCTTCTAAAGAAGCTTCTTGGATGAGAAGCGAAACAACTTCAAGAAAGTCCAGTTGCCCCTTGAAAAAGCACCTTTGGGACAACCGTGACCTGGATGACTGAGAACCTGCATGTTAGGCGGTTGTATTAACCTCTGAGCCACAAGTTCTCCTCCCTTCATCAGCTTCATCAGGTGTCTTGATAGAAAAACACTTAATCTCTCCCCTGGCTCAAGCTGATGAAAAGAGGAGAACTTGTGGCTCAGAGGTTAATACAACTGCCTAACATGCAGGCAGCCCAAGTTCGAATCCAAGTAAGGGTATGGCTAGCTGATGAGAGCTAAATTGCTTGAAATAGATTTATATTAGTCTCCCTTTATTTCTTTATCAGCGAAATATAAATTTGGTATAAAATGGTTTGTCATGAATGCGATTGCTTGAGGGCTCCTGAATTGGAGCTGAAAGGCGAAAGAGATGCAATATGCTCCCTCCCACATGCTGGGGTAGATCAGGTGTCTTGATAGAAAAACACTTTACATACATACATACATACATACATACATACATACATATTGGCTTTTTATTATTATCATTTTATTATAATTAAAACTGCCCAGAATATCATCGGGCTCCAGCTACCAGCCCTGAACATCTTAGAGTCTCATTATTTGAGAAAGTTGCATAACATTCTCAGAGACTCTTCCCATCCTGCTTACAATCTTTTTGGACTGTTGCCTTCCGGCAGAAGATGCAAAACAATTAAAACTCGTACCACACATTTTCTGAATAGTTTTTATCCCAGAGCTATAATTGCACTCAACCATGAACTAAAGGGCCACCATCAGTGAGCTGTTGGACAGCATTACTTGGTCTGTTGTGTGGATGTTTGGGTGGTTTAGGGGTGGGGAATTTGTGGTGGGTGGGAGTGTGCTTGGGGATTGCTATATGTGTTGGACCTGGTCTTTGGGTGTTAAGTGAATTTTGTTGTATGGGCATACTGTGTATACACGTACAATGACAATAAAGTTGTTGTTTTTGTTGTTGTTATTATTATTATGGAACAACCAATAAAATTGGTCTAAAAAGCACTGCCTGGCTAAAGAGAAATTAAAGTTCCTCTAACTGAGGGGTGTCAAACTCAAGGCCTGGGCTGCATCTGGCCCTCGGGATGCTTAGATCTGGCCCGCGGGGCCACCCTGGAAACAGAAAAGGACTGGCCAGCAAAAATATGTGGTCCTCCCAAGCTCCATTTTTGCTGGCAGAGGGTTGCAGGAGGCTGTCGCAGCCGAAAACGGAGCTCGGGAGCCCATTTTCTTTGGCAGAGCACTTGGGTCATCACAGGCGACCACAACATGAGTGACATTGAGCTGGCCATGCCCACCATGGCCACACACACACACACACCGAGATCAAACACAACCCTGATGTGGTCCTCAATGAAATCAAGTTTGACATCCCTGCTCTAACCACAGTATAAAGTTGATTTTCAGCTCTTCCTATTAATCAACTGTAGCAAAACCCAAGGATATATATGCCAGCTGTGCGATATGGTGCTGTTGGCTTGGCAAACCAATCCCTGTTTTCATTTCTATCTAAATTACGTCTTATCAAAAGGCAATCATCAAATAAGACCAGGGAGACAGGAGAGCAAAACACTTAAGAACAACAATTCCTTCAACAACAATTTGTGTTCTTCAATTCCACGTCGGGAACTGATTGATGCAAGCCCCATTTTAAAAACAAGGCATTTCAGGGGTCATTTTTAATTATTAATATTGGCGGTTCTGGAGGCCACACATCATTTGAGCAATTCTCTTTGTGTATGTGCGGGAAAACAATTTGAACTTTGACAATCCAGCTCTTGAAAGAACCGGCTGCAGTTTCATCCGTCAACAGAGAGGCAGCTGCAGATCAGAGAAAGCAGTTTGTACAGAAACATGCATATCCTTCTTCATTCTGATACGGGGTGGTTTTGCATTCACATACATACCAAAAGGAAAATAAATATTTCTCAGCGTGCCCGCCCGCACGTAGATCAAGACGAAGAGTCGGGAAGGAAAGAAGGGCCAGTGAGCAGATCAAAGACATGATGGGACATTAAAGATTGTGCAACCAGACACATACTGTTTCCCATTAAACCGTCATAGACGTTAATTAAATATGGCAATCAACAGCCAAGAAAGGAGTCCACTCTGTATGTTTTCATTAATGTTTGTATCTTGACACCTTAATGTTCCATAAATGCCATCTATTCTGAAACATTCTGGGCACCAAACCATACTGCACTGTAACGCTGATGAATAAAAGCAAGCAGAAACAAAGCAATCTCCTTTGATTCCTATTACTCTTTTTGTGTGTGTGTGTGTGGTTGTTACCATTTTCTATTTCTTCTGTGCTTTAGCCATCAATGGGAACAAATATGGAGTGCTGAGGTCCTCTAGTGGTTTATCATCAAATAGCATCTGGCTAAAGACAGACGCAACATCTGTCAAATGGAGGAGGAGGAAGAAGAAGGAGGAGAAGGAGAAGAAGAAGAAGAAGAAGGAGAAGAAGAAGAAGAAGAAGAAGAGGAGGAGGAGGAGGAGGAGGGGAGGAGGAGGAGGAGGAGGAGGAGGAGGAGGAGGAGGAGGAGGAGGAGGAGATGGTCGTGGTGATGAAATGGATATAATGCTATTTCAGTTCAACTTCAATTCCAGTCACATAAGGGAACTGCAGCATTACGGGAACAACTATGGGTCAGGTTTGGGTCTTGTGTAGGAGGGTCCATCTGACCCATCACAAGACCCTCACTTGACACGACCCACATCTGACCCATCACAAGACTCATTACAAGGCCCTCACCTGACGTGGCCTCCCCATCACAAGACCCCCACCTGACCCATTACAACACCCTCACCTGACATGACCCTCACCTCACATGACCTCTACATCATGACCTACTGACTGCACAAAGCCCAAGCCCTTACAAGCAGAAGAACCCCGACACTGACATCCCCTAAATTCTGCTGAAGACGTTACTTAGCCTGGTAATGAAATATTCGGAAACCAACCCACAAGCTTGGAGAATGAACCTCCACGCTCAAATAAGCATGAATCTCTCTCTACCAGCTATTCTAAACCAAGGATGTAAATGTGGAATCACTTCCTGGAAGAGGAGCTGGCTGGAGGGGTCAGGTAGGACGTTTTCAACAACCAGTCCCTTTTGAAAACACCAAGTCACACAAAATGAATTTCAGTGCTGTCTAAAGAGTTGGGGAACTCCTGGATGAAACTGCAGGTATCTTGACTTTAGAGTTCTTTGTTGACTCTCATGACATCAGTTGGCTTTGACAGCCCAATGTTGAACGGCCTTTGAAGTTTGTACCCATGTTTTAAACGGTGCACTGACCCATGTGCATTTACAGACAGAAAGGTACTATGTAACATAGATTCACTGCTATGGGCTGTGATGCTCGTTCACCTCCTCGTGGTGCACCCTGGATAGCACGGACGTGTGAACCAAATGACTAGCAACAACCGGCAGCCAGACTACATTGAAAAATTGGCAGTTAATGACGGTTGCCAGCCAGACATCTTTGTAGAACTCCTGGCTCTCTAAATACAGGGCAACAGGTAAACAAAATGGGACTTTTTTTTTTTGTCTTGAGCCACATTGCACCACCAGCTTTATGAAGGCAGGAAGCCTTAGTGAAGGAGTACAACACAATTATGAGAAACCCGCCTCTTCCTCTGCACGCTGATCTTCTTCTTCTAACAATCTCTTCTATCAATTGACAGTCTTAAATCCAGGAAGCCCTTTCGCGCACTCGCTCAACCGCTGTCTAACAACTTTGACATCAACACACAGTGGAAAGACAAATGGGCTGCTGAACCCCCAGATACAGGCAGTTACATAGATGACCCTACACAAGAGGTGCCAGGTTTCTGACCTTCCTCACCAGCATCGGTCAATTCTGAACAGGATCTGTACCCAACATGGTGTCTGCCAAGACTCATTGCTTAAGTGGGGTCTTTTCTCTACCCCTCAGTGTGATTGTGGTGCTCCTCGACAAAATATCCATCACATTGTGTCCAAATGTCCATCAAGAGCTTACATCGGCCCAAGGTCTGATTTTTTTCCACATAGAACACCCATGTCTCTGAATGGCTGGGTGGAGCAGACATTAACATTGAACTACTGCAAGTCCATGTATTTTCCATATGTTAAATAAATAAAACTGCTACATGTACATTTCAGCTGTATCATCCTTTTTTTGGGGGGGGGAAACTTTGGTTGCGTGTTTACATTGTCCCAGATCAGAAATCACAGATGTGTTCATCTGATTTCAGCGCTAAATTTGGTATTTCCCTTCATTAATGGTTATAAAACTGTCAGGAAATTTCTCCTTAGTTGTAGGTTGCTTCCCTCCTTGATATTTTTCATCTCTTACTTCTTGTGTGCTTAGTTTAAATGAACCTCCAAACACACAAGCCATCCATCCATCCATGTATCTATGTATCTATGTATCTATTATCTATTTATCTGTCATCTATCATCATCTATTGTCTATCATCTATCTAGATAATCTATCATTTATCTATCATCATCATCTATCTATCATCTATATCTATCTATCATCATCATCTATCTATCATCTATGTCTGTCTGTCTGTCTGTCTGTCTGTCTGTCTATCTATCTATCTATCTATCTATCTATCTATCTATCTATCTATCTATCTATCTATCTAATTCATACTATGTAATGCTTTACTCATTTTCACAATTGCATGATTGCTTTCCACCTAGGTGATGATCCCTTACATTTAAATAAACCAAATTACACATGTTTGACCAAGAGATTGGTAGGATTGCTACCCTCTTTAGAACAGAGACTGGAAAGAGGCTTGCAGTTGGTCCCTGACTCTATGATCAATTTATTTCAACATTTCTATAACTCATCACAAAATGAAGCAAGTATGCAAAATGTTAAAAAAAATCCCAAACAAACAGTGCACAGTGTGCAATTAAAAAGAAAGAAAGAAGAAGAGAGCAATGTCACTAAAGATATTCCGGGTACATACAGCACACACGGGTTTATCAGTTGTGCAGCAAATAATCATTCAGTAATTATTGATTAGCAAAGACTTGAGAATCTCCAATTCACTCCTTTCATTTATGCTCTAGAACAGGGGTCTCTAACCTTGGCAACTTTAAGACTTGTGGACTTCAACTCCAAGAGTTCCTCAGCCAGCTTTGCCATGGTTGCCTCTGCTCTAGAACCAGTCGATCTGTGGGTCTAACTCAGTCGATCTGTGGGTCTAACTCAGTTTAAGGTTGCAGACTTAAGGTCTGCAACCTTAAACACTCAAAGAGTCATTTGGACCCATTTCCCATAGAAAACACCGGGAGCCACAAAACATGGGTGGGTGTGGCCAACTCGACGTCACTCACTTCCACATGACCCCCCCTAGCCACACCTACCCAGCCGGTCATTAGGGCAGAGAACCGTTTTTTAAAAAACACCGGGAACCACAAAACCCTTTTGACATCTCTCTCTCTCCTCCCTTTTCTTTGTATCTCTCTACGTCTCTCTCTCCCCCCATCTCTCTCTCTCTGTATCTCTCTGTCTCTGCCCTGAATGCTTCTCCATCCCCTGCCATCGCCCTTACCTTCTCAGGCCAGGAGAGGAGTGACTGCGAGGGGAGGGCGAGGGGCGGGGCCATCCAGTGGTGGGATCACCCGACAGGGAGCCCAAAGAGCCGCATGTGGCTCCAGAGCCACAGGTTGCTGACACCTGGTCTAACTTAACCAGTATAACTTAAACTCAAGTTTTGTTAGAACATAACATCAGAAAAGGAGGCTTATTGGTTAAGTTTCTTGGCCCAAGAACAGAACCTCAGATGAAAGTCAGCATATATACCTTCTGGACCATCCTTTTTAACTGTTTGGCTATCAGGCATGGCCTCCACCCTTGACTAACAAATCCTGCCACCTATGAAATGGACACAGGTAATCTTGACTTACAACAGTTCATTTAGTGACCATTCAAAGTTACAACTTTGAAACGTGATTTACAACCGTTTTTCACACTTACGGACTACCGTTGCAACATTCTCCCATGGTCACATGATCAAAATCCAGACGTTTGGCCACTGGTTCATATTTATGACGGTTGCAGTGTCCCCTTTTGTGACCTTCTGATATGCAAAGTGAATGGGGAAGCTGGATTCGCTTGACAACCATGTTATTAACTTAATAGCTGCAGGGATTCACTTAACAACGGAGGCAAGAAACAACTTAAAATAGGGCAAAACCTCACTTAACACCCGTCTTGCTCGGCAATGGGAAATTTGGGGTCCAATTGTGGTCATAAGTCAAGGACTAACTGCATTCTTAGAATAAATTTCCTTGCATTGCTTAGAAACAGTGGTTCTCAACCTGTGGGTTGCGAACCCTTTGGGGGTCGAATGACCCTTTCACAGGGGTCGCCTAAGACCATCGGAAAACACATATTTTCACTGGTTTTAGGAATAATTTTATGGTTGGGGGTCACCACAACATGAGGAACTGTATTAAAGGGTCGCGGCATTAGGAAGGTTGAGAACCACTGGCTTACAATAATCATCCCAGAGGTTTCCCGGATAGAGAAAATGGGTTTATACTATAGTCCTGCCTCCATTTCTGTCATTTTAGTCCCTCATCCAACCATTCAGTTGGCTTAAAGCAGGTAGTAAACAGGCAAACAAGCAAACAAACAAACAAACAGATAAGATGATTTCTTGAATTGTTAATCAATTCTGTCTAGGTACCATAACGTTCTGATTTTCAGCTATTGAAAATACAGTTGATCCGAAGGGGACAAACAGGAGAAGAGAGAGGAACAAAACCAAAAGAAAATGAAGAAATATTGCTGGATTGTTGTTGTTGTTGTTTTTTCAACATTGCCCCAGCTTCCAACGGCATAAAACATATTTTGGGGGTGGGGGTGGGGTATGAGACGCCACTGCTTCATGCAACATTAAAAAAAAGAAGAAGAAGAATACTGAACAAATGAATATTCTCCACTGGAAAGAAGACAGATCGGACTGCACTCTGGGCTACAAAGAACCCGTTTTTACTCACAATAGATCACTATCAGTGTGTAGTTAAAATATAGTATGGGCCGTGTTCCAAGGCAGCAAGAGAAAAAAATAAATCACAACATTGTCAATTATCATCTGCTCAGGCAATCTTCTTCATAAATATCAGTGTACACATGAACTATATCTTGTAGATGCAATCTTTTGCAGAAGGAAGGATCCCATCTGGAAATGAAATGATTTAATACTAGGAGGAAAGGAATGAGTAAGCACAGCTTTCCGGGTTGAACTTCCCTCTCAGATGGCTGTGTCCAAAATTTTAGAGTTGTAATTCAGTTACATAAACTTGGATCAATCAACAATGAATCTTGCTGTACTTAATCAATGTGGATCATTGCACAAATACAACAACAGTTTGTTAAAAACTTTCTTTAACAATTTTCATAGATTTTGTTTTTATTTTTAGATCATGCATGCTTAGTTTGGGGGGCAGGTATCTTCTTAGAAGTATCTCAGAAATACCCCTTCTAACATGGAACTTGTTGCTTTACTAAAAAAAAAATGACATTATTGAGTTAAACTATGTTGAAATCAAACAATTTCCAGTGGATTAATTCAATAACTGAACTGACTAAATGTTAACAAAAGTACATTTGGGTAACTGCAAGTGTATCCACAGCTAAATCTTTTTTTCCCCTTTAATTCCAATTTAAATTAGAATGAGAAAATTTAGAAATTAAAATAGGACCAAATCCAGACACATCACATATCACAACCTTTTACAAGATGGATTTTGCACGAGAAATTCCTTTCCAACAACGTGGAGCAGAGAAAGGAGGGACCGAAAGAGAAAAGATTGGTAAGGAAAACTCAGTTTCTCTAATTATCCCTGGTTTCGTGAAGCTTTGGAGTTCTGTGCTGAATTATTAATATTTGGCTTAACAGGTTTGGACAAATAGCTATGTAGGTCAGACTTACTCTGAGACCCTGACAATACTGAAGCTAATATTCAGAAACATCTGAAGGGACATGGAACTTCAGATGCATTATTAAAGAACATGGCTTTCAACTAGTCCGGGAAGCTGCATGTAATTAATGCCAAAATAATAATTATTTTTTTCTGCAAAGAAGATATTTTTTGCACTTCATTCACCTGTTTACAAAACTTTGCTCTCCTGCCTTCACTTTCTTGTAGGCTTGTAGGGTTTATTACAATGCTTGTTAGTGCGGAGGTGGAGGAAGAAATATAACACAAAGGGTCATTTTTCTAAATTAAGCCTTTGGCTTACGCAAGAAATATATCGGCTTAAATCAAGCAGACGTCGAACAGTTTTCATGACTGCATGCAGCTTCTTGGTACCACTGAAATTCTCAGAAATGAGCTCCATCCATCCCAAAGAAATGGAACCAATTGGGTTATTTTCTGAATCTGAATCCCCAAAGTGGAATGGGACAACTCGTTACAGCCAACTCACTGTGGCCAATTGGCCACAGCTAAGGTGCTACAAGCCAACTCGCTGTGGGACAATTCAACAGTGCAATTTAATTGTTTAACCTAATTAAAAATTTATTGTAACTGTTGTCATTCAGATGTTATTTTGTCCCTCCTTGTTCAGCGATCAGTTGGCCGCGGCGAGTTGGCTGTGGCAAGTTGTCCTAGAACCCCTCAAAGTGCTGCTAAGTCAACTCTCTTTCCCATGGTCTTGACCCAAGTAGCTTAATGCTAGCTTGTATGGTCTGTGGGCTGGATTCTACCATCTTCGGTTAAGGGAGATTTCAGGGGGCTGGTGAAAGAAATCACTCACTCTAGTCTCCCACCACATGTTCCTCCAAAATGCACAGGAGAGATTCATGGAGCATTTGAGTTGGGGACAATGAAATCTGGTCAGCTTCTTTTGCACCTCCTCAAAGGGTGCCAGGATTTCCTCAAGAGATCCATGGCTCTCTGAAATTTGCAAACTGCCAACAAAAGAATTAGCTATCCATGTTCAGATCATGCCCAGATTTGTATAGTTTGGATGGTTAAGTACGTTTCTATTAAAATTAATAACGGGGATGTTTTTGTGGTGCCAACATTAGAATCTTGATTAACTTAATATCAATAGAACTAACTAGAATTGCAGATTGGGAATCTTGAGCATTTAACGTATAGGGCAGTTTAAATGACAAATTATAGATAACAGCTCAATTATTGTTCTATTCTCAGTCAATGGAATCAACAAGATTGGAAAACATCTAATTAAGCAGACGAGGCTCCCTAAAACAGAATTGCTAACACCTTTGCTTTGTTTTGGTTTGTGCTGAAGCCATCTTGGATGTATACCAAATTTATTTAATATAATGGCTGGGTTATTTTGCCAAATCAAATTTCTGGCACTAAAGCTTTCTAGAACAGTCTTAGTATGTGGGAGCAGAGTTCCCATTTCTCTGGAATTCCGGTTCCTCCTGCTATGAAATTCAGGTTTCCCACGCAAACAACCCATTTGGAAATGTAGTACAACTACATCGGTGTAATTCCAGCCTGTGGATACAAATGAGATCTCCAATAGAGGGAATTGGAGAAAAAGGGTACCAAAATGATCAATTTGTCCTCTCTTAATCCCTTTTCCATTTATGGGACTACATCTATCCTTCTCATCAGCTTTCATTCTTTTCGGCACCAATGTCACTTCTTCCACTGGACTGATTGGCACTTCCAGTCAGGGGCTACTTTTAATACATATTGACAGTGGAGACAGTGGTGGGATTCAAATAATTTAACAACCGGTTTTCTGCCCTAATGACCAGCTGGGTGGGTGTGGCCATGGCCAAGGGGTGTGACAGGCAGCCTCCTGCACCCCCCCCGGGAGCAAAAACGGACCGTGGGGGGGCGCCACATTTTGGGTCTAGGAGGCCTCCCTGCACTTATTTGGGAGCCAAAATGGGGTGCGTGGGGACTCCTGGAAGGGGAGGGGAGGGGCCAGCCAAACATTTAACTACTGGTTTGCCCGAACCGGCCTGAACCGGCTGAATCCCACCACTGAGTGAAGGGCATCTTCCAAAGGTTTTCCCAACAGTTCTAAATAGATTTCTCAAAGGATTAATTCATACTTCTGTCATTTCTTTCCTACAGCTTCCAAATGTCTGTCTCCTTTATCCTACTGCTTGGTTTCCATCTATCACCTCTCTGCTTGTCCGTCCATCCATCCATCATCTACGTTTTTCCAGAATGATATGGATTTAAGCTTTGAAGCTGTGGGGAAAAGCTGCCTGTTTGTAATTCTCCTTTTCCAGGCTGCATGGAAAACAAGCATGACCAGGAAGCGATGGCTAACACCTGATATGTATAGTAGAACCACTGGTGATGATCATAATTCGTCCCATAACTTCAGTCGCAAACCGATTTGGTCGTGATCCAAACCTAATTTTGGAAATTTGGCGCTTACAAAAAAAAAAAATGGTGTGGAAGGAAAGGGAAATCGGCTGTGAAAAAGAAATTTGTGAATTTTTTGGTCAGAACCCGATTTGGCCATGGTCAGAAGCGTTCATGACCAGAGGTTCTACTGTATCAGCATTTTCTTATTTTCGAGGAATAGGAAGTGAATCCTAAGTCATGGAAAAATGTTTTTTCTGAAGGGCCAACCAAAGTGGCACAGACCAGTAAAAAAACAAACATTACTTTTGGATTGTGTTTATCATATGAAGGGCCCACCTGGGTTACCTTTTTTTTTTAAAGCTATGGGTAAAACCAGAGGTGGGATTCACTTACCTTCCCTACCGGTTCGCAAAGACGAGCACTTGCGCCTCTGTGCATGCACACGGCCTTCTGTGCATGTGCAGTAGTCGCACATTACGACCAGGCGGGTGGGCGGAGCCTCCCACAGTCGCCACTACCGGTTTGCGCGATCTGGAAAGAACCGTCTGAATCCCACCACTGGGTAAAACCCACAATATATCAGATACGTTTGCCATGGAGACTGATGGACCTGTACAACAGCTGTCCATTTTGACAGACGGATGATTGGTGAGGGCTAAGTAACTACGGAAGGATTGCAAACACCTCTTTGCCTCCGAATGATGTTTCTTACAGCTAGCCTTGAGATCAGAACAGACCTGGGCCTTTACTGGTTCTGCTCAATCAAAATATTGGACAGTCCAGCATGGCAGGGAACGCTGGTTCGTTTCTCCAACCTCTTTTACCTCATGGAGAAATCAAAGTGGTATGTTATGCACACAACTCTGCCTGCCTTGGTTTTCAATTTGCTGCGCTATTTATTCAAAACTCCACTGAAGGGACATCACTCTAGTGCAGGGGTGTCAAACTCGATTTCATTGAGGGTCGCATCAGGGTTGTATTTGACCTTGGGGGGCCGGGGTGGAGGCGCCGCGGTGAGTGTGGCCAGCTCAATGTCACTCCTGTGGGGGGCACCTGTGGGAGCCTGAGCACACTGCTTGCAAAAACAGGCTCCCGAGCTCCGTTTTCGGCTGCCACGTTCTCCTGCAACCCTCTGCCAGTGAAAACAGAGCTCGGGAGCCCTCCCGAGCTCCGTTTTCACTGGCAGAGGGTTGCAGGAGAACGTGGCAGCCGAAAACGGAGCTCGGGAGCCCATTTTCACTGGCAGAAGCACCACGGGCTAGTCCTTCCCTGTTTCCAGAACGGCCCCGTGGGCCAGATCTAAGTACCCCGCAGGCCAGATCCGGCCCCTGAGCCTTGAGTTTGACACCCCTGCTCTAGTGAGTGTAGAATAACGTAGTGAAAAAACATTCCTGTATTTGATAGATACCCAGGATATCAAAATGACCCATTAAGGGTTGCTGCCAATCAAATATCGTACAGGCGAAACAATTCTAGTTGGACCCATCCGTGTGACTTTGGCCAACGCCAGCATAGGTTGTGTGTCATAACCATTAGAGTTAAAAGAAAACTCGGGGAGAATCAATAAAGGGATATGGACTGAGTTTTAACGCAGCATTTCAGCTTAGGGGTTTGTGAATGAGTAACTAAGCAAGGCTATGCTCCAGCTCAGAAAGTATCCGCTGCTTTGCTTTGCAAGGTGCAGAAGCTGAAGGGCAGATGTTTTTTTTTTTTTTTTCAGTTTTCTTTTGTTTTCAAGAGGAGGGAAAAAAAAAAGTGCCAGCAGCCTCCTGCATATTTTCCTCTGACCAAGTGATAGTTGATAAGGAGATAGGGATTAGCCTGACTTTAAAAATAAACCTGACGTAGCTTATTCCAACTACGTTGGAAAATCATTACTCCCAATTGAAAGAAGAAAAGAAACCCAGAACCTTAGAATAAAGCTCTAAGGATCGAACAGTGTAAAACGTTCCAAAGACAACACACATTAAAATATATTTTTTTTGAAATAACATTTTCCTGAAGAAATTAGATTTCGAAGACGAGGCAAGGATGGATAACAGCACTATACTTTCCTACATGTACAGGTAGTCCTTGACTTATGACCACCACTGAGCCCAATGTTTCCATTGCTAAGCAACCATCGCTAAGCATATATGCCATATAGGCCATTGTTAAGTGAGTTGCATCCCATTTTACGACCTTTCTCACAATTATTAAGTGAAGTGTTAAGTGAGCCATGCGGTCGTTAAACGAATCTGGCTTCCCCCATTGCCTTTGCTTTCAGAAGCCACTGGGAAAGTTGCCAATGGCGATGGCAGTGCAATTCTCATAAGTACATGCCAGTTGCCAAGCCTTCAAATTTTGGGGACACGGCATTGGTCGTCAGTGTGAAAAATCAGTCCTAAGTCATTGTTTTCAGTAACTTCGGTCACTAAATGGATGGTTATAAGTCGAGGGCTACCTGTATTGCTAATGTGGTACAAATCAGCCTTTTGTTCCTGCCTTCCATCCGTCTACAAATTCTAGAAACTGGATGAAATCCTCTGAAGTCTGCTACTGGTTCTGTGAGTCTGCTACCGAGTGCACGCTTCATGCGCGCATGCGCGCCTGAGGCGCGCCCACACAACGCTAAAAAAGGAACATTTTGAAGCCTTCCAAGTCTGCAAAGGTAAGTAGAACAGTGAGGAGGGTGAAATCCGCTGTGCCATGCGATTTAGATTAGCTAGAAAGCAGGAAATCTGACGATTCTAACTAATATAAATCTCGCGTCACAGCTGATCGTCGGAAATACTGGTTCGCCCAAACCAGTAGCATTTTTTACTACTGGTTCGGAGAACCAGTCTGAACCGGTAGCATTTCACCCCTGGTTAAAGTGAGGGTTTTTTTTTTAAAGCCAAGGAAAAAACACAAAAAAACACAAGTGGATAAAAAGACTTACGTCGTTTGCAGCCACATTTTTTAATCCTTTTGGGGTCTGTGATGTCATCGTGACACGCCTTGCAATAAAAGTAGGCCCTGGAGTGGAAGGAGAAGAGGGATAAAAATGACACTTCTCTTAATTCATACAAATGAAATTAGTTCTACATTTTCTCTTTTGCGAAAAGTGGCGAATTAATAAAACATGCCAGCCTTAATTTCCTTTAATCTTTTGAAAGGTTTAGACATTTAAGGAAGGGAATGTTTGCTACAAGACAATTAATTTCCAGCCCCCAGCTTGGGTGATTCGAGTTCACGCTTCTTTTAATAAATTTAACTTGAACATAATGGTGGCGAATGGTTCATAAAATGTGACACGCTGGATCAGTTCGTTGGGCTTTCATCTCGGAAAAAAGCATCCAAACTTACAAAAGAGGCTGGGGGGAGGGGACATTCTTGGCAGAGAAACTGCACTTTCAAAGGCCTCTGATTTTTAATTTTTTATGGCTTTAAGACCAGACAAATACAGAAGACTATTTGTTCCACTTAGTTTCACATGGGCTTTATGTTCTGAAGGAATTCAAATACAGTTGTGGAAGAAATACAGAACAATAGCATTTATGGCTGAAATTGCATTGCCTCTGCAGTTGAATACAGGATACAGATTAACAGAGTTGTGTTGTGGTTCGCCAGCAGCCCACGGTGCTAGCAGTGGAGTTGGACAATGAGGAGGCTGGGGAGGACCATGGGCCAGTCCTGGACTCTGGGGAAGGCCCGGACGAGGCAGGCAGAGATGGGGCAGGGCCATCTGGGAGCAACGCACGGACTCTGGAGCCTCCAGAGGCAGATAGCAGAGAGGCAGAGGAACAGGAGGAGCCTGTTCCTTGTACACACATGCACAAGAACTGCCAGAAGGCAAGAGCAGCTAAAGCAAAAAGGACGACTCAGGAGTAAGGCCAGGAGATGATTGGCCCCTCCCAGAAGGCTTAAAAGAGCAGCAACGGCCCTTTGGCTTTTTGTAGGAAAGCAATGTTGCTACAATTGTTTATAGTCAGTGTCTCTTGCTTCTGAACTTTGTGAGGTTTTGCCAAGAAAAGCCTTTGGCAGGGTGCCAAAAAAGGCAAATGTTTGTGATAAGACCGAAGGACGTTTTCTGAAGGATTTGTTTTTGTAATTAATTTGGACTAAGCTGAGAATGAAGTAATCCTCAGCTGTTCTAATAAAATATGTTTGTTTAAGACTAATTGAGCCTGATAATAACTACTTGGGCCTAGGTCACAACAAGTCAGAAGGATCCTTGGAGGTCTTCTAGTCCAACCCCCTGCTCAAGCAGAAGACCCTAAACCCGTGATGGAGAACCTGTGGCACACCATCTATCTGGGCACGCGAGCCATCGCCTTTTGCTCTTCCAGGTTCTGGCATGCCGGCCAGTTGGTCTTCACGCATGCGGGAGTGCCGGAAACCAGAAGAGCAGGTGCCCAGTGCGCATGCGTGCACCAGGAAGATGATCTTTCATTTTCCAGCGCGTGCATGAGCACCGGCCACCTAGACTTCCGGTTTCTGGTGCGCGAAGACCAGTTGGCCGATGCACATGCGCACACCGAAAACCAGAAGATCATCTTCCTGGCACGCACATGTGCACCGGGTGGCTGCTGTTCCAGTTTCCAACACGTGCATGAGCTCCCGTTTCGGCACTTGGTGTTTGCCAACACTAGACCATTCCAGACAAGTGGCTGCCAAGTCTCTTCTGGTAGCTCAGCAGACTAAAAGCATTGTGATTAACACCAGCTGTCTGCAATTACTGCAGGTTCGAATCTCGCCAAGGCTCAAGGTCGACTCAGCCTTCCATCCTTTCTAAGGTAGGTAAATTGAGGACCCAGTTTGTGGGGGCAATAAGCTGACTTTGTATAAATATACAAAAGTATGAAGGCTATTGCTTAACTCATTGTAAGCCGCCCTGAGTCTCCGGAGAAGGGCGGCATATAAATCAAATTAAAAAAAAAAAAATCCACTGATACTGGCTTAGATTCAGAATGCTCTCTGGACCGGTGAGAATTTCTGCTCATCACAGTTAAGAAAATTGCATATTTTTTATTCTCTATTCTTCCCTTCCTTCACAAAATATTTTTAAAATAGGCTGTGGGAAGTGAAAGGATCTCAAGAACAACTTTTCACAGGTAGGGTTTAGTGAAACTTGGGGAAGGGGGAAAAAAGTAGTGATTTCAGCTATTGCTGATCAGGAACATTTAATTTAGTTCATTTTGATTTATCAACTCGTTATGTAATCGTGTTATACTGAGCTTAAGCTAAATGACTTTCCTCCAGAGACCTGTTGAAAATCTTTCTCCTTTTGTACACTAATAAAGTTTCAATTGGCTGTATTTTGGGGAGGGGAAGGGAGGGAATTCAGACTGTGTTGGTAATCTCACGAAAAATGTCTATTATGACAAGATAGCGATAGAAACCAAAAAAGGAATTGAAAACAACGTTCTTTGCATCCCAATACTAAGTATAAATCTGTAAGAATTTGAAAAAGGCATGCATTTCTGGTTGCTCACAACTCTAAAATCGGAAACTATTTATTGTTTTAAAGAAAACCAGAATTAAATGTATAAATACACAAGATGAGGTGTTAACATCACAAATGATGATGCTAAAATGATCAGCAATTGAATTATCGATCTTACAAAAAATGTAATGCACACCGAAGTCTTAAAAAGTAAGTTGTATGCTAAAAATGAGGGACACCGCAGATTATAAATGGAAAATGGATTTTCTCTCTCTCTCTCTCTCTCCTTTTAAGGAAGTATCAATCAATAAATTCAATTTATTGCAGCCTAACACCAGTAACAGATAATGAAGACATAAAATTTCTGACAGAGTTAAAGCACATTTGTAAAATAACCTGATTGAGTGATTGACTGAATTGAAATATATGATTCAACCTTGATATCGAAAGTAGGTCCTTTATATTGAATGATACAAAAGGGATAGCATTCACTGTGCTGATCTTGAGTTGCTCTGATAGGCTTTCCCATCTGAATTACAGGCAGTCCTCGACTTACAACAGTTTGCTTAGCAACCATTCGAAGTTACAGCGGCATTGAAAAAAGTGACATGACCACTTTTCACCCTGATGACCGTTGCGGCATCCCTGTGGCCACGTGATTTAAATGCGGATGCTTGACAGCTGGTTCATAGTTATGACGGTTGCAGTGTCATGTGTTCAGTGGTGGGATTCAAATAATTTAACAACCAGTTCTCTGCCCTAATGACCGGATGGGTGGGCGTGGCCATGGTGGGCGTGGCCAGGGGCTGTGACAGGTAGCACTCAGCCTCCTGCACCCCCCGGGAGCAAAAATGGGCCGTGGGGGGGGGGGACGATGTGCTGCCGTCCTGTTCTGTTTTGGGCGTAGTTGGCCTCCCTGCAGCCTCCTGGGAGCAAAAATGGGATGCGTGGGGATTCCTGGAAGGGGCGGGGCAGGAAGGGGTGGAGCCAGCCAGCAATTTAACTACCACTTTTCCCAAACTGGCCCAAACCAGCTGAATCCCACCACTGCATGTGATCATATTTTGCAATCTTCTGACAAGCAAAGTTAATCGGGAATCCAGATTCACTAAACAGCCATGTTACTAATTGAAGAACTGCAGTAATTCACTTAACAAATGTGACAAGAAAAGTCATAAAATGGAGCAAAACTCACTTAACAAGTTTTTTCGCTTAACAACAGAAATTCAATAATGGTCATAAGTCAAGGACTACCTGTGTTAAGGGCAATAAGCTTTACTTGCTAAAACAAATGAGACTGAATTGCTGTACCTCTACACTGTATCAAATGGAGGTGTACAAAATCAAGGGAAGTTTTGGAGGCATTCAGAAGACTAGGATGAAAACAGAAGATGGGGTTGACTGGCCTTTGGTCAAATCTAGCCAGAAGCAATTTGCAGATGACACTAGACTGGCAGGAACAGCCAACACCCCAGAAGACAAGCTCAAGATCCAAAAAGATCTTGACAAACTTGAACAATGGGCCCTATCCCACAAAATGAATTTCAATGTGGAGAAAAGGCAAAGTTTTCCATTTAGGCAGGAAAAATGAAAAAAAAAAAAAAATCAAAGGTGCAAGTACAGATTAGGTGAGACCTGGCTCAAAAACAGTAACTGTGAGAGGGACTTTGGAGTCCTAGTGGATGATCACTTGAATATGATCTAGCCATGTGCAGCTGCCGCCAAAAAAGCTAATACAATCCTGGATTGTATAAGCAGAAGCATAGGATCAAGATCATGTGAAGTATTACTACCGCTTTATAAAAACCCTAGTAAGACCACACCTGGAATACTGCAACCGATTTTGGTCATCAGACTACAAAAAAGATGTTGAGACTTTGGAAAAAGTTCAGAGAAGAGCAACTAAGATGATCAAAAGCCTGGAGACCAAAACATTATGAAAAACGACTGCAGGATTTGGGCTTGGCTAGTCTAAAGAAAAGAAGAATTAGGGGGTGCTCTCTCCAGCCTCCAGAGTTTTTCTAGGAGTCTGGGGAGGGCGAAAAGGGCCTTTGCCACACACCCCCAGAGACCCTCCGGAGGCCAAAAATGACCCATTGCCAACTTCCAGTCCCACCGGAAGTTGGCAAATAGGCCGTTTACGGCCTCTGGGGGAGTGGGTGGGAAAGGCTGTTTTCAGGCTGGGGTGAGCAAAAAATGGGCCTACCATGCCATCATGTGCCAGGAGCGGGGGGAGCATAGGGGGGTCCCACGTGCATGCACGGGGGCAGGGCACATAGAATTATGGGTTTAGGCGCATGCGTGACCCGCCCCCCCTGCTCCTGGCATGCGATGGCAAAAAGGTTAGCCATCACTGGTATAGAGTCTCCTGCTTGAGCAGGGTTCTGGACTACAAGACCTTCAAGGTCCCTTCCAACTCATTCATTCTATTCATATGGACACCATGTACCATGAATGTCTTCAGTTTCTCTAATTCCTTCCCACATATAAGAATCTAGAGTTGGTCTTTCATTACAAGCAAATGCTTCTAAAAGTTGAGGGAGCCCTTGAATTCTTGTCACGTTCTTCATCATCACTCTTATCGCATCACATCCTGCCCCAGCAGTGAGATCGGGAAAGCTTCCAAAACGCATCGTGGAACCACGATGATACAATTACAGAACAACCAAATATTTACCTTTTCACTTCTTTGGCGTCGCTCGCAATGAAGAATCCTAGCGTACCCTCTTGAATTTTCACATGGTTTCCAGGGTTGATCAATATACTGCCCAGTGAAATGGAACAAAACGACAAACAGGAATCAAAAAAGAGAGAGAGAGAGAACGCTTCTACTATTGTGCTGTGAAACCAAATTCATTATTCCTTATTGCTTTGTTATAGGGGGCCCATTAGTTTGGCAAATCCAAAAGAAAAACAATAGAGGAGGCCATTAGAAGCCTTTTTTTTTTAATGTAAGGTTTCAAAATATGAGCTGTATTGAAACACTGAGGCAGAAAATGCATTCCACTCGTAACACCAAAGTGTTTATCTTGAAACTTTGCTCGAGGCCCGAGCGACTTCAGTTAGGGGTAGAAAGGGGGACAAACGTACAAAAAGCTTTGATTTTTTTTTTTTTTTTTGCTCTGCATTCAAAGTTAACAAAATTGTTATGATTGATGCCAAGAAAAATTGTTCCCGTGGTAAATATCTGCTCGGAAAAGCCTCACTCTGCTGGCAGTTTAGCCCTTTGTGTCAATTTCTGTTGAAGTGGGGTATTATTAATGGGCCCCCTATCACTGTCTATTACATGAGTTATAGCATAGTACATACATATATATGCTCGGGGGGAATGGTACAAGACAACCATTTACGATTGCTAAAGAAAACATAAACCGGGATATGGTGGTTAATCATTTCTCCTGCCCAAAGCCCCTTTTTCAGACTGTTGTCAATGAATCAAAATACGTTACTCATCCTTGCTAGAAAAAATCAAATCAACTGCATTTCAAGATTTAGACTAATCTCATTGGACTGACTTCTGGGTTTATGGCATACGCTCTTCAACAGGAACAATGACTTTAAGCCAAACCAATTCACATTTTTAACAGAGCCTGGCCCGGGTCTTAGAGCCTGCCTTTGGGAGGAAAAGTGGGTGAACATAGTCAGCCATCCACTTAACTTGTACATCTGTAAAGATGAAAGTTTTTGGTAAACAGTTACAGGTTTCACCCATTGAGTGTTGAATGTTCTATCAGTTCCAACATGTGACATCAAGGGAAGGTGTAAAGTCTACTAGGATGGAAATGAATACCTCAACCACATATTAAGTGCTTGTATATGCTCATCCTGCAAGAAATACCCACCCAATGGAACACATTTATGGTTGACTGGGTTTTATTTTCCTTTACATACAGATTTGTCATCCTCTTAGAACAAGGGTCTCCAACCTTGGCAACTTTAAGACTTGCGGACTTCAATTTACCAGAAGTCTGTCTCGGGAATTCTAGAAGTTGAGGTCCACAAGTCTTAAAATTGCCAAGATTGGAGATCCCTGTCTTGGAAAACTTTGGTAGTTGGACAGATCAAAAATGTAATCAACAAATATATAATGTGGAATACATTGTAGGAATGTGCCTGGTCTCTATTTAGTGAATGTCAAGATTTTCAAAGGAGATTTTTTTTTTTTTTTTTTTAAGGGACTAAATGATTCTATGTTCCACGTGCATCTTTTCACGACCTGATCCTGCCCCACTATCTTAACATTTCTTATTTTAATGGAACACATCCTACGAAAGAAGAAGGGAGGGAGAATTCTCACTATTTCAAAAAGGCACGAGGTTAATTTAGCACACACACAAAAAAATGGTGAATTCACAAAATTGGTTTTTCTTCCTGGAAAACCATAGGCATAGAAAAATTTCCATTATCTTTTAGTGCTTTGGGCCAAGTTAATGATTTACACCAGGGGTGTCCAAACTTGGCAACTTTAAAGAGATGCTGGCTGGGAAATTCTGGGAATTGAAATCTACCAGTCTTAAGTTTGGAGACCTCTGGTTTACACAATGGCAGTTATGGGATGTTGTAATTCGTTTGTGCTGAAAAAAAAAGTTTTAGAGAGCTTCTAAGGGAAATTTGATTGTCTCTTTCTCTCTCTCTCTGGATACAATTTCATCGTTGTTAAGTTAGAAGAGAGTTAGCATGCATGCAATGTTTGTAAGAAACGAAGACTGCCACGATTAGAATCGATTGGGACTTAGTAGAAAACATGTTTTAAGGGAATGAGACAGTGAAAGCACATATATATGAACACAAACAGTGCGAGATACACATGGTACAGCTTTCTGGCATTATCTTTGAGAGCCAATGGATCCTTCCTCTTGCTACCTACTCATAAATGGTATTCTTCTGGAAATATTTGAAGGGCACATAAGAGATTTTACAGGAAGAAGCTGTGGTTAGATATAATGCTGTTAAGTGGAAACTGTTTTCAGATTTACCACAAGGCCTAAAGTATCCAGCATCTGCACTTATTGTGTTGGAGAAGAGAAAAATAAATGGCATTAATTGGACAATCTCCACTTCTCCTTCCTAGATCGATAATGACAAGATGGTTTCAATACCTGGTGAACCCATCTAATTCCTAATCAAAAACTCTTTTACAACTTCCTTGATTATTGCTAAGGCAATTAGCAATCATTGTGGATAATGTAAAAGAGGTGAGTTTTTTTCCCTCTCTCTATTAAGCAGCTAAATTTGAGTTGCCATTGAATTTAATCTGAATTTTACTTTCAAATCTGGAAGTTCTTTCTTTAGCTATTTTTGTTGTTGTTGTTGAAATGTAGCAAAATGTTGCAATTTTTAATTTGTTTTAGAAGATAAGCCAAAGATCAAAAAGAGAAAAATGTGATTTAGGAGACAGACAATTCTGAGCTTAAAATTATTAGCATATATTTGAATACAAGAACATATTATTATCATTACAGTCAATCAGATGTTCAGACTGGATATGGCATTTTTGTTCACCTATCGAGTCCTTCCTGAGGACCTGAGATAGGCACATGTGGATGCTTGATGGTGTTAAAGCATCAGAGGATGGAAGCTGTTCTGAGTAAAGCTGCCTTTTGCAATTGACTGATGGTGACTTTGTCAATGCCTATGGTGTTCAAGGGGTGCTCCAATTGTTTTGCAATTATTAAAATAAGAGCGTCATGGTGCAGTGGTCGGAATGTGGTATTGCAGGCTAATTCTGCCGACTGCCAGCAGTTCGATCCTGACAGGCTCAAGGTTGACTCAGCCTTCCATCCTTCTGCGGTCGGTAAAATGAGGACCCAGATTGTTGGGGGCAATAGGCTGACTCTGTAAACCACTTAGAGAGGGCTGTAAAGCACTGTGGAGTGCTACACAAGTCTAAGCATTATCGCTAGTGCTATTATTGATCAATATTGAGGTCAGAACCAGTTTGGTGTGGTGGTTAAAGCACCAATCTGGAAACTGGAAAGATGTGAGTTCTAGTCTCATCTGAAGCACAAAGCCAGCTGGGTGATTTTGGGCTAGTCCCTCTTTCTCAGCCCTAGGAAGGAGAAGGTGGCCAGAGCAAACCACTGTTGAAAAGCTTTGTCAAAAAAATTGCAGGGACTCGATTGTTCATAAGATGGATAACATTTTTCAATGTCCAAAATCTGGGTGCTTTAGGCCTGGCAGACATCCTGAATAGCAAAACCTACGTTGGAGCAAATTTCCTGAATTTAAACCATTTTTTAAAAAATAAGCGATGAAAAGATTCAAAACCTATGGGGAATTCAGAAGGACTAGCAAGTCATACCCAGGGTGGAAGTGCTGACATTTTGGCTGGACACCGAAGAGCAAAATCTAAGCTTGAGTGCAGGAAATAGATCCCTCTCTGATATTTTTGTCCCATACAATTGCTAAATTGTAAGTTGTTTGAAAATTTCAGAGATCACACAATATCAGATGGGCATTTCTATCCCTGAATTTTATCCCCGAGTACTCGTTATTTCATTACTATGTTTGTAGACTCTTTTCATTTTCTCAGATCTGGAGACAGGGAGGAAATCCGACTTTCACATAAAAATATCTGTACTGTTATTTCAAAGTAAAGATTTTTTTTTATTTAATTGTTCAAGATGGGGGAAAACTATAAGCGTTATAGTTCCTCTGTCTATTTTTATTATTCAGTATTCTTCCGTTGTAATGTGACTTTTAATATACAATGCAATCCACATTTCAGTTTTATTTTGCCTGTTTTGCCTGTTTATAATGAATAATGAATTTATGTTGATTATGAATTCAGGTCTTAATTTTTTTGATTTGTTTCTCCACGGAACATTGATAATCATTTTTAAAAACAGTGTCAAATTAACATAATACTAAAATACTAAAAATGGCATTTAATTAAACAGCAGGCGAAATTCACATTTTTTCCTTCTAGCCTGAAGTAATATTTTCCATTGTTTCATGTTAAATATTAATTCAAATGAAACTTCAGTAGGATCAGAATTAATGGTATGATTGATCAGAAAGCTAAACTTGAGCTGACAGTCTTCTATCACCCAATTTAATGTGGCTCTCATTGAAGGATAATTGAGGATAATTATATGGCATAAAATCCATACCTTTGTAAAAAAAACAAAAAAAAAAAAACTGTGAATTTTTATTCGCTAAATAACTACCATTTAGACCAGTGGGGAATTCTGCTAGTTGAAATCCACACATTTTAAAATTGCTGAGATTATGGAACGCTGATTTAGGCCTAGGGGCCTTATTTATAAGGCAGCGGATATTAGGTCTTGCTATGAAATCATAACATTTCAGTAGAACTATACTTTGCCTTAGTTAAATCTTAGATAAATTTGAAGCATTGCTACGTTCGTGAAAATAAAGCTTCTAGTTCTATGGGTCAAATTACATGTTACATTAAGCACAGACTCTTACGTCTGAAGGGAAGTGTGGCGGCTCAGAGGTTAAGACACTGGGCTTGTCGGCTGGAAAGTGGACACCCTGGGTTCGAGACACATATGCCACATGATGGGGTGAGCTCCCGACCTCACCCCAGCTCCTGCTAACCTAGCAGTTCAAAAACATGCAACTGTGAGTAGATGAATAGGTACCACTTCGGTGGGAAGGTAACAATGCTCCATGATGTCATGCTGACCGCATGATTGCAGAAATCTCTTTGGCCACTGAGCCTTCCGCCTTCAAATGGAGACGAGTATCCCCTCCTATAGTCGGCAACGACTAGCGGAGTAAAATCCTCAGGGATTCCTTAATTCTTAAGTAGGATCCCTAGATTGTAATCTTCATAAACACAGGGGACAGGACCTCATTGCTTGCATCATTTTGACCCAAACAGTGTCAAAATATGATTCTGCAAGTGTCTCTCTATTTGGATATCTGTATATGCAACGTGCATAGAAAAAAAAAAAAAAGGCTTGCATTGCAGTGGTATAAATCTGCTTTCTTCATTCTGACCAGTCCTTCCTTTACCCTCAAAGATGGTGTTGCAAGGAAAGAAACTCCTCAGGCATTTGACTTATGTAGTTTGCTGCCTGGACATGTTTTTTTTTAATCCTTTATTCCTAACACATCCACGAAGGAGATAGAATTTCAGGAAAATGAACAGTGGGGGCTGGATGAAATTAAGCTTTTTTAAAAAAAAAATGGTTTAATGTAACATGGAGTTAACTTTCAATCTCATTCTGATAGTTAGAGATCCGTATTATAAATGAATGCCAATATTTCCTATTAGGTCTTGAACACTAGGGAAGCTAAAGGGCACATCAGCTTGCTCTATCGCCTGTATTTCTCAAGGGAAAAAAAAATGAGAACAGAGCATTAAAATGTATATTGTTACATCAGCGAATAAGTCCAAAACTCTATCTTGTATGCCTCAGCATTGAAAGCATGCTAAAGCATCTACAATGTTCTGAGCTCAGATGTAGGTCGAATGTCAAGCTTTTCAATGGGATGAGTGACTAAAAAATAAAATAAAATAGTAATAGCAACTTTCATGCTATGGTAGATGTGCTGTACCATTCCCCGTGCAATTAAGATCACAATAAAATATATATTTTTTTTCACCACCATGATGCAGTGCTGTATTTAGTTTAAGAGAGATGGGACATTCCTGATTACAGGCAAGGTTTTCTGGAATATCAGTCTGTGGGTTATGGCAAACGGTCCACTAAGATCTCCTTAAAATGAACTTTACTCGTTGAAGTATTTATGAATGACAGGAAAAAAAATTACTTTTTTTTTCCTTGACGAGTTTCTTGAGACCATATTTGTAAATAATGCAGAGACATGCACATCTGTCGGTTTGGAGGAGCAAAGAATCTCTCTGCTAGCACTCTCCAGGACTTTACAAGCTTTTGTTACTACAGGTTTACACAGAGAGGAGAAGAAATCACCACAGACACCAACGAGAAGGCAAATGACAAAACATTTTCTAAAGCTGCAGAACACCAGAGCCGGATCATAACTACAAGCAGTTCTATGTGTTGCTCCCAGAGAATTAAGTCTTTCCTCGTAATTGGGGATAGCCAAAAGATTTAGTAGCTCTCTCGTTTTTTTTTACGATGCCCAAATTTGCTTTTGAGTCAAAGCAGATCGAATTCAACATCTTCCCAAGTGGATAGATGCCCACGAATGAGCAACTGATGCTCTAATTTAAGTGAGATTTGGGTCATTCTAAACCGGGAGCAAAACAGCACACCTTTAAACCACACACCCACACACACACACACACACACACACACACACACACACACACACACACTTGTTTCCACACAGCTTTGCATGCCTTTACCACGAGGTTAAAATTACTGGTAAACAAGAAGCCGTATAAGAGGTGCAACATCTGCAGATCCTTTGAAGATGCCAAAGTGTTGCAGTAACTTCTCTGCAGTTGGATCATATGAATAATGCCAAACTGTCAGGAAGCCAGGTATCTTGTTCACAAATCTACTCCAAATCCACAGGAAATAAGAACTAAACAGAAAGAATATCACAGACTACACAGGATGATAAAGACAGAAGCAGGGACGGGAGAAAGAAAACAGCCGATTTCAGGA
The DNA here is from genome assembly GCF_059756535.1 of Pantherophis guttatus. Classification (NCBI taxonomy): domain Eukaryota; kingdom Metazoa; phylum Chordata; class Lepidosauria; order Squamata; family Colubridae; genus Pantherophis; species Pantherophis guttatus. The sequence continues at coordinate 90,766,365 of NC_142068.1, read as the reverse complement.
TATGCAGGTTCAGTCAGGTTCATCCGAATGGGGTCGAGAATGAAGAAAATGCCAGGGTGACGTTGGAGAGGCATTCAGATGAAGGAAATTAAAAGAGAAATCAAAGGGATTTGGTGAGGCATGCCTTGTTGTTCTCAAAGACACAACAACTGCATGGCAGGTCGGTTCACGTTTAGTACTTGAATATCAGCACAATAAACGCAAAATGGACCGGCTCAAAGTCGGGGGTAAGAGGTTAACCCATTCAAATATTCCAGTCAAAAGTCTTGTATGGAAAAGCTACACGAAGGCCATCGTTAGAACTGTAGTAGCTTCTGGGTGGGGAGATATTTCAGTTATTTTGATTCAGTGTTAGGCTCAAAACTGAAAGCGGAAACGAACGAACAAACAAACAAACAAACAAAAAAGGCATTTAGACGCTACTAATGAATGGTGGAAGGGACGGCATGAAGCTCCATGTGGAACAAAAAGTCTGGAAGGACACTTGATGGGGGAATTTGAACAAGGGTAGCAAATGTAAAAGCAACAAATAGCAGAAGTTAATAGACACGAAGCAGACACTGTTGCAACAAAACACAGGAACATAAAACAGGGGAAGAGGAGTACTGGACAGGAGAGACAGTTCTCCTATTGAATGAAATCGGATATAACTTTTCCTATTGGATTAATCTTTTCTCCTAAGGCAACGTTGCTAAATGTAATTTATATGGGTATTATTCCTGCAAAGAAGTTAGTGCAGAAGACACAAAAGAAAAAACAATGCAGAAACCAACTGTTGCTATCAATTGTTCTCTCCTCTTTGAAACTTTGGGGCTCGTTATATATATGTATATATATATATATAAATATAAAATCTGTACATATATTATATACATATATATTTATATGTGTGTGTGTGTGTGTGTGTGTGTGTGTGTGTAAATGTGAAAGATAGACAAAGATGTTATCTTCCTGTATTCTTGGTAAGGAATTAGTCCTGAAGTTAGAAGGATTGGAGGTAGGATTGAGGTTGGAAGGTAAAGTAACGAAGAGGGCATACCGCTTTCGACTTCTGCAAACGACAAGAAAAAAATTTGCAAATCAAAACACTTGGATAAGAAATGAACTGACACCCCCCCAAAAAAACAAAAAACCAAAGGCCAGAACAATAAATAAATAAATGAGTTAATAACCCAAAACACTTTGATTTGAAATTCTTCAAATCTACTTTTCCCTTTTTTTAAAAAAAAAAAAAAATTAAATTATTATTATGATGATGATTATTATTTTTTTAAAAAGGATTTCTGCTGGGAATGAAGACAAATAAAATGGAAAGACAGGAGAAAGGTCCAACAGAGGGATAAACATGGGGGTACGAGAGAAGAATGTTAATTTTCATTTTGTTTCGTTATTTTTTTTTTATTATAGAGCTGGCAAATAAATAAATAAGTAAAGCCCCCTGCCACCGAATTAGAATTTGACAAAAGAGGCCCTGACTTTTTAATGGGTTCGCGTGGAATTACCATTATTTTACCAATTTTCTCTAAGAGCGCTCTTCCCAGGGATATTTCAGGTTTTTTTTTTTTTTTTACTTTTTCTTAAAAAATGCAAGGAACATCAAAGGCGTATGGACTACATTTCTTTAACAAGTTCAGCAAAGTGTCCTTATTCAACCCAAACTGCAAAATACTGCAGGGTGCTTAGAAAACCATTTCCATCGAAGCAGTACCCTGTTTCCCCTAAAATAAGCCCTCCCTTGATAATAAGCCCAATCGAGTTTTTGAGTGCATGCACTAAAATTAGCCCTCCCCTGAAAATAAGCCCTCCCCCAAAATAATTAAATGCATGCACAGCCGGTCCCCGCCATTTCCTCTGGTTTCCTCCATGCACCCAAAATAATAAGACCTCCCTGAAAATAAGGCCAAGTGCTTATTTTGGGGTTCAAAAAAAATTAAGACAGGGTCTTATTTTCGGGAAAACATGGTAGTAAAACATATGCCCAAATGCAAGGGATTTCAGGAGAATAACTTGATTCTTAGGTCCGTAATCCAGCTAGGAATTGGAAGAAGGACTGATTTCGGTGCTGTTTTCAGAACGCACACATTTGTGTGGGGACAATGGGCAATGCATCTTCCCCAATGATTCAGTCAACCACATGAGCGCGTTCCTATGGGCTACGATGTTCCATAGGAGAGAGAAAGGACCATTCCATGTTTCAGAAACATAATTTATCTTTGAGCAAAAACTTTAATAGATCATCCTCAACTATACGATGTTACTGCTGAATCGAAGTGTTGATATGACTAAGGTATCCATGATTAAGGAGCTTGGTTCTGCTTATCTGTGTTTAAAAGCCAATTCTACAACATGCAAACCACTTTTTCAATTCTTAGCTGCCTAAATTCCCTGAATTCCTCTTTAATCTAAAAGAGACTAATCTAGTATATAATCTCCAAGTCCTTTGGAAGGCCACAAAGGGGGAAATAGATTAGCCACAAGTTAAAGGAGAAATAGATTGTCCAGTACTTCTGAAAGGAAAATGATGGCTGTTACACATGTTAGTAATTTGCAACAAAAGAAATTACAGCAGAGAAACAGAGGTGGAATTCATGAATCTAAGTGCTAATGAATCTTAGGCAAGCAATTGTTAATATTTCATTTGCGTTTGTTATCCATTTTAGTAATGAGTATTGAGCCTGGGTCAAAATCAAGTTTTGGATTTTTTTTTATATATATATATATATTGTATCAAGGGGGCTGTCGAGAGCCAGTATTTATTTTCAATATATTCCTGAACGAAATGGTGAAAATGCTGGAGCTCATGCTTCTTGCAAATGGGATGTCTCTAAAATAAATTAGATATTAATATTCGATAACATAAAACAAATCACTGGGGTCACAGGAATTTATTATTATTATTTTTTTGCATATTGTTTCTTACAAGAGATGCAAATGACAAGATGGGGTATGATTGCTATAAACCTCGGCATAACTAGGAAATTTGAATCTGGGTTTTCGTTTTTTGACATATATCAAAAAACAATGAAAAAGGGGAAGAAAACCTGACACGGGGTGAAACCACTCAATAATTGGGAAAGAGGAAATTGTTTTTTTAAAATGACAAAGGGCAAATTAGGTGTCACGGAACTGATCTCTGTTCAAATTACATTTGATGCTGGGATATCTTTGTATGCAGGGAAAGCAACATGAGAAACTCTTCATCCGAGATGTTGAATTTCAAGGATCTATTTCAGGTTGAATAAAGTACTTCTTCTCATTTTCTACTCAGCTTTGATTCTTTGAATGATTCAAAGTGCTTCCCAATCACATCAATAGGTTAAAGTTCGACCAGTGCTGTGAAGATAACTGTGATGAGATGTCAGATGTGGCTGCCAAATGTACTTGTACCATTAAAGGAGAATCTTTGTAGCTTAGGGTTGAAATGAGGGGTCCTGGGTGGGTTTTTTGCAGACATTTCATTACCTGATGACTAGCATTGATGATGTTACCTAGTTTGGGTCATGAATTGCCTGCAGGAAAACCACTCAGAGAGCACCAAGGACCCCTCAAATGTATCACTGAAGTCAGCAATTCTTCTTCTACTAGGATTTTTATCTAAGCAGGAGAAGAAACTGAAGGAGAGAAGCTGGGGGGGAAAAAAAACTTTGTTCACCTTGAATTGTGAAATGGGAGGAAGGATGTCCAAAATATGTCCAAAATAAATAATTTAAAGATGTTGGATCTAACCTAGCCTTGATTCACTTAAAAATCTGTCTGGTGGCACTCAGAGCCATAAAGAAAGCTAATGTTGTGGTCCGCCAGCAGCCTGCGGAGCTAGCAGTGGAATCGGACAGCGATGAAGCTGAGGAAGAACATGGGCCAGTCCTGGAAGCTGGGGAAGGCCCAGATGAGGGCCCTGCATCAGAGGCAGAGATGGGGCCAGGGCTCTGGGAGTGGGGTGCAGACTCCAGAGCTTCCAGAGACTGATAGCAGTGAGGCGGAGGAACAGGAGGAGCCTGTTCCTAATCCACACATGAGAAGAACTGCCAGAAGGCAAGAGCAGCTCAAGCAAAGAGGACAAGTCGGGAGTAGGGCCAAGAGATGATTGGCCCCTCCCATAAGGCTTAAAACAGACCAGCAACAGCATTTGGGCTTTGCTGGAAAACAACGTTGGTAGCTTCGTCTTCTTCTTCGTCTACATCTTGTATTTATTTTTGTATCTGTGACTTCTGAACATTTGCCAAGAAAGGCCTTTGGCAGTTCGTCTAATTGGACCAAGGTTTGCGATAGGACTGAGGAATTTGTGTTGGGAGGAATTTGCTTTAATTTAGTTGAACGACGCTGGGAATGAAGTAATTCTCAGCTGTTCAAATAAAGTTTGTTTGTTTTTTCACTGACTGATTTTCCTATTACTTACTTGGGCCTGGGTCACAGTCTCCCAGGTGGAAAAAAATGAAGTTTTGCCAAACCGTGTGAGATTTTCTTAACTAGCATTTTGGAGAAGCCGAGCAGAGTAAAAAAAGATTCCTGTAATGAAGAGTTTGTAACACTTTTTGTTGTTGTTGACGTTCCTCAGTTTGGATTCCCAGTGGTGGAACAAGTCCACTTGTCTATTTCTTTGGGGTTACCTCAGCTTCTTCTGAAAAAGCAGCAATGGGAAATAAAACAGAGGCTGCAAAGATATTAAAACTACTGAGGGGAAAAAAATGCTGCCTAAATAAGAGAAGCACAGATGTTTGGACAGTGGGGGTTAAAAAAAAGTTGACTATGGTAATGTGATTGAAACACCACCCATTTTTTATATGACATGTGGCCATTTTGGCCACCATTTTTAACTTTTTTGACCCTATCCTGTAAATCTCACTTCTCTCCTGTCTTCAATATTCTGCTCATTTTATCAAACACGCTACATTCTTAAGCCAACAGCCCTCAATTTTTCGGGCACTAAGGACTGTTTCCATGGGGACAGAATTTTCTGTGGACCAGAAGGAGCGTAGCTTCTGTGCTGCCTGCATTCCACGGATGGGGCTTCACTTGTTTGCATGGACCAGTTCCTGGCATGTCGTGGCCCGGTTGCGTTGGGGACCCCTATTCTATAGAGCGATAATTTTCTAATGATGTTCCATAATTTTAATTGAAATTATTTCACTCTTTGGCACATTTTGTGGTAAGATTTAGCTTCACCAAAAAATATGCACGTGATGTCCAAGGTAGGGGATGTATATTAGTTCAAAGAAAATAAATGTTGGCAAGATTAGTAATGTTATTTAAAAATGGAGAGCGGGTGCGATTATAAGGGGAAAATCTCTCTCCCTCTCTCCCTCTCTCTCTCTCCTATCTATCTATCTATCTATCTATCTATCTATCTATCTATCTATCTATCTATCTATCTATCTAGTATGTGTTAAGCTATCACAGAGCAGAATGAGAAACACCATGAACGGAAGATATGAAATCTGCAGGAAGCTGTAGAATTTTCCAGTTCCAGAATTCAACTTATGAAGTCTACAGTTAGGCCAGATTTGGTACAAGGTTAATGAAGAACTTCAATAAAATGGAACCAGGATACCATTTTTCACCCTTAGCACCTTTAAGGGATGGGGACCCCAGCTTTGTGTGGATAGCTGGGGAATTCTGGGAATTGAAGTCCACATGTCTCAAAGTTGCTAAGGTTGAGGAACACTAAACTAGAAGATGCCACCTGCTGAGTCCATTGGAATGTTGGCTTTGGTGGCCATCGCAGCAGGATGCATTGAGAAGATGTCCAAATTCAAGTCCAGGTGTGAATTAGGTGGGCTTCCATTCTTCCTAACTATATTAATGGTTGCATTCTATCCATTGTGCATCAACCACTACCTCCGGTTTTTAAAATAAGAAGACCTACATTCAAATCCTTTTCAATAAGGAAAGTCAACTCTATTTCCATGAGATTATTTCTATTTCTATCGCCATTCTTGAGATTAGTTTAAGGTAGAACATGGTCACCAAAAATTAGATTGTTGGGAAGTTAATGATAAGACTAAACATGTACAATATCCAGGTGGGTTTGACTTTGAAGAAGGATTGGTGGGCTAAAAGGCATGGCACAAATCACCAACGGCTCCTTGATGGGCTTCTGAGCTTGGTTGTTTCCTTGAAGACTTTTCATTACCCAAAGTAGGTAACATCATCAGTGCTAGGTCTTGCATTTTTAGAGGCTGGGAGTTTTTTGGGTTTTTTTTAACAGAAATGATAACTATCTTATGATTCTTGATGAATGTATCTTTTCTTTTATGTAACCTGAGAGCATATGCACCAAGACAAATTCCTTGTGTGTCCAATCACACTTGGCCAATAAAAATTCTATTCTATTCTATTCTATTCTATTCTATTCTATTCTATTCTATTCTATTCTATTCTATTCCATTCTATTCCATTCCATTCCATTCCACTCCACTCCACTCCACTCCACTCCACTCCATTCTTCTATTCTATTCTATTCTATTCTATTCTATTCTATTCTATTCTATTCTATTCTATTCTATTCTATTCTATTCTATTCTATTCTATTCCTGGATCATTATCTTTTATAATGGGGAATGGAGTTAAGTTCAAATGGTCTTCTAAAAATGTCATCAATAACTCCAAGCTTGAAGAAATGGACCAAAAGAAGCCATATATGAATCTCCTGTTCAACTTGAATGATGATCTGGTGAAATATTTTTTTTCCTGTAATACATTTCTCTGTTTGCCTGGTGTAATATATGTAACTCTATCTGTAATCTTTCAAGCCACGCTTTGCATAGGATTCAGATTGCAGCAATCCTATGTATAGAGTTATATACATCACTTGGAAATACTTACCCTCATTCAATTGTATTGGGTTATGTAGAATTATCAAGGAGGAACTGAACTGGGATTCTAAGCTGTCCTTCATCAACTCTGCCTAGGTGTCATTTTAATTGAGAATTTACATTCTTTAATGTAAGGTGTCTCCTTACATTCTCCTAATGTAAGGAGACTGGTTTCAGGGCAATTTTAAATTAACATCATGCACTTCATCAGTTTTATTGGACTTTGAGGCATGATGTTGCCTTTTGATTGGGTATATAAGTGGGCACCATGATGTCAAGAGTGTCTGGAATATAAAAATTTTTTATAAATATAAACACCCATCCAAAGAGCAAGAAACAAAGAAAGGAAAAGAATGAATGAGAGAAAGAAATTTAAGCAGGCCAAATAATCAAAGATGCACTACAAAAAGGTTCTGATAAATGGGTTACATACCTGCTTTCCCGTTTCTCCGACTTGTATTCTATGGCTATCATTAAAAGCTTTAGCTTCGCAAAGACCAGTCTGCCAGGAACAAAGCAGAGGGAAAGAAAACAAAACCAGAAGATGGTCTTTATTTTGTTGATATCATGAGTACTTTGCTGTTGTCCTTAAGGTTATCTACATATAGACCTTTATAAAATATAGTTTAGCTCTTTGCCTGCACTCCTCAACTTTGTCAAAGTCTTTACAACCTTTAGTAACAGCAAAATATATCAACGGAAGTTCTCTATGTTCATCTGGCTGCAAATATCTCAATTATTCATAGGAATAATGCTTTGATAAACCCCTGAGCCCTTTCCCCCCATATCAGGGGTGAAATCCAACAGGTTCTGACAGGTTCTGGAGAACCGGTAGCAGAAATTTTGAGTAGTTCGGATAACCAGCAAATGCCACCTTTGACTGGCCCCAGAGTGGGGTGGGAATGGAGATTTCGCAATATCCTTCCCCAGGAGTGGGGAGGGAATGGGTATTTTGCAGTATCCTTCCCCTGGAGTGGGGTGGGAATGGGTATTTTGCAGTATCCTTCTCCTGCCACGCCCACCAAGCCACGCCCACAGAACTGGTAGTAAAAAAAATTGGATTTCACCACTGCCCCATATGCATTTTATGTTCAGATTCTTCCCAGAGCAGAAGTGATATTATAGATTGTCTTCACATCTATTTTAACTGTGAAACATTAGATTATAATGGGTGCATTTTGAACATAGATATACATGGGTAATTTGCTTTAAGGAAATCATAATCCTTTTATCTTCCAATAAGAAATAAATTACTCCATTTAAATCAGAAGAGGAGGGCCTAAGCTATTGCTTACATAAATTGGTGGAACCTACATGTTTAATTCATTGAAATATGCAGGAAATAACTATATCTGTTATTTTCTTGATATAACTCTAAAATAACTATATCTGTTATTTTCAGTGTCTTGCCTTATGATTTTCGGATTTGTCTTCACGCATTTGGGGACCATTAATGAATAGAGATCCTCAACTTACGACCACAGTTGAGCTAAAAAAGTATGTTGCTAAGCCAGACAGTTGTTAAGTGAGTTTTGTCCCATTTTATCACCTTTCTTGCCACAGTTGTTCAGGGAATCACTGCTGTTGTTACATTGGTTAACCCGGTCATTAAATGAATCTGGCTTTGCCAGATTCGTGCTTTTCAGAAGGTCACTGAAGACGATAACATGATCTCAGTTTATTGCAACCATCATAAATACATGGTAGTGGCCAAGTGTTGAAATTTTGATCACGTGACCAAGGGGATGCTTCAAGGATCGTAAGCAGTAGTGGGTTTTAATTTCAGCCACTACCGGTTCGCTCATGGATGCACGTGCACCTATATGTGCAATGCTTCTGCACATACGCAGAGAGGTCTGGATGAGTAGGCGGAGCCTCCCGCCATCGCTACCAGTTCGCCCGATCCAGAGTGAACCGGAAGCAACCCACCACTGATCGTAAGTGTGAAAAATGGCATTGTCACTTTCTCCAGCGCTGTTGAACGCTCATTAACAAATGCTTGTAAGTCGAGGTGTACTTATACAGGAATGTTCAGCCAACATGCTACGTTCAACCAGTTGTGCATAGCAAAGACAGATATTTATACATCCAACCTACAAATAAATATTGTAAGGTGTCATAGGCACGTGTCACATTTGTGCTGTTGCATATCTTTAGGCATCAAATGTGAAGCATTTCATTAGATGAATGAAATCAATCAATTGGAATAGAGCTGGAAGAGACCTTGGAGGTCTTCTGGTCCAATCTGGGTCCTCATTTTACCGACCTCAGAAGGGTGGAAGGCTGAGTCAATAGCAATTGCACTTAGACTTATATACTGCTTCATAGAGCTTTACAACCCTCTCTAAGCAGTTTACAGAGTCAGCATCTTACCCGCAACAATCTGTGTCTTCGTTTTACTGACCTCAGAAGGATGGAAGTCTGAGTCAACCTTGAGCTGAACAGAATCGAACTCCTGGAGGTTGGCAGAGTTTGCCTACAATACTGCATTCTAACCACTGTGCCACCACGGCTCTTTACATGGCCCCTGGATACTGCAACCGTCATAAATGTGAATCAGTTGCCAAGCGTCTGAATTTTGATCATGTGATCGAGGGGAGACGAGAAAGGTCATAAGTGTGAAAAATGGTCGTAAGTCACTGTTTTCAGTACCCTTGTCACTTTGATCAGTCACTAAATGAACGGTTAAGTTGAGGACTGCCTGTAACATGATGTCAGAGGGTAAGAACTACAATTCATTAACACCCTTTCCTTTATAATTATACCTAACGTTAGATAAAATTGATAGTAATAAACACAGGGATTTCTTTTCAAGGGCCATGTAAAACAATTGTTTTAAGATTGACTTTCAACATCCATAGAGCCTTTATCATGACAATCAGGCCCTGTGGGAGACATTTAGTTATCATGCAAAATGTCACAGAAGCCATTCCAAATTTTATGCTTAGCTGATGACATTGCATTACATCTGCTAGAATTTATTAGCCCTGGGAAATGTTAATGTTGACTGTTAATGGGGCAATGATAAACCTTCGCAAACGATTGCGAACCCTTACGATGATGAAGACTTAATTTACAAATCAGTTTTATTCACTGGCCGAATGGAATTCAAAAGCGTCGAATGTTGGAAAAAATGGCTTTTGAAAAACATCCCTGTAAAAACTGGCTCCCAAAAGGAAGCAAAAAATGAGAAACGTGGAAATTTTTCAAGTTTATGCCAAATCCCAAATCCCGATAGCCAAATCCCTTTTCTTCAAAGAACAAATTTCTAATCTCTGAGAAATTTCTAAGTGCTGGAATGGAGGGATACATAAATTTTTATCAATTGGAGCTGATCGTCGCCTGTATGAAAATGTAATGAATATAACTGTATTCTTATCTTCAAATCAGTTACAGACAGGTAGAGATATGTGTATGCATAAAAATTATAATTTGACACCCAACATATGTCACACCTAACAAGGTTTTTATCCCAATTTAATAACAATAATAAATTATTCTATCTAGCTTAAATAAGATTAAATGGACTAAGAATTGTGAAGCTGTTTAGCATTTTATTTTTAAAACAGCCATCATTTATTGTAAATTAAATTATGTTCATAATCCTGTAGTACAGTGGTCTAAAGCACCCTGTTATTAAGACCAACTGCCTGCAATTACTGCAGGTTCGAATCCCGCCAGGCTCAAGGTCGACTCAGCCTTCCATCCTTTCTAAGGTAGGTAAATTGAGGACCCAGTTTGTGGGGGCAATAAGCTGACTTTGTAAAAATATACAAAAGTATGAAGGCTATTGCTTGACGCTTTGTAAGCCACCCTGAGTCTTCGGAGAAGGGCGGCATATAAATTAAAAAAGCAAAAAGCAAATAATCCACAAAATGACATAGAAAAATTCCAAAGTGATCCCTAAATGGAACTGACCGTCGGTACATTCAAATGTTTGAAATTTAATCTTTTCTTGAAAATCTCCAGTGATGGGAGCTCCCACAATTCTGGGAGCTGTTTCATAGAAAGGGTCCTTGGTGCTCTCTGAGCTGGCTTGTTTTCTTAAAAACGTTTCATGACCCTAACTAGATAACATCATCAGTGCTAGTAAGGAGTGAAGTTTGCTCTCAGTTTATATTCTGGAGGCTTGTCTTGTCTATGTGGGTGGGGGCGGTCTTAGAGATTCTTTCATTGGGCTATTTACTGATGGCTCTTGGGCAGTTTCTTGATTGGGGTGTTGTATACTTGATTGTTGGTCTGAAGCAGTGGTGGGATCCAGCCAGTTCTATCCAGATCGCGCGAACTGGTAGCGGCGACTGTGGGAGGCTCTGCCCACCCTCCCGGATGTAATGTGTGACTACTGCACATGCAGAGAAGTTCGTGCGCATGCGCAGAGGTAGCATGTGTGCTCATATTTGCGAACCAGTTGGGAAGGTAAATGAATCCCACCTCTGGTCTGAAGTTAACCTTGGAGTTAATCTGGGTGCTGATTATTGGTGGAGAGAGTGCTGGGGTCTTTTTGTTCCCCTTTGTTCCCCTTTGGGCTGGATGATCGTCTCTTTTGCACAGTCTATATATGTTGTTAATATCTATAATGTCTAGTGATGGCTATGACTGTTTCATCATTCTTGCTGTCAGGAAATTCTTCCCTTACTACTTACTGCAGTGGCACAGTGGTTAAAGTGCAGTACTGCAGGCTACTTCTGCTGACTGCTGGCTACAGTTTGACAATTCGATTCTTATCAGCTCAAGGTTGACTCAGCCTTCCATCCTTCTGAGGTGGGTAATGTGAGGACCCAGATTGTTGGGGGCATTATTCTGACTTTGTAAACCGGTTAGAGAGGGCTGTGAAGCACTGTGAAGTGGCATATAAGTCTAAGTTCTATTGGTACTGCCTCAGCCTTCCATCCTTCCGCGGTCAGTAAAACGAGAACCCAGATTGTTGGGAGCATTATGCGGACTCTGTAAACGGTTTAGAGAGGGCTGTAAAGCACTATGAAGAGGTATATAAGTCTAAGTGCTATTGCTATTGACTCAGCCTTCCATCCTTCCGTGGTCAGTAAAACGAGAACCTAGATTGTTGGGGACAATAGGCTGACTTTGTAAACCACTTAGAGAGGGTTGTAAAGCACTGTGAAGTGGTATATAAGTCTAACGGCTATTGCTATTGTTTTTCAGCATTTTAGCAAACCATCAAGTTAGGATTAAGGGCAAAGATGTCTTCGAGTACTTACTCACAAACAGCAGGGAATGACAGACCAACAAAGGCACTAGAAAGATACTCCGTGTACATTTCATTAGATACTCCTTCCAAGTAGTACTTCTGCCAAGTGTCCTCTTCGATCTAGAAAGGAGAGCAAAGAAGAAGAAAAACGGCAGCTGCATTTTTAATAGGAAACGGCTGTGAATAACACAAATCAGTTTCAGGAAATTAAGATTGGTACTTACTTTATTTTTTTATTTATTTTATTTTGTTGAGTACGTATTAGATAATATATATAAGTATAAGCATGAATTGAATAAATAAAATGAATACAATTAAAGGGAACATTAGGACAGGGACCGTAGGCACACTGGTGCTCTTATGCACGTCCCTTACAGACCTCTTAGGAATGGGGTGAGGTCAACAATAGACAGTCTAAGGTTTTGGGGGTTTTGGGATGAAACCACAGAGGCAGGTAGTGCATTCCAGGCATTGACCACTCTGTTGCTGAAGTCATATTTTCTGCAATTGAGTTTGGAGCGGTTCACTTTAAGTTTGTATCTATTGTGTGCTTGTATATTGTTGTGGTTGAAGCTGAAGTAGTCATTGAGAGGTAGGACATTGTAGTAGATAAATTTAAGAGCTATGCTTAGGTCAGACTGAAGGCAGCATAGTTCTAAATTTTCTAAACCCATAATTTCAAATCTGGTGGCATAAGGTATTTTGTTGCGAGTAGAGGAGTGGAGGACTCTTCTTGTGAAATATTTCTGGACACACTCAATTGTATTAATGTCCGATATGCAGTGCAGGTTTCAGACAGATGAGCTGTATTCAAGAATTGGTCTAGCAAAGGTTTTGTATGCTCTGGTTAGTAGTGTAATATTAACGGAGAAGATATTTAACTTTATTTAATATTTATTTAATATTACTGGAGAAGTTATTTATATTTAACTCTTCTTTTTAAAAAGAAAAACTTTCTGAATTAGGCCTGTTCAATTTCTATAATTTTCTCTTTTCCTTTTTTTATTATTGACCAGAGGAGTGGGGAGGGAAACATACAGTATTTAAGAAAAAGATCAGGTGAAAAATATTACCGGCAAAATATAATTTGGGCAGTTTTGATCCGTCTTTTCAATATGTTGCAAGAGCTTTGGAGAATGCGAACTTAATAAACAAGCTCCATTTGTGAAATATGAATTGGGTCGGATAATTCTGAAGATAAGATCCCTTTCTACGAACTTCACATAAGATCCCTTTCTACGAAACTCAAGAACCGAGTTTCTAAAATGCCTCAAAACAACAACAACTGTATTTTTGCTCAAATATATACAGTCGTTATCAAAGTCTACACAACGTTCACTTGAAGCACAAGCTTCTTTTTCCCCGTTTTTGCAAAGTTGCAAAATTTACAGGCAAGATGCTAACTCAGATATTCCCAAGGTCCCAGTGGAACATGATTTTCAGATAAGAATCTCTACCCATTGTAAGTTACAAGGCTGTAGCTCACTTTTATGATTGTGTTGTTTAATAAAAAAAAACAAAAACTTTAAAGTAGCCTATTCTTTTCAAACTTTTCACTTACAGCTGATTTTTTTTTTAACTTCGATAAAGTTTGGCAGTGTTTATCATTTTACAAGCAGAAGAGATCTGTCCAAAGACATTTGAGGAATACTGTATATCAACTGCTCCTACTACATCCACACACACACAAAAATATCCCCCAAAATAAAATGGTGATAAAATCTGGGCCTCCTGTCCATGATATTGAAAAGAAACTAGCACATCTATCTCCTTCAACTAGAATACTTAATAAAGAGAGATTTATATCCTTGAATGCGTTTATTCAGCAAAACAAACAGAAGTTTTATAGCTGAAACCTTTGGGCTGAAATGAAACCCACTGTTGTTCTTACAACTTTATTAGCCAATATTGTATAGAAACAGTGGATTTAATGCATCTAATATCAGCAATCATGGGGCTCAGCTGATCTGAAGTGTTGCGCTGAGCCACAGTGTTTTCATAAAAGGAAAGCAAGCAATTGTTTTATCGTGCCTTGTGAAGGGCTGTTTTAAAAACACCTATGAATTTATTACAAACCTTTCTGGCTCATTTAAGGTCTGTGATTATTTCTCCCGGCCTCGCTTGTTCTTGCATCCTGTACTTAGCAAATCAGTCCTAAGTATCTCATAAATAAAAAAAAAGCCTGCAGCCAACGAATTAGCTAGTTAGCTTGCATTATGCTGAACTCGCCTTGTTTGGTTTGGGCTTAGTCCGGTAAGTGAACACATAACATTTATGATTTATGAACTATGATTTATAGCTTAGCATGGCATGATAATCACATTATTGCCGCTTGATCAACGTGGTTCGACATGCTTAAAGCAAACTATAATGCGATATGGGGAAAGTATTTTATGACATTCAATCTGTGAGGTCCTTGGCGATTTCTGAGCTTGGTTGCTTTCCTCCAGATTTTTTTACTACCCAACTAGGTAACATCATCAGTGCTAGAAGGGAGGGGGGTTTGCTCTCTGTTTATATACAAAAAGGGCTTGCCCTGTCAGTACTGGACAAGCCTAAAAATGCTTACACATTGATCACAGTTTTGCTGTTTTTCCTACAAAGGACCTCTACTTATCTTGAACCCTGTTAACTAGCAGAATCTGGGGGGTTTGTGTGTGTGTGTGTGTGTGTGTGTGTGTGTGTGTGTGTGTGTGTGTATTATTTATTTATTTATTATTTATTTATTAGTTCAATTTATATGCCGCCTCTCTCTGAAGACTCAGGGCGGCTTACAATGCATTCAAAAAACCACTACAAAAACATTTAAAAATTAAAACATTAAAACCCATTCACACCATTCATGGCCGGATCTCACAAGATGGCAACAGCGAGATCAACGGCCCCAGGCCTGCCGGAAAAGCCAGGTCTTCACCGCTTTTCGAAAGGCCAATAGGGTGGAGGTGGTCCAGACCTCCAGAGGTAACTGGTTCCAGAGAGCTGGGGCAGCCACAGAGAAGGCCCTCCCCCACGGGCCCGCCAGCCAGCATTGTTTAGCTGACGGGACCCGGAGGAGACCAACTCTGTGGGATCTTACCGGTCTCTGGGAGCTGTGTGGTAGAAGGCGGTCTCGAAGATAACCTGGCCCTGAGCCATGTAGGGCTTTAAAGGTAATAACCAATGCCTTGAATTGTGCCCGGAGACCAACAGGGAGCCTGTGCAGCTTGCGGAAAATTGGTGTAATGTGGGTGTATCTAGATGCACGACAGCTCGTGAGGCTACATTCTGGACCAAATCTCCGAACACTTTTCAAAGGTGGCCCCATGTAGAGCGTGTTGCAATAATCTAACCGTGAGGTGACAAGGGCATGAGTGACTATGAGGAGAGCCTCCCAATCCAAGTAGGGTCGCAATTGGTGCACCAGGCGAACCTGTGCAAAGGTTCCCCTAGCCACAGCTGTCATTCTATTAATATAAATAGAAAGAGCAACATGTTCAAGATCCATATAGACAGTGTGTTGTCTGGGTTAACAAAAATTTTAGAATGTGCAGAAATGAATAAACTAACATTTGAAATTAAAGAAAAGGAAGACACTGAATATTTTGAGGTATGGGGAATATTTTGAGGTATCTGTTTTATCGATGGTTAAATAAGAGAAACAGGAGCTAGAGCTTCTAAAATTACAAGAGAAAGAATAATTCTATTATTTGGGCTGATTACTGTAACTTATTAATTTTGATTAATCTTGATTAGTATTAACAATTAATATGTATTAATACTATGAGGGGAAAACACTGTTATCATGAGATTACTATTAGAGAATACTATTATTATTGCCATGATGAATAGCAGAATCTGTTGCTTGAAATTCTGCTCATTACATTTCTCTGGGTCTGTGTGTTTTTAAAGTAAGCATTTTCAGAAATCTGGTTGGTTATACCTAATAGAATGGCACGGATTTGCCATTATTATTTTGTGTACGTATTGTATGTGGGGGTGGGTTTCCTACAAACTAAGAGGTTCCATATGAAAACCGCTACTCTAAAAGCAGAAAACGAAACAAAATATTCCCCTGCACGTTTTTTATAAGTTTGTTTTGCTACGAATGTTGGGGAGAGGGGTTTACTTGACGTACTTGGGTTGCAAAAATTAAGCCATAATCAGTGAAATGCGTGCAGTGTCGTTGCTGATCATGGAGCTTTGTCATTGACAGAGGAAATATTTAGGGTGATTTCTATTACTCTGCAATCAGCTGCGAAGAAGGAGGGAAGGAAACTCTCCACTTCAATCTACGTTTTCCAAGATGGCAGGACTTCTGCTAAGAGTTTTATTTTTTTCCAGGGGCGGTGGGGAGGTGCAGTACATGTACAGCATATTATGCTCTTGAGTTTATTTGCCTGGAGCATTTCCTTATTAGTCTGAAAACGCATGAGAAATTGAGAAGGCTGCTACCTCCCTTCAGCTATACTGAGGGTGGGGGTACAGGGACTGTAGAATACCATTGCAGAGGACACTTTTCAATACAAGTGTTCTGACCCAACCTTAGCAGAAGCAAGAAACAGACTTGTTGTCACGAAAAAAAACCCTCTTTATTTACCTCTTGTGAATTAATGGCATTCACCCACCGAAAAGTCCAAGCAAGAGTCCTGCAAGGAGTTAATGGCAGCAACAGACCCTATCGGTTCCTTGCTATAATTGCAAGGCCATGAGCTCCCAGCCGAAAGGCTGCAAATTAAGTTCTGGCAAGCAGTCTTTGATGCACGAAACACAATGAGCAAAATCTCCAGAAATACGAACTGTTGTCTCCTATGACAACCACTCCCCTTTCCTTCTATTTATTCTCCAGACAGGGAGGGGTCATTCAGCATCCATGTGTGCTTTGCTTCCCGAGTTGCCGCCTTATCCTCCGTTGTTCACCTCTCCTAACTGCTCTGTGCATACGTGCATCAGGAACAGGCCCCAGCTGTTCTTCCTCCTCACTCATCTCAGCCTCCAAAGGCAGCTGCCTCCCCGGTGGCAGGGAAATGTTGGATGGCCTGGCTCTATCTCTATGTCCGATGCAGAGCATCCATCAGAGCCTTCCCCAGACTCCAGAATTGGCCCAAGATCCTCCCCAACCTCCTCATCATCCGAGTCTGCTGCCAGCTCTGCTTGCAGCTGGCGGGTCACAACAACAAGTTGTTGCCAATTGTAATGTTTCCTGATGCCTGGTGAATTATTGCTGTTATCACAGAATGCAGAATAACAGAGTTGGAAGGGACCTTGAAGGGTCTTCTATTCCAACCCCTTGCTCAAGTAGGAGTCCCTACATCACTTTATAGAAATGCCTGTCCAATTTCTCCTTAAAAACCTCCAGTGATGGAGCATCCACAACTTCTGGTGGCAAACCATTCCACTTATTAATTGTTCTCACTGTCAGGAAATTTCTCCAACTAGGTTGGATTCCACGTTATCTTCCATCTGTTACGTTTTGTCACATGCTGTTAGGATATGGTGTAAGCCTAACAAGTTGTCCAGGCAATATATGTGTTCTATAACTTTAAATGTATTCTGTAACTCTAAGATGTAATTCTGAGTAATTGTACTACTGAGTCATTGTAATGACTAATGACTGCTGACTGACTGCTGACTGCAATTATACTAATTGTACTGTTGAGTCATTGCACTGCTGACTTCACTTATCTTAAGTAGATAATTACTAGTGTAAACTGTATATAAGAAGGAAGCCGAGCTATAGTCATTGTTGGACCTGCTCATCATTGCTTGACTTGCTGCTTGACTGGAACTGTTGATTGGAACTGTTACTGTCGTGTGTGAAGACGTGGATGGATATGCTACCAACGTGATTTGTTACCAGTGTTGAATTGCTGTTTGTATGGTAAGAAGATATCTGTAACTTCGGACTGATTTGAATGGCTAAAGACTTGGATTGATTAAAAGACTATGCAATTGTTTTTCACTACAAAGTAAAAGCTTTGTTAAACCAGTTTGCATGTATTGTATTCATTGCTCTCATTACACTTTCTCTGTGCACTTACTCTGCTGGTTGGTAACACAACAATATCCTTAACACATGCTTTGGAGAATAAGTTGACCCCCCTCTTCTCTAGGGTACCCCCTCAAATTTTGGAAGATGCAATCATGTCACCTGTCATTGTTTTCTTTCTTAGATTAGACATACCTAGTTCCCACAACCGTTCATCACAAAGTTTAGCCCCCATTCCCTGATCATCTTTGCTGCTCTTCTCAATTGTTGCTCTTTCTATTGTTCTCTATATTGTGTACTGTGTGTTAACACTAAGGGTAACAGTAAAGGTTTCCCTGTCCAGGTATTTCTGACTCTAAGATGTAATGCTCATCCCCATTACTTGGCCGGGGAAGCCAATATTGTCCGAAGAAAATTTCTCTGGTCATGTGGCCAGCATGGCTATATATTAAAGGTGCACGGAACGCTGCTACCTTCTCAGCAAAATGGTACCTATTTATCTACTCGCATTAGCATGCTTTTGAACTGCTAGGTGAGAAGGAGCTGGAGCAAGGAGTGGGAGCTCACCCCATTGTGTGGTGCTAGGGTCTCCAACCTAGACTGACAGCTGTTGAGCCATGTTATCAAAGTCTTCCAAGAATGACTTTCTAAGACTATAGTTCATTTCGCAAGATCACATTCATCTAAAAGAAGCAACCCAAATTCTTAAATTGGATAGTGTGGTCAAAAGAGAGAGAGAGAGAGAGAGAGAGAGACAGACAGACAGACAGACAGACAGACAGACAGAGACAAAGAGAGAGAGAAAGAGAGAGACAGAGACAGAGACAGATAGACAGAGATAGAAAGAGACAGAGAGAGTGAGAGACAGAGAGACAGAGACAGAGAGAGAAAGAGAGAGAGGATGAGGATGAGAGCAAATTAACACTAAGGGAACAAACCGGTAGATGTCTGAGAACATTTAAGAGTTACAGATCTACACTATTTTGATTTTCTCATAAATCCCAGGGGACCTCTTGAATGAAATGAAATAAAGTGAATGGATGAATGATTCGCATTGGAGCTTTGGACTTCGGTACAGATACTTGTTTCATATTTATAATTGCAATCTGAGATGCCCAGGCAATTAATGGAGGAAAAAACGTTCAAGAAAGAAAAACTATTATGCCTTTTGACACCTCCTGTGGGTGGTTTGTTGCCATATGGGTTGGATAGAGATCATATTTTTAACTGCAAAGGATTTCTCTGTTGATAAACATGTGGTTTATCTAACCGGAATAAAGAGTCAGAAAGATTGTGCTATGGACAATCTCTAATGGCCCATGGATGTGCCAAGTAAAAATATAATTAGGAAGGATCCTGGCCCCTTGCCCAATCTGTAATAGCAAAGAGGTTTTTTTTGTGTGTGTTTTTCTTTGGGGTATGTTGTTCTACGTTTTAATGTTGATGGATTCTTTTCTGGTTTTGAGTTTAAGCCATGCACTCAAACGCGGCCCCTCGACAAACCGAATCCCATTAAATATCCCCTCACAAAAAGAGACGCTACCTTTATAAATGATCTCATGGAGAAGAGGTTTGCCAACATAGTCGATAGGCCTGGTGCCAGGCAGCTTTGGGCGATAAACCCCAGCTTTAGTTCAGCAAGGCATATGGCGTCATCGCCTTCTTTCCAATTCCAGCTTGGAATATTGAGCAGATGGGCCTGCAACAGGGGAAAAAATAAATAAAATAAAACCACAGGTCAGCCACGATCCCTCAAATCTTGGATTATGCATTTTACCATCTCAGGGGAAGGCAAGAGGAGGAGAGGAAAGGGAAAGGAATATCTTTAGCTTTTTGTTTCTTAAAAAAAAAAAAAAACAACCCTATTTTTGTTTTCATTTCGTGGTGAAGTTGGCTGCAGCAAGTCGTCCCATTCCGTCTTGTGTGTTTTTCTGGTCTTTCTTTGTTTGTTTGTTTGTTTTCATTATTGGGAAAACAAACTGCCCTACTTTGGGAGATAAAGAATACAGTATAATAATCATACCAACTTAGTTCATGGACTTCCCACGTTAAGAATGTGGTTCTTTTCACAGGGAGGAAATTCAAGCATGTGGACATTTGTCAAAGAGGACACAGACAGATGGTTCAGCATGGACTGCTTCAGGAATGAGAAATAAATTTGCATTTCCCTCCCTTGAAAATAGCTGTCCATCCCACATAAGATGCACAGAGTCAGCATATTGGTCCCTTAACAATCTGGGTCCTCATTTTACCGACCTCGGAAGGAGGGAAAGCTAAGTCAACCTGGAGCTGCTCAGAATCGAACTCCTGGAATGAACAGTGAGTTAGCCTGCAATACTGCATTTTAACCACTGTGCCACCATGGCTCTTATCTTAGATATTATGTCTTAATGTCTCTATTCTAGTGTCTTTTGGGGCAATTGATCAGAGAAATCTTTTATCAGAAAACCTTGCTGGTAAATATCACAGTATTCCTTACCTTATTGTGATACTGCAGCATCTGAGTGATTATTCTTATTTTTGGATGGTAGTTCTTTATAGAAATTACTCTGAAAAGGGGATAAAAAGCATTTCTTGTCATTTTAATTCAGAAATAATCTCATATTTATTCTTGGTAGACTAGCTTCAAAAAGCCCAGATAAAATATGTTAGGGAAAATGGTATCATGAGATTCCTCCTGATTTTTGGCTATGGTAGATTATGTCGAGCAGCAAATCTGCTCCATTATGCTATTATGTGGTGATTTATCCTCAATTTTGCGAGACGAATAACAAGAGCACTTAGACTTATATACTGCTTTACAATGCTTTACAGCCCTCTCTAAGCGGTTTTACAGAGTCAGCATATTGTCCCCAACAATTTGGATCCTCATTTTACCCACCTCGGAAGGATGGGAGGCTGAGTAAACCTTGAGCCTGGTGAGATTCGAACTGTCAAACTGCAGGCAGCCCACGGTCAGCAGAAGTAGCCTGCAGTACTGCACTCTAACTACTGCACCACCATGGCTCATATATCTGTCTGGGATGCTTTCATTTAAATTCCTCAATTAAGGAAGATAGTTGACTTCATGTCTTTTTAGACTCTTCTAACACCACACTTCCTTTAATCTGATGTCTTAGCTTGTCTAGATAGTCCACAAAGATAACAAACTTTCACAAGAAACCTCAAAGTGAGGCTCTTTTGTATTCTTTCCAGGAACAAGGCATTATATTCCATTCTCGTTCTATTTTTAATTCCTTTCTACATAAGCCCCACCATTCCTCATCTTCCCCAGAAACCAAATTTGACGTGCGACCGCTGATATTCCCTCAATTCACAGCCATATTTGGCAACAGAAAGTCCTGGTGTGTGCTGAAATCCTCAAAAAAAAAAAAAAAGAACATTAAATACAAATCGCTCCATCTAAATTACCTCATGATATTAGAAGCATCTTCAGCATCTGGATCTGCGCAGTATTTGTTGGCAAGGATCAAGCAAGCATGTGCTGACTCTATCTGGACATCAAAGGAGAAAACATAAACACAGAAAAAGCAACTTACCCCCTCCCCCCAAAAAACCATATTTGGTTTTTATGGAAAATGGGCTAAGAGATCACATATAGATTTTCATGCAAGTGAACGCTATTATTCATAGGCTCCTTTCAACCTCAGGATGTTATGAGGAAAAGCATACCTCTAGATCTGTAATGGCGAACCTATGGCATGCGTGCCACAGGTGGCACGTGGAGCCATATCGGTGGGCACGCAAGTGTTGCCCTAGCTCAGCTCTGGCATGCATGCATCCCCAGGCTCCAAGAAAGCCTCTGGAGCCTGGGGAGGACAAAAAATGGGCCTACAGGGCCCACTGTGCCATCGCATACCAAAAGCGGGGGGAGCGCGGAGGGGTCATGTGCACACACACAGGGGGGCAGGGTGCATTGAACTATGGGTGTGGGCACGCACGTGCAAGACCCCCCCCATACTCGCTCCGCTCTTGGCATGCGACGGCAAAAAGGTTAGCCATCACTGCTCTAGATCCACCTTAGCAACCTACAGATGGTGTGGAGCCAGGTCTCCAGCCAGCGTGGCCATTACTGACAATTCTGGGAGTCAAAGTTTACCCATCTGCCAAGGATGAATAACACTGTGCCCAAAGCCTAACAACTTCCAGCTTCTATTTTATATACACATATAGTTTTCAAGGTCTAAACATCAAGCTTTGTGGTTAGACTGAGAGACAGCCATGGCCCCATTGAGTTATTCTGCTGAAATTCTATAAGAAAAGGGTTATATTCAGAACAATTAGCCCATTCATAAAAGCAGAATTCTGAACTGTTGCCACTTCAGTCTTAAACTTGTTCGCCTATCGCTGCATTATCCACCTTCTTCTTTTTCTAAAGAACCTTATTATAAAACAGGATCTCTTTATTCCAGAAGGATTAACGGTCCAAAAAGCTGATAATTCTGTGCCATTTCTTCTGAGCCAATTTGAACTTGAAGGGACTTCCTAAGCTGCAACCCATCGATATAGTTTGACGACTAGAATGGTACGATTTCTGCCAAAGCACCATGGAAAAGGGTCTGTGACAATTCGCCATGGCCAACTCGTCATGGCCAACTCATCGCCGGACAACTCGCTGCAGGACAAGAGTTACACTAATGTCAGAGAAATGGTGGAACAGGATCATTAAAGAAAGGAAGGACAGAACGAAAGGTGAATGACGAAAATTAAAAGCATTTTTATTTATTTATTTCCAATGAATGAAATGGAATTGTTAAGTTGTTCTGCGGCGAGTTGTCCTACAGCGAGGTGGCCATGGTGAGTTGTCCCGTGGTAAATTGGCTGTGGCAAGTTGGCTGCAGCGAGGTGTCCCATTCCGCCATGGAAATGGAAAAACAGTCCTGTTGTCCACAAGAAGTTCCTAGATTTCTTTATGGGACAATATGCCTCCCATTTTCTTTTGGGAAATGGAATCGGGTTTTAAAATCAGTTTGCATTTTTAGACCCTGCTTGTTCAATTTCTTCTCCAAATGGTGGGGTAGAAAATAAAAAGGAACCTTTCCTTACCTTTACTCTAGCCAAGTCGTGCGGATTGAGAACTGAACCCTGAAAAAATTCCACCTGAGTGAAGTGCCGTTTAAAAAGAGCTTCCAACTCAAGGTTAGGGGAGATACTAAATTTAAAGAGAGAGAGAAAGAAAGAGAAAGACAAAACTGATTTCTCGAACGGTTCCAAAAGGTTAACAGATTTTGCAGCAGCTCGTAACATCTATTTTGTAGATGATCATTTTCAGTTTTTCTTTGCAGCTACGAGCTCTCCAGAACGCTTTCACTTTCATCCAAATATCACCCCTCTCTTCATCCCCGGGTCAGAACGATTAAAAAATCATCAGGGAAGTAGATTACGTTCAGAATTTCAATTGTGTTCTCCCTTTTTCTCTGGAATTAGTGGAGGGGATGCATTTTGAAAGACGTCGCACTCAAAGGCATATTGTACAAGTGCTTAATTTTACTGAAAAGGTGAATTAAGTTTATTCTGCTATACACACACACACACAAATATACATATATACACACATGCATAAACAGACATTATACACTCATATACTGGGTCCAATTATAGTGGTGCTTATAATGAATTGATCACAGGCTGCGGCAAGCCAGTTTGGCCTAGTGGTTAAGGCACCAGGATAGAAACTGGATGATCGTGAGTTCTAGTCCAGCCTTATCTATGAAAGCCAGCTGGGTGACTTTGGGCCAGTCACTCTCTCCTCTCTCAGGAGGAGGAAAGTGTGTTGGATATGTTCACCGCCTTGTATAAATGATAAAGGTGGGATACAAATAAATACACAAACACATACACACACACATCCCTCACAGGAAGACTAAATTGATCATTTCTACTACTCTACCCTAAAACTTGTCTGTTCCTTGGAAGCATAGCTAACAAGGACCTGCTACAAGAGCTTATGCAGTGGAGACAAATTCCTTGTGTGTCCAATCACACTTGGTCAATAAAGAATTCTGTTCTGCATTCTGTATTCTATTCTATTCTATTCTATTCTATTCTATTCTATTCTATTCTATTCTATTCTATTCTATTCTATTCTATTCTATTCTATTCTATTCTATTCCATTCCATTCCATTCCATTCCAGTCTAATCTAGTGTAGTCTAGTCTAGTCTATTTTCTCTTTTGTCCTGTCCTGTCCTATCCTATTCCAGTCCATTTCAGTCCAGTCTAGTGTAGTCTAGTCTATTTTCTCTTCTGTCCTGTCCTGTCCTGTCCTGTCCTGTCCTGTCCTGTCCTGTCCTGTCCTGTCCTATCCTATCCTATCCTATCCTATCCTATCCTATCCTATCCTATCCTATCCTATCCTATCCTATCCTATCCTATCCTATCCTATCCTAATTCTCCTCCTCTCTCCTCCCCTCCCTTCCATTCTGCATTCTGTTCTGTTCTATTCATTTCTATACAAGGTTGCTTCTGAATGCTAGTAGCTGTCTATGTGACGTTTTCAGCAGTCACTCATAGTTTACATTGAAGCAGTTGAAAAACAACTCCTTTGTGTATTTTGCACTTTCCTATATCCTGTAGTTTTGCCTAATCCCATCTCTTTGAAATTTTTGACAGACAGGACAAGAACCGACACAAGAGTGTTTCAATTTAGTCATAGCAGCCAGCTGATCAAAACTGTATTTTTCTATGTATGTATGTATGTATGTATGTATGTATGTATGTATGTATGCATGTGTGTGTGTATCTATATATCTATATCTATATCTATATCTATATCTATCTATCTATCTATCTATCTATCTATCTATCTATCTATCTATCTATCTATCTAGGTCTTTGGTTATTCAGGTCTTCTCCCACATAAAATTGGAAGTGTCTTGGCGACGTTTCGACGAAGTCTCATTCGTCTGGTGTTCAGGCTGGTGTTCAGGTCTGGTGTTCAGGCTGGTGTTCTGGTGTTCAGGCTGGTGTTCTCGGCTTCGTGCTTCCAGGAGCAATGTGAGATCGCAGCTGTCTCTTCCTTTTAACTGCTAGTGGAGGTGTGAGCTGATTGGGTGGGAACTTGGCTGTGTTCTGATTGGGTGGAGGTGTGTTCTGATTGGTTAGGGGCTTGGCTGTGCTCTGATTGGCTGGGGTTGTGTTCTGTTTGGGTGGGGGCTTGGTTGTGCTCAGCTTAGTCTGAGTTGCAGGGGGATTTGAGCTAGTGAGCTGCGTTGTTGTTGTTTGGCTTCGTGTTTGTGTTTGCTTCGTGTTTGTGGCCGTGCGACCTCTTCATGGTGGGTGTCAGTCCATACATGAAGCAGACTGACACCCACCATGAAGAGCTCGCACGGCCACAAACACGAAGCCAAACAACAACAACGCAGCTCACCAGCTCAAATCCCCCTGCAACTCAGACTAAGCTGAGCACAACCAAGCCCCCACCCAAACAGAACACAACCCCAGCCAATCAAAGCACAGCCAAGCCCCTAACCAATCAGAACACACCTCCACCCAATCAGAACACAGCCAAGTTCCCACCCAATCAGCTCACACCTCCACTAGCAGTTAAAAGGAAGAGACAGCTGCGATCTCACATTGCTCCTGGAAGCACGAAGCCGAGAACACCAGCCTGAAGATGACGAATGAGACTTCGTCGAAACGTCGCCAAGACACTTCCAATTTTACATGGGAGAAGACCCGAATAACCAAAGACCTACATACAAACACCCGCGAAAACCTGAGAAAACGAATATATATATATATATATATATACACACACATACACATATACATATACATATACATATACATATACATATACATATACATATACATATACATATACATATACATATACATATACATATACATATACATATACATATACATATACATACACCCCTATCTCATCTAAAAACCAAGGCAGTTATTATTAGAAGTGAGTTTTATGGTAACCGCATGTTCTTTAAGCATTAATGGCTGCTGATAGGGCATTTTCAGGAAATTAAGACTGACATGGAAAAATTGTGGTCCAACTATTAAAAAAAGGGGGGGAGGGAAAAAAACCTTAAGTGTATTGTTTAGTTTGCTTACTGTATTTTCTAGTCTCTCTTCTGTGCTAAAGGTAGTGTATAAACTGGTGTTTACAAATTTCTTGCATGCTACAAGTAATAAAATCACAGAACTGAGAAAGACGATGCCCTTGTCTGTTCGTGCATCAACATCCATCATTTAATGGATACATGTCAGCAGGACACAGAAGCCCAAAATTTATCAGAATCTTCTCCGCTATTCTCATCAAAGATGTGAATTCTTCCTGCAAACTAAAACATGTGCCTCACTCTTTCTAGACTTTATTTCACAAAGGAATCAATCCAGAAGTTCTGGCCTCTTGAGTGCTGTATCTGATCTTGTGGTATCTTGAAGACTAACATATTTATTTTGACAGGAGCTTTAATAAACATGGATCCATGTCAACAACATGTCAAGTGTTATTTATGTGTATCTTCCTATTGATCTATCTAGACCTTCCTATTGACCTATCTAGACCTTCCTATTGACCTATCTAGACCTTCCTATTAACCTATCTAGAGCTTCATCTGAGACCTTTCTGGGTCTCTTCAAAATGAGAGAAAGAGTGCTGGGCCACAAAAAGAAAGGCTTTTATTTATCATACTCTTCAAAGATCTGAGTGGCAATTAATGTTATAGCTCTCTTGAACCCAAACACATAAATTCATTTTTAATTACTTAGAATTATACCCTGCCTCTTCTCTTTGTGTTCTGTTTTCTGTTCAGTGTACATCTTTGTAGATTTAAATTGGAAATATGTGACTGGTTCAAATTACTGAACAATGTTCCAGAGTTGGTCTTCCTATTCAATCACTATTGAAACTTTAATGATAATGTGACGCCTATACCTCAATTTTCCCACCTGTTTTGAAAATGATTTTAAACTATTGTTAAAATTTCACTATTTAAGTCCTTTTTTTATTATTATGATTTTCATGATATATTGATTGCTGCCCAATGATGTTTCTAGTGATGTGTTTATTCCTTTTCTCTGTTTTATTATATATTTTAACTGATTTATACACCTTTGTGGTTCCTTACTTTTGACGGGTGACATTTGTGATCTGGATAGATGGACACGGAGAGCCACAAGTAGAAGACTTGTAGTTTCAAAACGATAGAAAATAAAAATTCATTGAGATCTACAGCCAACTTTGTTTAAGTGATATTGATGATGGAGTACTCTGTGGCATGAGTGACATTCATAATATTCTCCTTGTTCGAAGAATCCTATTCAAATTTTCCCATTGGGACCCCTTTTAAGAATCCTAAAAGAATTCTCGGTCTCTAAACCACAAAGTCATACAAAGCATGCTCCAAAAATGATTTGGAGGTGTTCTTTCAAATCTCAACAAAGATCCAATTTCATTTTAAATTGTTTTTTTTATCGGATTTTAGTAATAATTTATGTTTGGAACTCTGCACTTTGATATGGGCTAATCAATAAACTAAACTCTAAACATCTTGAAATCTCAGCAAAGCATAACACTCCTCTGCTATTCACTAAGGCCAGCCAACTTTTTTTCAGCATTCCAACTGAGCCTGGAAAATATATGGTGACTGCTTTAAGAGGCACACTGAGCTCCATTAAAGAAACAGTTATGTTGGTCTGTGACTATAATACAGATTTGATTTGATTCCATGACTTAAAGCAACACCATCTTTTTTTTTCCAGTTCATATGGAAAGCTCAAAAAAGTTCTAGTTACTTAATGAGATCTTATCTTTTACTTCAAAGATATAAGGCATTGAAAGCAGGGATGGGATTCAGCCAGTTCAGGCAAAGCGGATGCTAATTTTCCATCTGGTTCGCCGAACCGGTAGTTGCAAGGACTGGCTGGCCCTGCTCACCCCACCCACCCCTCCCAGGAGTTTCCACATGGTCCATTTTCAATGCCAGGTAAGCCTGCGTGGAGGCTCTAGGAGGGCGAAAAATGTCCTGGAAGTTCCGGACATCTGGGAATAGTGCCATTTCCCATTTATTTATTTATGTAATTTATATGCCGCTCTTCTCCTGAAGGACTCAGGGCGGCTTACAAAGAAAACATTCAACAATTCAAAAATTACATAAACAATTAAAATCCGATTAAAATTTATTAAAATTATTTCAATGTAAAAATCCCCCAATGGGATATGATATATTATATTATATTATATTATATTATATTATATTATATTATATTATATTATATTATATTATATTATATTATATTATATTATATTATATTATATTATATTATATTATAATCATAATATGATTATCTTGAAACTCCAAAAAAAAGTGGTGTTATTAGCCATCAAACCTCAAAAATACACTTTCCCCGAAAGGCTTCCATAATTTTGGCCACTACTGTAGTCAGGAAAAATGTAAGCCCACCTAATTCATACCTGGAGTTCAATTTGGATATCCTCTCAATGCATCCTGCTGAGATTGCCACCAAATCCAATGTTCCAATGCAGGTGGCATCTTCTAGTTTTGTGTTCCTCAACCTTAACAACTTTGAGACATGTGGACTTCAATTCTCTTCTACAGATTTTAGGGCCCCACATGACCTTTTTTTTTTTTTTTTTTTTTTTGAGTAGTGACATGAAGGTACTTACTTATGCAGAAAGACAATTTCTACGTTGACATCATCCCTGTCCTTGTGTAGGAAGTCCTTCAAGAAATTGGACACACTTTCCAAAGTGATGTGGCCACAGACAACAATGTGCCTGGGACAGAAAAAAGGACACAGTTAAGTCTGCTGTAAAGATGATCAGGAAGAACAAGAACAAATTCATTGAAAGGTTCATAGACTGTTACTTTTGTAAGAAAATAATCATGAAAAAAAAAAGGAAATAAGCATTAATCTGGTGACAGTCTCCAGTTTATTCTTGAAAAGAGAAACTAAGTACCTATATTACAGAATCTTAAATGAATACCATTTAATTCAATACATTGTAATTATAGTCATATAAATAAACCAGAAGCACATCGCCTAGCATGTTTTAGATGCTACATTTCCAGCAGCATTATATGTTGTGAGAGGAAGGGCAGTGGCTCAGTGGTTAAGGTGCTGGATTTATCAGCTGGAAAGCCTGCAGCCCATATTTGAGACCTGAGCTCCACGTGACAGGGTGAGCTCCCGCCCTTGCTCCAGCTCCTGCCAACCCAGCCATTTGAAAGCATGCAAAGGCAAGTAGATAAATAGGTACCATTTTGGTGAAAAGTATATATATGTATGTATATGTATATGTATATGTGTGTGTGTAAATATAAATATAAATAATGGTGATGTGTTTATCCAAATGCTTGATTACAACACAGGTATTTTATTTCTGTATTCTGTTTTATTAATTTTACCCAAGAATTATATCCTGTATTTTATTTTTATTTTCTTTGATATGGCCTTAAGACTAATTAATTAATAAACTAGCCCTACTACAGCATCCTTAGCCATTATGGTCCATTGCAAATTCCAGTGAGATGATTGGTCTTTCCTTTTTGCATACCGCCATTTAATATTTTGATTCCGGTCAGCTTCCTGTTACAGTGGAAATAGCAATAGCCCTTAGACTTATATACCGCTTCACAGTGCTTTACAGCCCTCTCTAAGTAGCTTACAGAGTCAGCATCTTGCCCCCAACAATCTGGGACCTCATTTAACTGACTGTGAAAGGATGGAAGGCTGAGTCAATAGCAATAGCCCGTAGACTTATAGACCACTTCACCGTGCTTTACAGCCCTCTCCAAGCGGTTTACAGAGTCAGCCTATTGTCTCCAACAATCAGGGTCCTCATTTTACCAACCTTGGAAAGATGGAAGGCTGAGTCAACCTTGAGCCGGTCAGGATTGAACTGCTGGCAGTCAGCAGAATTAGCCTGCAATACTGCATTCCAACCACTGCGCCACCACGGCTCTTAATGTTAACTTTTTAATCATTACTTAAGCAAACCAGGATTGAAAAGAACATTCATCAGGGAAGCAAAACAGCAGAACAAAGGTTGTAGTCTTGGTTCCTAATTTAGGTACGTGCACATCAACTCACAATGTTCTTACAAAGAGGGATGTGTCAGGATTGATCCGAATGTTATATCTCCCCCCCCAATGTATTCATATTACATTTGATATGATTAATTTGGGATCACCTGACTCTATTCAGCTAAGTTTGACCTAAGAGAGAGACTGTTGTGGACTTATTATGCTGAAAAGCTTGCACCACATTGTAGGTTTTTATCCATCCTGCCACTCTTTATTCTATTATAATTGAAGATGGAGTCTAGAGAAAGGTATATAAGAGAAATCAACCCATTAAAATACTAATATCATGCACACACATGATATTATGCTATTTGAAATGTGCCTTTTGCAATTTAAGGTACTCTCTATGAACATGTCCACCATGTTTGCATCTTTGCATCTTTTCTCAGAGGAAATAAACAGAATAACCAAGTTGGAAGAGACCTTGGAAGTCTTCTAGTCCAATTCCCTGCTCAAACAGCTCAAAACAGCCCTGCTCAAAATTGGACCTGCTATACTATTTCTGACAAATGGCTGTCCAATCTCTTCTTAAAAACCTCCAGTGATGGAGCACCTACAACTTCTGGAGGCAAGCTTTTCCACTGATTAATTGTTCTGTCAAAAAATGTCTCCTTATTTTTAGGTTGGGCCTCTCCTTGATAAGTTTCCACCCATTGCTTCTTGTCCTGCCTTCTGGTGCTTTGGAGAATAGTTTGACTCCTTCTTCTTTGTAGCAATCCCTTAGATATTGGAAGACTGCTATCATGTCTCCCCTAGTCCTTCTTTTCACTAAACTAGACCAGTGATGAGAATCTTTTAGAGACTGAGTAGCCAAACTGCAACCCAAAACCCACTTATTTATCGCAAAGTGCCAACATAATAATTTAACCTGAATAATGAGGTTTTACTACCTAAAAAAATGATAAACAACTCACGAGTTCAGCTAATTGTTCTAAGAAAAATGTGATAAATGCACTTTTATGCCACTTTATAATATTAATAATATTAATACCACTTTATAATGCCTTGGTAAGGCCACACTTGGAATACTGCATTCGGTTTTGGTGGCCACAATGTAAAAAAAGATGTTGAAACGCTAGAAAGAGTGCAGAGAAGAGTAACAAAGATGATTAGGGGACTGGAGGCTGAAACATATGAAGAATGGTTGAATATGTCTAGTTATAATGAAAAGAAGGACTAGGGGAGACATGATAGCAGTGTTCCAATATCTCAGGGGCTGCCACAAAGAAGAGAGAATCAAGCTATTCTCAGCACCTGAGGGTAGAACAAGGAGCAATGGGTGGAAACTAATCAAGGAGAGAAGCAACTTAGAAATAAGGAGAAATTTCTTAACAGTTAGAACAATTAATCAGTGGAACAACTTATCTCCAGAAGTTGTGAATGCTCCAACACTGAAGTTTTTAAGAAGAGGTTGGATAGCCATTTGTCTGAAGTGGTGTAGGGTTTCTTGCCTAAACAGGGGGTTGGACTAGAAGACTTCCAAGGTCCCTTCAAACCCTATTATTCTAAATAACATGCCCCTTCATTTTTCTTTCTGCTTTTGAAATATTATGTTTAGCAACAATAAAAAAGAAAAACTTTTGTAATATAATTTCTCTCTTTCCCTCCCCCCTTTTCCCCTCTCTCTTTCTCTCTCTCTCTCTCTCTTCCCCCTCTCTCTTTCACTAGACATACCCAATTCCTGCAACCAATCTTCATATGTTTTAGCCTCCAGCCTCCTAATCATCTTTGTTGCTCTTCTCTGCCCTCTTTCCAGAGTCTCAACCTCTTTTTTTTTTATATCGTGGTGACCAAAACTCGATGCAGCGTATTGCAGGCATGGTTTTACCAAGGCATTATAAATGTCTGTTACTAGCATTGTTTGCCTATAATGGTTGGGACTATAAAAGGAGATAATCTAAGGCTGCCACAAAAATCCCGTAACACAGAAGGAATTCTACCCACTAAAGTTTGGTGTTGTGCATCAGTCATTGTTGCAGAACTGGAGAAGTGCAATTAATAATGGCTGCTATGGGTCCCTTATGTACCTGCAAAGCTTAGGACCTCTAAAGAAGCAAGACAAAAGAAAAAAAAACCCAACTTGACCCCGTTCATTTCGGGATGCTCTGGGAGCTGCAAAAGGGATATTTATGTTTCAACACAAGTTCCTTGGCCAGATTTTTTTTTCTTTTGCATTCCTGTCCCTTTTTCTCTTGAACAGCCAGACTGCAGTTTCCCTTCCAGTAACTGCTCATCGATTGCTTCAGTGCTTCCTTCCAAACCGTTTCCTGTTCCACAATTTCTCCAAATCTTTTAGCAGCTTAAGGAAGGGAGGGGGAAAACCTGTAAAGGAAGCTTTTGTATGAATATCCCTGAGCTGATTCATCTGAAATCTGGAAGACTTTATCCCCGCAGGGAAAACTTTGCCTTCATCTTTCTTTTCAATTTTGCCAAGAATGAAAAAATAATAACGGATCAACCATATGTTTGAATGCATCTAGTATAAAAACCTCTTGCACCCAATTTGTCAGGAAAATCTTATCCCCCTGCTGTTCCCAATTTGTTCTCTCTGTGTCTCTGTCTCTGTCTCTCTCTCTCTCTCTCTCTCTCTCTCTCTCTCTCTCACACACACACACACACACATATGACTTTTGCTCAGTGATAGAAATCATTACGAGAATAGTTGATCTGAACTGAAATCATAGGTTAGCACCCACCTCTCTCCTAGAAGGATGAAATATTTTGAGAAATATTAAAAAGGCAGAATATTATATTTCCCTAAAGGGAGAAATGGAGAAACATGCTCTTGGAAAGCAGCTCCCACCTTTCTTAATAGCCCCCAGAAGATATTTTGTGCCCATTGAGAAAGATTGGGCCAGTCCATCTACAAAACCTTCAGCTCCAGGGTGATGGGATTAAGACATCACCCTTCAGGACATAATAGGATTAACCCTCTACCATCTAGGAGCAAAGCTCACCACATTGCACAATCTCCTAAGGACATTGCATCACCCTCCAAACTTGAACCAAACTTAGCTCAGACAACCTACAGAGCCAGCTATAACAGCCAATAGAATACATGTTCTTGCACAGGAACAGGAAGTTCAAGTGCAAAGCCCAGGAGAAGGTATAAATACCCCCCACTTCTCAACTCCATGTGGTCAGTTGCACCACAAACATGTGCTCCTGTTCAACAATAAATGGACCCTTTTTTCCAACTAGCTCCAGCCTCCATTTTGTCTCCAGTGCCTTGCTCCCGGATTGGAACTGGACCTTATTATTTCTTCCAACATAAGGAAAGAAAACAAACAAAAATTCAATTTCTTGTAGAATAGTCCCAAAATGCCCTTGAAGCATTTAGGATCTGATTTGTGGGAGGCACAGGCCTCCCACAAAATTCAAGAAAAGTCATTCCCTAACCACTGTGATAACATACCACTGCAAATGAACAGTGACAACATCCTTGACCAGGGCAAGTCCAAAAATGCCAGGGAATTTCTAGAAATCTGGCACTCTGACAAATCAGCCATCAATAGACACGTAGATGTTAATAACAGCTATAAAAAGGTAAAGGTTCCCCTCGCACATATGTGCTAGTCGTTCCTGACTCTAGGGGGCAGTGCTCATCTCTGTTTCAAAGCCAAAGAGCTAGCACTGTCCGAAAACGTCTCCGTGGTCATGTGGCCGGCATGACTCAACGCCAAAGGTGCACGGAACACTGTTACCTTCCCACCAAAGGGGCTCCCTATTTTTCAACTTGCATTCTTTACGTGCTTTCGAACTGCTAGGTTGGCAGAAGCTGGGACAAGTAATGGGAGCTCACCCCATTATGCGGCACTAGGGATTCAAACTGCTGAACTGTCAACCTTTCTATCAACAAGCTCAGCATCTTAGCCACTGAGTCCCTAAAAACATCTATAGACTATGCAAAAGAGACAATCATCCAGCCCAAAGGGGAACAAAAAGACCCCAGCACATCTCCACCAGTAAATATAGATCAGTATAGATTAACTCCAAGTTTAACCTCAGACCAACAATCAAGAAGTAAACAATACCCCAATCAAGAAACTGCCAAAGCCAACAGCAAACAGCCCAATCAAAGAATCTCTAAGACCGCCTCCACCAACACTCTCAGGCGAGCCACCAGCTGACAGCAAACCCTACTCCTCACTAGCACTGATGATGTTACCTAGTTTGGGTCATGAAACATCTGCAAGAAAGCAAGCAAGCTCAGAGAGCACTAAGGACCCTTGAAAACTGAAGGTGAATGACAACTAGATGGAAATAGGATTTGAAGCTAACAAGAAGCATTGATGTTCTACTATATTAAAATGGATTCAACTTCCCTACTTCAGATTAAAATAAGTGAAATGTAACTGAGAAGGTCAAAAAGGATGGACTATAAACTTAAACATCTACAGCAGTGGCCAAAATTGTGGAAACCTTTTGGGAAAAGTGTATTTTTGAGATTTGATGGCTAATAACACCACTTTTTTTTTTTTTTTTTTTTTTTGGAATTTCAAGATAGTCATATTCCACTGCTGGAATGGCCTGGGAATAGCCCAGACTTTAATCCAATTGAAAATTGATGCAGCCGACTAAAGAAACTTTTTAGTTAGAAGCGACCCAGCAATAAAACCCAATTAATAGAAGCAATCCTTCAATCTTGGTTTCACATTATAACAGCTGCAGAACTAAAAGACTTGGTTCACTCCATGGGAAGATGTTGTAAGGCTGTAATTCATGCTAAAGGTTACTCAACTAAATATTAACTGACATAGTGATCATTTTTGTATATCTGTTTTTTTCTGTGGTGATAATTTTTGTATATCTTGTTTTTTCTATGTGTTTCACTTTACTTCTTTATACACTAACTGCTATTCTAATAGCAAATCCTTCATAAAAGTGATTGCATTACATTCTTGATTAAATTAGTTTTCCATTGATATATAATTTTATGGTACTACTCCCCCCCCCAAAAAAAGTGGTGTTATTAGCTAGTTTTAGAAAATACACTTTTCCAAAAGGTTTCCACAATTTTGGCCACTACTGTAAGTCTGATAAGTCTTGATAAGTCTTGATAAGTCTTGATAAGTCTGGATACAGTTAGTTTGAAAAAGAGTTGTCTAAGAATGAATAATCCTCTTCAGATATTTGAAGAAATTGACTCTTATTCCAGGAGAGGAATAGAGGTAGTCCTCAACCTACGACAACAATTGATGCCACAATTTCCATTGCTGAGCAAGGCGCTTGTTAAAAGAGTTGCATCCAATTTTACAACCTTTGCTGTCACAGTTGTTTGGCAAAATACAGCAGTTGTTAAGTGAATCATCCAGTCATTAAGGGAATCTGGCTTTCCCCATGGAGTTTGCTTTTCGAAAACCAGCTGGGAAGATCACAAATGGCAATCATGTGACCCTTGGATGCTGCCACTGTCATAAATGCATGGGAATTTCCCAGTGCCCAAATTTTGATCATGTGACCACAGGGATTCTACAACAGTTATTAGTGGAGGACCAGTTGTACCTCACTTTTTCAATGCCATTGTTAACTTTGAATGGTTGTTAAGTGGTTGCAATTCAATCACTCAATCATTCAATTACTCAATGAGAATAGAGCTGGAAGCGACCATGGAGTCCAACTCCCTACTCAAGCAGAAGACCCTATACCATTTCAGGCAAGTGGCTGTTCAGTCTCCTCTTAAAAACCTCCAGTGATGGACCACCCATAACTTCTGAAGGCAAGCTGTTCCAGTGGTTAATTGTCCTCACTGTTAGGAAATTTCTCCTTAGTTCTAGGTTGCTTCTCTCCTTGATTCGTTTCCATCCATTGTTTCTTGTCCTGCCCACTGATGCTTTGGAAAATAAATTGACCCCCTCTTCTCTGTGGCAGCCCCTCAAATACTGGAAGACTGCTACCATGTTTCCCCCAGTCCTTTCTTTCTCTAGACTGGCCATACCCAAATCCTGCAGCCGTTCTTCATATGTTTTAGTCTCCAGGCCCTTAATCATCCCGGTTGCTCTTCTTTGCACTTTTTCCAAAGTCTCAACATCTCTTTTTTTGGTGACCAAAACTGGATGCATTATTCTTTTACTTAACAACTGTGACCAAAAAAAGATCATAAAACAGAGTAAAACTCTCTGAACAATTGTCTTGCTTAGCAGTGGACATTTTCAGCATGAAGTATTTTCTTTTTTCCTTGCTTCTCCAGGTTTCTCATCCGTTATGAAGTCACCACGGCTCGGGAAAACAGCTTACGAAGTCGTCTCATCCATCATGAAGAAAGCGGTCACTTCATAAAGAGCCACCTGCATTTATCCATAGTCCCCAGAGCAGAAGGGAGCATGGTTGATGTTCAATGACACCAAGCTGTTCAGTGTTCTGATCTATCTAAGGGAAAGTTGAAAAGCTGGCAGCCAAGATGACAGCAGGTGGCCCATCATAAGCAAAGCACTTTCTGAGGTAACGTTTAGACCATCCAGGTCACTCGTACGCCGTAATTGTCCTGAATGTGTTCCAATAAATGATTGTGGGAGAAATTGTTGTCTGGAAGCAATGAGAGATAGCAAGCAAGCAATCACCGTCCCGTAATTTACCTCAGGGACCCATTATGAGCGTCTGCCCTTGTTTCATAATTTGGTGCTTGACTAAGGATGTGAAAAGTAATTGTAGGGGCTTTGTTGCTGGAAAGATAATGATGCAGAACAATGGCTAAATCAATAACAAGCACAAAGATATGATTAAACTCTCTGGCCAACATGGTTTTATTTTGTAGCGGCGTCATTTGCGACGACGAAACGGCCTGATGATAGGAAGACGGCACGTCTTAGATAATATTGCTCCCTTCAATGGACCAGAAAGAGCTTATCAAGTATGTAGATCTCTTTAGAAATCATTGTAATGTTTCTCTGGGTGTGCATAAATCCAGGGTTTTTACTGCTAACTTTCGGAAGAAGTGTGGTCAACCCATTTCCACCGACGTGGAGGTTGTGGCAAAGTGCACAAGGGAACTCAGTGTATGCATGAGGAAGGAAAAGGCAATAGGTTTTAAGAGTCCCAAAAAGAAAAAAGAAAAAAGAAACAGGGAACGAAGGAGGAAAAGATGGAGATATGGCAGAAATGGAACAGAAAATGGGAGACAAAGAAATGGGATTTAAGAGAACAGTATATTTAGCAGGCTAGTTGAAGATAGCAATAGAACTTAGACTTATATACCACTTCACAGTGCTTTACAGACCTCTCTGTAAAGTGGTTTACAGAATCAGTCTATTGCCCCCAACAATCTGGGTCCTCATTTTACCCACCTTGGAAGGATGGAAGGCTGAGTCAATCTTGAGCTGGTGAGACTCAAACTGCCGAATTGCTGGCAGCCGGCAGTCAGCAGAAGTAGCCTGCAGTACTGCATTCTAACCACTGTGCCACCCATCTCTATGGATGGCAAACGGGAAAAGATAATGTGAAGTAATAGACGTGCTTTATATTGCATTGACTAGACCACAGTTGGAATACTGCCTCCAGTTCTGGTCCCCATGATACAAAAAAAAAAAAAAAAGACATTGAGACTCTAGAAAGACTGCAGAGAAGACCAACAAAGATGATTAGGGGGCTGGAGGCTAAATCGTAAGATGAATGTTTGTAGAAACTGGGTATGTCTAGTCTAATAAAGAGAAGAACTAAGGGTGACATGATAGCTGTCTTCTACTACTTGAGGGGCTGTCACAAAGAAGAGGGAATCAACTAAATTGTGAAATGAAGATTAAGGGAGCTAGGTATATCTAGCCTAATGAAGAGAAGAGCTTTCTTAGTTGTCCTCCAGTACTTGAGCGGTTGTCACAGAGAATTCAACTTATTCTCCAAAGTACCCGAAGGTAGGATGAGAAGTAATGGTTAGAAGGAAGATCATTAACGAGAGACCCAACCTAGAACTTAGAAGGTAGGAGAAATTTTCTGACAGTGAAAACAATTAATTGGTTGAAACACCTTGCCTCCAAGGTGGGTGTGGGTGCTCCACATTGGACTTTTTCAAGAGGAGACTGGACAGCGATTGGTCCAGAATGGTATATGGCAGTGATGGCTAACCTTTTTGCCGTCATGTGCCAAAAGCGTGGGGAGCGTGGGGAAGTTGCCCACGTGTGTGCCCACACCCATAATTCAATGTGCATGCCCTCCCACCCCACTTTTAACACGTGATGGCCCAGTGGGCCTGGTAAGCCCGTTTTTCACCCTCCCCAGGCTCCAGAGGCTTTCTAGGAGCCTGGGGAGGGCAAAAACGGCCTTCCCCACCCCCACCCCCAGAGGCCCTCCGGAGGCTGGACACAACCCATTTCCCAACTTCCGGTGGGACCGGAAGGCCGAAAAATCAGCTGGCCAACGCACACATGCGTGCTGGAGCTGAGCTATGGCAATGCTTGTGGGCCCACTGATATGGCTCAATGTGCCACCTGTGGCACCCGTGCCATAGGTTCGCCATCATGGGTATATGGTCTCCTCCTTGAACAGAGAGTTGGAGTAGAAGACCTCCAATGTCCATGACAATCCCATTATTCTATGTTCTACCGTGTTTTCCCGAAAATAAGACCGGGTCTTATATTAATTTTTGCTCCAAAAGATGCATTAGGGCTTATTTTCTGGTTAGGTCTTATTTTGGGGAAAATACAATACTAAATGCACCCATCTGGCTGAAAATCTTAACTGGGACTTATTTTGGGGTAGGGCTTATATTACAAGCATCCTGAAAAATCATGCTAGGGCTTATTTTCCAGTTGGGTCTTATTTTGGGGGAGGGAGAGTAAAATAATAATTTAATAATAATAATAATAATTTTATTTCTATACCGCCCTTCTCCCGAAGGACTCAGGGTGGTGTACAGCCAATTTAAAAACACAGGACACAACAATAATTAAAAATTAAAATAATTAAATAGATTTGGGCGATTTAAAACCCCAAAAATTTAAAATACCCCAATTTAAAATTATTATGTTGATAGCCCTGCCTGGCGGAACAACAAGGTTTTGAGGGCACAGCAAAATACACGGAGATCGGAGATCCTACGCATTTCTGGGGGAAATTCATTCCAAAGGGCAGGGGCTCCCACAGAGAAGGCCCTCCCCCTGGGTGTCGCCAGCCGACATAACTTGGCTGATGGCACCCTGAGGAGACCCTCTCTGTGGGAGCGAACTGGCCGGTGGGAGGCTATTGGTGGCAGAAGACGGTCTCGAAGGTATATCGAGGGTGTATATATGTATTCTACTCTGAAGCTATTTCTGCTTTTTTTTTTTTAGTGAGGCTAACTCTGAAGCAACTTCTAGAAAA
This sequence comes from Pantherophis guttatus, assembly GCF_059756535.1. NCBI lineage: Eukaryota > Metazoa > Chordata > Lepidosauria > Squamata > Colubridae > Pantherophis > Pantherophis guttatus. The sequence continues at coordinate 90,727,021 of NC_142068.1, read as the reverse complement.
AACATCCATTTTGTAGTGCTGCATATCACTTTCCCACTGAGCCAGAAGCCCTCCCTGGTTGTTTTTCTCAAGCTGAGGATGAGAACCCAGCAAAAACCCAGAGATTTATTTTCAAAACTAGCACAATCTGTCCCTAAGATGCTGCCACCACTATACAGGCTATTTGTTTGCAATGTTCTGCTCTACTGCCAAAAGGAAAATGGCGAAGAGATTAGTACTGCAGTTCGGAGAACAAATGTCTCTTGGTTTCCATCTGTCACTTGGAAAAATTCAAGGTTGGGCCCAGAAGGTCAATCTTGCCATTAAGTAGAAACTTACTTGCCAGATTGAGTCAATTCCACATACTAATAGATGCTTTCTACCTTGTTTTGTCATAAACAACATATCTCCTCGGTCATCGTAGATGGCCTGTGTAATCATCCCATCCTTGCTTTGCTCTGTTTCTTTCACTGTTTTATGTGGTTCAGTCCAAAGCTGACTTCGTTTGAGCACCCAGAATGTTCTTCTCGCTTCATGTCAATCATAGCATTGATTAATCCTACCTGTCAGTTTTCCTATAACCTCTTAAACATCACATTTTTCCCCCCAGTTCCAAGTGCAATGTTCAATCCGTCATCTGTAGGTGAAGCTAAAATCAAGTCGCTGACCATCGGGAGGGCCAACTCAACGAAGAAGCAATTCCTTCACAAAAGTACGCAAATCTTATATTTTCTGTCATGACATGATTTATGCCCCAACTTTTAACCCTAACTCCCAGTTTAAACCCCGGAAAAAACTTTTCAAGATGACAACAATTAAAAATATGGGAATTTTAAGAAGTAGCTAAAAAGATGGGGAAATGCTTTTGGCTCAAAAATTGAGCAATAAAGAGCTTTCAAAAGTTCTGCAACACATTTCAATCATCCAGTGGTGAAATCTAAAATTTGTTACTACCGGTTCTGTGTGCGTGGCTTGATGGGGGGGGGGGGTAATGTGCCTGGGTGGGCGTGGCCAACTTTTTTTTTTTTTTTTTTACTTTTAAAACCATTTTTTCTACAACCTCTTCAGCCAAAGAGGTTGTAAAAAATGCTTTTAAAAGGCTCTGCCGATCAGGCAACTCAGCTGGGATCATTAGAGCCTTTTAAAAGCATTTTTTTCTACAACCTCTTTGGCTGAAAAGGTTGTTTAAAAAATGTTTTTAAAAGCTTCTGACGGTCCCAGCTGAGTTGCCTGACTGTCAGAGGCTTTTTTTTTTAAACATTTTTTCTACAACCTCTTCGGCCAAAGAGGTTGTAAAAAAATGCTTTTAAAAGCCTCTGCCGAAGAGGTTGTAGAAAAAAATGCTTTTAAAAGCCTCTGACGATCCCAGCTGAGCCGTGCGATCATCAGAGGCTTTTTTTTTTACTTTTAAAAACATTTTTGGGGCCGAAGAGGTTGTAGAAAAAATGCTTTTAAAAGTAAAAAAAAAAGCCTCTGATGATTGTGTGGCTCAGCTGGGCATGGAGGGGGGCAGGGATTTATGCTACCGGTTCTCTGAACCATGCACCGCCATTGCTACCGGATCGGGTGATCCGGTCCGAACCGGGAGCATTTCACCCCTGCAATCATCTTTAATCGTCATTTATTAATTTCCCTTGTCTGCATTAATATCAATTTGGATAAAAGTAGTGAACATGGATCAGGGGCGGGTTTCAAAATCCGTTGCTACCAGTTCACTCGTGGGCGCACGCTGCCGCCGCTACCATTTCACCCAATCTGGGGCGAACCGGTAGCAACCCACCACTGATATGGATGTTAAAAATGAAGTACTCTTTAAGACAGTCTCCCTGCCTGCCTGTCATCTGTCTGTCTGTCTGTCTGTCTGTCTGTCTGTCTGTCTATCAGTATCTATCTATCTATCTATCTATCTATCTATCTTTCTATCTCTCTATCTATCATCTATCTATCTATCATCTGTCTCTATTTATCTATCTATCTATCTATCTATCTATCTATCAGTGTCTGTCTGTCTGTCTGTCTCTGTCTATCTGTCTATCTATCTGTCATCTATCTATCTATCTCGATCTATCTATATCTCGATCTATCTATCTCGATCTATCTCTATTTTCTATCTATCTATCTATCTTTCTCTATCTATCTATCTATCTATCTATCTATCTATCTATCTATCTATCTCTATCGCTATATCTATCTATCTATCTATCTATCTATCTATCTATCTATCTATCTATCTTCCATCCACAATCATTATTCTCTTTTTAAAATATGCTTTGGTTCGTTTGTTTGTTTTTACCTCTGGTTAACTTATTAAGATTTATGTTATGCTTATTATTATTTGGGTTTGTTCTGCATTAATGGAAACACAATAACAAAAAAAATAATAGCTGAGGGAATTTAAAATAAAAATAAAAGCATTACATTTGCATTTAAAACTGAGATGCAACGGGGGCTTTTTCGCATTGTTTCCAAAAGTAACCCAAAAGGGGTTTTTACAAGTAGGTGTGACAGACATGCCATGCTCCCAAAATACTTTGCTCCTTGCTGAAATCCAATTTATTTCAGAAGGCGGAAAGGCATTCTGAGAAGAATCTGGAAGTTTGGTGGGAAAGGAGGCCCTTCCAAATACCAAGATCTCCAATCAATTAAGGCTTTGCTTGACTTTAAATAATCCAGAGCTCTTGCAACACTCGCCTTTTTGAAGCTGGGTGTTGAAAAACGATTTAGCATTCATCGTAACTTCTCTACGCCTTTGGCAAGCCCCTTTTATGAGAATGGTTCATGCAATCGCTGCATTTGGCATCAAACTGAAATTTCTGAATGCTGATCAAGAATATGACCTTTGTCCTCCTTGGGCCATCTAATCTCTTCCAGATAAATTAGATTTCATCATTTCCAATCAGTATTTAAAAAAAAAAAATGACTGTGGGAGTTGTAATTCCAAAAAAAAAAAAAAGATTACAATCCTTTTGCTCTGGGACAATCTTCCGTTTTATAGTTACCACCGGATTTTTTTGGCCAACATTTCAGAAAACAGAGAAGACAGCAAGCCTCAAAGGCAGAAAGTGCTACTTCACCTGATGATTTCAGACATGTGTGCTTCAAGGTTTTGGTTACCACCTTTAGAGCGCCCCATGGCTTAGGACCTGGTTACTTACGGGACCACCTACTACCACAAACAGCCTCCCACCGACTGGTATGCTCTCATAGAGAGGGGCTCCTCCGGGTGCCGTCAGCCAAGCAGTGTCGACTGGCGGCCCCCAGGGGGAGGGCCTTCTCTGTGGGGGCACCCACTATCAGGAATGAGCTCCCCCCGGAGATACGGAGGATCCCAGATCTGCGCACTTTCCGCCGTACTCTTAAGACCCTCTTATTTCAGCAAGCCGGCCTGGCCTAATTTTTCTCCCCTTTCTTTTAAATTTTTAAACTGAAATTTTAATTTGTTTTTAAATTATTGGGATTTTAAATTGTCGTGGGCTAAATTATTTAATTTGGTTTTAAATTGTTTCTAACTTTTGTATTTCTGTATTTTATCCTGTGCCTGTTCACCACCCTGTGTCCTTCAGGAGTAGGGCGGTATACAAATTTAATAAAACATAAACATAAACATAAACATGTAAACTACAGGCTCTGGACATCTAGCCAGCACCTTTCTTTTTTCTTTTCACAACCCTGTAATCCCTTGCATCAGGGTGGTGTCAGTGCGACGGAATGGAACTGAGCATTTACTGGCCGGATACCCTTCCTGATGCCTATGCGAAGCTCACAGCAGGTATTTTCTCTTTGCAGCCAGATAGAGAAATATCTACTGCTACCTAGAATCAAACTCACATGCTCCTGATTGTAAGGTGAGAGCTTCATCTCTAGGCCACCATGCCGCTCTCTAGCCAGCACAACCAACAATGTCGGCTGACGACCCCCAGGGGGAGGGCGTTCTCTGTGGGAGCCCTGACCCTCTGGAATGGATTGCCCACTGAGCTCAGGACAGCCCCCGACCTTCTTTCCTTCCGTCGTGAGCTGAAGACGTGGCTCTTCCGCCAATTAAACTGATCCGTTTGGGGGTACACTGGTATAATTTTAAATCATTTTTTAATTGGGTTACTGATTTTAATTTGGTATTGTATTGTGATTTGTATTGAAGTTGTCATTTTGTAAGCCGCCTTGAGTCCCTAGGGAGAAAGGCGGCATATAAATCGCAATAAATAAATAAATAAATAAACAAACAAACAAACAAACAAACAAACCTTAATGTGTATATTATCATGGAGGCTCCAGGCTGATATATATCACTGTATGAAGTTGGATAGGTAATGTCCAAATAGTAAAGTGTTTTCAAATGCAAGTAGAGTAATAAATTGCTCCTAAAGGAATCAGACACTGTGTTTTGGTGGGGGGGGGAGGGGGCAGCAACAGTCCTAGGAGGAAGAACAAGCAGAGGAAGTACCATGGCAACACAAGAGCACAAGACCCTGCCTGGGATGTACCATCTGCAGATAGCTGAAGGGGAAGACATTGAGAAATTCTGCAAATAGATGAAAAGGTGGATTCAAATATAGAAGTGAGGCATTGATCAAAGCAGCACAAGAACAGCCACCAAGTGCCACATCCATAGAAGGAAGGGTCTACCACACTAGACAGGGTCTCAGTACTCACGGGGTGCTAACCTGAAGACGCTAATCTTCAACTGCCTTGTTGGCGCAGTGGTTGGAATGCAGTATTGCAGGCTAACTCTGCTCACTGCCAGAAGTTCGATCCTGACCGGCTCTAGGTTGACTCAGCCTTCCATCCTTCCGAGGTTGGTAAAATGAGGACCCAGATTGCTGGAGGCAATATGCTGATTCTGTAAACCAGGGGTGTCAATCTCAAGGCCCGCGGGCCGAACATGGCCCACTATGTAGCCGGATCTGGCCCACAGGGCCATCCTGGTCTACACAGTGGTGGGATTCAGCCAGTTCTCACCACTTCGGGAGAACCGGTTGTTAACTTTCTGAGCAGTTTGGCAAACTGGTTGTTGGAAGAAATCATTAGGGCAGAGAACCGGTTGTTCAATTACTTGAATCCCACCACTGGGTCTACCCAATGTGAAGAGGAAAGATTGGGCCAGTGTGATTTCAGCCAGGTCTACCCTGATGCGGCCCTCAATGAAATTGAGTTTGATACCCCTGCTGTAAACCAATTAGAGAAAGCACTGTGAAGTGGTATATAAGTCTAAGTGCTATTGCTATTGCTATTACCTCAGCCTTCTATCCTTCCCAGGTTGGTAAAATGAGGACCCGGATTTTGGGGGTCAAGAGACTGACTCTGTAAACCACTTAGAAAGGGCTGTAAAGCAGTGTGAAGTGGCATATAAGTGCTATTGCTATTGCCTGCAGTTTCTGGAAAAAAAAAACAACCTAGAATATGAACCTTCAAAGTAAATAAACTCCAGAAAAATAACAATGTCCTTAGTTCACTGTATTCATTGAAAATGTTCCATCTCTTTCTACAAACTGGCTATCGCTCCAAGATTTCAGTCTATGAGCCTTTGGCAATGAAGCCCACTCCACTGGCATTCCTCAACATTCCCATTCAGAGTAGGCAAATTTACTTAACTTCTGCCTAATTATTTTTCATAGCCTCTAGCACCGTGATGGCGAATCTATGGCACGCGTGCCCAAAGTGGCACACGGAGCCATGTCCACTTGCACGCGTGATGTCACCCGTTCCTCTTCCGGGTTTCTGGCATGCATGTGCCCGTGACGATCAGCTGTTCTTTGTGCACGCGGCAGTGCTGGAAACTGGAAGTGCTGATCTTCCGTTTTCCAGCATGCGTATGCACGGCACTAACCGGAAGACTTGCCAGCCAGTGCGCATGCTCACCCTGGAAAACAGAAGTACATTTTCTGGCACGCGCATGCCCCCTGGGCAACTCCTTTTCCTGGTCGCGGCCCAGATGAGCACGCGCGAAGTGCTCCCTTTTGGGGACTCAGTTCGCCATCACTGCTCTACCACCTAGATCCTTCACTCTAAAGCAGTGTTTCTCAACCTTCACGACTTTAAGAGGTGTGGACTTCAACTCCCAGAATCTCCCAGCCAGCCAGCTGTGCTGTGCTGTCTGGGGAATTCTAGGAGTTGAAGTCCACACCTCTTGAAGTCATGAAGCTTTGGGAAACACTGCTTACACTAATGCAACCCAATGTGCTGGTCAGGAATTAGTGGTTCAGAATACGTGCACAAAACAGGATGCAGATTTCCTCCCCCACCCCCTTCAATAGAAATAACTGCCAACAACAATTACCGAATCAATTCCATTCTCCACATTTCATGCACAAGATTTCCTAAGGGAAACCCAGTAAAAGATCAGTCAGGTCATGCAAATTATACCCCCCTTTTTTTTTAAAAAAAAAAAAAACCCTACCCTTTAAAATAGCAACTTTCATATCATGCTGAGGGTGGGGGGGGATACCTTTTCCCTGTGCATACAAACAATTAAAAAAAAATGCAAAGCTCCCTCGGCTGTTTATTTTCAAAGAAAATCACATCCATTCTATTGGAGCAAGCATAAAGGATCTGTTAAAAATCACCCTTGCCATCCCATCACAGTAAATCACTGACAGTGAATTGCAAATTTTGTCCAACGTCTACTGACTACATTGTATTCATTCTGTCAAGCAAGTAAATGAAATGTGATTTATATTGATCTAAATGTCTCTGTATAACTGTAATATTTGTATCAAATACATATGTTGTGGTTTTCTCCCTCTCTCCGCCTTTTCGGCTTTCTAATCGTGTGTCCATCTCTTGGTTGGCTGCCCTCCCTGTTCTGATTTCCTGGTATTCCTCTTCTCTGTCCATGATTCTTGCAACTAGCAAACTTAAAATAAAGTTAGGCAAATAGGAAAACTCCAAATCCATGTGAAAACTATTGTGAAAAATGACTTAATTCCTGATCTTTGGTTTCCTCATTAAAATGAACCACATTTATATGGAAATAGCTTTTTTTTTTCTGATTCATCCGTACTGGTTCAAAACTTTAAAAATAATATCAGTGCTGTACTTGCATTTTTTAAAAAAAATCTCAGTATAGGAGATGACCAGGCTGAGAGTGAGGGAGGAGTCAAGCAGGTCATTAATCTTGAGTCCCTTCAGGCCCACAAGAGATTTAAGTCCAGTCCACCTTGAATTCTGTTGGCTCTTATCCTCTGCCAACTTGCTTTGACTGTTAATAGTTCAGATTCTTGTTTAAACGTAGCACGAAATAAACCTGATGTAGGAGATGACCAGGCTGAGCCCAAGGGAGGGGTCAAACGAGTCATCAGTCTCGAGGCCCTTTGCGCCCACAAGAGGTCTAAATCCAGTTGACTTTGAATTCCATTCGCTCTTAACCAGAGGTGGGATTCACATACTATAGCAACTGGTTCGCCCAGCATAGGAAATGTGAGCACACGTGCACATGCCATCTGCACATACGTGCAGAGTCACTAAACATGGCAATTCAGTCACGTGTGCCATCCACATAAACGTGCGATGTCAAACAACATGGCAATCTGCTCACACGCGCCATCCGTGCATGCGTGTGGCATCAAAAACACAGCGATATAGGATGGGATTGCACCCGGGTGGGTGGGCGGGCCCATCCGCAGGTCGTCGCTACCGGTTCGCCTGAACTGGTCCAAACTGGCTGAATACCACCTCTGCTCTTAACTATGCTAATTTGCTTTTAGTAGTTAGTTAGTAGTTCAGTTCTTGTACAAAGTATTAAGAGGCATTAAACTTGTATTCATTTGAACTGCCTTGGCTCCTATTTCTTGCATCTGACACTCACCTAACTAACAAATAAATATTAAGTTTATGTAACCAAGATTTTTCTATGGACCGGTCACTGACCACAATAAAAATTCTACTCTGTTCTTTGAGGTTGTTTGATTGATGAGAATTTACAATCAGTTAAAAAAAAAAAAAACCAGACCATCACACAAAGGTTCCGTCACCCACTTTAAAACAAAACCAGGTTTTAAGGGCTCATTTAAATAGGGTTGAGAACCATACAAATCTTTGGGAAAATGTCGTTCCAGAGGGAAGGCACCTATGATGAATGGGTCACAAGGCAGCTTGATTAAGAAAGAAATCACACAATATTTCATACAAGAGAAAACACAGCAGAAATCTGTTGGGAAGATGCTCATTTTGACACTGTCTGAATAGAGATGATAATCTCCAGAACTGGACAGGTTGAACTTCAGCCCTGCCCCTTAAAGTACATGAAATAAGTTAACAATTCTGTATGGCTGTCACCAGAGGTGGGTTTCAGCAGGTTCTGACCAGTTCTGGAGAACCGGTAGTGGAAATTTTGAGTAGTTGGGAGAACCGGTAAATACTACCTGTGACTGGCCCCACCCCCATCTATTCTCTGCCTCCCGAGTCCCAGCTGATCAGGAGGAAATGGGGATTTTGCAGTATCCTTCCCCTGGAGTGGGGAGGGAATGGAGATTTTACAGTAACCTTCCCCTGTCACGCCCACCAAGTCATGCCCACCAAGTCATGCCATGCCCACCAAGCGACACCGACAGAACAGGTAGTAAAATATTTTGAAACCCATCACTGGCTTTCACACCTGACTGAACCTAAAAGCTATCAAGAAGCTCAAATCTACAAATACAAGAAAAAAATAAGGCTTTGTGGGAGGAGCCAAATTACATACTGCAGATAGTTCTTGACGTACGACCACACTGGAAACCAGAATTTTCATTGCTAAGCAAAGCAGCTATTAAGTGAATCCCACCCAATTTTATTTTATGACTGTTTTGCCATCTGGGAAGGTAGCAAATGAATAGAAACAAGGACCCAGGATGCTGTAATCATCAAAAATATACACTAGAACTGTTTTTTTTTTCCTGAATTTTTTTTATGCTATATGAATGCAAGGATGGGAGTAATAAGTAGGATAAAATGTCTCATTTTTTAAAAAAAGGTTAAAATTAATATCTTGGTTGCAAGTGAAAAATGTCATTATTAATAAAATAACATTAGTACAGTAAAACCCATACTACTACTGGGAAAAAAAAAACACTGCAAATTCTTTTTGGCAAATTATTCTTATTAATGTTTGTGTAGTTAGTCCTGTAACTATAAATTCTTCTGAAATTTCAGTTCTGTTACAATTTTGCAGGCATAAATTGACCTTCCTAAACAACTAACCCTTAATTTTCTTTTTGATTCGAAATATAATTAGGGAGTTGGAATATTAACCTTTTACAGTCATTACTTTTATGTTAGCCAATATTTGAGATGAATTGCACGGGACTTGTTAAGATGACAAAGATACACATGCTTTTCTTCATAATGCTTAGCCTTTGGTGTCTAGCAATAAATCAAATATTGCAGACCGTTCGTCACAAGGGAGATGGCCAAAATAATTTCTGAAATTCCAGAAGAATATAACCACACCTAATGTGTAACAATGCATTGCTGATATCTGTTGACTGTCAACATCTAAATATAAAGTGGAAACATGGAAAGACTTGAACAGAATGGAGCTGGAAATGACCTTGGAGGTCTTCTAGTCCAACCCCTTGCTCAGGCAGGAGACCCTATACCAGTGATGGCTAACCTTTTTGCCATTGCGTGCCAGGAAGGGGGGGCAGGGGAGGTTCGCGTGCATGCGTACCTACACCCATAATTCTATGCACCCCATCCCATGCATGCGAACCCCCTCTCCCCCCCGTTCCTAGCACGTGATGGCCCAGTAGGCCTGTTTTTCTTTCTCATCTGGCTCCAGATCCCCTCTATGCATCTGGGGAGGGTGAAAGCAGACTTCCCTACCCCCTTGGAGGCCCCCCGGAGGCCCAAAACAGCCTGTTGGATAGGAAGTGACTTTTTTGCTGTCCCCAGCCTCCAGAGACTCCGATGCATGCACGCCGAAGCTGAGCTGGCGTGCCAGGTGGCATGGCTCTGCGTGCCGCCTGTGGCACGCGTGCCATAGGTTCGCCATCATGGCCCTATACCATTTCAGACAGGTGGCTGTCCATTCTCTTCTTAAAAATCTCCAATTGATGGAGCACCCACAACTTCTGGAGTTAAGTTGTTCAATCAGTTAGTTATCCTCACTATTAGGAAGCTCCGCCTTAGTTCCAGGTTGCTTCTCTCCTTGAATAGTTTCTTGTCTTGCCCTCTGGTGCTTTGGAGAATAATTTGACCTCCTCTTCTTTGTGGCAGCCTCAGGGGTGGGTTCTAAATTTTTTTACTACTGGTTCTGTGGGCGTGGCTTATTTTGTGGGCGTGGCCTTTTTTTTTTTAAATTTGATTTATATGCCGCCCTTCTCCGGAGACTCAGGGCAGCTTACAATGCGTTAAGCAATAGCCTTCATACTTTTTGTATATTTATACAAAGTCAGCGTATTGCCCCCACAAACTGGGTCCTCAATTTACCTACCTTAGAAAGGATGGAAAGCTGAGTCAACCTTGAGCCTGGTGAGATTCGAACTTACAGTAATTGCAGACAGCTGGTATTAATCACAATGCTTTCAATCTGCTGAGCCACCAGGCTTGATGGTCATGTGACAATTCTTTAGGATTTAGCAGAGGTACTGGTCTACCAGGCTTTTAACTGTTTACCGGTCTACCCATTTATTTTTGCAGGCACCTGTCTACTCATGTATTTTTGCAGGCACTGGTCTACCTATTTATTTTTGCAGGCACTGGTCTACTCATGTATTTTTGCAGGCACTGGTCTACCCATTTATTTTTGCAGGCACTGGTCTACCCATTTGTTTTTGGAGGCACTGGTCTACCACCAAACTGCCTTTTACCACTGATCAGCTGTAGGGTGGCCCTTTGAAGCCCTGAGGCAAGAGTTTAAACAGTTTTTCCTTATAGCCCATCAGTTGGGACTCAGGAGGCAGCAACAGATCGGGGGTGGGGCCAAATAAAAGGTAAGAATAACGTGGGGGTGGGGGTAGGGGGGTGGGAGGCAGAACTGGTTCGGTGATGTAATATCGTCACCACTACCGGCTTGGCGGAACCGGGTGGAACTGGGAGGAACCCACCACTGAGCAGCCCCTCAAATACCGGAAGACTGCTATCATGTCACTCCCAGTCGTTCTTTTCTCTAGACTAGACAAACCCAATTCCTGCAACCAATCTTCATATGTTTTAATCTTCAGACCTTTAATCATCTTTTTTTTTTTTTTGGCTTAGAATATAATTTTCTAAGCCAATTGTCCAATTTGCTCTCCTTTTTAATATTCATGTCACATTGCACTGTTAAGACAATTACATATCCACAAGTTTATGGTAGTGTGATATAATTTTTTAAAGCCCGTGAACAGCCTATTTCTCCCACTGTGACTTTCTAGCATAATCAGAAACAGTTGTAAGTAAAATCTATTTTGGGAAAAGCCAAAGGGAATGAATGGATGGCAGTCTATTCAAGTCCCCTCTCTCTTGCAGGAGGCAAAGAGCATCGTTGCTCATCTTAAACTTCAACTTGATGTAGGCAAAGTCATTGCACATGTTGATTTGAACATCCCAGCCTGCTGTTTCTACTGGACTTGGAAATGCTGGGAAGTTTGAATCACTTGAAGTTTTTGGACAATTTTCTACAAAGGGGTGCCTCTTAAAACTCCATCTATTTGTGGATAAAGGAGTCAAGATTTGCCTTCTTGAGCGAGGTGGCACAATGGTTAAAATGTAGAACGGCAGGCTAATTGTACTGACTGTCAGCAGTTCAATCCTGTCTGGCTCAAGGCTGACCCATCCTTCTGAGGTGGGTAAAATGAGGACCCAGATTGTTGGGGGCAATAGGCTGACTGTAAACTGCTTAGCAAGGGCTGTAAAACATTGTTGAAGCGGTATATAAGTCTAAGTGCTATTGATATTGATACTGACTCAGTCTTCCATCTTTCCGAGGTCGGTAAAATGAGGATCCAGATTGTTGGGGGGAATAGGCTGATTCTATAAACCGCTTAGAGAGGGCTATAAAGCACTGTGAAGCGGTATATAAGTCTAAGGGCTATCACTATTGACTCAAGAAATTGGCTATTTCTTCTTAAAAACCTCCATTGTTGGAGCAACCACAATTTCTGGAGGCAAGTTCATCCACATTCGGTGGCAATGAGAGTCCCTCACTTCATTGTCCTTCTCAATTTTAATCTTTATTTTAATGGTTAAGCAGATGGCTGCTATGTTTAAGGAATGACAAGCACTCCGGGTTGATCATTCCTAGTTCACTACCCCATCTTGCCTTCTTCATTCCTCTCATCTTTGAAATAGCAAGAGAAACTTTGCTAGGGAGCAATGAAAAAGCCAAAAAAAAAAAAAAACCACTTTACTTTTAAGTAAAGATTCAGATTCAAATTACAAAGTTTAATCTATCCAAGGGTTCTGTCAGCTTCAATTAGCTGCTTGTCTTTGTGTTTACTTTATCTGTCTTTCCCTTTTTTTAATTATTAAAAAAAAGAGAGAGAGAAACATAGCTATCGAGTCTCGTATTTTCTTCTGGAACGAATCTCACACAGATTGTTCTTATGATAAGTTGATGATTTGAACTGATGGTTTATAAATTCAAGAACTATGAAGAAATTTCCCAAAAGCGGTGAAGATCAGCGCATAGAACTCAACCTTGCTTAAAATAAAATCTCCTTACAAAATTCACAGCAGGTAACACACAACTGAAAGGGGAAGGGATGGAAAACAAAGAATGGATTAAGCTAATAGGGCTCCTATTGGATCAAGCACCAATGTAAACTGACTGCTGAATGAAGGCCTGTCTCCAGAAGTGGGCTGCTGCTGATTCGGACCGGTTCGCCTGTACCAGTAGTTCCGATCACTGGCTGGGCCCGCCCACCTGCCCTGGTGCTATCCCGTCCTATATATCTCACTCTCTGGTTCGCTCGCCCCACCCACGCAACTAAGCTGATTTCCACACCTCGCCCACTCTGTTCACTGTGGCTGCACGAGAAGGTGTGCTGGAAGCTGCGCGCATGAAATCACCATGTGTTTGAACCATGTACAAGCACGGAACATGCGCGTGTTCACATTTTTGGTTCTGGACTAGGGAAACCGGTTGTTAAATTATGTGAAGCCCACTTCTGCCTGTCTCCATGCCAAAATCCAAAAAGAAAATGCTCTGTTGAAGAGAAGGTGGTAGCTGTGGCTAGGGAGACTTTTAAACAGGTTTGGCCTGGCCATCAATTGTAACCATCTCTGGCCTGGGAAGTCTTGTTATGGGGCTTATTCTTGGATTACTATAAGAGTTCCCACAATCTTTCCAGCTTTGCAGACCAACCGGGTGCGGATGGGGGATTTCCCATGCAAGCAGTCGGCACACGCTCCCAATCGCTTGTGCAAATGGTGCCTGTGCACCTGCGCTTGCCCGCTGCTCGCAGAAGTGGGGATGTGTGCATGCGCTTGCCTGCCACATCCGGGGCCTGGTTCTGAATGGCTCAAAGCGGATGCAGGCCAGGGGTTGGGAACCCGTGATGTAGGACCCTCAAACTAGGGCTGCACCAGCACCCCTGGTGGTGCAATGGTTAAACTGCAGCATTGCAGTCAAACTCTGCCCACAGCCTGGAGTTTGATTCTGACCTGCTCAAGGTGGACTCGGCTTTCCATCCTTCCGAGGTCGTTAAAATGAGGACCCAGATTGTTGGGGGCAAGAGGCTGACTCTGTAAACCAGTTAGAGAGGGCTGGAAAGCACTGTGAAGCAGTATATAAGTCTAAGTGCTATTGCTAATGCCATTGAAGTAAAAACAAATAAATATCCATTCCTGCTTATTATATTAGGTGTAGCAGTTTTGCAGTAGTTAGAATGCAGGCTAATTTTGCTGACTGCCGACTGCCAGCAATTCGGCAGTTCAAATCTCACCAGGCTCAAGGTTGACACAGCCTTCCATCCTTCCAAGGTAGGTAAAATGAGGACCCAGATTGTTAGGGGCAAGAGACTAACTCTGTAAACCGCTTACAGAGGGCTGCAAAAGCACTGTGAAGTGGTATATAAGTTTAAGTGCTATTACTATTGCTATTGCTACTGACTCAGCTTTCCATCCTTCCAGGGTCGGTAAAATGAGGACCCAGATTGTTGGGGGCTGACTCTGTAAAACCGCTTAGAGAGGGCTGTAAAGCAATGTAAAGTGGTATATAAGTCTAAGTGCTATTACTATTGCCTCAGCCTTCCACCCTTCCGAGGTCGGTAAAATCAGGACACAGATTATTGGGGGCAACATGCTGACTCAGTAAATCACTTAGAGAGGGCTATAAAAGTACTGTGAAGCATCATTGCTATTGCCTGCAGTTTCTGAAAAACAACCTAGAATATAAACCTTCAAAGTAAATAAACTCCAGAAAAATAATAATGTCCTTAGTTCACTGTATTCACCGAAAATGTTCCATCTCTTTCTACAAACTGGCTATCGCTCCAAGATTTCAATCTATGAGCTATTTGGCAATGAAGCCCACTCCACTGGCATTCCTCAACATTCCCATTCAGAGTAGGTAAATTTACTTAGCTTCTGCCCAATTATTTTTCAAAGCCTCTAGCACCTAGATCCTTCACTCTAAAGCAGGGTTTCTCAACCTTCACGACTTTAAAGACGTGTGGATTTCAACTCCCAGAATCTCCCAGCCAGCCAGCTGTGCTGTGCTGTGCTGGCTGGGGAATTCTAGGAGTTAAAGTCCACACCTCTTTAAAGTCGTGACATTTTGAGAAACACTGTTCTAATGTAACTGGTCAGGAATTAATGGTTCAGAATACATGTACGTGCACAAAACAGGAAATAACTACCAACAGTTACAAAATCTGACTGTAAACCGCTTAGAGTAGGCTGTAAAGCACTGTGAAGCGGTATATAAGTCTAAGTGCTATTGCTATTTTGCAGAATATTTGCAGCTGCACCTAGAAGGCATTGGCGTGTTTTTTACACCCAGCAATGATCTGCTAGCTACATTGACCTCCAGAGGGATTTCTTGGTGTGATTCCAGATGCTGGTTGTCACCTATAAAGTCCTGCAGGCTATGGGATTCCTTTTGCTTCAACGTTTCTTCTCAACCATCCATATCTAGCAGAGATGGGATGCTCGGGTTCTCCTCTGGCAAACAACTTGTTGGACCCAGGAGTTGTGGCTTCTCTGAGGCAGCACTTGTCCAGTGGGACAATATCTTCCCAGCGATTCAGATGGTCCCAACCTTTTGGTCTTCTGCAAAGGTTCTGAAGACCTTGGCATTTGGCCAAGAAGCTAAGCTAACCCTGTTTGTTGATGTGTTTTTTATGATTGAAAGGTGTCATTAACCTGGGATAACATGGTTATTGTTTCAACCAGAGGTGGGTTTCACGTAAGTTTACCACCAGTTCACCACGCACCAAAAATGTGAGCGTGTGCGCACACACAAGCGCGGCCTTCTGTGCATGCTGCTTGTTTGTTTTATTAAATTTATATACCGCCATACTCCCAAAGGACTCAGGGTGGTGAACAGGCACAGAATAAAATACATAAATACAAAAGTTAGAAACAATTTAAAACCAAATTAAATAATTTAGCCCAAGACAATTAAAAATCCCAATAATTTAAAACAAATTAAAATTTCAGTTTAAAAAATTAAAAAGAAAGGGGATAAAATTAGGCCAGGCCGGCTTGCTGCAATAGGAGGGAAACAGGCGAACCTGATGAAAAATGCTCCCGGTCACGGCCGCCAAGTGCTCTTCTAAAGACAGCCGTGAATCCAGGAGGACGCCCAAGTTGCGAGCCCTCTCCGTGGGGGCCAGCGATTTGCCCCCAATAGTCAGCGATGGCGTCAACTGACTATATCGGGACGTCGGAAACCACAGCCACTCGATCTTGGATGGGTTTAGCCTGAGCCTGTTCCTCCCCATCCAGATCCGCACGGCCTCCAGACACCGGGACATCACTTCAAGGGCATCGTTGGGGTGGTCCGGGGTGGAGATGTTTGCTCATGTGCACGGCTTGCACATATGCACATGGCTTAGAAAACATGGTTAAATAGGACGGCATAGCGCCAGGGCAGCGGGCCCCCTGCAGATCAACACTACCAGTTTGCCCGGCTGAATACCACCACTGGTTTCAACCTTTATATACCACCTAGCAATGAATGGGAGACTATATAATTTCTCTAACTAAGTAAAATATATAAATCCTAGATGAAAACAATACTGAGCTGTACAGCGATAGCCTGATGGTATTTGCTTCGTTTTAAGCTCCATACTGAACATGGTAGAACACATATATTATTTGAATAGTATGTTTAAACAAAGGAATGTAATGAATACTTCTTTCTGAGAGAACAAAATTCCCCATTAGGCTCTGAATAACATCTTTCAACAAAGTTTAGTGGCTCCAGTTTTTCAAATGCATTACATTTTTATCTGGAAACTTTTTGACGTTAAGAATTGCAGAACTGTATTCTTGCATTAAGTTTGCTGCCAAAGTCTACGCCGAGTCGTTCAGCGAAAAGCTGTACGCTGCTAATTATTACCACATGCTTTCCATCCAGAGCAATGGAAGACTTATTGGTTCTGACAGCCCATTCTCTCAATGCTGAATTCCAAAGGAAAGCTCCACTTTCCAGCCAAACATAACATTTCATCAATCTTGTTCTCCTGACTGCAAAACCAATATCAAACATTGGACTGCTAATGGCTTTTCGCTGTGCCGTTCCCAAACTCCGAGGCTCTGGTGAAAGACGTGTATGAGCAGAGGGCTTCTCTGAGGCATTTAGAAATTAGCTTTCTGAACCAGGAAACAACACACAAAGTCAAACAGTATGTGCCCTGATGACAACATTCAACTCTGGTCCACAAACTGCACAGGCGAAACCAAACAGATGAAGGGAGACCAAGAAAGAGTGCATTTTGCAAAGTAAACAAAACAAAACAAGCCCCAAAGATAAAATAAATTTTGCAAGGCCCAAAGCCAGCAAGGAAGTTTATAAACTAGCCGTCAAATGAAGCAGGATGTGGGAATCTGAAGTTTTAGGTCTACCAGACCGATACTGGGCATCGGTGAGACAACATCCTCTCCCAACCTAGCTTCTTGAAAATGCCATTTATTCGTCTATGTTGAGTGTGAATCTCTTCCACTCTCTGGTCTCACAGTTACCCTGTAGTAAGATGGGCAGCCAAGGAATCTGATAGGTAGGTAGGTAGGTAGGTAGGTAGGTAGGTAGGTAGATAGATGTTCATCCATCGTGTTTGAAGAGAACCTTGACATCTAACAGGTTGTGGGCTGTCTACGATGTGTCCGCAGGTGGCTGGTAAGGCCCATATGAGCACGAAACGTTCTGCCACATGTCGGGTAGACATGTGTGGGCACCATTGTTCCAGCATTTGCAGCTCTGGCTTTGCAGAGTGCTCGCTTCTTTTGTGCTGTGGTTGTCCATCTGTCTTCAGATGTCTGGCAGCCTTGGTGGATCAGCATGCACAATATCGATCAATTTTGTGCCAGGGTTTCCCAGGAGGTGGTGTCGATATCCAGGGACTTGAAGGAGGCTTTCAACATGTCTTTCTATCGCTTCCTTTGTCCCCCATGTGATCGCTTTCCTTGAGACAGCTCACCATAGAGGAGCTGTTTAGGGATGTGATAGTCTGGCATCCTTGCAACTTGGCCTGCCCAGCGTGTCTGGGCTTTCATCAGCAGGGTGTGAATTGCTGGCAGGCCTGCTCTGGAGAGGACTTCAGTGTCTGGCACCTTGTCCTGCCACCGGATCTTCAGAATTCTACAGAGACAGGTCATGTGGAAGTTGTTCAATTGCCTAGACTGCCTCCTATATACAGTCCAAGTCTCATCAGGGTAGTTAGCACTACTGCTCGGTAGACTTTGAGCTTTGTACCAAGGCTTATTCCACAGCGGTCCCACACATTGGTCAGTAGTCTGCCAAATGCAGAGCTTGCCTTAGTGATTCTGCAGTTGACCTTGATGTCAATTGTCACTGCGCGGGAGAGGGTGTTGCCAAGGTATGTAAATTGATCCACTGCTTGCAGTTTTTGTCCCTTCACTGTGATGGTGGGCTCTCGGTGTTAGGCTTTTGGAGCTGGCTGATGCATCACTTTGGTCTTCTTTATGTTGATAAAGAGGCCGAAGTTGTTGCATGCTGCTGCAAATTTGTCCACACTGGCTGGCATTTCCTGCTCTGATCCAGCATTCAGGACACAGTCGTCAGCAAAGAGGAGGTCACGTAACACAGTCTCCTTTATCTTGGTGATGCCTGGAGTCTTCGCAGGTTGACCAGTTTCCCATTGATCCTGTATCTCCTGCTAACTCCCAAGGCGTCTGTTCTGGAAAGCGTCTGACAGCATGGCTGAAAAAATTATGCTGAACAAGGTCGGTGCCAACACAGATCCTTGCTTGATGCCATTTGTAACAGGAAAGGCCTCTGAAGCTTCTCCGTCATCCAGAACACGAGCCGTCATACTGTCGTGGGACTGACATACCGTCAGGATGTATCTATCAGGGCACCCAAACTTTGACATGATGCACCACAGACCATCATGACTGACAGTGTCAAAAGCCTTAGTGAGATCCATGAAGGTGGTGTACAATTCATGATTCTGCTCTTGACACTTCTCTTGGAGCTGTCGGGCTGCAAAGATCATGGCCATAGTGCCACACTCTTTGTGGAAACAGCACTGTGTCTCGGGTAATAAACCCAGGTGGTCAGTCAGGCGGTTCAGCAACACTCGTGCAAGGATCTTGCCTGCGATGGAAAGCAGTGATATTCCTCTATGATTATCGCAGATTTGTTGATTCCCTTTCCTCTTGTAGAGGTGTATGATGGACACATCTTTCAGTTCCCGAGGAATGGATCCTTGATTCCAGAAAGATTGGAACAGCTGAGTGAGTTTGTCGACAAGCACTGCACCACCATCCTTATAGACCTCCGCTGGGATCGCGTCAGATACTGGGGCCTTGCCACTGGACAGCTGGCTGACGGCCTGTAGGGTTTCAGTCTTTGATGGTGGGGCGTCCAGGCTGTGGTTGATATCCACCTGGGGCATTCTGTCGATCACCTCATTGTTGATGGAAGATAGGCATTTCAATACAAATGGGAAGTGCTCAGACCATCACTGTAGAATCAGAGTCTTCTCAGTGATGAGAGTTGCACCATCTGAGTCCAGTAGGGAGTTCCCTGAGGGCTGAGGGCCATACAAGGATCTGAGGGCTTCGTAGAACCATTTAGCATTGTTTCTATCAACAAACTTCTGAATTTCATCTGTTTTGGTACTCAACCAGGAGTCCTGCATCTTACGAAACGTGCTCTGTATGGTCCTGCGAGTGTTGTTGAAGGCATTTTTCTTAGCTGTTGATGACGGGTCATTCTGATAAACATGGTGAAGGTGGTGCTTTTCACCAAGTAGGGCCTTGATCGCTGACATTTTTGTCAAACCAGTCCTGCTGTTTCCTGTGTGAGGTTCCAAGAACTTTTAGTGCAGAAGAGTGCACAATATCCCGAAAACATTCCCAGTCCTGCTCAGCATTTCCCTCTAATTGCAGCTCTGAGAATTGGTTGTCAAGATCTTCTGCTAGTGAAGCTGCTGTGTTGGGGTTCCTCAGTTTACTGATGTTGATCCGTTTCATCACAGCTTTGTTTCCCTGCAGATGTGTCTTTGACTTGATGTGAAAGCTTAATTTGGACATGATGATTCTATGGTCAGTCCAACAGTCAGCGTTCGGCATGGCCTTGATCACCCTTACATTCTGTCTTTCTTTCCTCCACACAATCAGATAATCAATAAGACACCAGTGCTTGGAGCATGGGTGCATCCAGGATGTCTTTGTGTGAGTGGGCAGGCGAAAGATGCTATTGGAGCCATATTTATGGCTGTTTGCAGCACCCTGAAGTCACATGACCATGATTTACAATTTTTTTTGTCCAGGAAACTGATGTTTACTTGTGATTTCTGGGGGGAGGGGGGGACACCTCCATAGCAAAGGTTTGCCTAACAACTGCAGCATTCACTTTATGTGGAAGTCTTTAGCGACTACTACAAAAAAAGGTGCAAAATTGGGTCTGGTCATGTAGTGTCTCACTTTACGACTGTCATGGCTTACTACCATAATTATGGGGCTCAATTATAGTCATAAGTGGAATAACATAAGTATGATTGCTTAGTTGTACCCTATGACTATCATTAAGTGTTGTATCTTATGATTCTTGACAAAATGTATTTTATTTTTCTTTATGTACATTGAGAGCATATCACCAAGACAAATTCCTTGTGTGTCCAATCACATTTGGCCAATAAAGAATTCTATTCTATTCTATTCTATTCTATTCTATTCTATTCTATTCTATTCTATTCTATTCTATTCTATTCTATTCTATTCTATTCCATTCCATTCCATTCCATTCTGCATTCTATTCTATTCCATTCCATTCCATTCCATTCCATTCCATTCCGTTGAAGACTATCTATATGTCAAACATTTTAAATGCTATCTAGAAGGTTTTCAACTCCACAAATTGAATTCACATTTAAACTAGCGAAGTGTGAGTACTCAAAAAGTATTTGGATTTGGATCAAAATGTCACACCACGATGTACATCGTCATGATGTAATAAAGATGTTGAGACTCTAAAAAGAGTGCAGAGAAGAGCAACCAAGATGATTAGGGGAATGGAGGCTAAAACATATAACGAACGAAAGCTGGAATTGGGTATGTCTAGTTTAATGAAAAGAAGGACTAGGGGAAATATGATAGCAGTCTTCCAACATTTGAGGGGCTACCACAAAGAAGAGGGAGTCAAGCTATGCTCCAAAGCACCTGAGGGCAGGACAAGAAACAATGGGTAGCAACTATGATGCCCTTAAAGTGATGTCCCGATGCCTGGAGGCTGTACGGATCTGGATGGGGAGGAACAGACTCAGGCTCAACCCATCCAAGACCGAGTGGCTGTGGTTTCCGACGTCCCGATATAGTCAGTTGGTGCCATCACTGACTATTGGGGATGAATCATTGCCCCCCACGGAGAGGGTTCACAACTTAGGCGTCCTCTTGGACTCACGGCTGTCTTTAGAAGAACACTTGATGGCTGTGGCCGGGAGGTCTTTTTATCAGGTTCGCTTGATTCACCAGTTGCGTCCCTTTCTGGATCGGGACTCGTTAAATACGGTCACTCATGCCCTCGTCACTTCACGCCTGGACTACTGTAATGCTCTCTACATGGGGCTCCCCTTGAGGAGCACCTGGAGGCTCCAGCTGGTCCAGAATGCGGCCGCGCGGGTAGTTATAGGAGCAGCATGGCGCTCCCATGTGGCTCCCCTCCTGCGCGAGCTGCACTGGCTCCCTGTGGTCTTCCGGGTGCGCTTCAAGGTCTTAGTTACCACCTTTAGAGCGCTCCATGGCTTAGGACCGGGGTACTTACGAGACCGCCTTCTGCCACCAATAGCCTCTCACCGCCCAGTACGCTCCCATAGAGAGGGGCTTCTCAGGGTGCCGTCAGCCAAACAGTGTGGACTGGCGGCCCCCAGGGGGAGAGCCTTTTCTGTGGGGGCACCCACCATCTGGAACGAGCTCCCCCCAGACATACAGAAGATTCCGGATCTGCGCACTTTCCGCCGTGCCCTCAAAACATTCCTGTTTCAGCAGGCCGGCCTGGCTTAACTTTCCCTTTATATTGCTTTTGATTTTATTTTAAACTGGGATGTCTTGAATTATCTAGGACCAGAGTGTTTAGTATATTTTAATTGGTTTTTTTTTTAACGTTTGTATTACATGTATTTTTATCGTTCACTGTTCACCGCCCTGAGTCCCTCAGGAATAGGGCAGTATATAAATTTAATAAATAAATAAATAAATAAATAAATAAATAAATAAATAAATAAAACTAATCAAGGAGAGAATTTCCTGACAGTGAGAACAATTAACAGTGGAACAGCTTGCCTCTAGAAGTTGTGGGTGCTTCATCACTGGAGGCTTTTAAGAAGAGATTGGACAACTATCTCTCTGAAATGGTATATGGTTTCCTTCCTGGGCAGGGGGTTGGACTAGTGGCGGGATTCAGCTGGTTCTCTCCGGATCAGGCGAACCGGAAGCACTGACTGCAAGAGGCTCCGCCCACCCACCCGGATGTAATGAGCGAGCACTAAGCATGCACAGAAGGCCGTGTGCATGCACAGAGGAGGCACATGTGAGTGAAGCATGTGAGCGCACACGCGCTCACATTTGGAAACCGGTAAGGAAGTTAAGTGAATCCCACCTCTGGGTTGGACTAGAAGACATCCGAGATGCCTTCCAATTCTGTTATTCAGTTCAATTTCGATTTATAGAATTCTTTTATAAGACAATTCCTTTCACAAAATTAGACTAGGAACATTTTGGGCGCATCAGAGTAAACTCAACAGTCACAAAAGAAATGAATTTCAATGTTCCTCTTCAAATTAAAAGTTAAGTTTTTCTTAAAAGTGCACTTAAAAATCCTGGAAGGCCACTGAAATTAAATACTAGTTTGGACTTGTAGCTGAAATATGTTATCTATCTTTTGGGTCTTGTCAATAGCAAAAGCAGACGGCTTACTTATTATCATAGGTTATATCAACCTAGCATTAAAAAATGACAAGGACTTCATGATTTCAAGAGACTCCCAAATTAAAAGAAAAATGAAGATTCTTGGATTAAGAGACCAAAAAAAAATTACAAATGGAGGCAAATATACATGTCCCAGGATAATGTTGCAAGATCGAATCTGGATCAGTCACCAGAACCAGAGATTTACACTTCCAGTAGGAAGGTACCCCATAAATACAGAATAGCCCAAAAGCATATATTCCAATAGAGAGATGTTCCCTGAGGATAGGCTCCGAAACTTTGGAAGAGTAAACCTAACCATAGTACATAAAATAATCTGCTACAATGTCCTACCAGCCAATGAATACTTCAGCTTCAACCAAAACAATATAAGAGCACACAATAGATACAAACTCATGGTAAACCGATCCAAACTAGACTGCAGAAAATACGACTTCAGTAACAGAGTGGTCAATGCCTGGAATGCACTACCTGACTCTGTGGTTTCTTCCCCAAATCCCCAAAACTTTAACCTTAGACTGTCTACTGTAGACCTCACCCCATTCCTAAGAGGTCTGCAAGGGGCGTGCATAAGCGCACCAGCGTGCCTACCGTCCCTGTCCTAATGTTTTCTTTTATTTGTATCCTTTTCATGTATTTATAATTATGTTTACACTTGTATCTGTCATAAAATACATGCTTGATGAAATCAATCAATCAATCAATCAATCAATCAATCAATCAATCAATAAAGATCCCTGGTGACACAGCAGACTAAAGCACTGTTATTAACATCAGCTGCCTGCAATTACTGCAAGTTCAAATCTCACCAGGCTCAAGGTTGACTCAGCCTTCCATCCTTTCTAAGGTAGGTAAAATAAGGACCCAGATTGTAGGGGCAATAAGCTGACTTTGTATAAAATATACAAAAGTATAAAGGCTATTGCTTAACGCATTGTAAGCTGCCCTGAGTCTCCGGAGAAGGGCGGCATATAAATCAAATTTTTAAAAAATCAATCAATCAATCAATCTCTGGTCCCAGTGACCAACCCAGATTGGAACTTGCAACAACAACAACAAAAATTGATTGCAAAGGAGAGGGCTAGAAGATATCATTTTCTATGGTTTACAAAAAGACAAGTAAGAATTGAATTTATTTATACCAACCATCAGAATGGGATATAGTGTAGAGTTAGTTATACCAATCGGAAATGTTAAAGTTCTGTACAGATTACTTTCTCATCCAGTATAATATGAATACAACATTGTGGAAATTTGGAGCAATTATGATCTAAAAATTGCTAGGGGAGGTTAAGAACTTCCTTATTACAAGATAACTACTGCCGATCATCCAAAGTGAGTTTAGCAAATTTATCAATTTGAGTTAGCAAACTTGACAGAATTATAGCTAGTATACCTCAGAGATCTTTAGAAACTCTTCATGCCATTACCTAAGGTCAGAAACATTAGCATGTTGCAACAAAAGCAATGAAGAGCTGCATCTAACTTTATTTTCAACATGGATTATGTTCACCAGCTGAATTGGTTAATGGAGAACATTTTGTTATATGTTAAATGTTACAAATGAAACATTAAACTTTTGAAATGTGTTTGAAGATGAGTAGCTCGGGATGGTAGTTAAGCTGTTGGTGTGAGCTCCGAGCTTGGCGATTTGGTTGCAAACATTTCATCACTGTTCGAGTAGACATCGTCAGTGCATTTTGAATTGTGCTTGTCTGTCAAAACACAGGTCTTTAAATACCTTGATATTTAATATAAAAATGTAATAATAATAATAATAAAAAAGTAATATGAGGGGGGAAGGTGTCTATGTGTCAGATGTCACCCCCACATTGGGCTCAAGTTCCAGGTGGTCTCACAGTTTGGCTCTCTCAGTTTTGTTTTGTTTTTTCCAGTTCTTTCAACTTACTTTCTGCCTCGGGTTGAATTAAAAGTCCCGCCGAATTTCTTCCGATTAAGGATGAGAGCCGCAATTTCTGGCACGTAGCGCGCAAACATTGCCTACATGCATGAAAGAAAAGCAAAACAAAAAAAAGAAAAGAAAAGAAAAAAAGAAAAGAAAAATAGCATGCAGAGAGTATTGTGCCGCACCAAAGGCAGCAGAGTGCCTTGGAATACTTACTTTCTTCCACTAACCGCACTATAGGAACCACCATATTTCTTGCGGTTTCCTATTAACTCTATGATTTCAGGGACGTAACTGGCAAACATGGCCTAAGGAAGAAGACAGGAGACAGAGAAAAGACTAAAAAGAGAGGTCAAAGGAAGGGGAGGGGCCGATGAGTTTTATAAGAAGATACATCATCCTTACGATCTGAAAATGCAAGGCATGGGCCCTAATCGAGCGCCTTTCCTCCAAAAACAAAAACAAGGGAAAAAAAAGATCGCAAAAAGTTTTCATCTCAAAACAAGAATGTCAAATGTCGGGAGTTTTTTTGTAAAGAGGGAAACACCGGCTCGGCTACAGAAAACAGTCAAAAGAGGGAGACAGGAATGAAAAAAAAAATGATGCAAAAAAAGGGGGAAAAATAAAAAACCAAGAACAAGAACAAAATTGAGTCAAAGTGACATTGAAGGGATAAAACAGTGCCATGGCTAGTATTTTCGGAAAGCGGGGCGAGTGGAATTTTTCAAATGTTTACTGTCCAAAACTCCCCGCAAAGCCGTATTTCTGATGCTTGCATTATTATGAGTATTTTAGACAGGACAGGTGAGAGGTTTTTTTCACCTCATGTCAATGGTTTACGAAATAAAAGCAGAGTGGATTTTCTGCACAATGAGAATGAACAAGATGTAAAGTTGTTTGTTTTTTAAGTTCATCTTTTTAAAAAGACGGGTAAGAAAATGTAAGGATGTAAAAGGAAAAAAAAGGCAACGAGGAGGGGAAAAAAATGCATTCTGCCATGTTTTGTCCAACAAACAGTTTGCTTGTGGCTGGGATGCCTTGAAGAGCTGCTGCCACTACCGATCTACCTTTTTGGCAAGGGAAGGAAAAATGCACAAAAAGGTTTGAGATAAAATCACTAAAACGAGAGGTGTGCCTGTCTATATATGTATACCTTCGTTACTTTTAGGTCTGTAATACAGGGGGGTTCCAACCCTGGTAACTTTACAACTTGTGGACTTCAACTCCCAGAATTCCTCGCCCATCCATGCTGGCAGAGGAATTCTGGGACTTGAAGTCCACAAGTCATAAAGTTGCCAAAATTGGACACCTCTGCTGTAAATATACAAGCTTACAGACATACAGTAGTGGCCAAAATTGTGGAAACCTTTTGGGAAAAGTGTATTTTCTAAAACTAGCTAATAACACCACTTTTTTTTTTTGGAGTGGTACCATATATATCAATGGAAAGATAATTGAGTCAAGAATGGAATGCAATAACTTTTAGGTAGGATTTGTTATTAGAATAGCAGTTACAGTATAAAGAAGAAAAGTGAAACACGTAGAAAAAACGAGATATACAAAAATTATCACCATGTCAATTAATACTTAGTTGGGTAACCTTTAGCATGAATTACGGCCTTATAACATCTTCCCATAGAGTGGACCAAGTCTTTTAGTTCTGCAGCTGTTCTAATGTGAAACCAAGATTGAATGATGGTTTCTATTAACTGGGTTTTATTGCTGGGTCGCTTCTGAATAACAAGTTTCTTTAGTTGGCTCCATAGATTTTCCATTGGGTTAAGGTCTGGGCTGTTCCCAGGCCATTCCAGCAGTAGAATAGAATTATCTTGAAACTCCAAAAGAAAAAGTGGTGTTATTAGCCATCAAACCTCAAAAATACACTTTTCCCAAAAGGTTTCTACAATTTTGACCACTACTGTAGATGGGTTTGCACATACACATACAGGTACATCTCTACACACACACACACCTGGGGTTGAAGAAGTCACTTACCTTATACTTCAACCTGAACACTGGTTGGTTTTTCTTTTCTAGGGCAAAAATGCAATGGCTACCAGAAATTTATTGCATTGAGAAAAAAAACAATAATTGGTAATTTGTTCAGGGACAATATCTACAAGGGGGTCCACTTTGTTCAGGATGTTCCTTCAGTATCCTGAGCACCACAGCTGGAGCATCTGCAAGGGCACCCAAAGAGTTAAGGTAGCAGTTGCCGCCATGCGATCCAAGCCCAGCTCCTTGGAGAAAGTGCATCTTACAGATTTTAATCCTCCAGAATAGCTGGGCTTCTTTTTCCTCTCCCAAAAATCTTTTTCTTTCTTTCTTTCTCTCTCTCTCTCATAGGGGGCATTCTTTGCCGATCTGTCGGGAAATTTGTAATGACTGCTTATTTTAGCCTCATCCTTGGTTGCTATTTGGAAGGATGCGAACTCGCTTTTCCCGCTAGCCGGAAAAATAGAAACCCCCGGCAACAGCTCTTTTAAGGAGGATCCTAAACCACAATGTTTGTTGGAATGTTGGGAAGGAACACAAAAGGGAAGGTCTTGAAACCGCAACTAATTTCACCTGGACTGTTATCAGCAGTCCAACGTTAACCAACTAGGCACGGAGGCTGTGCACACTTTCAAAACAATTTCACTGGCGTAAGTCGGCCTTCAAGTCCAACCTCTCCCCGCTTTTCATTAAAAGCTTAGTTCCTTTCCTTTTTATTTTCCCTTTGCGTTTCAGCCGAGCTTCGGAAAAGTTAAGACTGCTTTAAGGAATGTGCTCATTAACGTTAACACACCCAACCTTTGAAAGCAATGGCACTTTTGCTCGGAAACCTGGAGCAGACGAGGTTGGTTTCGTTGCCACATTTTCTCCTGGGCTCAAATGTACGCACAGGTAGCCCTTGACTTATGACCACAATTGAGCCCCAAATTTCTGATGCTAAGCAAGGCAGTTGTTAAGTGTGTTTTGCCCTGTGGGACAACGTCTCCTGCCACAGCTGTTGAGCCAATCACTGCAGTTGTTAAGATAGTAACACGGTTATGAAGTGAACCTGGTTTCCCCGTTGACTTTGCTAGTCAGAAGTTTACAAAAGGGGATCACATGACCCCGGGACACTGCAACGGTCATAAATATGAGTTGGTTGCCAAGTGTCCAAATTTTGATCACGTGACCACGGGGATGCTGCAATGGTTGTGTGAAAAATGGTCCTAAGTCACTTTTTTCAGTGACATTCTTGTAACTCTGAATGGTTGTTAAATGAACCGTTGTAAACTGAGGACTACCTGTATTGGATGTAGAACTGCTAAGGTGATAATTAAGGCAGTGATCTGAGAAACCCAGTACATTGAACAAGTTGGGATACTGTGCAAGGGAGATTCAAATGACTGTCTCTTTGTATTAACAAATTTGTATTTTGTCATTTTTAATTCCTCCAAAAATTAGATTTAGTAGTCCTCAACTTACAACCATTCATTCAGTGAAGTTACAACGACACTGAAAAGAGTGAGTTATGATGGTTTTTCACACACAGGACCAGCAGTGGGTTTCCAATATTGTTACCGCCGGTTCGCCGCATGCGCGCACGCTTTCCGTGCATGCGGCCGGCCTTCCACGCATGCGCTTTGCTTACTTGCGCGCCTTCTGTGCATGCGCCTGGCCTCAAAAATGTGCCTAAATAGAATGGCATAGAGCCAGGGTGGGCGGGCAGGCCCACCCGCGATCTCCGCTACCAGTTCGCCTGAATCGGTACAAACCGGATGAATACCACCTCTGCGCAGGACCATTGCAGCATCCTCGTGGTCATGTGATCAAAATCTGGACAATTGGTGTGTATTTAGGATAGTTGCGGTGCCCTGAGGTCACGTGATCATCATTTGCAAACTTGCCTGAGAATCAAAGTCAACGAGAAAGTTGGATTCAGTTAACAACCGGATTGCTCGCTTAACAAGGGTGGCAGGAGAGGTTGTAAAATGGGACAAAACCCACTTAACAACCGTCGTGCTTAGCAATGGGCTCAACTGTCGTTGTAAGTGAAGGACGACCTATATTTTATTTCGTTGGTTAGATCGCAGGAGGAATCAAACAACCCATTTCTACTCAACAGGCCGGTCTCATGAACAGCGGAGAGAAGCTAGGCTTGTTGTAAAGACCAAAGCAGGGTCCCTGAAGGATTTTCAAAGTGTGCCCAGCCGTCCTCCTCATTGCTTAAAGCTTTTAATTCTTCAAATGCTTCCTATCCTTACTATCTCTGCAAACGTTAACATCCGTAAATACGCCATTGCCCTAGTTCAGTAACTAGCTCTTCAAAATGCAATGCAATGGGATATGTATTTTGAAGTCATAAGTTACGGTATAATTGTTACATTAAATATATATATATATTTATATAAATAGGCAGAATATAACATAAATGTTTTACCAATCCCCCGAGGATGAAGAAAACCATGAAAAGACGACCAAGGGTAGTTTTTGCATAAACATCTCCATAGCCAACGGTGGACATAGTAACCATTAGCAAATAAACACATTCCCAATATGTAAGTGGTTGGTTATTTTGGAAGTTTTCCCATGGATCCCCTGAGTTCTCCACCTATAACGAAAGGACAACAGCAAATTAAATGCATCATTGTCTGCAATGCGATGCTCCCATTCACAAACTTATTAGTACATAATTAGTAACTTCAGGGAGGAAAAAATGCAACGCAGTTATGATCTCATTGAAAACGGTCGAAGCCAAATTCTGTTTTTTGCCAGGGAATATCAGTAACACCTCATACAGCTCTAATGAAGTGGAGCAATTTTAATCTTAACAATTCAATGGACTGTGATAAAACAAGTCATTTTCCTTATATCAAATCAGTTAGGTTATATAGGTGGTTGGCATGTTCCAAATACAGAATCCTGTCGAGGAAAAAAAAGTTGGAAATCATCCTAAAATACTGTATTTTTCAGAGTATAAGACGCACCTTAGTTTTTAGGGAGGAAAATAAGAAAAAAAAAGCTGATTGACGAGTGGATCGGCCTCCCGGAATACCCTCAATCAGCTGTGCCCAGAGGTGAATTTTAGCAAAAGGTTCGTTGGTTGTGAGCTCTGTGCCTTCCTTTTTTTCCTGCCACTGAAACTTCTGAAACTGTTTCAGAATCAGAAAAAACTTTTTTTCTGCCTCTGAAAGCCTCCGAAAAAAAGCTTCAGAAAAAAAGCCTCTGAAGCTCTGTTTCTGAGGCTTTTTTTCTGAAGCTGTTTGGAGGCTTTTTTTCTGAAGTTCTGTTTGGAGGCTTTTTTTTCTGAAGCTTCATTTCTGATGCTTTTTTTAGCCTCTGAAACCTCTGTTTGAGAAGCTGGGAGGGGCTACATTCAGTATATAAGACGCACCCAGATTTTCACCCTCTTTTTTGGGGGAAAAAGGTGTGTCTTATATTCCAAAAAATACAGTAGTAAGCATTGTTAAAAGAGAAGAGAAGAATATGTTCATCACCTGCAAGTTCTAGAAGGATAATCTAATAACTGATAAATGATGACTCCATTAGAAATTCACAACTATGTTGAAATATATCTGACACTTAGGACTAAAATGTAATGGTGGATTCTAATATGGGTTTTCAAGAAAGTCAAGATGGAACTTATAGCCACGAAACTGGTCTTTAGTCTTATGGTTGTAATAGGACTAGGGGTGACATGATAGTAGTCTTCCAAAATTTGAGAGGCTGTCATAGAGAGGAGGGTGTCAACCTATTCTTCAAAGCATCTGAAGGCAGGACAAGAAGCAATGGTTGGAAACTAATCAAGGAGAGAAGCAACCTGGAATTAAGGAGAAACTTCCTAACAGTGAGGACAATTAACCGGTTGAACAACTTGCCTTCAGAAGTTGTGGGTGCTCCATCCCTGGAAGTTTTTAAGAAGAGATTGGACAGCCATTTCTCTGGAATGATATAGGGCCATGATGGCGAACCTATGGCACGCGGAGCCATATCTGTGGGCACACGAGCGTTGTCCTAGCTGAGCTCCAGCGTGCATGTGCATGCCAGCCAGCTGATTTTTGGGCCTTTCGGGCCCACCAGACATCGGGAAACGGGCCGTTTCCAGCCTCTGGAGGGACTCCGGGGGGAGTGGGGGGTGGGAAAGGCCGTTTTCACTCTCCCCAGGCTCCAAGAAAGCCTCTGGAGCCTGGGGAGGGCGAAAAACAGGCCTACCAGGCCCACCAGTAACCTTTTTGCTGTCGTGTGCCAAAAGTGGGGGGAGCGCAGGGGGTCGTATGCGGGGGGCGGGGCGCAGGGAGGCATTGAATTATGGTGTGGGCACGCATGCGCGTGACCCCTGCCATGCTCCTGCTTTTGGCACGACGGCAAAAAGGTTAGCCATCACTGATATAGGGTCTCCTGCCTGAGCAGGGAGCTGGACTAGAAGACCTCCAAGGTCCTTCCAACCCTATTATTCTATGCTCTCTGTTT
Organism: Pantherophis guttatus; assembly: GCF_059756535.1. Lineage (NCBI taxonomy): Eukaryota > Metazoa > Chordata > Lepidosauria > Squamata > Colubridae > Pantherophis > Pantherophis guttatus. The sequence goes on along the minus strand of NC_142068.1, from coordinate 90,696,183 downwards.
TTGGGTGGCCCACCTACTGTAATCCTATCTACAAAACTTAGGGCGAAACTACTCTTGGAAATAGTGACCAAGACTCACACAATTCCTCCCTATTATAGCAGCAAGTAGCTACCACAATAATTGTCACTCAAGACGAAATGTCACAAAAGAGAAAAATGTGAATTGATTCCCCCCAAATCAGCAATCTGGTAGGATCTATTTCTAAAGAGTCGTTCCAAAATATATTGGAAATCTAATCCTTAAAGAAGGAGAGGATGTGTTAAGTTATTTTAATTCAAGCAGGCAACAGTCTACAGTGATCTTCAGGAGAAAATGAGCATTGTGTACATCCATAGATTGTGAGTCTTAGTAATATATAACATTCTTCATTTTTTTTTTTTACAAGAAGTTGTCTTGTATCTGCTACCACATTTTATTTTATTTTATTTTTTGTTTCTAAACCCACACTGCCACATAGTGGCTTCTTGTGGTTATTGTCAAATTCAGTAAAAGTTCTCCAGAGTCTCAAAATTAGACCCCAAAATTCATAGCTTTCTCTTCCAGTTTCAGACAAAGCAGTTGACAAAATCTGGTGTTTTTTTCATGCTGTTTTCTCCTTTTCTCCTCTCGGAGGAATTTCTCAGTGAGAGACAAGATTTACTAATAATATTTAAAAGAACCCAGGAATCCTGCATTAAAAATCTGAAAAATGACATACTGTATGACTGAGGGGAATTCTCCATTACGGTGTTTCTCAACCTCAGCCATTTTAAGCTACGGGGACTTCCAAAACTCCCATAATTCCCCAGCCATGCATGATGGCTAAGGAATTCTGGGAGTTGAAGTCCTCGTAGTTTAAAATTCCTGAGATTGAGAAATCCTTGATCTATTACTTTTATTCTGAACAGCAACACATCTGGAGTTGCTTCACTAGATTAAGCCACCAGTGTCTTTGCGAAACGTGTTCCCGCTGAAAACGAAGAAGAAATACATGGTGCATTTTTAAAAAAAGAAAAATGATCCATAGCCGGATTAGCTCATAATAATTCTAAAGCTCCCCAAATAAGCCTTTTTGAGCATACTTACCAAATGTATAAATCCAGCTGCTGTCAGCCATGTGCTAATAAATATCGAGCACAGATTCACTAACTTGATGGAATTACTGGTTAAAAGAAAAAGAGAAAATCAAACAAATTCTTCTCAGAGGTTTTTTTTTTTTTTTTAAACCCAAACATTCTCTAGCTTTTTCAAACCTTCCTTCCTGAAAATCCACAAACTTTTTCTTTCAAGTAACAGGTCAGTTTCTCAGCATAAAAGAATCCTATGGGTTCAACGTGTCTTTCAATAAACAAAGGATATCCATAAAATAGGAAACCGTTGAAAATCGAAAGAAATGAACGATTTACGGGTGGGAAAAAAACGTGTTTATGAGTGAATGACAAGCATTCACCCTCACTAGGAAGGAGATGGGGTAAAATGCACTTACTTTCGCTACCGGATTGCAAATGTGAGTGCGCGCCTCTTCTGTGCATGCACAGACCCTTCTGTGCATGCACAGAGGGTCAAAAATGGGACATCATGACATCCGGGTGGGTGGGCAGAGCCTACTGTCGCCGGCCTTACCGGATCGCGCGAACCGGATAGAGCCAGCTGGATTTCACCACTGGAAGGAAATCTACTTTTTCACAGCTAAGTGGAAGCACCAAGGTCAGTCTTGGCTCATCTTGAAAAACCAAATGGAGTTGGACTGTTAGGATGGGAGACCACCAGGAAATCTCAGGTTAGATGGGAATTCAGTTTCAAAACAAAGTCCCCACAAGATGCCATGGAAATTGGCTCCTGTGTTATTGCCATGAAAAATATATGGATATTTTCTATATGGTGGGAACGCTGAGAGGGATGGACTTGGTGGACAACGAAGAAGTCTAGGACGGCCGTCTTTACAGAAATTTAGGAAAAAAATAATGAAAAGAAGGCAATAGCCATCCGCCTCATTGTGTTGTCTGAATGGAGGCAATACAGGTAAATCGACTTATGACAGTTCACTTGGTGACCATTTGAAGTTACAACAGCACTGAGAAAAGTGACCTATGACCATTTTTCACATTTATGACCATTGCAGCATCCCCATGGTTACGTGATCAACATTCAGATGCTTGACAACTGACTCATACTTATGACTGTAGTAGTGTCCCGGGATCACATGATTCCCTTTTGCGACCTTCTGACAAGCAAAGTTGACGGGGAAGCCAGATTCACTTCACAACCGGATCACTAATCTAACAACTGCACTGATTTACTCAACAACTGTGCCAAGAAAGGTTGTAAAATGATGCAAAACCTCACGTAACACATTTCTCACTTAGCAACATAAACTTTGGGCTCAATTGCGGTTGTACGTTGAGGACTACCTGTACGCAGAGACTCACACTCGCACAAATACAGTCAGGTATTTCCCGATGGTGTGCGGAGCGATGGGGGCCATTAGTTTGCCAGAGGTGGTAGCCAACTTCCAAAATGAAGACTGCTAGGAAAAACCTGGTTAGTTGCAAGGCGTCTCTTCTCAGGCTCTAAAATCATGTTCACAATTTGAAACCTTTTTTCTTTACAGCCCAAAGGATGGATAAATGTTTACATGTTGTAATTGTATAAAATTAAAACAGCCTGATATTGTTTAATTGGATGTATTTGAGTGGCTTTTTCATTTCTCCATTTGAATCATGTACTATATACACTTCGCCTTTCGGATAAATAGTTAATAATCATTCTTTTAATTTTAATTTGGCAGTGTATTGTATAATATTGTGTAAATATACTCTGATGGACAGTTCTTGCATCGGTTGAAAATGTATAGTCAGATGAACATCATTGCCTCCTAATAGCAACAGCAATAGCACTTAAGAGTTACGTACCGCTTCACACAGTGCTTTGCGGTTTACAGGGTCAGCATATTGCCCCTGTTCTGTCCCCCTTCCCCACACAGGCAAACACACAACCAGGCACACCTGCCAAGATTTTATTAAGCAATCAGACTAGAAGCCCTTGCAGATAAGAGTTTTGGCAGTAAACTGCGAAATGCTTGCCAAGTCAGTTTTCACTCACAGTAAGCAAGAAAGAGTTTATCCTCAGTTCGGTTCAGTAGCAAAAAGTAATCCACGAAGCAAGAGTTAGCCAAGGTCCAATCCAAATACGCACAAGCCCGATTTCAGGTAACGCGATGTGACTCTCAGGTTTTTAACTTTGACTGTCACAAAGCCTGAAGAGCAGTCACACCCACTTTTATTCCTTGTGGGGTGTGGCTCAGTGACTCAGCTCAATCTCTGGCCCTCCCACGCCTCTTTCATTACTGCACACGCTTCTCCCTCCGACGCTGCCTGGGATCAAGCCAGGATTCATCATCTTCGCTCCCTATCTGTTGTTGTTCCGATATGCTTTCCTCCTGGCATATCCCAGACTGTTCCTCTTGGCCTTCGGATGGAACTTGAGGCATTGCCAGAGAGGAGGGTCCTGGAAAGGGAGACCTTGTCAGTTCCTCCCCATCACCTTCTGAGTCCTCTTCCTCTGTTAGGACAGGCTCGGGAGTCGGGGTCACAACAGCCCCCAACAACCTGGGTCCTCATTTACCGACCTCGGAAGGATAGAAGGCTGTGTCCACCTTAAGCTGATCAGGATCGAACTCCAGGCTGTGGGCATACTTGGTCTCCAATGCTGCATTTTAATCACTGTGCCACCAGAGCTATTGATGGGCTATTGTCGTTTTGAATATTTGATGTATGAGGGGTCCTTGGTGCTCTCTGAGCTTGGCTGTTCTCTTGCAGACATTTCATGCTCCAAACTAGATAACATCATCAGTGCTAGTAAGGAATGCGGTTTACTCTCAATTTATAGTCTGGTGGCTTGCCCTGGAGCAATGTTGGAGATCTGCAAGAAATCAACCAAGCTCCGAGAACACCAAGGAGAACACCCTCATTTCAACCTTGAGCTACAAATAAATATTCTCCTTTATTGCTATTTCATGTCAGCCAGTTAAAAATCCGTCTGATGGTGATGTTATCTATCCCACTTTTTTTCTAGCTTACCAAGAAGTAGGTTGTGGTCTACCTTGTCGAATGCCTTGCTAATGTCTAAGTATACTGTTGTGGCCCGCCAGCGGCCAGCAGAACTGGCAGCAGAGTCAGACAGTGAGAAGGTTGGGGAGGAACATGGGCCAGTCCTGGAGTCTGAGGAAGGCTCGGATGAGGGCTTTGAGGCAGAGGCAGAGAGGGGGCCAAGGCCATCTGGTAGTTCTTTGCTGCCTCCGAAGTCTCTGGAGTCTGACATCAGCAAGGCAGAAGAACAGGGTGAGCCTGTTCCCAGTGTGCGCATGCACAGAGCTGCCAGAAGACAGGAACAATTAAGAAAACAGGGTCGACTTGGGAGTAAGGCTTGGAGATGATTGGCCCCTCCCATAAGACATAAAAGAGAAGCGAACAGGACGTGAGCTTTTGCAGGAAGCCATTAGTTCATCTGGTCGGTAAAAGCTCTGGAAAAGCTCTGTTTGACTCTGTGCTAAGTTTGGCCTTGCCCTGCCTTTGGCAATTAGTTCTCTGGCAGCATTCCAAGGAAATGACAATCATTCACAGCCGTTTGAATTAAAGAGGTTTGCCGGGACTAAGTTTGTGCTGTTAAGTTTCTAAGAAAGCCTAGGTCAGAACATATACTATGTCCACAGCATTTCGCTGGTCTGCTAATTTAGTCACTATGTCAAAGAATGGGTGTATAGGTAGTCCTCAATTTACGACCATAGTTGAGCCCAAAAACCTATGCTGTTAAGTGAGAAATTTGTTAAGTGAGTTTTGTCCCATTTTATGACTTTTCTCCCCACATGGGTTAAGTGAATCACTGCAAAATTAGTAACACGGTGGTTAAGTGAATTTGGTTTCCCCATGGACTTTGCTTGTCAGAAGGTCGTAAAAGGGGATCACATGACTCCAGACCACTGCAACCGTCATAAGTGTGAGTCAGTTGTCAAGCATCCGAATGCAAATCACGTGACCATGGGGATGCTGCAACGGTTGTTAAGTGTGAAAAATGATCATAAGTCACTTTTTCTAGTGTCGTCGTAACTTCGAACGGCCACTAAATGAACTGTTACAAGTCGAGGACTTCCTGAATATGTAAATGAGTATTTTTGATCCTCATTATTTAATCATTATTGTATCTGATTTATGAAAAGAAATGTTCCATCGCAAAATGGAAACTGATTATTCTTTTTTTTTTCCAATTGCTCTGTTTGATTGTTTTTAGGTGAGCCAGGATTATTCAGAATGGCTTTCCTGACTTTAACGGAGAAGATTTGTGTTTTGTCTTTTCAGCCCCAATTCTAAAAATAGGTGGATTAATCACCATTTTTTTCCTTCCTTTTAAGCTGTCAGAGACATCTGCGCTGTCCCTAATTCTGCTTGAGCCCAGCCTAAACCCCTAAAGTTTTAGCGAATCCTCATTTAATTCAGGAAAGGATAGAGCATAGTGAGGGGATAAATATATGTAAGAAGTCAAAATGAAGGGGTGGGGTGGGGAAAATCCACCTATTTTTAGAAACTGCCTGCTAGAAAAAAAAAAGTATGTGTCAATAGGATTCAAATACACACAATGATTCAGAGAATTGTACAGATTATTATATAATTGAAGTTTTTCTTCTTAGGACCGATGGACAAACAGCTGGGGAGAAAGTAATGAATGTTGTTTTTATATATGATAAACACAGCGAGATTATTTTATGCACAAAAGATGGGAAGATTTGGCAACGTCTACAACGGAAAAGTGATTGGTGAAGATGATGGTGTCAGACCTGGAAGCCATATTTACATTGGATCTTCAGACCTGCCACATTTAGTGCTGTGGGAAACTGGGAGGGGGGGTTGTATGGAGCAGGGGTGATATATATATAGTCATAATAACATTCCTTTCTCAGAGAGTCAAGGACATCTTGCCCTGCACCTGGAGGGTGTGATTGGGAGGTATCTCCAGTTGGGATGGTGCTTTGATTGGACCATGCAATGGACATGTGGGTGTTGGGCAGGGACTTGGACTTTTCTATGGGTAGGGAAAACCTGGAAGCTTTCAGATTCGGATTTTCCCAGATGTGCTGATATGACACCTATAATAAAATGGAACTTCAAGGGAACTCAAGCCTCGGAGTTTTCTTTCGTTGGGGGTGTTACTTGGAACCCTGACAGATGGGACTTGCTGAGATGACCAACCTGACTTCTTTGATTTAGAGAAAAGACAATATTTACATTTATTACTGACTGGAAACCCCTTCTGGACTTTTTGCGTAAAAAAAAAGAGGGGGAAAGATTTCCGGTTTTGACTATTAGAGGAGATGTATTACAGAGATGTAGTACAGATTGGAGGAGATATATTATAAAAATATATGTATGTATTATAAAGAGATAGGTTTAAGTTTAGAGAAAGAGGTAAATTTATAATTGTGCTTATAACAGCTATAAAGAAGATTTTCCTCTTGGTTTTTAAAACTTCTAATAATATGTTTGTGTGTGTATGCACAGGCACATTAATAGATTCAAATCCTAAAATAATAGAATTAGAATTATTAGGACCCTATGAATGTTAGATCCTTGGAAGCAAATTTACTTGATAGAAGAAAGGTTACTTTTTAAAAAAATATTTATTAAATTTATTTGCAAATGAGCCATTGGCCAGTTACTTTTTCTGTCTTAAGTCTTGTTACTTAATCAATGCAAATGTCATTTATCTGACCAAGGTTATACGTATATGGATTTGAGTCCATTGTATGTTCATCCAGCAAATAATTAATCCATGAATGCCATTGAGGCGATAGAAGAACTGAATTAATACTTGGATTTACTTCAACTGTAATCCTATATACGTTTAATTTAGAGGGCTGTGTTTTTTCTTAGAATAAGCATACTTTCTTCCTTTTTACTATCAAATGTCCATTATTAGGACAGAAGAATTAAACAGTATAGGATCATTAATTCATCATTGCAAGTAGAAATTGCAGCAAAAACAATTCAAATTTTGGTTCACATTTGAAAATAAGTACTAATCATATTGTCTGAATCTTGTCCATTTAATTCCTGAAGAACTGTGTATTTAGCCTTTATACAACAGGACAAATCTATCTATCTATCTATCTATCTATCTATCTATCTATCTATCTATCTATCTATCTATCCATCCATCCATCCATCCATCCATCCATCTATCCTCTCTATCTATCATCTATCTATCTATCTATCTATCTATCTATCTATCTATCTATCTATCTATCTATCTATCTAATCCTTCTGTCTGTCTACAATCTATCATCTGTCTATCTATCTATCTATCTATCTATCTATCTATCTATCTATCTATCTATCTATCTCTATCTCTATTTTATCTATGTATATTGTGGCCTTACCTTGTTTTAAGAATGTTCAGAAACTGTAAGATTTCTGAGAACTGAATCAGCCTAAGAGCTCGCAAAAATCTTAAACCTGTAATTCAAACAGAAAAAGAGAGAGAAAGAAGTCAAAAAAACCCACTGTACGTTATTAAAGGTATTCTTTTATTAAGAATGTTTATTGTGTCATGAAATACTTGAACCGTAGAGCTTCTCACAGGAGTAAAGTTATATTAGCTACATTATACACCTACATAAAAAAGATTAATAGTTAGGAAAATAATAATAGTTTTCATATCACACTGGAAATGAAGTCAACCACTGAAAATTCAGCATTCCTTGATACAAACCTGGGAAAAGTCGTTTTTTCTCTTGTGTAATGTGTCAGATCATTCTCATATCTATTAAATATACATGTCCGAGACTGGTGACCTAATATTGCTTGCAATGTGCCATTTCATGAGAAATTCCCTGAAAAGGAGTCTAGGACAACTCACCACAGCCAACTCAGCATGGCCAACTCAGCATGGCCAACTTGCCATTGGACAACTCTCTGCGATCAATTTACTGGGGGACAGTTCAACGCAGGATTAGATCCTTTTATTATTCATCAAAGCTTTAGAAAAGCTAGTAGTCATATGCATTATTTCCTTTGATGCAAGAGATAAAATGATTTTGACATAAATTTCATCAACAAAAATAAACTTCACTGAACCCCATGGTGAGTTGTCCTGTGGTGTGTTGTCCCGTGGCGAGTTGTCTGTGGTGAGTTGGCCACAGCGCATTGGCTGTGGTGAGTTGGCCACAGCAGGTTGGTTGTGGTGGCAGATTGTTCCATTCCGTCTAAAAAGAGGACATTGATAAAATGACCTTCCCTTCCTATAGCATCGAATTGAATCGAATTGGATTGAATTGAATTCAATACTTTATTTGGCCAAGTGTGTTTTAGCCAACAAGGAATTTGTCTCCAGTACAGTGGATGCTTCTATACCAGAGACAAATTCCTTGTGTGTCTAATCATACTTGCTCAAATAAAGTTGTCAGCGTTCCAGCGCTGACATATGAAAGGAGAGAAGAAGCTTGAACTTTTGCCTACTTAATTCCTTTGAAGATTCTGTTTCCTCGGAGATGGGAGGAGTGGGGACATTCCTGTGATCTGACGGAGATGGGATGAGGAGAGTGGCTTGGAAGATAGCCATTGAGACGCAGAGAATTGGGGATCGGAAAGGGAGGGCTTGGGGGGCAAAGGTCAGTGCTGACCGTGAAAAAGCCAGGAACAGATCACTATGCTCAATAAAGAGAAAATTTCCTCAAAGATCGGCAGTTTGGAAATTCATTTATTTTGAGATAGCATCGAAACCTGACAAAAGTATTCAATTCAGTTCAGTTCAGCTCAATTCAATTGATGTGTGTGCTTTAATTTCCCCCTCTCCTTCTGAAACATCCTGTTAGGGTGCACATCAATACTTTGGACAGAAACGAGAAATAGTTGCATTTCCTATACGGGCCCAGCTGCATTTGTATGTCTCTAGATGACGATGCTGTAGGAAGGGAAGGTCATTTTATTACACTAAAAGCAATATACCGTCTACCATTTTAACATAAATAAATGCCCTGAAAACCAACAAACAAATAAACAATACAGCACATGTTGGATTTTCGGAAGATTTCAGAAAGATTTACCAAAGAGGTATTTGTATCATCATTATTTTATCACACTCCTCTAGGTTTTTATGGAGGACCAGAAGTAGCTACTTACTTGTATCCCTCTTATTTATATATTTTTTTTCTTTGCAACTATGTACCAGGGGTGGGTTCTACTTATCTTTACTACCGGTTCGCAACGGGATCGCGCGTGTGCGCAGATCGCTTCTGATGATGTCAGGGTCAGTGGGCGGAGCCTCCCACCGGTTTTACTACCGGTTCTATAGAACCAGTCCGAACCGGGGGCAATCCACCACTGCTATGTACTGAGGAAATAATGACAGTGAAGTTCCCGTCACTATCTAAACTAGCTTATCTTACAATATGGGAAGATGAACCAGTTTGCTGTTTTCAGGATAGAATAGTGATGTAAAATAACAATATCAGTGCAGGAAACTGGCATATACTTAACAGGAGTTTAAATTCTTCAAACAGAACACAACTGCTGTCATTCTGTGGAATAACCCAGAATGATAACCTATCTTGACCAAGAAGTAGTTTATTTTCATTATAATCAGTAGAGATTAAACAAATACTTGTCCTAATTCATATTCTAGAACAAAACATTTTGTTTTAAAGTGTATTCACTTAGAAAATTCCGATTTGTTGTTTAATTAAAAAATATCTTTCACTTGTGTGTGTTTGTGTTATCTCTGGATAACAATGGTCTAAGAAAGAAAGGTCATTTTATGGTACTAAAGCAATATACCATTTACCATTTTAAGCTAAATAAACACACACAAAATAAATACACAAACATAACAAAAATTGGGAAAGGTGTATCAGAAAAAAATTCTGAAGGACAATGATTTTTCAAAAAAAAAAAAAGCAGTATCTAACCAATTACTTTTATAAAAATGACGTTAACGTCAAATATAAGATGTAGAGAGAGGTTGAAAAAGAGACACACAGATAAACAGGAACGCAATTAAAATTCTGAATAATGGAAAATGAAAACAAAGATTTTCTAACACAGAGACACGCACACAAACAAACCAACAACAGGCAACGTAACCTAGTCCTAGAATGATTTTCTGCAGTGTGAAAAAATGCAGAAGCAATCAGAAAATGTAAAGTTAATACAGGTATAATATAAAAAACATAAGTCATGAGAAATAGAATGTAAATTAGAAATATAATCAGGGCAAATTTTGAACAGCGCTGTAAGCCTGTGGACAGGACTTTTTGACTCCTCCTTTAAAATAAGGACAAGTCAAACTAGGGATATTAGATAGAATTACAAGAGCCGAGGTGGCGCAGTGGTTAGAGTGCAGTACTGCAGCTACTTCAGCTGACTGCTAGTTCAGCGGATCAAATCTCACTGGCTCAAGGTTGACTCAGCCTTCCATCCTTCCAAGGTGGGTAAAATGAGGACCCAGAATGTTGGGGGCAATATGCTATTTAGTATACTGTCTTTGGTGTAAGCCGCCCAGAGTCCTCGGAGAGTGGGCGGCATAGAAATATGACTAATAAAATAAAATAAAATAAATAAATTACATAGAGAAGATAGAACATATTAGTTGGAAGGAACCTCAGAGGTCTTCTAGTCTAATTCTCTGCCTATGGCAGGAGACCCTATACCAGATGGAGAACCTTTTCGGCACCGAGTGCCCAAACCAGAATGAGGTGCGCATGTGCACCAGAGCCCCGGAAATCCGAAGACCAACTGGCCAGTGCATGCATCTGGTCTTTGGGTTTCTGGCATGTGCATCTGCACTGGCCAGCTGATCTCCATGCATGCCAGAGGCCCTAAAACCTGAAGACTAGCTGGCCAGAGTGCATACGCATGCCACCCACCTAGTCTTCAGGTTTCCGGTGCACTCATGGGCAATGGCCAGCTTATCTTCACCCATGCTGGAGCGCCTGAAACCTGAAATACAGGTGGGTGGTGCGCACATGCACTCTGGCCAGCTGGTCTTCAGGTTTCCGGGGCTCTGGCACACATGAAGATCAGCTGGCTGGCGTGCATGCGCCCTCTGGAAACCAGAAGAGCAGCTGGTGACAGCATGTGTGCCCACAGAGAAGGCTCTGTGTGCCACCTCTCCACACTTTCAACGTACTTCTTTATATTGTGGTTGACCAGAACTGGACACAGTAATCCAAATGTGGCCTCACCAATGCAGTATAAAGATCATCACCTCGTGTGATATTGAAACTATCCTCCATTGATAGGTGTAAGACAGCATGTGGTATATTGGAAGCTGCAACACATTGCTGGCTCAGGGTTAAATGGTATTTAAAGAGTTAAGTAGTCTACCAGCTCACTTAGATGCTTTCACAGTTGCTGCTGTTCGATTCCAGATTAACAGAGTTGGAAAGGACCTTGTAAGTCATCTAGTACACACACACACACACACACACACACACACACACACACACACTCACACCCCGACCAAGCAGGAGACCCTACACCATTTCAGACAAAATGGCAGTCCAGTCTCTTCTTGAAAGCTTCCAGTGATGAAACTCCCACAACTTCTGAAGGCAACTTTGGTTCCATTGGTTGATTGTCCTCACTGTCATAAAATTTCTCCTTATTTCTAGGTTGAATCTCTCCTTGATCAATTTCCACCCATTATTTCTTGTCTGGCCGACAGGTGCTTTAGAAAATAGCTTGACCCCTTCCTCTCTGTGACAGCCTCTCTAATATTGGAAGACTGCTCTCATGTCTCCACTGGTCCCTGTCTTCACTAGACTAGCCATGCCCAGTTCCTGTAACAGTTCTTCATATGTTTTAGTCTCCAGTCCCCTAATCATCCTGGCTGCTCTTCTCTGCACTTTTTCTAGAGTCTCAACGTCTTTTTTATAGTGTGGTTGAGCCATACCTTGAGAACACCTTATATAAAGTTGCCTTAGCTGTAAATTTAAGCGAGGTCCAATCAGTAACCTGAACATTTCTTTAACTGTCTTACTTCTATGAAGCTTTTTCCATCACTCAAAGTTATGGGAGATCAAAAGCTGAACAGAGTCTCAATAAAGAAACCATAAATTTGTTTGCTATGATCATAGGCTTGTTTTTAATCAAGGCTGTCAATTTTTCTAGAAGATGCCAAGTATACAATTAGACTAACTGGAGAGTTTGCTTTTTAGAAAATAATTTAGATAAATAATACCGTGTTTCTGGTTGGTAGGGACAGGACAACATAAGGCTCATCAATTTCTACGGGATGAAAAACCTTACGGAAATGGAAAGTGATATCCATTTTTAATGCCGATTGAAGCGTAGGAATCGGTAATAATACAAGAAGGACAATTTGCATTCTGTTCATTTGTTTAAATGAATATCTTAAAGGCAAAGGTTCCCCTCGCACATATGTGTTCGTCGTTCTCGACTCTAGGGGATGGTGCTCATCTCCGTTTTAAAGCCGAAGAGCCAGCGGCTCTTCTGACTGTCCAAAGATGTCTCCGTGGTCATGTGGCTGGCATGACTAAATGCCAAATGCACACGGAACCTTCCCACCAAAGGTGGTCCCTATTTTTCTACTTGCATTTTTTACATGCTTTCGAACTGCTAGATTGACAGAAGCTGGGACAAGTAACAGGAGCTCACCCCATTACACAGCAGTAGGGATTCGAACCACTGAACTGCCGACCTTTCGATCGACAAGCTCAGCGTCTTAGCCACTGAGCCACCATGTCCCTAAAATGAATATTTTACGAGGCCTTTAATATCGCAGGGATATTTCCAAAATAGTTTGGAAGTATTATACCCAAGTCTATATTATTCTTTCCAAAACTATTTTTGAAAATATCCCTGCGATATTAAAGGCTTTATAAGATTATTCCATGTGCAGTCTGCTGTGTGCATGGAAGGCTTCGTCAATGCATAGAGTACCTGCTTTGGGATGGGCCATACCCAATCTGAAACACAATTTTTCACACCTTTTCATCTGTGCACAGAAAAACACGGGATGTTCTGAACCAAACAGGGACTGAAATGGGGCTTTGAGTGATTTGGGGGAAGAGGGAAATGTGGGGGAAAGGAGAAGAATGATAGTGTCAGGATCTGAGGGGAGAAGAGGAATGGCAAGTCAGTTTCCTGGGCACAATCCATCAGCTCATCTTTCTTGATGTTCTCAGCTTCTTCTCCTTAGCTGTGGCACTGGCCCACCTGTAATCTTCTCAGTTCCTTCCCTCTTCCCTTCCTTTCTCTGGGGGACAGGAGATATGCTACTCTAGACACCCAAAACATTTGAGGGGAGGGGAGGAAGTGAAAGGGGAATGAAAAAGCAGGGAAGATCAGGAACAAGGGAGTTGAGTGAACGTGCCACGTTGGTAATGCTCTCAGAGAGGTATCGTGAAGACTAGCTTTGATCCTCAACCTTGTCTCATCTAGAGTTCATTTTATCCAAAATCCAGAACAATCAAAAATGTTCCAGGTTTCGTTTCTGCCAAACTAATGCAGAAGTTCTGGAATGAGAGCAAACTGGTTTTCTAATATCGTGCACATTTCTAACAACACCGTTTTTAAAATGAGGCTGTGGAGAATCCCAGAGAAATCACAGTTAGAAAGGAGAAGACCAAGGGTATATAAACTGAAGATGAAATTAAAGCAAAGAAGCTTGCTGGAGGAGAAAAAAAACTCACTTGCTTAGGTTTGAGGCTAATGGCTCAAACATTGGCAAAGGTTTGTATCTTCTGGGAAATCTTAGTGACACCTTAAATTTTATACTGGCTTTCAAGAATGAAGAGAAGGAAATGACATCCCTAAAATGTTTAACCGAGCAATCCATTTTAGCAAGGTTATTCTTATTAAAAAAAATAATGAAAAACAGTTTTACCTTTCTGTGTAGATTAATAATCACAGGTATTAAATGCAAGAAGGGAGAGGAAAGTCACGGAGGTAGTGTTAAAGAGAAGAAATATCGAAAGAAAGAAAGCTGATCGCCTTTTAAAAAGAAGAGGATTACTTAAATGTTTAAATGATTCTCCATAAAAGAATAACGCTTCTTTTTAAGAAAGGATAATAGGAAAGGAGAGATGGGAGAAATAACATTTAAATAAAATACCATTGGTCTAATCTCGTTAAAATATCTCAGTAAAACTTTTTCCCCCTCCTTTCTGTTATTAAAAGAGAATCGTAATTAAATATTTTTCTTCGGCTTCACAAATTACGAATTCTTTGCTCCCAATTGATGTGGAAACCCTTCATATCTTGCAAATAAATCACTGCTTCAGAAAAGAGTCCCTCAGTCAGCTGAACGTTTCTTACCCCAGTGGTAGCCAATTCTGTAACAGGACCCCAGAGTCTGTCGAAAGGTATGTGGCTCTTCCTTCTCAAGGTTATTATGGCCAGATTTGACTCGGTATCCATTTTTAAATAAATCTCCGTGGGACTTCTTTCGGCGAGGTTGAAAAGTTTCCGTGCGGCTACCCCCCGAAGGGATGTTGTAGACCAGCATCTTGCTGGGAATAATCACAACTCAACTTGGAAGGATTGGTGAAACATTACTTCCTTCCGAGATTTAGGCTACCAAGACTCTGTTGTTCATCCCAAACCATGTGGCAGACAAGTGAGATGATTCTGCATCTGACTTTATATCAAAAAATATTTCAGGATCGTTGGAGGAAAAGGCATTTCTAACTCCTTCGCTCCTTCCACTCCCTAACCTCTGAAGAAGAGTGCCAAAAGCAGGACTGAGTTGTTGATGGAAAAACGGATCTTGTTTGATATCTACAATATCAGGGCTTAAAAGGCATTCCCTATCCGGATATTGTTATATAATCTTCTTTTCATACCCACTCCAAAATGTATCCTTCCAGCTGGAGAAATCAAAACAGATTAGCACTCTGAAGAAGGGAGATGAACAAGCCCTCGATAAACAGTTATCTGGTTGTCCCAGAAAGAGCTTTATGGGTTTCTAAGGTCACATCTCGCCCTCACAGATTTTTAATTCACAATTGAAGTTGACTTCCACTGTTCCACACTGAAAGAAAACTATAATATCCAGAATGTTTCAAGCTGTGGTGGGGCAAGGCACACAAGGCAAAATTTCAAAAAGGTTTCTACAATCAGCCTTCGCAAAATTCCAATCTAAGGGCATCCCTCAGCCCACAGGCGGTAGAGAAGTCCCCTCACCTGCACACCTCTGGTATCGCAGAATCTGCTGCAGAAATTTGGGATGCAGATTCCAAAAATATAATTTTGGGCATTTGGGACGGAGCGTGAGGATTTTACAGGATGGGGATAAACAAGCCTTTTCTTTTCCAGCGGTATCCTGGAATCACCAAGACGGCTTCCCCAGGTTCTCCCAAGTACAGGTTGTCTCAACTTACTATCTATCTATCTATCTATCTATCTATCTATCTATCTATTTATTTATTTATTAAAATTATATCCCGCCCTTCTCCCCGAAAGGAGTCAGGGCGGTGAACAGCCGAGAATTAAAATAACATACAATATAAAAGTTAAAAGAATTAAGAATAAATTAAATTAAATGGCTGCCCCAATTTCAAACCCCTAGCAATACAATTAAAAAAAAACTCTAAAACCTATTCAGGCCAGGCTGGCTTGTTGAAATAAAAATGTCTTCAGGGCCTTATGGAAAGTGCGGAGATCCGGAATCAGCCGTATTCCGGGAGGTAGCTCGTTCCAGAAGGTAGGTGCTCCCACAGAGAAGGCTCTCCCCCTGGGGGCTGCCAGCCGACATTGCTTGACCGACGGCACCCTGAGGAGGCCCTCTCTGTGAGAGCATATTGGCTGGTGGGAGGTTATCGGTAGCAGCAGGCGGTCTCGTAAATAACCTGGTCCTAAGCCATGGAGCGCTTTAAAGGTGAGAACCAACACCTTGAAGCGCACCCGGAAGACCACCGGGAGCCAGTGCAGCTTGCGCAGGAGAGGTGTTATATGGGAGCGCCATGTTGCTCCCGTGATCACCCGTGCGGCCGCATTCTGGACCAGTTGGAGCCTCCGGGTGCTCCTCAAGGGGAGCCCCATGTAGAGAGCGTTGGCATAGTCCAGGCGAGAAGTGATGAGAGCATGAGTGACTGTGCATAAGGAATCCCGACTCAGAAAGGGGTGCAACTGGCGTATCAGGCGAACCTGATAAAAAGCCCCCCTGGCCATGGCTGTCATATGCTCTTCTAAAGACAGCCGTGTGTCCAGGAGGACGCCCAAGTTGCGAGCCCCCTCTGTGGGGGTCAATGACTCGCCCCCAATAGCCAGCGATGGCTCCAGCTGGCTATATCGGGATGCCGGCATCCACAGGCACTCGGTCTTGGAAGGGTTGAGTCGAAGCCTGTTCCTCCCCATCCAGATCCGCACAGCCTCCAGACACTGGGACATCACTTCAAGGGCATCGTTGGGGTGGTTTGGGGTGGAGATGTACAGCTGAGTGTCATCAGCGTACAGATGGCCTCGCACCCCAAATCCATGGATGATCTCACCCAGTGGCTTCACATAAATGTTGAACAGGAGTGGTGAGAGGACCGACCCTTGTGGCACCCTGCAAACAAGGCACCTTGAGGTCAACCTCTGCCCCCCTGCCAACACAGACTGCGACCGGTCGGAGAGATAGGAGGAGAACCACAGCAACACGATGCCTCCCACCCCCAATCCCTCCAGCCGGTGCAGCATGATACCATGGTCGATGGTATCAAAAGCCGCTGAGAGATCTAATCAGACCAGAACAGAGGAGCAACCCCTGTCCTGAGCCCTCCAGAGATCATCAACCAACGCGACCAATGCCGTTTCCGTGCTGTACCCAGGCCTGAAACCGGAATGGCACGGGTCTAGATAGACGGTTTCATCCAGGTACTGCGGGAGCTGTTGCGCAACCACACTCTACTATAGTTACTATACTACAGTAGTGGCCAAACTTGTGGAAACCTTTTGGGAAAAGTGTATTTTTGAGGTTTGATGGCTAATAACACCACTTTTTTTTTTTTTTTTGGAGTTTCAAGAGAATCCTATTCCACTGCTGGAATGGCCAGGGATTGAAAATCTATGGAGCAGACTAAAGAAACTTGTTAGTCAGAAGCGACCCAGCAACAAAACCCAGTTAATAGAAGCCATCATTCAATCTTGGTTTCACGTTATAACAGCTGCAGAACTAAAAGACTTGGTTCACTCCATGGGAAGACATTGTAAGGCCGTAATTCATGCTAAAGGTTACCCAACTATTGACTCACATGGTGATAATTTTTGTATATCTCCTTTTTTCTATGGTGATATTTTTTGTATATTTCGTTTTTTCTACGAGTTTCACTTTTCTTCTTTATACTATAACTGCTGTTCTAATAGCAAATCCTTCATAAAAGTTATTGCATTACTTTTTTGATTAAATTATCTTTCCATTGATATATACCATATTTTTTGGAGTACAAGACACACCTTTTCCCCCCTAAAAGAGTGTGAAAATTTAGATGTGTCTTATACATCAAATGTAGCCCCGCCCAGCCTCTGAAATGGAGGTTTCAGAAGCTGAAAAAAGCCTCTGAATGGGAGATTTCAGAGGCTGGAAAAAAAAGCCTCTGAAACAGAAGTCTCAGAGGCTGAAAAAAGACTCTTAAAGGGAGGTTTCAGAGGCT
Source organism: Pantherophis guttatus (assembly GCF_059756535.1). Taxonomy (NCBI): domain Eukaryota; kingdom Metazoa; phylum Chordata; class Lepidosauria; order Squamata; family Colubridae; genus Pantherophis; species Pantherophis guttatus. The sequence continues at coordinate 90,678,560 of NC_142068.1, read as the reverse complement.
GAAAAAAGCTCGTTTTTGAAAATATACTTTTCCCAAAAGGTTTCCACAATTTTGGCCACTACTTTATATAGTTACTTACTATAGTTCATTTAGTGACTGTTTGAAGTTACAACAGCACTGAAAAACATTACTTAGGACTGTTTTTCACACTTACTATGACTGTTGCAGCATCCCCATGATCATGTGATCAAAATTCAGATGCTTGGCAACTGACTCACATTTATGACAGTTGCAGTGTCCCAAGATCACTTGTAACCTTCTGGCAACCAGAAGTCAATGGGGAAGCCAGATTCACTTAACAACTGTGGCAAGAAAGGCCGTAAAATGAGGCAAAACATGCTAAACAACTGTCTCACTTAGCCACAGAAATGTTGGGCTCAAATGTGGTTGTAAATCCAGGACTATGTGTATTAAGAGTGAGGTGTTATTCTTCATTATCTAAACTTTGTCCTAAACTAAGAACAAAGAATTTTTTTTTTTATTTGATTTATATGCTGCCCTTCTCCGGAGACTCAGGGCGGCTTACAGTGCGTTAAGCAATAGCCTTCATCCTTTTGTATATTTATACAAAGTCAGCTTATTGCCCCCACAAACTGGGTCCTCAATTTACCTACCTTAGAAAGGATGGAAGGCTGAGTCAACTTTGAGCCTGGCGAGATTCGAACCTGCAGTAATTGCAGGCAGCTGGTCTTAATAACCAGCTTAATAACAGGGTGCCTTAGACTACTGTACTACCAAGGCTCTTTCAGCCAAGATATTCAGGCTAGGACCTTTGTCGTGATTTTCCTATATGAACCCACTTGTTTCATAAAAAGTGAGAACAGCTGCAAAATATGGTAGCTTCCAAAATCTATCACAAATTTTCCTGCAGTTCCACAACCGTTCAAGTATTCATTCCAGCTGCGTCAAAAAAGCTAGCTAATTCAGGGTTATTCACAGTAATTTCAGTCAGCAAATGTATGAAGGGGCTATAAAGCATTGTCTATGCTTGTACAATTACGTCAGTCTACATTTCGAACTATGCTCCGTTCATAAGATTATTTACCGAAACATTCTACCTGTAAATGAATTCTTTAATTTCAACCATAGTAATACAAGGGCTATCAATAGATTTAAACTCAATGTAATTGGCTCTAATCTTAATTGTAGGAAATATGACTTCTGCAATAGAGTAGTAAATGTCTGGAACACTCTACGTGATCCTGTTGTTAGTCTCTCAAATCCCCATACCTTTTACAGTAAACTGTCTACCATGGACCTTTCATGTTTCTTAAGAGGTCCCTAAGGGGGGTGCATAAGCGCACCAGTGCCTACTGTCCCTGTCCTACTATTCCCAATTATATGTAATCATTCTATTATATAGAATCTCTTATATCCTTTTTTTGTGTGCCAAAAATTTTTCATGTGTCCATGTCTGTGTCTACTTTGTTACTTGTTTTCTTATTTGTTGACAAATTAATAATAATAATAATAATAATAATAATAATAATAATAATAATAATGGCTCTGCATGGCCAATACTTGAAAAGTATTGAAGGCAAAGCTGACCAGAAACTAACTTGGAACTGGTTAAGATCAGGAGTACTGAAAAAAGAAACAGAAAGCTTTATTTTGGCAGCTCAAGAACAAGCCCTAGCCACAAACTGCATGAAGGCAAAAATTCAACATGTTACCACCAACAGCAAATGCCGCCTCTGCAATGAGAAAGATGAGACAGTCGACCACCTGATCAGTGGGTACAGCAAAATTTCACAAACTGACTACCTACAACGCCATGACCGCGTTGCTAAGATCATTCACTGGAAATTGTGCCAGAAGTTTGGATTTGAGTACAGCAAAAACCACTGGGAACATCAGGTTGAGAAAGTTTTAGAGAATGAGAAACTCAAGATCTTGTGGGACTTTAGGATTCAGACTGACAGGCACTTGGTCCACAACACACCTGACATAACAATAGTTGAAAAGAAAAAAGTATGGTTCATTGACATTGCAATACCTGGTGATGCACGGATTGAAGATAAGCAGCAAGAAAAAAATCACAAAGTACCGGAACTTGCAAATTGAAGTTGAGCGACTGTGGAAAAAGAAATCGTGTGTTGTTCCAATTGTAATTGGAGCCTTTGGGGCAATACCCAAAGGGCTACCCCACTATTTAGAAATTCTAAATTTACCGGACTTGAACATTTTGACTCTACAAAAAAACCACCTTACTTGGAACAGCTTACATCCTCCGACGATACCTTAACAGTTCCTAGGTCCTTGGTTAGGACTTGAGCTGCTTAGTTATTAACCAGCCTCAAAGGCTGTGAATCTCACTACAGATTAACCAATAATAATAAAAATAATAATAATAATTAAAAAAAACTTAGCTATTCTTCTACTGAGTAACAAAGTCTTGGGGAAAATAGCAAGCCCTCTAATCTATTTTAGATTGTAGTTCTTCTGTGTAAGGTGGCAAGAGTTTTAATTTGTCAAGAAGGGGGGGAAAATCTTCATCCTAGGATGGGCTTCACCTGTCACTTGTGTATATTATAACTAAAGATGGCAAGAGGTTTGCACAAAAAGACAAAAATTATGGGACTTTTCAATAATGTTAACAAAAACAAAAGTTATTTAAAAAAAAAAACCCAGCATCAACCCCAGGAGACAAAAGGAATACAACTAAAAAAAATAATACCCCAAATGGACCCAAATGAAATCGGACAGATTTCATCTAAGTATCACACAAATGCTGATATATAAAACAAAACAATGATAATTTATGCATTTCTTTTGTATCGTGCTAAAGTAAAGATAAAGGTTCCCCTTGCACATATGTGCTAGCCATTCCTGACTCTAGGGGGCAGTGCTCATCTCCGTTTCAAAACCAAAGAGCCAGACGTCTCCATGGTCATGTGGCTGGCATGACTAAACGCCAAAGGCGCACAGAACACTGTTACCTTCCCACCAAAGGTGGTCCCTATTTTTCTACTTGCATTTTTTACGTGCTTTCGAGCTGCTAGGTTGGCAGAAGCTGGGACAAGTAATGGGAGCTCACCCCGTTACGCGGCACTAGGGATTTGAACTGCTGAACTGCCGACCTTTCGATCGACAAGCTCAGCTTCTTAGCCACTGAGCCACCATGTCCCTCGTGCTAGACACCCCCCCAAAAAAGAGAGCAGAGTTTATGTCTCTTAGAAACATCCCAATGTTCTTGGGGACCTTTTCATTTTCATCTGAAACTTTTCTCGCCTCCCGAGAGTACCCACAGAAAGGGCTCCACGTGCCAGCCCTTGCCACGGGTATAGGGTTTCCTGCTGGAGGGTTGAGCTGGGGGTTGGACGAGAAGACCAGGGGTGGGTTCTAAATTTTTTTACTATCGGTTCTGTGATCGTGGCTTATTTTGTGGGTGTGGCTTGGAGGTCATGTGACTAGGTGGGCATGGCTAGCTGGTCAGAGTCATTTCTGGAAGGTCCTTGCACTTACGACCAAGTCCTCGCACTTACAACCCGACTCATTGTTTGCTTTTAACACTGATCAGCTGTAGGACGGCCCTTTGAAGCCCCACGGCAAGAGTTTAAACAGTTTTTTCCCTCTAGTCATCAGCTGGGACTCAGGAGGCAGCAATAGATTGGGGGTAGGACCAAATAAAAGGTAAGAATAACGTGGGTGGGAGGGCGGGGGGGGGAGAACTGGTTTGGTGATGTCATATCGTCACCGCTACCGGCTCGGCCGAACCGGACCAAACTGGGAGGAACCCACCACTGGAGAAGACCTCCAAGGGCCCTCTGTTATTCTGTTTGTTTGTTTGTTTACTTGATTGTTTTTCAGAATATTGCATTTTATAATATAGTAGAATTGGTGGGTCTCCACAATGGAACACTTTGCACAATTTATCTTATAGCTTAGAAACACACACACACACACACACACAGAGAGAGAGAGAGAGAGAGAGAGCAGTTCTCTTGTGTATCGCTAATAGATTATGTGACAATATAAATTTAATTTAATTTAATTTAATATTTAAATTTATACACCGCCCTTCTCCCGAAGGACTCAGGGTGGTGAACAGCCATAGATAAAAAACATAGAATACAAAATTTAAAAACAATTTAAAAATATATTAAACAATTTGGCCCGACAATTAAAATCCCCCATTTAAAATTCAAATTCAAATTACACCATTGGAGAGTTAGGCCAGTCTAATAAAGCCTCTATTTAACTAAAAACTTAATATGGTATGAAATGGTTTAGAAAATAGTTTGCACCTATGTTCAGTGAGAGCAATGATAGGACGTTCTGAAATGTCTAGACATACTGCAAAAAACAAAACGAGAGGAATTCAATCATGTTTCCAGCAACGATGAATGCTGCACAGTATTGCCCTCCCGTGGCTTGTAAAAGCAGAATCAGAGAAGAAAAAAGAATGAAAGATATGCAAAGTGGGAGATGCAGTTACATTTTTTTAATAATATATTTTTTTTCCAAGAAATGTGCAACATGTTCTGAATCGGAGCACTGCGTTTCAAGTATTCTGAGCTTGGAACAAAACACAAAGACAAAATCTTCTGGAATAAATAAATAATCTGGTGCTTGCAAAACAAGACGTTCCTTCCCATTTGCAAATAGTGGCTATTTCTTTCAATTACAGCCAAAAGGCACAGATTATAATTTTCTCGTTATTCTTTTTATTCACGTGAAGTCCTAAATCATTCTAACCTTTTCATTTGCTCAGGGATCCATCAGGGATAAAGTACTTAGGGAGGCTCCCCGCCAAAATTCAAAATTTAATTGATGTGGCCCGTAACATACCATCTCTACCTGAGGTCTTCATTTCATTCATTTTCATTTTATTAAATTTGTATACCGCCCTACTCCCGAAGGACTCAGGGCGGTGAACAGGCACAAAATAAAATACATAAATACAAAAGTTAAAAAACATGATTAAAACCAATTAAATAATTTTTGCCCGAGACAATTAAAATTCCCAATAATTTAAAACGAATTAAAATTTCAATTTAAAAATTTAAAAGAAGGGGAGAAAATTAGGCCAGGACGGCCTGCTGGAATAGGAGTGTCTTCAAAGCACGGCGGAAAGTGCGCAGATCCGGAATCCTCCGTATCTCCGGGGGGAGCTCGTTCCAGATAGTAGGTGCCCCCACAGAGAAGGCCCTCCCCCTAGGGTCACCAGTCGACATTGTTTGGCTGACGGCACCCTGAGGAGCCCCTCTCTATGAGAGCGTACCGGCCGGTGGGAGGCTGTTTGTGGTAGTAGGCGGTCCCGTAAGTAGCCAGGTCCTAAGCCATGGAGCGCTCTAAAGGTGGTAACCAAAACCTTGAAGCGCACCAGGAAGACCACTGGGAGCCAGTGCAGCTCGCGCAGGAGAGGTGTCACACGGGAGCGCCATGTTGCTCCCATAACCACCCGTGCGGCCGCACTCTGCGCCAGTTGGAGCCTCCGGGTGCTCCTCAAGGGGAGCCCCATGTAGAGAGCATTACAATAGTCCAGGCGGACTAATAGTCTTGAGAATACGTAACCAACAGGAAGAAAGGAAAAAGAGGCCAAGGTTACCATTACAAGTTCTGAAAAAGATAACATCCTAGATCAGTGATGGTTAATCTTTTTGGTGCCGAGTGCCCAAAGTGTGTGCGCATGAATGCAAATGTGCCTGGCTGGACCCAGCAATGCAATGCGAGTGCCCCTCAGCACATTCACCCCACCCCCACTCATGTGTATGTGTCCCCCGCTCCCCGTTTTGGCTTCCTGGTTGGTGCAGGTTGTTTTCTAGGGCCAAAATGGGGCGGTGGGGGCCTCGAACGGCGCCCCTGCTCCCCGTTTTAGCTTCCAGGTTGGTGCAGGAGGCCTTCCAGGCCCAAAACTGGGCGCGGGGGGGTGGGGCGCACGCATGCAAACCTCCAAAATGCAATGTGAGCGCCCCCGTGCATAGTCCAAAGACTAGCTGGCTGGCGGGAGACGCAGTGGAGCTAGGCTGGGGCGACGGCTGGTGTGCCAGGCAACATCACACCGCATGCCACTTTGGGCACGTGTGCCATAGGTTTACCATCACAGTCCTAGATGTACTAACAGTGTATTTTTTTTAATTTTGAAAAGACAACTGGCTTGATCTTTCTGAGGGGAAAATTTTTTTTGCTTCCTAATCTCAACTTTCAACAACTATCCTTCCATCTCACACAGCTTCCCAGGATAGGAAGTGAAACACCTTGTTGTTGTTGGTTTTTTCCCCCTCAGAAAAATCAACCTCATTGCTTTTTTCAAAATAAAAACCACTTTCGATGCAACTATGACCAGGATGACTGAGAATCTTCATAGAACATCCTAGAATTCTCACAGCATTAATAAAAAAAATAAAAAAATAAAAATAAAAAAAAGATGTGGATACTGTAGAAAGAGTGCAGAGAAGAGCAACCAAGATGATTAGGGGACTGAAGGCTAAAACATATGAAGAACTGTTGCAGGAGCCTGAGTGGCGCAGCAGACTAATGCTACTGTTAAAGGTAGTATTTAGCTTCCAGTTGCCTGCAATTACTGTGAGTTCAATTCTCACCAGGCTCAAGGTTGACTCAGCCTTCCATCCTTTCTAAGATAGGTAAAATGAGGACCCGGTTTGTGGGGGCAATAAGCTGACTTTGTATAAAATATACAAAAGTATGAAGGCTATTGCTTAACGCACTGTAAGCCGCCCTGAGTCTCCGGAGAAGGGCGGCATATAAATCAAATTTTAAAAAATTAAAAATGGTTTCTGTGATGAATTTAAAGCTTGAAAACTAGCATATAATGAATCATAATTCATCTCCCACTTTTCCAAATTTTATTTTATTCAGTCTCAACGAGTTCTATGAACTTTCAACCAAGGTGCACGAGGGGTATTAAAATTTCAACATAGAGAAGAAGCTGATCTACCCCACATGCAGGACATGTCAGATTTTATTTCTTCTTTTCACAGAGTTGAATGAAAAGTTGTTTTTAAATACTGACTAGAAACTATTCATTAGAAAGCATGATTAAGTTAAATATTTCTGCTTCCTCTATTAAAGGGATAAAATCACATCTACAAAAATATAGTTGGCTAACAAACAATCAGTTCAACTTCATAATGGTTTGCAAAAGTTTTCGTATTTTTTTTTTAGATAAGGAATATCTTTTGCATTCTTCCTCATACTGTAAAAAAAAAAAGAAAGTAAAAAATTCTTAGCAGAGAATATTGTCTTTAACACAGACACCCATCTACGATATGGACATCTCTTTTGATGGAATTTGAGTGGTTGATTTGATTTGGCAAGTCAAATCAATTTGATTTCGAGTCCCCCAAATCAGATTGTTGAACGGAATCAGATTAAACCGTTGATTCAGTTCAGGAAAGGGCATCCAATTCAATTCAACCATTCCAATTGCCTTAGTATTGTATTTTGAATCAAATACTTGCATAGCTGAAAGGGAGAACAAATGAACTAACCCCTGTGGTCAACTTGTAAAGTCATTTACTAAGACCCAAACATTTTTGCTTGGACCCCCCAAAAGAGATCAACATTATTTCAGTATATCTACAGATTTGTTTTTTCTCCTTTCTTCCCCCTTTGCTTTTATCAGCTTCAGAAATCTAGCCATCCACTGGAATCTATTTCAGTATGTCCTTCAAAAAGCTAAATTCCCTATCTACAAATGAATGAGCTCAGATCTATACTTTAGAGTGCAGAAAATATAATGAAGAGACTTATACTGCAGGGAAGATCAACAAAGATGATTAGGAGACTGGTGGCTAAAACATATGAAGAATAGTTGCAGGAGTTGGGCGTGTCTGGTCTAGAGAAAAGAAGGACTAGGGGAGACATGATAGCAATCTTCCAATATCTCAGGGGTTGCCACAAAGAAGAGGGGCTCAACTTATTCTCCAAAGCACCTGAGGGTAGGACAAGAAGCAATGGATGGAAACTAATCAAGAAGAGAAGCAACTTAGAACTAAGGAGAAATTTCCTGACAGGGAGAACAATTAATCAGTGGAATGACTTGCCTCCTGAAGTTGTGGGTGCCCCAACACTGGAAGTTTTTAAAAAGAGATCGGACAACCATTTGTCTGAACCCTATTTAATTTTAATTTTTAACCCCGGCTCATCAGCAGGGTTTCCTGCTTGAGCAGGAGGTTGGACTAGAACAGACTGGACAAGAAGAGGCTGGACAGCCACTTGTCAGAAATGGTACAGGGCAGCGATGGTTAACCTTTTCAGCACCGAGTGCCGAAACTGGAGTGTATGCACCAGGTCCTCAAAGTGAGCAGCTGGCTGGTGCACATGCGCACGGCGGACAGCTGCTCTTTCAGGTTCTGTCACGGGCATGTGTGTCGGACATCTGGTCCAACATGCATGCACACCAGCCAGCTGCTCTCTTCCGGGCATGCCGAAGTGCCGAAACGGCGTGCAAAGGAGCTCGCACGCCGGAACCTGAAGTGCAGCTGGCGACGGCACACGTGCCCACAGAGACAGCTCTGCATGCCATCTCTGGCACATGTACCATAGGTTCGCCACAGTGATGAAATCTAAAATTAGTTACTACCGGTTCTGTGGGCGTGGCTTGGTGGTGGGGGCTAATGTGACTGGGTGGGCGTGGCCAATTTTTTTTTTAACTTTTAAAACCATTTTTTCTACAACCTCTTCGGCGAAGAGGTTGTAAAAAAAAATGCTTTCAAAAGGCTCTGATGATCCCAGCTGAGTTGCCTGATCGGCAGAGGCATTTAAAAGAAAAAAAAGCCTCTGCTGATCAGGCAACTCAGCTGGGATCATCAGAGCCTTTTGAAAGCATTTTTTCTACAACCTCTGAAGAGGTTGTAGAAAAAATGCTTTTAAAATCCTTTGACGATCCCAGCTGAGCCGTGCGATCATCAGAGGCTTTTTTTTTACTTTTAAAAGCATTTTTTCGTCTGAAGAGATTGTAGAAAAAATGTTTTTAAAAGTTAAAAAAAAAGCCTCTGGTGATTGTGCGGCTCAGCTGGGCATGGGGGGGGGGGGTTGGCAGGGATTTTTGCTACCAGTTCTCCGAACCACCCGCCTCCATTGCTACTGGATCGGGCAATCCAGTCCGAACTGGGAGCATTTCACCCCTGGTTCGCCATCACGGGTATAGGGTCTCCTGCTTGAGCAGTGGTTTGGATTAGATGATCTACAAGGCCCCTTTCAACTCTTTTACTCTAAGTTCTAAGCTACCTCCAAGGTCTCTTCCAACTCTCTTATTCTGTTATCTGTTATCCCACTCTCATAAGGAGTCCTTCAATTGGTTGCCCGTTCTGGAAATTCTCACAACTCACATTCCAAGAAGCAAGAAGGAGGGAAAAACAGAAAAACAACTATTCTCCTTTCTTATAGGTATGCAAACTACAGACCTTATAAAACCAGGAAAGGGTGAAATATAGTTAATTGACAATATCTTGCTGACTTTGGGTGATCTTAAGAAATTAAGCAGGGTCATGTCTGATAAGCGTTTGAATGGAAAATGAGAAAGAAATATCTCGGTATGGGACTCTACTAATAGTAGCTTTAACTGTTCAGCTGTGTCCATTTTTGGTGACTTTATAGACAAGTGATCTCCATGCTGATGATGTTGGTCCATCGTGTTCGAAGAGAACCTTGACATCTAATGGGTTGTGGGCTGTCCACGATGTGTCCGCAGGTAGCTGGTAAGGCCTATACGGGCACGAAACGTTCTGCCACATGTCGGGCAGACATGTGTGGGGACCATTGTTGCAGCATTTGTAGCTCTGGCTTTGCGGAGTGCTCGCTTCTCTTGTGCTGTGGTTGTCCTTCTGTCTTCAGATGTCTGGCAGCCTTGGTGGATCAGCGTGCGCCATGTCGATCGATCTTGTGCCAGGGTTTCCCAAAAGGTGGTGTCAATATCCAAGGACTTGAAGGAGGCTTTCAACATGTCTTTGTATCGCTTCCTTTGTCCCCCATGCGATCGCTTTCCTCGAGACAGCTCACCATAGAGGAGCTGTTTAGGGATGCGATGGTCTGGCATTCTTGCAACATGGCCTGCCCAGCCTCTCTGGGCTTTCATCAGTGGGGTGTGAACTGATGGCAGGCCTGCTCTGGAGAGGACTTCTATGTCTGGCAACTTGTCCTGCCACCCGATCCTCAGAAGTCTGCGGAGGCAGGTCATGTGGAAGTGGTTTAGTTGCCTAGCATGACTCCTGTAGACAGTCCAAGTGTACCTAGTCAACAACAGCGTTTATTTATTTATTTATTTTATTAAATTTCTATACCACCCTACTCCCGAAGGACTCAGGGTGGTGAACAGCCACAGGATAAAACACATAAATACAAAAATTTAAAATAGAATAAAAACGAATTTAATAATTTGGCTGAACAAATTTAAAATACCCCATAATTTAAAAACAAATTAAAATTTACATTTAAAAAGGGGAGAAGATTTAGGCCAGGCCAGCTTGATGAAATAAAAAAGTCTTAAGCGCGTGACGGAAGGTGTGCAGATCCAGGATCCTCCGTATCTCCGGGGGGGAGCTTGTTCCAGATAGTAGGTGCCCCACAGAGAAGGCTCTCCCCCTAGGGGCCGCCAGTCGAAATTGTTTGGCCAACGGCACCCGGAGGAGCCCCTCTCTATGGGAGCGTACTGGCCGGTGGGAGGCTATTGGTGGTAGCAGGCGATCCCGTAGGTAACCAGATCCTAAGCCATGGAGCGCTTTAAAGGTGATAACCTTTTCTTTCAGTTGTTGTATGTTCAACTTTGCATCAGATTTGACATTATCAAGCCAGTATGTTCTTTGTTTGCTTCTTCTTCTTGGTCTGCTAATCTAGGGGTCAGCAAACCTCAGCTCTGGAGCAGCATGTGGCTCTTTCTTTCATCCCTCTGCTGCGGCTCCTTGTTGCCAGTCGGCTCCACAATTGATAGGGCTTTCGGTAGAGGAAAAAGGACGCTGCGCTAGGAGGAGACTCTATGGTGGGGGAACCAGACTTCCGGTCGGCAGAGGAAAAAGGATGCCGCATTAGGAGGAGACTCTATGGAGGGGGAACCGGGCTTCTGGTCAGCTCCAGAATTGAACAGGGGACTTCCAGTTAGGACCTTTGTGGCTCTTTGAGTGTTTAAGGTTACTGACCCCTGCGCTAACCGTTCCTAGTATCATTGCTTTCTCCAGTGAATTTGCATGCAAGTAAATCAGACATAGTTATATCAGACAGGGCTATGCTAGGAAAGTGAACTACACAGACTATCAATGAAGTTACCAGAAGTCGAATTTACCTTGAAGGTGACTTTCTCTCAAATAGCAAAGCAGCACAATGATCTGGACGCAAAGGTGATTCAGAATGGGAAGAGGTGCCCAACCTGCCAGCGACTCCCTCACAACAGTGTATCACGTCCTGAATTTGAGTGACAGCAGGAAAAGCAAAAGCTAATGGGAAGCTTTCCTGAAAGTGAGATAATTTGTTCTCTTTTCCCCTTCACGGAAGAACCGCTGAGGCTCACGTTCGAATGTTCAGATCTTTTCATGCCAAGGAAATATGGGCAAATTAGTCCTCACACTTGTGTCTGTGCTATATGTGTTAGAAACTGCGTGGGACTGGAGAGAAGGGATGCAATCTGTTGCTTTCCAGCCTTCCTAGCAAGCTTTGGAAATCATTTCAAGGAGGGTTTTGTCGTAGCATTTCCATTCTTTCATCACCGGCCATTGGTTGCTTTCCCAAATACGAAGAACACAGGTTATCCCCTTCATTTACTCTAATAAGCCTGCACAAAGATTTCACTGTCTAACCACGAATAAAAAGTTTGTCTTTAAGACATCGTACATATAAATAATACGCGTTGTTTTAATGGGGGAAGAGAGAGAAGCAAATTCTTCTCCGGTCAATGCAGAGAAATAAAACACAGTAAATAGATCCTAGAAAGTGTGCAGAGAAGATCAGCAAATAAGATAAAGGGGTCTGGGGGTTAAATTGTATGATGAATGGTTGAGAGAGTTAGGTACGTCTCATCCAGTGGTGGGATTCAAAATTTTTTACTACTGGTTCTGTGGGCATGGCTTGGTGGGCATGGCATGGCTTGGTGGGCACGGCTTGGTGGGTGTGGCAAGGGAAGGATACTGTAAAATCTCCATTCCCTCCCCACTCCAGGGGAAGAATACTGTAAAATCCCCATTTCCTCCCCACTCCAGGGGAAGGATACTGTAAAATCTCCATTCCCTCCCCACTCCAGGGAAATGTTACTGGTATAAAATCCCTGTTTCCTCCCGATCAGCTGGCCCTTGGGAGGCAGAGAATAGTTGGGGGTGAGGCCAATCAGAGGTGGTATTTACTGGTTCTCCAAACTACTCAAAACCGGTACTTCCGCTACCGGTTCTCCAGAACTGGTCAGAACCTGCTGAATACTACCTCTGGTCTCATTCTATCAAAGAGAAGTATTTCCAGTACTTGAGGGGCTGCCACAAAGAAGAGGGGATCAACTTATTCTCCAAAGCACCTGAGGGCAGGACAAGAAGCAATGGATGAAACCTGATCAAAGAGAGATGCAACCTGGAATTAAGGAGAAACTTCCTAACAGTAAGGACAATTAACCAGTGGAAAAGCTTGCCTTCAGAAATCATGGGTGCTCCATCACTGGAGGTTTTCAAGAAAAGATTGGACAAGCACTTGTCTTGGGTAGCATAACGATTCCTACCTTGGGCAGGCGGTTGATTGGAAGACCTCCAAAGTCCCTTCTAGTCCTATGGGTCAAAAAATATTGTTCCACAACAAGGTTTCTGTTAACAGGTTTATGTCAAAAATGTTTGGTGGCAAATGACCTCACCAGATCTTGGCAAAGAGTTTCATTTTAAACTCCTCCCCCCCCCAAAAAAGGGGGGGTTACAGCCATAAAAGTTGGGAATACAGTACTGCAGGCTACTTCTGTTGACTGCCAATTGCCAGCAGTTTGATTCTCACAGGCTCAAGGTTGATTCAGCCTGCCGTCCTTCCCAAATCGGTAAAATGAAGACCTAGATGGTTAGGGGCAAGAGGATGACTCCGTCAACCACTTAGAGATTGCTATAAAGCACTGTGAAGCAGTATATAAGTCTATATATCTATATCTATCTGTATCTATCCATCTCTCTCTCTCTCTCTCTCTCTCTCTCTCTCTCTCTCTCTCTCTCTCTCTCTCTCTTGCTTTTGCTACATGTATATAGTTTTCTGACAGTATAAATGTAGAAATATTTAAACTTTTGTTGTTGTTATTGTTAGTTGTGAAGTCATGTCTGACCCAGCTCAACCCCATGGACAATGTTCCTCCAGGCCTCCCTGTCCTCTACCACCCCCTGGAGTCCATTTAAGCTCACACCGACTGCTTCAGTGACTCCGTCCGGCCACCTCGTTCTCTGCCGTCCCTTTCCTCTTTTGCCCTCAATCATTCCCAGCATTAGACTCTTCTCCAGTGAGTCTGTCCTTCTCATTAGGTGGCCAAAGTATTTGAGTTCCCTCTTCAGGATCTGGCCTTCTAAAGAACAGTCAGGGTTGATCTCCTTGTTCGCCTTGCTGTCACAGGAGTTTTCTCCAGCACCATCGTTCAAAGGCCTCAATTCTTTGACGCTCAGCCTTCCTTACATTTTTAAACTTTATTCAGGGCTATATAATAAATGTGAGAATATCTATTACAATGCAGAGGCTTTAAAAGCTAACCTTGACCTTCCGCAACTGGGTTTCTTACAGCAACATTTATTAGGTACCCCTTTGATGAAATGAAGAATGAAGAAATGATGTGGACGAAGAGCGATGGTAAAGTCACAGTTGGTTTGGTGTAATGGTTAAAGGCACTGAGCTGGAAAATGGTAAATCGTAAGTTCGAGCCCTCTTAAAGCACAGGGTGACTTTGGACCAGTGAATCTTTTTCAACCGTAGGGGGAAAAAAGCCAAGAATCTTCCCAAGGGGCTTGTTCAGGACTCAAGAGTGACTCGAAGGTGGACAAATATAGACACAAAAAATTGAGCACCAGAACTCAATGGATTTTGTGTGGAACATTTCAAAGTATTTTTCATAACCTCTATGTTTTTCTTAAAATAAAAAAGTACCTTCCCTTGTTTACTTTGTAAGGCACACATTTAAAAACCCTCTGTTTTTTCCTATTCTGTGTCGTTAAATAAACAACGGCTTTGATTTTGTGTTCAAAAAAGAGAAGATGTCAGGATGCAGCTTTTTTTTTTTTTTTAATAAACTATAGACATTTGCCGAAAAGGAGGAACAAGAGATGCAAATGATCACAGATAGGCAATTCCTGTCTTGACAGAATCTTCATGTAAGGTGACTCAACATTTTCTTGGCTGTCCTTCTTAATTAGTTTAGACACAAGTCTCCTGAAAAACTCTTCATCATAAAAAGAATCATAAAGGTCAATTCAGATGTTTTTTAAAAAATCTGTCCCGGTATTTGTCCACACAACTATTTGACCATTAAATTTGCATGTAAGATTAATCCGATAGAGAGATGGATGGATGGACGGATGGACAGACAGACGGACAGACAGACAGATGATAGATAGATAGATAAATAGATAAAAGATAGATAGATAGATAGATAGATAGATGATAGATAGATAGATAGATAGATAGATAGATAGATAGATAGAGTAGATGATAGATGATAGATAGATACTGTAGATGATAGATGATAGATAGATAGATAGATATATAGATAGATAGATAGATAGATAGATAGATGATAGATAGATAGATAGATAGATAGATAGATAGATAGATAGATACATAGATAGATAGATAGATAGATAGATAGATAGATAGATAGATAGATAGATAGAGGTGGCAAGTTGTTCCACTGAATACTTGTTCTCACTGTCAGGAAATTTCTCCTTAGTTCTAAATTGGTTCTCTTTTTGATTAGTTTCCATCCATTGAATCATTTTCTTGAATCAGAATAGAGCTGGAAGGGACCTTGGAGGTCTTCTAGTTGTCAAGTTTCCGAAAGATGCCCTAATTAATTCATGAGCCATGATCCAAACTTCAAAGGAAATATAGTCATTTATTAGGAGCAACATTTCGGCAATACTGGGATGCAGTTGGACTGATCCTGCATAGATTTACGTTCCCCTATGATCCTGTCTCTCCCCTCCTCTCTGGCCATGTCATAAATCACATTCTCCAACTAACCACTTTGGCTGGCTGTGAAACCTAACACCCTCCTTCTGATTGCGGTCAGAAAAAATGTATGGAATTCACTTCAGTTCTCCCTCCCTCCTGCTCATGGCAACTTGAAAGCTTTGCAAGTTGACACTAGTCCAACCTCCTGCTCAAGCAGGAGACCATATACCATTTCAGACAGGTGGCTGGCCAGTCTTTTCTTAAAGATCTCTCGTGATGAAGCACCCACAACATCTAAAGGCAAGCCAGTCCACTGATTAATTGTCCTCATTGTTAGGAAGTTTCTCCTTATTTCCAGGTTGCTTCTCTCCTTGATTAGTTTCCATCCATTGTTTCTTGTTTTGCCTTCTGGTGCTTTGGAGAATAAGCTCTTTGTGGCAGCCCCTTAAATACTGGGACACTGCTATCATGGCACCCCTAGTCCTACTTTTCTCTAGACTATCCATAACCAATTCCCGCAACTATTAAAATAAGGAATCGCCTGTATCAATAGTGCTTTGCCATCTTACAGATTTTAACCATCAACCTTCACAGGTATCATTATAGTTTATACTTTTATGAAGCACTTCAACAGGACAATGCTGAATTTAATTTACAACAAGTAAAACAGATGTTAACAATGGTTTGGGTAATAACACGATCATTGTTAAGCAGTGGTGGTATTCAGCCGGTTCGTACTAGTTCTGGTGAACCAGTTGGTGAGATCCCTGGCATAAAGACGTCCTATTTAGCCACGTTTTTGAGGCCAGGCACATGCACGGAAGGCGTGCACATGAGCAAAGCGCATACGTGTAAAGTGCACGCATGAAGACAGTGTGCACGTGATGAATCGGTCGTAAGAATATGTGAAATCCACTGCTGCTGTTAAGCAGCAATATTTTTTTCTGGGAATGGAAGTCTCTCGGTTCAAGGCAAAACAAACCTCAGCTGCATTCTCTGATCTGTCACGAAACATTTGGTTGCCTAATGGTTAACGTCTATTTCCTCCCCCTGCCTCTGGCCCTATACATTGCATAAATGGGAGCTGATCTCATTTTCTCACAAGGAATGACAACTGCTCTAAATGGAAGAGGCTAGCTTAGGACATGTCCTGCGGCCTTGGGTCAGCTCTGTTTACGAACAGAAGGAATAGTGAAGACCTCAAAAGAAACAGTAGCCAGGGCTGTCACTGTCGTTTTCCAAACCACTAATCATCGGCTCTCTCGTTTTTCCAATGAGTAGGGCTGGCTCATCCTTCAGTTCAGTTCAATGACAGCGGGGTTAGGGAAGGGCCTGTTTGTTTGATTGGGCTACATCAAGTGTCACATGGGATCTATGGAGTTTCAAAGGAAGCCCGGGGTTGCTCCTCAAGCTTGGATGCACGGTTCATCTGAGATTCTTTTTGGAACCTGGAATGTGGAATGGCCACGATTAGGACTGAGCTGCACCTGTGCAGCCTCTCTCTGTGGTGGAATCTCCAACTAGAATGAGGGAAGGACTGAAAAGGCATGCTTGAAGTCATTGCAGAGGAGGAAGCAATGGAGTCCAGATCTCCCAGAGAATTTCTGAAGCTTTTATCTAACTACCAGTGTTTCCCCCAAAAATAAGATCAAGTCTTATATTATTGTTTTGCTCCAAAAAATACATTAGGGATTATTTTCCAGGTTAGGTCTTATTTTGGGGAGAAATACGGTTCTAAAATGCATCCATTTGGCTGATGATCTTAAGTGGGGCTTATTTTGGGGGGTAGGGCTTATATTTCAAGCATCCTGAAAAATCATGCTAGGGTTTATTTTCTGGTTGGGATTTACCATGTTTTCCCGAAAATAAGACCCTGTCTTATATTTTTTTGAACCCTGAAATAAAACGCTTGGCCTTATTTTCGGGGAGGTCTTATTTTTTTTATTATTATTATTTATTATTATAAATATTATTATTATTATTTATTGGTTAATCTTTAGTGAGATTCACAGCCTTTGAGGCTGGTTAATAGCTCAGCAGCTCAAGTCCTAACCAAGGACCTAGGAACTGTTAAGGTATCGTCGGAGGATGTAAGCTGTTCCGAGTAAGGTGGGTTTTTTATTATTATTATTATTATTATTATTATTATTATTATTATTATTATTATTATTATATTTTAGGGCGCATGGAGCAAGATGGGGCTCCTCTTGCCATCTTACCTGATTTCCAGCTCTGTGTTTAAATATTTTCGGGAAGGACTTATTTTGGGGGGGAGGCTTATTTTAGCGCATGCGCCCAAAAGCCTAATTGGTTTTATTATCAGGGGATGTCTTATTTTCGGGGAAACAGGGTATGTTCAGGGAAACAGGGTATGCCCAAGACTCCTGGCGTGATTCTTGTAAATTAGGAAAACAACAATAGAGAAGAAATTCTGATCAGCTCACAGTGTTGTTCTGGTACCTTATGCCTAATGCTCTCCATCTACAGATCCCAGAGAGTTCCCTGGTTCTTTGAAGAACTCAAAAGAATGATACAGGTAATCCTTGACTTAGGACCACCTGTTTAACGATGGCTCAAAGTTACAACAGCCTCAGAAAAAGTGACTTACAATCTGTACTTGCACTTAGGACTGTCACATCACCTCTGTGATGATAGGATTGCAACATCCCTGTGATCACATGATCAAAATTGGAATGCTTGGCAATGGACTCATATTTATGACAGTTGCTGTGTCCCAGGGTCATGTGATCCCCTTTTGTGATCTTCTGACATGCGAAGTCAACGGGGAAGCCAGATTCACTTAACCACCGTGTTACTAACTTAACAACCGCAGTGATTCACTTAACAACGGTGGCAATAAAGGTTGTAAAATGGGGCAAAACTCACTTAACCAATCTCTGACTTAACAACAGAACTTTTGGTCTTCATTTTAATTTTTTTTTTTTATTTGATTTATATGCCGCCCTTCTCCGGAGACTCAGGGCGGCTTACAATGTGCTCAGCAATAGCCTTCATCCTTTTGTATATTTATACAAAGTCAGCTTATTGCCCCCACAACTGGTTCCTCAATTTACCTACCTTAGAAAGGATGGAAGGCTGAGTCAACCTTGAGCCTTGGCGAGATTCGAACCTGCAGTAATTGCAGGCAGCTGGTCTTAATAACCAGCTTAATAACAGGGTGCCTTAGACCACTGTACTACCAAGGCTCTTGGTAAGCTTAATTGTAAGATGAAGACTATCTGTAGCTACCCAATTCTCTGAGGGTACCACACATCCGACATAAAATTGGCTTGTAATATTGCCAGTAGAATTCAGTGTTTATGGCCTAGCAAAAATCCCTGTTGGACTTAGAAAGTTTAACAAGATTATTATTATTATTATTATTCACCTCGTGAATTTCCCAACCTAGCTCATTTGAGTAAGGATGCGGTTCATGCTTCAAGATGACCACAAGAGGGCAGAAGCACACAGCTCTAAAAACAAGACTTAAAAAAAAAAATCCATGACAACTTCTATCATTTGAGATCTATGAAATCAACAGGACAGAACCAGACGAAGCCGCAAGTTACCGAATGCCAAATTAAAGTTATGAAGCTTATCATCATCGCCATATGTCACTGTCCCTCTTCGTGATCTTAAATAATAATCACAACTTTATTTCAACTGATGAAAGATTGACCCTGCTTTTGTCTTCTTTAAACGCCATGTGAAATACTAAAACGGAGAGGCAGGCGAAGCATGGGGGATACAGCTTCATCTGGGAAGAATGCATGCCAAATTTCAGACCAAAAAAGCCCCACAACCACCTGGTTTTAGAAAGACAGCACTATCCACAATTCAGTGGAAGCACCAGGATTATGTTATTCTGGTTTACCCATGAAATAGCTGTGAAAGAACAAAACAATTCATTAAAAAAACAACCTGTGTCTACTCCTGAATGGGCTCATACACCATGCTAAGACAACTCAAGCTGGTTTGGGAATCCCTGAATCCCTGGAGGGTCAAAGAGATCCATATAGGGATCTCTCTCTCTCCCTCTCCCTCTCTCTCTCTGACTCTCCCTCCCATTCTCCCTCTCTTTCTCTCTTCCTCTCTTATTCTCTCCTTCCTCTCTTCCTCTCACCCTCTCTCTCATTCTCTCCTCCCTTACCCTCTCTCTCATTCTCTCCTTCTTCTCTCTCTCTCCTTCCTCTCTCCCTCTCTCATTCTCCTTCCTCTCTCTCCCTCTCTCATTCTCCTTCCTCTCTCTCCTTCCTCTCCCATTCTCTCCTTCCTCTCTTTCCCTCTCATTCTCTCCTTCTTCTCTCTCTCTCATTCTCTTCCTCTCATCCTCTCTCTCGTTCTCTCCTCCCTCACCTTCTCTCTCATTCTCTCCTTCCTCGCTCTCATTCTCTCCTTCCTCTCTCTCTCCCTTTCTCTTCCTCTCTCATTCTCTCCTTCCTCTACCCCCTCTCTCTCATTCTCTTTCTCCTTCTCCCTCTCTTTCTCTCCTTCTTCTCTCCTCCCTCCCTCTCATTCTCTCCTTCCACTCTCCCTCTTTCTGTCCCCCCCTTTCTCACACCCACACATAGAACGAGAACATTGTCAAAATTTGCTCCAAGCTTAACTTCCTTATTCAGTCTGCAAAAGTTATTGTATCCCAAAGTTTGAGAATTCCTGTAACGCAATGTTAAATAATACTTAAATATAATTAAAACAAACTTTGAATTCTTCTTTGCCCAATCCTAACAAAATGATTAATTTGAAAATGCTCGGCTCAGCATGGTAGCGAATAGAACTTAATCCAGCTCTTAGTTACTGGCACTAAGAAAATGAACAAATGGTCGCCATCAGGAGAAACTCACATCATAGTAACTTAATATGGTAAGAGCTGCTTAAAATGAGCTTAACAAAGACAGATTTGAGTGGTACCGAAGGTCTCCTTCCACCAGCATAGGAATTCTCTCCCATATAAATATTAAAATCTTCCTGCCAGCCATATCTATTATGCAAATGTGTCAGGAAGAGAGATCATATAATGAACACAATCATCTATCTCATTGTTGCAAGTAGCTGCAGCTTGCCACAGGCAGATTCATTCACTTTGAATGTCTGTAGAGATTCTCCGTCATCCAGGTCATGGTTGTCCCAAAGGTGCTTTTTCAGGAGGCAACTGGACTTTCTTGTTTTTTCTTTGAAGACGTTTCGCTTCTCATTCAAGAAGCTTCTTCAGCTCTGACAGGATAGTGGGGGAATGGAAGGATTTATATTCCTTGCAGACAGAGCTGGTCATTTACATCCTTTTTGAGGGTCATTGAAGCACTTGGAGGTTTATCTGTGTCCTCAGGGTCACCTGAGTGGTGCTCCTGGTTCCTGGAGTCTGCCATTTTGTCCTCTGGAAATCCTGTCAGAGCTGAAGAAGCTTCTTGGATGAGAAGCAAAATGTCTTCAAAAGGAAAAAAAATAAGAAAGTCCAGTTGCCTCCTGAAAAAGCACCTTTGGGACAACCATGACCTGGATGACTGAGAATCTCTACAGACCTTTAGCTATACAATTTGGGATGAACACCCTTTGAATGGGGTGGGAGTAGGAATGGGTTTCCAGAGGACAAAATGGCAGACTACAGGAACCACTCAGCACCACTCAGGTGACCCTGAGGACACAGATAAACCTCCAAGTGCTTCAAGACCCTCTAAGAGGATGCAAAGGACCAGCTCTGTCTCCAAGGAGTGTAAATCAGGGGTGAAATGCTCCCGGTTCGGACCGGATCACCCGATCCAGTACACATGCCCAGCTGAGCCACAAAATCATCAGAGGCTTTTTCTAAAAACTTTTAAAAGCATTTTTTCTACAACCTCTTTGGCCGAAAAAAATGCTTTTAAAAGTAAAAAGAAAAAAAAAAGCCTCTGATGATCGCACGGCTCAACTGGGATCATCAAAGGCTTTTAAAAGAAAAAAACCCTTTTTTTTATTTTAAATGCCTCTGACGATCCAAGCTGAGTTGCCTGATCGTCAGAGGCATTTAAAAGAAAAAAAGTTTCTGCCGATCAGGCAACTCAGCTGGGATCATTAGAGCCTTTTGAAAGCATTTTTTTACAACCTCTTGAGATTGTAGAAAAAATGGTTTTAAAGGTAAAAAAAAAAAATTGGCCACGCCCACCCAGTCACATTACCCCACCACCACCACGCCACGCCCACAGAACCGGTGGTAACAAATTTTAGATTTCACCACTGGTGTAAATCCTCCCATTCCCCACTATCCTGTCAGAGCTGAAGAAGCTTCTTGGATGAGAAGCGAAACGTCTTTAAAGAAAAAACAAGAAAAAGCATCTTTGGGGTTCACTTTGAATTTTTATCCGAACGAGCTCGCATTGTTCAGAATATGGCAAAGCACGTTTATTAGTGAAAAGTATGCTCAAAGTAATAGAATCCTACAGTTAGAAGAAGGGATCTTAGAAGTTATCTAGCCCAAGCAGGAATCCTCATACCATCCTAGAAAAACTACTGCAATTTTTTTTTTTTCTTGAAAATCACCCGGGATCATTTCAGAAGACAGGCTGGTCGTTTCCCACGAAACGCCTCTTCACAACCTTACAAGTGGCCATTTTCTCTTTTACAGGTAGTCCTTGACTTTACAAGCCTCTGTTTAGCGACCGTTTGAAATTACAACGGCACTAACAAAAAAAAAAAAAAGTAACTTGCAACCAGTCCTCAGTCGTACGACCGTTGCGGCAATCCCTAAGGTCATGTGATCAAAATTTGGGTGCTTGGCAACTGGCATGTACTTACAACAGTTGCAGTGTTCCTGGGGTCACGTGATCACTATTTTGACATTCCTAGATAGATTCCGACAATCAAAGTCAATGGGGAATGCCAGATTTGCTTAATCAGCATACGATTCACTTAAGGACCATAGCCAACAGGCTTGTAAAATCAGGCGTGGCTCTTCTGTCTTCTTTAGCAACAGAAATTCTGCTCCCAATAGAGGTTGTAAGTCAAGGAGTGCCTGCATTTTCTTTCTCACATACACAATGAGAAGCAGCAATTTTGTATACTTACCTAGCCAACTTCTATTTAAATACACAGAAACAAACACGGGAGGAACGGTGAAAAAATCAACTACAGAGTTTACTTCCAGCCAAAACCAAAGCTTGTCGTTGGCTGCTATGAACTGTAAAAAAAGAAAGGAAGACAGACAAGAATTAAGGAAGTGAAATTTTAAAAAAGGCAAGGATAACATTTAGGATAAATGGACCACGGACCATTCTTGCTTTATGAAAGAGACTTTTTAAAATATATATATATATATATTAAACATTTTTTAAAAAACAAAAAGAAAGCTTTAACACTTTTTCTGTTTCAACAGTTTCGCATCAGTCAAAAATTTCATTATTTATACATTTTTTCCTCCCTTATTTCTACTATATCTTTTATACATATCCTTCTAATATTTATTTATTTATTTGCATATATACATAACAATACCCGTGTATACACTTTCATTTCTACAATTTTCGTTTCCTCATATTAGCAATTATACTTCAACTCTTTTTTCGACCATTATTTAATTCTTCCTTTCCTTTTGTCTCTCTCCTCCAACCGTTCATACTATTTCTCCCACACTAAGTAATATTCTGTTTCCTCTTTTTCTTGTATCTCCTTTGTTAATTTGTCCAACTCCGCACATTCCAAAACTTTTCTGATCGGATTATCTTCGGATGGTATATTATCATTTTTCCAATTCTGAGCGTAGATTATTCTTGCTGCTGTGATAATATGGATAATTAGATATTGTATTTCTTTTTCCTATGACCCTGGGAATATTCCTAATTAAAATGTTTCTGGCCTCATCTCTATCTTTTGTTTGGTTATTTCTTCTGTGATCTGATTCTACTCCAACATTGTTTCGCTTTGTGGCAGGACCACCACATGTGATAATACGTTCCCTTTTGCTGTTTCTAAGCAGAGGTGGTATTCAACTGGTTCGGACCGGTTCGCCCGATCCAGTAGCGGAAATCATGAGTGGGGCCACCCACCCGCCCCGGCTCTATGCCATCCTATTTAGACACATTTTTGAGACTGGGCGCATGCACGGAACGCACGTAGAAGCAAAGTGCAGGTGCATGTGCATGCGCGAACCAGGCACACATGCGCATGAAGCGAGCATACGTGCATGCACAAAGTGAGCGTATGCGCACACGAAGCAAGGATATGCGCACGGCGAACCGTTAGTAACATAATGTGAAACCCACCGCTGCTTTCTAAGAAATGGTTTCACAAGCTTTGAGCCCCGTAGAGCAGGCTGGGTTCCACATCTGACATCTAGAATCATTTTAGAACCAGCAGTGGTACCGCAATAGAAGTGGCTGATTTTGGTCCTGGATCAAAATCCTCAATCAAACTAGGATTAAGGCTTTATCAGGGCTGAGAGGCAATATTGTCTGTCATAAGATGCCACAATACACTAATGTCGTGGCCCCGCCCTCTGAGCCTATCCCATCGGAGGAAGAAAGCTTCGAGCATGAGGAAGAGGAGTCAGCCAGGCCTCCCTCTCCAGGCCCCTCCCCTCTGGCACTGTCTCAGGTGCCGGCTGAGGGAGAGGAGATTAGCCGGGAGACAGGTGGCTCGGATGAGAGTGAGGGAGAGACGTCATTCCTGGATGCACGCCTCCGAAGGCGTGATAAACGATTGCAGCAGCTCAGGAGGCGTGCTAGGGATTAGAACTGAGTCACTGGACCACACCCCAGAGACTATATAATAGAGAGTGGTGGTCAGTGATCCCTGTGACGAACAAAAATAAACCTTGGATAGTCACTAAAGCATTGTCCGAAACTGCTGAGAGGAATATTATTTCTGTTGGACTCTTGTATGCTGAGTATATTATCTTTCTGTTTCTGTGGAAATAAAAGCACTTGGCAGACGGTGTGTATATCGCTGCCAAGTTGGAGATAAAGACCTGGGTGTGTGCCAAGTGCTTCCTTAACCCTCGGCTGGCTGTGTTTGTGTATGTGTGGACGGGGACAGATCAACTTAAACCTTTCTTCTTTATATGTTTTAGCCTCCAGTCCCCTAATCATCTTTGTTGCTCTTCTCTGCATGCTTTCTAAATCTTTTTAAAATTATGGTGACCAAAACTGGATGCAGTATACTAAGTGTGGCCTTCCTGGAAGTTGTATTGCTTTTCAATGTTTAAAATTCCACAAATGGAAAATACAAGTCGTGTTTCCAAATGAGATAAACCCCAGAAAACAAAGTTTACACTTCATCCCTCTTCTCTGTTTTTATTTGCTTTCGAGGTACATTAAAAACCTGGAATTGGTCACTATTTTCTTTCGGGAAATCTCTTTTGTCGCATGAACAAAGAAAGAAGTTTTCGTGGCAGAGATGGAGCTGAATTATTCCATCTCCTATCTCTACAGGCATTGACAATCCATTAATATTCTGTAAAGTTATTACAATTCACAGGAAGTTATTGCACCGTTGAACAAGAGGACATTTATAATGCATTCTCCTTTCGGAAGAAATCATTATTTTATGTATGGATAATGGATAGGTAATACATAACTACTGTATAAGCTTTATTATAGGAATAATATTGGTAGGGAAGTAATTATGCAGTATTTCCTTCAGAAAGAACAGTAATATGAGTTCTGCTGTTATTATATTCATAAAATGCTTATGGCGTACAATAAATTTTAAACTTTCCCCAAAGTCAGTTTGCCTTATTCCTTCCCTATCTCTTTACAAAATAATAATAATAATTAGCCTATTGGGAAAACTAGCAGAAGAGAAATGTGTCATTCTCCTAGCATTTTTCTCCTCCTTTCCTTTCCTTTCCTTTCCTTTCCTTTCCTTTCCTTTCCTTTCCTTCCCTTCCCCTTCCCCTTCCTCTCCTGTTCTCTCCCTTTCCTTTCCTTCCTTCCTTCCTTCCTTCCTTCCTTCCTTCCTTCCTTCCCCTCCGCCTTAACCCTAACCCTTTCCTCCTTTCCTTTCCTTTCCTTTCCTTTCCTTTCCCTTCCCTTCCCTTCCCTTCCCTTCCCTTCCCTTCCCACTCCTCAAAGTTCACAGAATAATTGGGTTGGAAGATACCTTGGAGGTCTTCTCATCCATCCCCCTTCTCAAGCAGGAGACCTTATGCCTGAGATGGCGAACCTGTGGCACGCGTGCCAGAGGTGGCACATAGAGCCCTCTCTGTGGGCATGCGCATCGTCGCCAGCTGCTCTTCCAGTTTCCATCATGTGCATGTGTGTCGGACAGCTGGTCTGGTGCGCATGCACACCAGCCAGCTGCTCCCTTCCGGGTTCCGGTGCTCTGGCACGCCCACGCTCGCATGCTCCAGTTTTGGCACTCAGTGCCAAAAAGATTGGCTGTCACTGCCCTATGTCGTTCCAGACAAGTGGCTGTCCAGTCTCTTCTTGAAAGCCTCCAGTGACTTCTTGAAAGCCTCCAGTTCCAGAGTAAGCCATTCCAATGATAATTGTTCTCATTGTCAGGAGATTTCTTCTTCATTCTAGGTTGGACCTCTCCTTGATAATCTTCCATCTGTTATGTCTATGGAGTTTCTCAATCATCCAGGTCATGGTTATCCCAAAGATGTTTCTCGAAAGATCATTAGACTTTCTGGGTTTTTCCCTGAAAATGTTTCACTTCTTATCCAAGAAGTTTCTTCAGTTCATCCAAGAATGAGATGAGATCCAAGAACTGAAGAAGCTTCTTGGATGAGAAGTGACTGGCCCTCAAGTACAAGACGACAGTTATCATGTCACCCTTAGCCCTTCTCTTCCTTAGACTAGACATACCCAGTTCCCGTAATTGTTCATCATCTGGTTCAGCCTACCTATCCCTAGTCATCTTTGTTGCACTTCTCTGCATTCTTTCTAGGATCTCAACATCTTTTTTGTATTGTAGTAACCAAAACTGGATTCAATACTCCAAGTGTGGTGTCACAAGTGTGTGTGTGTGTGTTTGTGTGTGTGTCTCTGTGTGTGTGTGGTGCATGGTATTCCTCCTCCCAATGCGGGTTTGAGCAAATCCTTCAAGTAGTTTGTTCAGAAGAGATAGCCAAGTTTTAGAATTAGAATTAGAATTCTTGATTGGCCAAGTGTGATTAGACACACAAGGAATTTGTCTCCGGTGCATAAGCTCTCAGTGTACATACAACAATAGTGACAAATCATTATCATTGTCATTGTAAAAATACATTCATCATAAAACATTAGATACAACACTTAGTGATCGTCGTGGATACTAAATAAGCAATCGGGTTAAAGGGCTTCCATCAAATTTGCAGGTTCCCTGATGAAAACATCTGGGGAAGACAATGCTGCAATTTGTTAGATTTTGCAACACACACAGACACAGACACACACAAAACCCCCAGGTATGGAACGCGGATATACTTACCCGCAAGCCAAAGTAGAGCAGGAAGAACACATTGAAAGCCATGTCTATTTGTAATGTGAAATCTTTGTAGAAATTCTGGCAAGATTCTATTGGACTATTTAAAAAAAAAGAAAAGAAAAGATCAGAATTATTTGGAGGAAGAAAACCAGCATAGGAAAAGAAAAGAAAAAAAAAGGTTAAAAATTAAGATTTAGACAGATCCAACCCTGTCAGTCTTCAGGAAAATATATATTAAAAAAATATTGAGCATCTGTTAGGAATAGTTGGTGCAACATATGAGCTCCGGAGGTATATTGTCGGTTATGTTTGTTTATGGATTCCTTTTGTGAATATTATGCTCTCTTGCAATATTATTTTTCCTGGGTTTGCATGTGACGCGGGTAATCCTCAATTTACGACCACAACTGAGCCCAAAATTTATGTCGCTAAGCGAGACCTTCGTTAAGTGAGCTGTGCTCCATTTTACGACCTTTCTTTCCACCGTTGCCAAGTGAACCACTCCGGTGGTGAAGTTAGTAACACAGTTTGTTAAGTGAATCTGGCTTCCCCATCGATTTTGCTCGTCAGAAGGCCGTAGAAGGGACCCTGGGACCGTCATAAATATGAATCAGTTGCCAAGCGTTCAGAATTTTGATCACGTGACCACGGGGATGCTGCAATGGTCGTAAGTGGGAACAATGGTCGTAAGTCACTTTTTTTCAGGGACGCCGTAACTTTGAACGGTTAGCAAATGAACTGTTGTAAATTGAGGGCTATCTGCATATGCTGCCTGGAGCCATTATTAGACAATTTACAGTAGTGGTCAGAATTGTGGAAACCTTTTGGGAAAAGTGTATTTTTGAGGTTTGACACCACTTTTGGGGGGAAGTTTCAAGATAATCCTATTCCACTGCTGGAATGGCCTGGGAACAGCCCAGACCTTAACCCAATGGAAAAATCTATGGAGCCGACTAAAGAAACTTGTTAGTCAGAAGCAACCCATCAATAAAACCCAGTTAATAGAAGCCATCATTCAATCTTGGTTTCACATAACAGCTACAGAACTAAAAGACTTGGTTCACTCCATGGGAAGACGTTGTAAGGCCGTCATTCATGCTAAAGGTTACCCAGCTAAGGATTAACTGATGTGGTGATCATTTCTATATATCTCGTTTTTTCTATGGGGATAATTTTTGTATATCTCATTTTTTCTACGTATTTCACTTTTCTTCTTTATACCGTAACTGCTATTCTAGTAGCAAATCCTTCATAAAAGTTATTGCATTACATTCTTGATTCAATTATCTTTCCATTGATATATATAATTATATGGTGTTACTCCAAAAAAAAAAAAGGGGGGGGGTGTTATTAGCTACTTTTAGAAAATACACTTTTCCTATAAGGTTTCCACAATTTTGGCCACTACTGTAGGCAACTATATCAATCTCATAAATAAAAGTTGACCACTGACATTATCTAGATAATTCAGTCATTGCTATTTTGGTTCCAGCTACCCAGTTTCTCAAAGGTCCAGAAGAACGGGTCCTCAATATTGTCCTTTGAGTACCTCTTAGTAGACTAAATTGGATACTCTAATTATTCACGTCTTCAGTCAACAGCAGAAACAGAGAAAAACATGCAGGCGTTTTAAAGGAAGGACAAGCAAGAGAGACCACAGCCCCCCCATTAACCCTTAAAGAACTGGCTTCTTTCTACAAAGGATTTAAAAGACACGCATCAAGGTTACAACTCGGTTAGCCAAAAGTTTGTGCAACAGCTTTAATCTTCCAGGAAGAGATCAAACTTTTTTCAGCTAGTTGCCAAAGAACAATGTCTGCTATTGAATGGTACAAAAGTAAGCCAGACAGATCTTTTTTTTTTTCCCTGAACATTTGGCCATTTTAGGGAATTTATATAAGGTTTTTCTCTACTTTTCAGCCCGCCATGAATGATTGAATCTTGCCTTTTTTTAAAAAAAAAAAATAATGTCCATGTAAGTTTAGTGCATTTGATTCTTCCTTTGACCAGGAAAAGGAAGGTATCACAGAAGGATGTTCTCCCAGTTTAGAAAACTGGGAAAAATTCTACAGGAGACTGGATATGAATATCAAGTTTCAAAGAAATAAAAGAGAATCTCATTGCGAAGAAAATAACACAGAACAAAAGTCCCAGAATTAGAAGCAGGACTCTAAGGGTTAATTTTCACATGCAGATTAAATTATTTCCCCCCCCTCCTTTTCTCAAGCAGTCAATGCAAATGTATATATTTTTTTCCTTGAAGAATCAAGGCATACTGTATTCGGTTTAGCATCCTATATACCAAATGGTACCATGCTCTATTTCAATATACCAGCTTGCATCGATTTTTAAAAAGTGATTTATTTGTGAGAGTCCTGTGAAATGCTTGAGAAGTCCTCAGACTTGAGATAAAACAGCACATCCCAATATTTTGCAACAAATTGTTGCTCGGTTGGCATAAACATATAAGCGGTCGGTGACTATGCTTTGTTGTGTGTACAAATCAGTTAATATTGGGAGGGGAAGTCAATGCAATAGAAGGAAGCTCACTAACAAACAAACTGCAAGACTTGAGTGCAACAAATAAATCACAGAGTCTCATTCCAGTTAGTATTATGGCAGTTCTGCAAATCCGTGGTTAAATTCATCAACAAGCAAAATTCTATGCATTCTAGCAACTTGTAGTCTAATTAAAGGCAGTGAGTGGATTAGCTACACATGCAGTCAATTTCCAGTTTACTTGTAAACGGCTCAAACAGTTCTAACAGTAGCATGCCTTTTCTTAAAGTCAGGCATTTCATAAGCAGCAGCAAACATTTCCCTGATGGACAAGGACCAAAGATTTGTCCACCATTGTATGAAACTCTATCCAAAGTGATTAAAACCAACAAACTATTTATTTATTTATTTATTTATTTATTTATTTATTTATTTATTTGTCGTCATATTCAATACACCAATCTTCTACAGTGCACTGAACTTGAGTGGAAGAGTGTGAGCAAACTGATATTATATTTGTGGTAAAAACCCATGCAACTGGCAAGACCAAAGAAGAGAAAAGGACACGGATTTCAGGAAGGTATTTTTAATGCCAACTTGAATAGGATAGGATAGGATAGGATAGGATAGGATAGAATAGAATAGAATAGAATAGAATAGAATAGAATAGAATAGAATAGAATAGCAGAGGTGGAAGGGACCTTGAAGGTCTTCTAGTCCAACCCCCTGCTCAGGCAGGAAATCCTATACCATTTCAGACAAATGGTTGTCCAATCTCTTCTTTAAAATTTCCAGTGTCGGGGAATTCACAACTTCTGGAGGCAAGTTGACCCACTGGTTAATTGTTCGAACTGTCAGGAAATTTTCCAACATAGGCTTTGAGTTCAAGGAAATGTGTTTATGCTTATAGGAATCAGGAATTTTCTTCCTTAACACTAACTCTGAATTCCTCTGTACAATATTCACCAACACCGTAGTTACCATAAAAGTTACCATAAAATAGGCCATGGAGATTAGGGTGAAACTTTTCCTGTTATGAAGGTGAGCACCTGTTTTTAAGACAGCCATCATACTCTGCAATCCAGCTCAAAACTCAGAATAAAATGGGAAGAGTGATATCAGCAATACCACGCTAAACTTCTTGGTGAAAGAAAAAGAGAACTTGAAGGGTATTTTCCCTTCCTTCCTCCCTCCCTCCCTTCCTTTTTTTCCTCCACCCTCATGATTTGCACATAACAGCCAATTCAAAACAAATAATTATTTTGCAAGTCTGCCAGGCTATTAAGAGAACCACCTTACTACCTACAACTGGTTTCATTCGAATTGCAGACAGCAGGTACATAATTAGTTGCCAATAATTTCTTCCTTCCCAGCTATAAGCTTTCTGGAAAGTAATTAACAATGAATTGGAGAAGTTCTTAAGAAGCTGTAAATTAACTATTCAATTAACTATTAGAAAATGTGCTGACTTGACAGTGTCTTCCTTAAATAAAACATTATAATGATCTCGGAAGATGAAAGAGATCAACCGTCAAAGTAAAGCATAAAGAAACTGATAAAATCTGTATAATATCATCAATATATTATATGAAATATAATTAAGATTAAAAATTAATCATCCATTTTTTTAATTTATTTTTTGCCATACAGAAGCCTGAAACTTCAAGACGTATTTAGTCGTATCCTATAAAATGTGATTCAGATGTAGAAAGATCTGCCAGATCAAATATAAATATAATGTTGAAGATTTAAAATCATCTGGAAGATAATGAACAGGTACATAATTGCCTATTACAAACCTAAAGTTTAAAAATGCTTTGTTTTATAGATTTCATTTTGTCCCATTATTTCTGGTTTGAGATTTATATTACCACAGAGTAATAATAATAAATAGTATCGTCACACATATAGACTTTTAGAGAAAACATTTTCCTGGAAATATAATTACATAAATCTGTTTGAAATATATATACCAGCAAATTTTGCTCTTAAATCAAACCTAAGTTACAGCAAAAGCAAATTATGTCAGTGTTTCTGTAGATCAGCTACAGCAATTCACTTTTCTAAAATTTTAACTAAAACCAAAGCAGACAACACATTGCACAAATTTAGCATGTATACAATAATTTAAGTAAATTCCTTAAGAGTCTTTTAGACAATTGAAGTAAGTTGAAAAGAAGATTTCAATGTAAACATATAGGATCGAGAAGAAAGTAGATGCACCTAGCGAGATTAAATGCATCTGGCTAGATTCAAAAGTTAGTAACTGGCGTTACTGATTTAAGCGAGGAAAAATTAGATATATTTATTCTCGTAATAAACTAACTGAAATTAAAGTTACTTAATTTTAGCTAGATGCTAAATATGCAGGTATTCAGAATGAAGAAAGTTTCCTATCAATTCACTTGATTTGTATTTTATCTTGTATAAATGAATCCACATGGTTGAAAATACGCGATGTATGTTCAATACCGTTTTGCTTAAGAGTTAGAAATGTGATTTTTGACCTTTTTCTCTTTCAAAAGCTGGAGAGAAAATTGGCTGTCGTTCTTCCTCACATGTGAGTAGTATAATTGTTGTTCTTTAAGACTTCCTTCTACTGAAACGCTATTATATTTTCAGAGCAATCTCTTATTGGCGAAGAAGATGAGTTAAGTGTTACTACTAAGGTACATCTGATTTTTGTTCTAAAGCAGGGATGTCAAGCTCAATTTCATTGAGGGCCATATCAGGGTTGTGTTTGACCTCGGGAGGGCCAGGGTGGATGTGGCCAGAGTGGGCGTGGCCAGCTCAACATCACTCGTGTTGGGGGCACCTGTGGTGGCCAAGTGCTAAGGCAGGACTTCCCTCAGACCCTTCCTTCTTCTCAGTATAATCTCCTTCCTTCCTTCCTTCCTTCCTTCCTTCCTCCCTCCCTCCCTCCCTCCCTCCCTCCCTCCCTCCCTTTTCTTCTTTTCCTTTTCCTCTCCATTCTCCTTTCTTCTTCCTTCCCCTCTTTCTTTATTTTTCCTTCCCTGCTCCCTTCCCATCTTCCCTTCTTTTTCTTTGTCTTTCCTTTTTTTCCTTCTCCTTTCCTGTCCCTTCTTGGATACTCAAATGCAAAAGGGAAAATATTTCATCTTTTGTTTTGTTTTTAGTTTGTTTTGCTAGCCCTCTGCCAGCGAAAATGGAGTAACCGTTTTCATTGGCAGAGGGCTGCAGGAGGCAGTTGTGGCTGAAAACGGAGCTCAGGAGGGCTGTACTCCGTTTTTGCTGGCAGAGGCACTGCAGCCGGATCCTTTGCTGTTTCCAGGGTAGCCCCATGGGCCAGATTTAAGTACCCCGTGGGCTGGATCTGGCCCCCAGGCCTTGAATTTGACACCCCTGTTCTAAAGGATAACATTGAGAGCACTGCCAGTGGAATATTTCTAAATAATTATTTCAGTGGCTTTCAAGAGAAGCATCACCAGATAAACTAAATGTAGTCCTCAAATTACATCAGTTTGTTTAGTGACCATTCGAAGTTACAACAGCATTGAAAAAAATGACTTACGCCCATTTTTCACACTTATGACCATTGTTATAAGTGTGAAACACTTATGTGAGACATAACCCCACTGTTATGTGATCAGAATTCAGACACTTGGAAACTGACTCATATTTATTCACTTAACAACTGTGTCACCAACTTGACACAGACTACCGTGAGGAAGCAAAGAAATGATTCAGAGGTTTATGAAGATAAGCCCTTTTGCAAATATCAACCACTTCATTCCAAATGTCCAATGCAAATGGTTGAAGCACGCTGGCAAGAGTGAATTTAGGATTCAACTCTCATTTTGGCACCCAACACTCTCTTGGTTAAAAACAGAATATTCAACTGTAATAAAGCTTACTCAGTTAAGTTGGCTTTTGTAATATTTTTATGAAGCCCTATTAAGTAGAACTTCCTTAACCGCTAGTACAATGTTTTTTTTTTAACTTTGGCAACTTTCAGATGAATGGACTTCAGCTCCCAGAATTCCCCAGCCAGGGGAATTCTGGGAGTTGAAGTCCATTCATCTGAAAGTTGGCAGAAACCCTGTTCTACTATATAAATGTGTGCCATTAATAGCTGCATGAGACAGAAAGCTGAAGTGACAGCCGAAGTGATACCGAAGGACCGTGATAAATATAGCACACAAGAATTAGGAAAAATGAATGAAACCTGTGAGCCAATCCTGCAAGGAATGTTTAAGGGTACCTCTAGGAATGGACTTGGACACTAAAATTTACGGTTTTCCCATCTATGTTCATGCCATAGAAAAACTCTCCCTGTCTCTTAACCTGACTAGGTGGCTCAGTGGCTAAGACACTGAGCTTGTCAATCAGAAAGGTTGGCAGTTCGGCGGTTCCAATCCCTAGTACAGGTCTCCTGTGTGAGCAGGGGTCTGGACTAGATGAACTCCAAGGTCCCTTCCAACTCTGTTATTGTTATTACTATAACCCTTCCCCCTCTCTGTGGGCATGTCAACCCTTGTTCCAAGAAATTCAGTTGCTTTATGCCAAGTTTTTCTATCATTTCGATGCCCTCCAAGCCAGCATTCAATGCTAATTGTACAATTGTACAATCAGCTGCACTTTCCCGGAGCACAGGCAGGAAACAGGTTGAGTCAATCAGAGATCTCCTTCTGACTGACCAATAAGGAAGGACTAAAAAAAAAAAAAAAATACAGATAGGCCTTGACTTACGACCACAATTGAGCCCAAAATTTATGTTTACTCAGTGAGAAATTTGTTACGCGAGTTTTGCCCCCTTTTACGACTTTCCTGGCCACGTTTGTTAAGTGAATTGCCGCAGTTGTTAAATGAGTAACACGGTCATTTAGTGAATCTAAACGTTTCCCCCCCCCATTGACTTTGCCCGCCAGAAGGATTCAAAAAGGGATCACGTGACCCCGGGGGCACTGCAACCGTCATAAATGTGAGTCAATTGTCAAGCATCCAAATATAAATCACGGGACCATGGGGAAGTGTGCATGCAAGGGTCGTAAGTGTGAAAAATGATCAGAGGTCTTTTTTTTTTTCAGTGTCTTTGTAACTCTGAATGGTCACTAAATGAATTGCTGTAAGTCGAGGACTACCTGTGATGTGATTCACTTTCTGTCTCACCACAAGCATAATTCCTTAAGCCAGATCAATCCTCTGAGTCCTTCTATCTGTCTGTCTGTCTGTCTGTCTGTCTGTCTATCTATCTATCTATCTATCTATCTATCTATCTATCTATCTATCTATCTATCTATCTCTTTAGCCAGGTTCTACCTACGTAAACCAAGATATTATGCAGCCCTAGTTCAGTGAAATCACAATTCACTAGTTTCTGGGCTTTTTTTCTTCTGGCAGCCAGCAGACCCTTTGCTGCCCATTGGTTTACATAGGTAGAACCTGGCTAAAGAGAAATACACATAAAATCTACAAAAAAGAAAGAATATATATATATAGACACACACACACACATACACACATATGGCGGTGGAATACATTGATAGCACAATAAGCAGTGACAGCATCTGTATTTTTATTTATTTATTTAGGTTTGATATTTTGCAAGTGTCATTTGGCAAATATCATTTAGAAATATAAATAAAAATGAGTTTTCTAAGAGATTAAAAGCAGTTTAGCAACCAAAAAACAGCACTGAAAATCCTGTGGAGAATTATGAGGGGGCATGATACCATTTTGAAACATAATTTTCTTTTTAAAGCCTACACTCATGGTTGTAGGCTGCCTACATTGATAATTGAAGTAAGAAGGGAGGAGACTAATTTCTAAACGGTGCCTATAAACAAATATTCCAAACTAGAAGCTCAAGCTTCCCTCACAGGAGAGATGATTCTAGAACAATCCAGAACTCTCCATTCCCAATCCACATAAGAGAAAATAAATGGCCACACTACCTATCCATGAGGCAATAATCTGATTGGTAATCTGTTACATTTTCGATACATTGATTCCCTCTAATGAGGAAAGGATAAAAATAAATAAATAAATAAACACAACTTTATCCCAATTACCTTGATCTGGGTCACAGTGTTCAAGAATAGATCCAAAAATTTGTCAAGAATCAAAATTATCTCTATCCAGTTTCTTCTCTGCATTTTAATGTACAGGCAGCGTGCACTTTTCTGGTTGTGTGCAAATACATCTAAGCAGTAGCTATGAAGTGATAACTGTGAAGCTGGTAAGCCACCATTCTCCTTTAAGGATCCAAAAGCAAAGTATAATGGCAGCTAAATTCAACAGAAGGATGGTTAGGCGAGAGGACCTTCTAACAAACTAAGACAGGGCCTGCACGTTCTGCTAGGCAATTTTTTTTTTAAGTTTTGGGTTATAACAAAAAGATTATTAAATATCAGGTTTTATCTGATTTGCAGGCCCAAGTACGTAGTGATAAATTGACTCCAGGCAGTGTTTGATGAACTATCTACCTTACTCATCAATTTAATTCTTTGATAAATTTTCAATCTGGGTGACAAACAACGGACCTAGAAATATCACCTTTTAAACACAGATGACGATATGATGGACAAAAGGCTGCAGAATTTAGTTTGGACTGGTACAAAAAGCTTGTACAAAAGTAGACACCAATTAGTTGAAA
The DNA here is from genome assembly GCF_059756535.1 of Pantherophis guttatus. Taxonomy (NCBI): domain Eukaryota; kingdom Metazoa; phylum Chordata; class Lepidosauria; order Squamata; family Colubridae; genus Pantherophis; species Pantherophis guttatus. The sequence goes on along the minus strand of NC_142068.1, from coordinate 90,643,003 downwards.
TTTGTCCATCCAACGTATATACAATCATCTAAATCAGGGGTGGGCAAATGTGGCCCTTTTACAACCTGTGGACTTCAACTCCCAGAATTCCTAAGATAGCTTGGTTGTCTCAGGAATTCTGGGAGTTGAAGTCCACAGGTTGTAAAAGGGCCACATTTGCCCACTCCTGATCTAAATCAGTGATGGCGAACCTATTTGGCACTGAGCACCCAAACTGGAATGCACACGTGCACACACACGCCGGAACATGCATACCAGAGTGCTGGAAACCCGGAGACCAGCATGCGCACTGGCCTTTGGGTTTCTGGCACGCACATGCGTGCCGGCCAGCTGATCTTCACACGCACTGGAGCACTGGAAACCCAAAGACCAGAAGAGCAGCTGGTGATGCCACACATGCCATAGGTTCACCATCACGGATCTTAATCCTAAAGGGATGGAATTAATACCCCAGATGATAGATTGGTAGCATAAAAATCGCAAGTCAAAGTGATGGATCTATACATTTCAGAATTGAATTCTATAAAGATAAATAACTAGTAAATCTGAAGAATATGTCTTGATGACCTCTTACAGATGTAGTGCCCAAGGCTGGGTCACAAACTAGATTAATACTTTTTAAATACGTTTCATCTTCTTGACAGTTAATGTATTACCATGTCTAGAGTTAAAATGATTTTGAAGATGGCACAAATAACTCAGTTCCAGGAGGAAAAAAAAAAGGGGGGGGGTATTGAATATCAGGTTCTATATAATTTGTAGGTCCGAAACTGTACATAGTGATAAATTGACTCCAGGCACTGTTTGATGAACTATCAGCCTTACTCATAAATGTGATTTTTTGATAAATTTTCAATCTGGATGATAAAGTGCAAAGGTTTCCGATGTTTTGAGCTAGTGGGCACATTTAGAAAATTGGCACAGTGACTCTGACAAAATGGCTGCCAGTCATTTAATGGACAGTCTAAATCATCCATTTATCAGGGGCAAATTTCTGTTATACAGGATATTCTGCACCTCTTCGTCTTATTGTTATTTTCACAAAATTAATGCCCGTCACCTGGCTCCAGACAGATTAATTTCTAAACCAAGCATTAAGTCGTAGCCAGTTTGTCTACTATTACTAGTCTTCTCTAACCAGGAGCAGCAAGGTGGCATCGGGTGCATTATGGATGTTGCTTTTATATCATCACTTCTACTACAAATCTTTTTTTTTTTGTCCTACCCCCAGGTGAATTCAATCTTAAACTTCAAATAATAACGAGGATTTAAGTATATTTAAGACAGTCTCTTTTGTTCAATGAGCAACTAATGTGAATGTAACAAACATTTTTGTATGAAGTAAGAGTTGAGTTGCAGTCTCTCTCTCTCTCTCTCTCTCTCTTTCTCTTCTCCCTCTTTCTCTCCCTCTCTCTTTCTCTCTTTCTCTCCCTCTTTCTCTCTCTCCCTCTTCCTCTCTCTTTCTCTCTTTCTCTCTCTCTCTCTTTCTCTCACCCTCTCTTCCTCTTTCTCTCCCTCCATCTCTCTCTCTCTCTCTCTCTCTCTCTCTCTCTCTCTCTTGCGTGTGTGCATGGCATGTTTTCTTTCAGAAGTGAAAATTTTATTGCTTTTAAGACTGCACTATTAAATCCCAGACAGCCCAATTTGAAAACTACTTCTCTTTGCACAGTAGCTACAGAAATTTGCAAATAGAGAATCCCAAACCCGTGTTTCAGAAATTTAACCCACTCAAATCCAAGGACTTTCACATCTTTCCCTACAAAATGATGGCAGCAAGATTACTTTATGCCCAAAAATGTAAGGACACTGAGATTCCCAGAATGGACGAACTGCGAAAGTTGACAGAGTTGGCAGAGATAGAAGAAACAAACATAATTGCTTTTGTTTCTACTTGGAAACCACTTCTGGACTTTGTGATCGAGGTGGAGGAAAAAATGAAATTTTGATTTCTGGGGTTTTCTGATTAGATAAGCTTGATGTTATAGAAATGGCCACTATACATAAAAGTAAAATGTTGAGGTTTCATGTTATTATTATCTTAGTATCTTATCCAAAAGGAGTTGGAAGTTGATTTTTTTTCTTTTTCTCCTCTACCCTACAGTTTTCTCTCTTCCCCCTTTCCTCCTCTATTCTACCTTCATCTTTCTTTATATTTTTGTATTTTACACTTTGTTAAAATTAATATTTTTTTTTGAATCACACAATTTTTCCTTATAACGGCCCTCACTGACAGAGGAGAAATTATCAAACAATGATATTGTGTTTTCTTGTTTGCCCTGGGACTTTTGGAAAACATTCCTTTTCAAAGAATAGGAAGTCCTAGCTTCCCAATAAGAGACATGGATAGAAAGGTACAGTGGTGGGATTCAAATAATTTAATAACTGGTTCTCTGCCCTAATGACCAGCTGGGTAGGCATGGCTCTGTGGTCATGTGACCGTGTGGGCATGGTCAACTCAACGTCACTCAAGTCGATGGGCGCTTCTTCGCCTTAACTGTTACAATGTAATAAGGGTTAACTAGAGAGGCAGTTTCTATAAACTGGGCAATAAAGATTAGGCTAGAAACAACACCAGAATGTTTCCTTCCTGCCTTCCTTACAGGATTAGTCCTATACACCGGTTCTCTGAACTGCTTAGAAAGTTAACAACTGGTTCTCCCGAATAGGTGCGAACTGGCTGAATCCCACCACTGGAAAGGTGCCAGTTTAGAAAAACCGCTGAGCTCCAGAGTATGTCTAAAAATGCTACACAACCCCAGAAAGAAGCATCCTTGATTGTGATGCCAAATCCCATCTGCCTTCTTTTCACCTTCTTAACTTCTGATTGTTTTAATGGCTTTATTGCAAATCACTTAGAATAATTAGGTTAAAGGGGATTATTTGAAACTGCCAAATTGCTTATATGCAGTTTGGCTGCTGCCGCTGTTGTTGTGGCCTTGGATGTTTGTGTTTACCTTCTCCTCTTTTTTTTTTCCAATTTGTTTGTAGGCTGCTTATTTGCCCTTTATGGTTTTTAAATGGTTTTATATATTGCCTTTCCGACAGATTAAAGGATAGATGTGTTTAGATCAACCATGAATGCTTCCATCAGCCTCCATCAAAAGTAAAAGGCTAAGATGTTTTTTCTTTATACTTTTACAATCAGACCTATTTACATAAATTTCACTTTCACGCACAAGAAGGCAGTAAAATGCCCTCATCATTCAAAAACAAATTTCCTTCCCCATTTCCTTCCTACCAGTCACGGAATTCTAGAGAATAGCAATCAATCTTGAAACAAAATCAGGCAGATTATGTTTCGTATAGAGACAAAAAAACCTTGGGACAAATCTCTGGTTTAAAGGGAGGTTACAATCTGTTCTGCCCCAGCTCTGGATTTCCGAGGATATTGACACACACCAACGGTCCTTATCAAATTTATTAAGTAGCAAGAATAAACAAGACAGGCAAAGGTTGGCAACCAGCCCAGAAAACAATATATGATAAACCAAAATACTCTGATAATAATACGAGTTGTTTCCAGCAAGAACGCACTAGCTGTGTGCGACTTAAATAGGCTAAGGGAATGGCCAATTATCCTCAAGCCCTACTCTCAAATAGACCTCCTTCTTCTGAGTAGCCACTCCTGCCTTTTGGCAGCCCTGCGTGCACAAGCATTGAGGAGAGGCTCCTCCACTTCGCTCTCGTCACTTGAAGGAGCCTCTGGAGGTTCTGAAGGCCCTGGCTGAGTCTTTGCCTCTGGCACCACATCCTCTTCAGCCTCCTCACTGTCCGACGTGAGCGCCGGCTGTGCAGGCTGCTGGCGCAACCCCACACCAGCCTCCTTGTCGTCGGGATCAGCCACGATCTGCCCTGGTCGCTGGCGGGCCACAACACAATCTGTTAAAACTGACTCGTGGCAGGACTCTGCTGAAAGCTTAAAATGCTGATAAATTTGACCTCCTCTGATTTTTAAAGTGTATTTTGACAAATACTTTTCCAAACGGAACATTAATGGAGAACACTTTGGGATCAATGCAAGATGTAGGAGCCTTTAGTAGAAGAGTAGGCAAAACTAGAGGGTGGAATTAAATGCATCATCAGTTTAGAATCATTATGTTGGCACAAACAGTCCAAGTCCCTTTTGAATTCTTGTGACCCTCCTCTGGCACCTATTTAGCACTCAGCTTTAGATGAATAGATTCTTGTCTATAGTCTTGAGCAAGAAATCCTTTTTAAATTGCAACTTATCCTATACTCCTGATCAGTGGTGAAATCCACATTTTTTTACTACTGGTTCTGTGGGCGTGGCTTATCAGGAATGGTGTGGCTTGGTGGGCATGGCAGGGGAAGGAAGGATACCGCAAAATCTCCATTTCCACCCCACTCTAGGGCCAGCCAGAGTTGGTATTTGCCGATTCTCTGAACTACTCAAAATTTTTGCTACCAGTTCTCCAGAACCTGTCAGGATCTGCTGGATTTCACCCCTGCTTCTGATCCTGTGCACTTAACACAACCATTCTAAACACATTTGCTAGGTACTGCAGAAAGACAGACCTTTGTGGGATTTATTTCTAATAATATTAGTGTTGGAATAAACTAATTAATAATTAATTGAGCATAATATTGCATACTTCATTTTCAGGTCCAAAGCTCATATCTTCCTTTTTCCCGATGGTGGATATGAATATATATCGAATTGCACTGTTGAAATTAATTGTCTAACTGCTTTCCTTTGTTTTCTTTTAAAATCAGGGAGGGAGGGAGGGAGGGAGGGGGGGAGGGAGGGAGGGAGGGAGGGAGGAAGGAAGGAAGGAAGGAAGGAAGGAAGGAAGGAAGGAGAATAAGAGCTTTGGTAGTACAGTGGTCTAAGGCACCCTGTTATTAAGCTGGTTATTAAGACCAGATGCCTGCAATTACTGCAGGTTCGAATCTCGCCAAGGCTCAAGGTTGACTCAGCCTTCCATCCTTTCTAAGGTAGGTAAATTAAGGACCCAGTTGTGGGGGCAATAAGCTGACTTTGTATAAATATACAAAAGAATGAAGGCTATTGCTTAGCGCATTGTAAGCCACCCTGAGTCTCCAGAGAAGGGCGGCATATAAATCAAATAAAAAAAAAAAAGACGTTGCTCCCTCTTGTAGGAAGTTTCGAAGTTGTTTCTAGCAGGACTCTAAGATTCTGTAACAGCTTTGTTCCCTATGCCATCAGTCTGGTAAACTTGCAAGATTCGTTTTTCTCACCACGTACATGTACACATCTGGACTAGACTGTGTTGTTTCTATATGTCACATAATCTATGTGGGTAATGCCTAATTATGTATGTATGCATGCATTTATTCATTTATTTAGTCATGTTTATGTAGTGTATATTGGCGGTGATGACCCTTTGAGAGCTGTATGCAACGATACTTCATTTTAATGTTTGCTGATTAGTATATGTTTAAAGTGACAATAGTTATTCTAAGTTATGAGAGAGAGAGAGAGAGAGAGAGAGAGAGAGAGAAAGAAAGAAAGAAAGAAAGAAAGAAAGAAAGAAAGAAAGAAAGAAGAAAAAAGAAAAAAGAAAGAGAGAGAGAAAGGAAAGTTACCAAAAACTAACTTTCTCCTAGATATGTCTCGAATACCTCCATCCCCATCATTTGGTTGTCTTCATCAGACATTTTACCATCTGTACTTTAATTGTCCTAGACCAGTGATGGCTAACCTTTTTGCCATTGTGTGCCAAAAGCAGGGGGAGTGTGTGGGGATCACACACACGTGTGCCCACACCCATAATTCAATGTGCCCCAGCCCCCCGCGCACGAACGCATGATCCCCCCCCTGCGCTCCCCCTGCTTTTGGCATAGTGAGCCAGGTAGGCCCGTTTTTCACCCTCCCCAGGGTCCAGAGGCTTTCTAGGATCCTGGGGAGGGCGAAAACGTCCTTTCCCAACCTCCCGGAGGCCGGAAACAGCCCATTTCCTGACTTCCGGTGGGCCCGAAAATCAGCTGGCCAGTATGTGAATGCCTGCTGGAGCTGAGCTAGGGCAATGCTCGTGTGCCCACAGATATGGCTCTACGTGCCACCTGGTTCGCCATCACGGTCCTAGACAAATCAAACAATAAGGACTTCTTTGAATTACATTCAACTTGGGTGTCTCCAAGCATTTTTCTGAGCATTTATGCATTTCCCTCTGCAGTCATTCAGAAAACTTTTGGCATCGTCTTTTGGAGGGAGACTTACTGTATCAATGGACCAATCTAGTTTCCAGCCTGGGGTTTCCTGGTGACTCAGAATAACAGAGTTGGAAGGGAGCTTGTAGGTCATCTAGTCCAACTCACATCTAACCAGGTCTGAGGCGGCTTTGAGTTCAACCGAGGTCAGATAAAAGTTTAATAGTTTTCCTTAATTGATTCATTCAAGAAATGAGAAGCATTTCTGCGTTTAAATATATTTTAATTGTGAACATTTTAACAGCGGCTAGAATTATATTTGCTAAAAACTGGAAAGGAGAAAAGATACCTACTGATGAAGAAGTCATGAAGAAAATGATGGACTGTGCTGAAATGAGTAAATTGACTTTTGAAATAAGAGAACAGGAAGATAAACAATATTATTTGATATGGGATTTATTTTATCAATGGATAGATAATAAAATATGGAGATAAATATGAAATATGAAGTGGAAGTTGAGGTAAATAAGTGAAATATTTCTTTATGAAAATAAGCATTTGGTCATATATTGATATTTTGAAGATGGGATTGAGCACAAAAGGATGTTAACCGATCGATATACTGTCTGTAATTGTTTGGAATGATGATGGTTTTGTTTATAAAATAAAAAATTGTTTTGTAAAAAAAAAATAGAAATGAGAAGCACGGCATATAGTTTATTTGGATCACAATTAAAAATAAGGATTTGAATAAAAGCACAAACAGGATAAGAATGTAACAATTGGGGGTGGATTTATTGGGGGGAGCAGTCAAAGTGTGTAATTTTACAGGCAGCACAACAGAAGTTGGCTACGTTCAAGGAAACTAAATCATAGTGATCTGATAAGCGCTCTACACAAAAAAAATCAGAATTTACTATTCTTCCTTATAGTATGTTATAAGGAAGGTCCTAAGATCCTTAAAGATGGTGCAGTGTAACAAGCTGTGTTCTATAGTTTTAAAGCCCCTTGTCCATATGGCTCAACCCACAGGGAACTTTTTAAATCAAAACTATTTTTTTAAAAAAAAATTGATTTATATGCCGCCCTTCTCCGGAGACTCAGGGCGGCTTACAGTGCGTTAAGCAATAGCCTTCATACTTTTGTATGTATATTTTATACAAAGTCAGCTTATTGCCCCCACAAACTGGGTCCTCATTTCACCTACCTTAGAAAGGATGGAAGGCTGAGTCAACCTTGAGCCTTGGAGAGATTTGAACCAGCAGTAAATTGCAGGCAGCTGTGTTAATAACAGGGTGCTTTAAACCACTGTAGTACCAAGGCTATTGTGGACAGAGCATTGAAATATGTTAATGTTAGCTGTCTTTGGAAATTGGAGATGGTTCATATGATGTAAATATCTTGATGGTTTGAATAAGGGGCTCGGATTTCTTAGAAAAACATGCATAGCAGAAGACAATGGACCTGTTGGTCTTCTAAGTCATTAATATATTGTTTAAATGCACTAAATAATGAGTATATTTCCAAACTTCTATAGCAGAATTTCCTCTGCTTTACACACTGACCTAACCATTAACTTAATCAGTAAGTTAATATTGATAAAACATGACTGGGAAATTCATATTACCTTATCTTACACCTTTCATTGTTTAAGGTGTGAGAGCAAAGGCCCCCTTTTTAATAATAATAATAATAATAATAATAATAATAATAATAACAACAACAACAACAACAACAACAACAACAACAACAACAACAACAGTAATGGTGCCTTGGGTGCAGTCCCAAAACAACTGGAGCACCACGTGAACACCATAGGCATTGACAAATTTGCCATCAGTCAATTGCAGAAGGCAGCTTTACTTGGAACTGCTTCCATCCTGCGATGATATCTGTAACACCGTCAAACATCCAGATTTGCCTATCCCAGATCCTTGGTAAGGACTCGATAGGTAGACCAAAATGCCAAACCCAGTTTGAACATCTGGCTGACTATGGGATGAATAATAATAATAATAATAATAATAATAATAATAATAATAATAATAATAATAATAATAAAACTTCAGATGTGGATGGTTAAGAGAAATGTAGTTGCTATAAACCAGGAGAAAGGAAAGGAGAAATAGAGAGCTTCAGATGTGATTTTCTCTAGCATTCAACATTTTTCTCGTGGGATCTGAGCTCTTTTTCATTCTGTTGGTTTAAGGGAAATGCACTTTCATCCATTCTCTTCCTTCTTATCACTGTCCCTCAAAATTCCACACACATTTGGCCTCCGGCTTGAGCAAAATCTGCACTTGGCAGAAACATTACTAGTGTTTTTTTTATGGAAGTATAGAATGGAGAAAAACAAGCTTCGACCATGAACAACTGGTGTGCCTTGTCCCTGCCATCTTCAGTTATGTTTAAGAGCTAAAGCTTCAAATGAAGGCAAATAACCTGGCGTGGGAACGTTATTTTCAGTCTTGGATAATTATGCATGCCCTTCTCTCCATAAATATGCCCTAATGATGAACTGCATCATTATGCAGGTTTTTCTGGCAATATCCCAAAAGTTGATTGTCATTACCTCCTTCTGTGATGACTTTGACGTCCCAATCTAACCAACATCCCTCAAATTCTCTGGTGGCCCCCTGATCCAAATACTGCTTCCTTTCTGACAGCCATCAGTCACCTAAGGAATGTCACCTGCTGAGACCTTCACAATACAGTCAATAGTTTTGATTTTTAAAGCATCAAGCAAAAATGGACCAAAGAGGTTGTCCACTCAAGATAGCACCTGCACTGTTCTCGTGTATTCAAAAAATTACAGATCCATGGTCTTTTATTCATGCATTTAATGCTTTTAGATTGCATTCAGCGTTCTGACTGTTAGGAGAAGCATGCACCAAGCAATTAGAAGAGCACTGGTAACCAGGAGACCCAACATGAAGTTGCATCATGCGGTGAAGCTAATCCTTGGGTCTGGGTGCCATGCAGGAAGGGAAGAGGGCAGGGAAATAAAACCTACATCAGTGAGTCTGCGGAACGGCTCCTAGGTAAGAGTTGACACGAGAGAGGGGGGTTATTTCAGCAACACAGACAGAGGCTATAAAAATATATCACACACAGCAACAAAGCAGACTTCGTTTTGTTGTTTTCTTTCTTCTTGGTTTTTTTTTTAAGGGAACTTTTACGGGAGTGGGGAGCGGGAGGCAAAGAAGACATAGGCACAAATTCATTTTCAAATTAACTGGCTTCACTTTGGAATAGCTTCAACCCTTCACCAAGTCCCTGAAGGTTGTTGATGCTGCCCACCCTGGAGCACGTCATTTCCACCAACGTCAATGCTTAGTGGCCTGAATCAAAGCAAAATACGTTCCTGGACTTTCTTTATCCTCTTTTCTCGCAGGGATATCATCATCGCCAACGACTCCCGTCAATCACAAATGAGATTACCAACTTGGCTGTCTTGTTGATCCCCCTGCTGGCTGTCGAGAACCGAAAGAGGGGATCTCATCTGCCAAGCTTCTGCAAACGACCGTATCATTTCATAAGGAGAGAGCTGAGAACAACCGAACGGGTTGTTGTTGTGTTGCGATCGTTAACAGAGTTAAAATAAAATACAATTAAAATAAACCAAAGTAAACTCTGCCTGCATTCAGGAAACCACAGAAGGAATTTGGAACATCTCTGTGTTTGTGGGTCTACGTGTGTTGCGTAGGCAAAGCATTCAAACTCTTCTACCATTTTGCCCAACGGAAAACTTTAATCAAAATCTATAAAGGGACGATCAAAATGCTGCCTAGGGATGTACAGGTGGCTAAACCCAACAGTTTGTTTTAACCGCCATTTGTCCAAGAAACCAGGTTCACGTAACACACTGTGCCAGAACACAACCAAATTATTTTCTAGACTACCCTATGAATCCATGATGGCCATTCCAGAAACAGAGAGATGCAATCAAAGACCATCCAGAAGGGTTTGCATTTCTCAAACACTTTTTTTTCTTTTTTTAAGGGGAGGTTGAAAGACGTGATTAATAAATAAACAATATTTGTGAGAATTGTAGGCTAATGGCTCTGGAGAGCACAATCCCCAAACTATTAAACCTTTAGAAATTAATTTCCTGTTGTTTAAATATTCCATCCTGTGGTGTTGGAGATTAGCCAATGACATAAAATATTTGTGTACTTCGTTTTTATTCCCGCTTTGTCAATGTAGCTTACAAGAGATTACCATTCATTTTATCCAAACAATAAACCATGGTTGGGTCTCCCTAGGTTTAGACCAATAGCTTAAAAATCTGGGCCCCACCGAGGTTCTAAACCAGAGTGAGAAAGAATGAAAAAGACTTGTATCTTTTTCTTAAAAACAAAAACCTATTTTTGTTAAGCGCTGCGGTGGTGCAGTGGTTAGAGTGCAGTACTGCAGGATACTTCTGCTGACTACCAGCTGCCTGCAATTTCGGAGATCGAATCTCACCAGGCTCAAGGTTGACTCAGCCTTCCATCTTTCCGAGGTGGGTAAAATGAGGACCCAAATTGGTGGGGGTAAGAGGCTGACTCTGTAAACTGCTTAGAGAGGGTTGTGAAGTCTTGTTGAAGCGGTATATAAGTCTAAGTGCTATTGCAATTGCTATTGACTCAGCCTTCCAGCCTTCCGAGGTCGGTAAAATGAGGACCCAGATTGTTGGGGGCAATTATGCTGACTCTGTAAAACTACTTAGAGAGGGCTGTAAAAATCACCGTGAGGCGGTATATAAGTCTAAGTCAGTGATGGCTAAACTTTTTGTCATCGCGTGCCAGGAAGGGGGCGGGGGGGGATCACACCCATAATTCTAAGGGCCCTGATCCCATGTCTGCGTGCGCGACTCCCCCTGCTCCTGGCACACGATGGCCCAGTAGGCCCATTTTTCTTTCTCACCTGGCTCCTTGGGCCAAGGGTAAATGTTGAAAAGCAGGTAGAATATAAAAGAAAAAGGAGTACCTGACACAGCAAATGCTACGATCTAGTCGGCTTCTGGCTTTACCCTCTATTAAGTCCTCAGAAAAAACGGTAGTTAAGAATCTGGAAAACTACCATCTCTGGGAGATTAGTTGTAGCTAGCTTGGGTGTCTCATTTTTCAGATACTCTTGATTTACAGGTAGTGCTAAATTAGGCCTTGCTGAACAAGCCCTATCAGGATTATGCTAAGCATGGATGACAAACTGCAGAGATGTGCACATCATACTAACTTTGGTGGCTCCACCAGGGAAGCGCAACTATCCTATATCCTTGACTGAAGATTGGTACTCTCCTTCTACCGGGGGATGATGGGATGAAGGGTGTATGACCGTAATTGCCATTTTTGGGTTGTTTTTGAGTCATTTTCAGGCTGTTTTTGGGTTGTTTTCAGGTCATTTCTGGGCCATTTTCGATACAGAGTTACAATAATGTCAAAGAAATAATGGAATCAAATCATTACAGAAAGGATGCAAAAGGGGGGACAGAATGAAATCTGAATCGCAAAAATTTAAATATTTTTTCATTTATTTGAAATAATGAAATAGAATTGTTAAATTGTCCTGCAGCAAGTTGTCCCATGGTGAGTTAGCCATGGCTAGTTGTCCTGCAGCTACCCTGTTTCCCTGAAAATAAGACATCCCCTGATAATAAGCCCAATTGGGCTTTTGAGTGCATGCGCTAAAATAAGCCTTCCCCTGAAAATATTTAAACGCAGAGATGGAAATCAGGTAAGATGGCAAGAGGAGCAGTGGGGAATGTAAAATTTGTTACTACCAGTTCTGTGAGCGTGGCTTGGGGGGTGGGGTAATATGACTGAGTGGGCGTGGCCAACTTTTTAAAAAAAAAAACTTTAAAACCATTTTTTTCTACAACCTCTTTGGCTGAAGAGGTTGTAAAAAAATGCTTTTAAAGCCTCTGACTATCCCAGCTGCCTTGCCTGATTGGCAGAGGCTTTTTTAAAAAAAAAGCTTCTGATGATCCCAGCTGACTTGCCTGATCGGCAGAGGCTTTCTTTTTCTTTTTAAAGCCTCTGACGATCCCAGCTGATTTGTCTGATCGGCAGAGGCTTTTTTTCCCTTTAAAAACATTTTTTCTATAACCTCTTCAGATGAAGGGGTTGTAGAAAAAATGCATTTAAAAGCCTCTGATGATCCCAGCTGAGCTGTGCGATCATCAGAGGCTTTTTTTTTTACTTTTAAAAGCATTTTTTCGGCCAAAGAGGTTGTAGAAAAAATGCTTTTAAAAATAAAAAAAAAAAGCCTCTGATGATTGTGCGGCTCAGCTGGGCAATGGGGAGGGAAGGGATTTTTGCTACTGGTTCTCTGAACCACCCGCCTCCATCCCTACCGGATCAGGAAATCCGGTCCAAACCGGGAGCATTTCACCCCTGAAGAGGAGCCCCATCTTGCTCCACACACCGCAAAATAATAAGACCTCCCTGAAAATAAGGCCAGGCGCTTATTTCGGGGTTCAAAAAAATATAAGACAGGGTCTTATTTTCGGAGAAAAATGGTAGTTGGCTGTGGTGACTTGGCCATAGCAAGTTGTCCCATTGTGGAAAGGAAAACAGATCAGCCAAACCAATTCTAGCCCTTAATGGTGTAGCAGAGGTTGCAACCCACACATTCCAACATATTAAGCCAACACTAAACCCTTTGCATCTCCTATCTCTAACACTTCCACATCATGAGTTGGTTACAAGATGACACACTATGAAAAAATGCTGACTGTGCTTCTAACTCAACAAATTATTTTCTAGAAGGAAAGAAGCAGAAAATCAAATGAATTGGATTGGAGAATTTACAATGTTATCCCCAGGCCACAATCATTATCTGTTTTAAGCTGAATATTAGTTATAAAGTACTGTCTTCAACTATTAGCCATCAGAGAAGCTGGGATGGATTATACGTTTCAGTAGATTCAATAAAACAAAAAGGTTTAGCCAGCACAACTGGTTGAGACTCTCCCAATAGGAGAGAATGCGTAATAATCTCAGGGTTGAACTGTGGGGTTCCTGGTGCTCTCTGAGCTTGGCTGTTTGCTTGTAGACATTGCATTACCCAGCTAAGGAACATTATCAGTACAAGTGAATGAGGGTTTTGCCCTCTGTTTATATACAGTAGTTTGCCCTGCCAGGTCTTCTATAGCAGTGTTGGTGAACCTTTTCGGCAGCAGGAGCTGAAATGGAAGCGCATGTGCCGAAAACCAAAAGAGCAGCCACCCGGTGTGCTGCTTTTCCAGTTTCTGGCGCGGGCATGCGCACCGGCCACCTGGTCTTCCGGTTTCTGGTGCGCATGTGTGCACAAAGACCAGCTGTCCGGTGTGCATGCGCGCACCAGAAACCAGAAGATAAACTTCCCAGCACGCGCATGTGCACCAGGCAGCTGCTCTTCCGGTTTCCTGTGCTCCTGCTCATGTGAAGACCAGCTGACCGGCATGATGGAATCCGGAAGAGCAATGGGCGATGGCTCACATGCCCGGAGAGATGGCACCAAGTGCCGAAATGGTTCACCAACACTGCTATAGAAGAACTGGCAGGGCAAACTACTGTATATTGTATAAACAGAGAGCAAACTGCATATTCACTATGCAGTCTTTGTGCACGCAAGTGCACCAGAAATCAGAAGACCAGCTGGCCGGTGCGCAAGCGTGCACCGGAAACTGGAAGATCATCTTCCTGGTGCATGCATGCACACTGGGTGGCAGCTCTTCCAGTTTCTGGTGCTCTTGCGCACGTGGAGGCCAGCTGGCTGACGTGCCGGAAGCCGGAAGAGCAACGGGTTGCATGCCCGGAGAGATGGCTCTGCGTGCCACTTCCAGCATGCGTTCCATAGTTTCGCCATCACAGTTCTAGACTGTAAGAATGGTAACAGCGACTATATAGGACATAAAGGCAGAAGACTAGCACAGTCCATCATTAATACCAAGTAACGGCCAGAAAATACAATGAAAACTTCTTAATCTCATAAAATATGGAGAGGTTCAACCATAGTTTCAACTGGGAAACTGTCAGCATCCTAAACAGAGATAAATCCAAAAATGTTAAGGAATTCTTGGAAGGTTGGCATTCAAACAACTCAGCCATCAATAGACACATAGAGATAAACCACCTTTATACACCACTTAAAAGAGAGAGTAAAAAGCTAAGAAGAAATTTAAAAGATCACAACACATCTTCTTCAGCAACCAACACCCAGATAAGCAGGGATTAACACCAGGCAAACAATCAAACAAACAGAAAACCGTACCTTAAACAAGCAATTATGAAAAGCATACCCCCACCAATAGCGACAGGAAGCAGATCCCATATCCACTTGCATTGATGATGTTACCTAGTTGGGTAATGAAACATCTTCAAGCAAACAACCCAGTTCAGAGACCACCAAGGATTCATGGTTAAGACTGTGCAATACAAGCAGCTATGCACTTCTACCTTAGAAGTCAGATTTGCAAACTTCTAAGAATTACAAGCCAAGGCAGGATAATGTTCATGATGGATGTAATCACAATCACACATTTTAATATAAACTATATGTATTGTTATAGGCAAGCACATATTGCTCAGAAATATTGTGTTATTTAAGGAGTCAACTACCTTCTAAACCATTGTACAACTGCTCATCTTTCTAGGGAACCTTTTCTTCTACAGCCCCCAGCAGAATCTGACCCAATTTTAAACCCAAATTTTCTATTGTCATCTTCTCTCCCATCACCAAATTCTGGAGTTATCTTGCTGATGGACAGTGCGGATTCTCGGCCATTTTACATGATTTCTTTCCCATATTTCAGAGGTTCAGAAAGGCTAAAAAATAATGCATATTCAACAGAGAGCATCCAGTTAACCAGTAATAAACCATGAGTCATTAAACAAAACCTTCTTGTTCAGACAGCTGGAATTTGATTTGAGTAAATGAAATCTGTTTCCCCAGGATTAAATTTGCCAGAGAAGATATCTATCAAGACTATGAGAATACATGACTGACACCCAGGACTCTACATTCTGTATCTCCAGAAATGCCAATCCAATACGCAGGCATATCATATGCATCCACCAAAACACTCCGTGCTTTGGACAGAATATTTTTTTTATTTGTTCTGCAAGATTTATTTATTTTATTTATTTATTTTATTAGATTTTTATACCGCCGTTCTCCCACTGGACTCAGGGCGGTGAACAGCCAAGAATAAAAACATCACACACAAAATTTAAAATTATTTTAAAAAAGAATTAAATAAATTTTGGCCCAAAAAATTTAAAACACCCCAACTAAAATCAATTAACAATTAAAAATATCTAAAAATATCTAAGGGGGCGTTAAGCCAGCCCGGCTTGATGAGATAAAAAAGTTTTAAGGGCACGGCGAAAAGCACGGAGATCTGGGATCCTACGTATCTCCGGGGGCAGGTCGTTCCAGAGGACAGGTGCTGCCACAGAGAAGGCTCTCCCCCTGGGGGTCGCCAGCTGACATTGTCTGGCCGCCGGCACCCTGAGGAGTCCCTCTCTGTGGGACCGTACTGGCCGGTGGGAGGCTATCGGTGGCAGAAGGCGGTCCTGTAAGTACCCAGGCCCTAAGCCATGGAGCGCTTTAAAGGTGGTAACCAACACGATGATGAAAGGGAAACAGGTTTAATTTATTCAAATTCAAGTACTTTATTTCAGTTATTTAGTTTTAATGCCTTTGTTGCCATGAAGATTCCACAGGTTCTGCTGGAATCAACTGAGGATGTTATGAGCTACCCAGGTCTATAGCAATTTGATGAGGCTGAGAATAATAGTTTACCCTTGGAATGATCAGCTGAGCTTTACTTCAGTGGTGGGTTTCAACTGGTGTTACCACCGGTTCGCTTCATGCACACGCTTTGCATGCGCTTCGGCCAAACCGGGCCGAACCGGTAGAAACCCACCACTGCTTTACTTGTCTTGCTTGGCATCAATGCTAGAAAAAATGTTTTCAGTATGTTGAACAGCTCAGAGACCATTTTATAACAACTGGTTGCCATTGCCTTGTTAAGAATGTTAGATAGTTTAGAAAATAGAGTAGAGTAAGAGTAAGATTAAGAGTAGAGTAGGTAGGGTAGGGTAGGGTAGGGTAGGGTAGGGTAGGGTAGGGTAGGGTAGGGTAGGATAGGATAGGACAGGACAGGACAGGACAGGACAGGACAGGACAGGACAGGACAGAATAGAATACATGGAATGGAACAGAATGGAACAGAACAGACAGAATAGAACAGAATATTCTTTATTGGCCAAGTGTGATTGGACACACAAGGATTAGCGTGTTTAGTGCTATTCCATTACTGCAGTGAAAACTCTCAAATATATTTTACTTCTGAAATATACTTTTTCAGTGGTTGGAGCTCTATTACAAATATGCTCATGATATACATGGCATTTGAAATGTTATTTTAAGACAAAACTGTTGCTCGTGGTCAAGATATGATGTCACTCCTTATGTATGCTCTGGCTTCCTCCGGTTACAATTCCAGGGTTTTCTCTTTTGGGATTGCATATACATGTGTGTGAAGTTTCCCTTTGCCAAATGGTTCCAGAAATAGCAGTAATTCATGAAGGGTATTCTGTAAAATTGGAAAGAATGTCACCTACAATCAATTTTACATCTCCTGATTTACCAACATAGCGGACATCATGATGGGATTAAGAATGCCAAACCATAGTTCCTCTCCAACATCTATTCCAACAGTGGTGTTTGCAGGTAGGAATAAGGGATGGCCAGTGATTGCATGGAAATCATGACATCATCACACCGACTTACAAACTTGCATTGAGATGTCCTAACATCAGTCTACAATCACAGTAAATGAGCCATTATATCATCACAGTTTGTGTTGTGGCCCGCCAGCGGCCAGCGGAGCTGGTGGCAGACTCAGACAGTGAGGAGGTTGGGGAGGAACATGCACCAGTCCTGGAGTCTGGGGAAGGCTCTGATGAGTGCTCTGCGTCAGAGGCAGAGATGGGGCCAGGGCCGTCTGACAGTTATCAGCTGCCTTCAGAGTCGGATATCAGTGGGGCAGAAGAACAGCTGGAGCCTGTTCCCGATGTGAGCATGCGCAGAGCTGCCAGGAGAAGGGAACATCTAAAGGAACAAGGGCCAACTTGGGAGTAAAGGCACAACTGGACAGTGAATGGCCCCTCCCATTGGGAATAAAGAGGAGTGAAGGGGAGGGGAGTTTGCAGGAGATAATTAGTTCAATTCATGAAGATGAAGATCTGTTCCTGACTTTTGCTACAGCGTGGCGTTTGAAAGATATCGGCCTGGCCATTCTCCAAGCCTGACAAAGGTCTGTAGTTGTGAATTCTCATGAAAGACTGTTTGCCAGGACTTTGCGGGAGAGGAATTCCCTTTAACCTAAATAAAAGAGGTTTTATTAGGACGAGGAGTCTGCTTCATGATCTTGGGAAGCCTAGGTCAGAACAGTTTGTCAGGAATGATGCTGATATTCCTTGGACACATTCAGCACAGCTAGATGTGTGTATAATCACAGTGAATAATAACTATGGACCCTTCATACAAAGTCACATCATGGAAAAATATGCATTAGTTTCACAAAGGGGCACACAGCAGAATTATGCATATCTTTCTATAATGTTTCCTATTTAAACAGAATAAATATTAGATGGGCAATTTTCCATTACTACTTGGCTTCTGGCAAGTATGCGCATTTCTTCGAAGCATTTCTGGCTGACCACAGCAGGTTCATCCACAGAGCCATCATTTTCACTGACATGCATTTATTTACATGCTTATAAACGATGACCGCGAGAAATAGAAATAAAACTGACACATGTCTTCTTTATGGATGTGACATTAAAAAATTTACATTCACCTATTTAAATGGGGAGGGGGATCTCTACGGTGAAATGTCACAAGTTCCAAAGTTCATCTTTCAAAGATGCTGGAAGGGAACATTTAATTCCAGAGCTCCAACAGCAAAAGATATGGAAGTCATCAAGAGATATCTGAATTCTGGTAAGATATTTCAGGATATAACTAGACTATAGAGTTGAAGAATCTCAAAGGAGTCTCCATTACTCCAAAAGTACAACTCTATTTTGAATCTGCTTTAGGAAGTGGAACTGAAAAGTTTATGTCCAATGTTCTAATTATTTTCTATATGTGGACAAAACTGAAAGGGTCCCTGAAAGGATTAGAGCATATACAGAGAGTGCCTAACTTGACCTTTGATTCCCTGCTGAAGCTGAGCTCCCTTATAACCTAATGTGCCAACTGGATAGATAAAGCCTCTAGGCGAATTGCCAAGTAGCTAAAGAATTTCTTGTGAAATGTAAAATGTGCATTCTGCTTGCTGTAAATTAAAATGTGTATTCTCAGCAACCTAGAATAAGAGATAATAAGGCTAACAACGCTCTGAGTTATATGCCAGAAAATGTATTTCTTTCCCCTTCTAAGGTCCATTGTTTTCAGAGCGCTGAGAAAAATCATGAGGTTTGCATGAAATAATGTTTCTATAGCAATGACGATCTATGTAAGCTGTGTGAACTATAAGAAGTTTGGAAAGTTTGGAAAGAAGTTTTCCATTTGATATTCTGCAAAGCAGCTAAATAGCTGTTGTTTCAATTAAGAAGGACAAAACAGCCTGGGATAAAACTAAACATAGAAAGGGATAACTTCCTAACCTTTTCTAGTGGTGGGCTACTGCCAGTTGTAACAACTGGTTCGCCCAGCACCGAAAATGTGAGAATGTGTGCGGCTTCAAAAACACAGTGATATAGGACAGAATAGTGTTGGGGCAGGTGGGTGAGCAGGTGGGTGGGCGGTCCCACCCGCGGGTCGCAACTACCAGTTCAACCGAACTGGTCCAAACCAGCAGCAGCCCACCTCTGAGTAGTTCCTACATTGCAGCCATCTGTTCAGTGACTGTTTCCAGTTATGATGATACTGAAGAAATGTACTTATAACGGGTTCCTCAGGTTTTATTTTATTTTTTATTTTATATTGGATTTCTATACCGCCCTTCTCCCTGAGGACTCAGGGCGGTGTACAGCCAGATTAAAAAACATGCAGAACAAATATTAAAAACAATTAAAAGATATATAAATTTGGCCCAATTAAAACTCATTTACCAATTAAAAACGTTTAAAACATTTAAAAACAGTTAAAAATTTCATCTTAAGCCAGCCCGGCTTGTTTAAATAAATGGGTTCCAGCCATCACAGTGTCCTCATGATTATATGACCACAATTTCAGATGTTTCCTGCTGGAAACAAAGTCAATGGGGAAGACAGCAGGAAGTCGGAAGCCATGGTCATGTAAAAACTTCACTCAACGATCCATGCAATCCTTGCTTAACAAAGACAACTAGGACTGCTGGGATTTTTCACTAAGCAATGTGGTTATATGACATCATTGTTTATGAACATTTCACTTAGCCATGTCGATTCTGGTCCCAATTGCTGTTATAAACTGTTATCTACCTTTACTGCCTTAGCCTGCATCCTTAGAACAAAAGTCTATGATAATTTTCTACCTGTTGTTGTTGTTGTTGTTGTTGTTGTTATTGTTAGTTGCGAAGTTGTGTCCGACCCATCGTGACCCCATGGACAATGTTCCTCCAGGCCTTCCTGTCTTCTACCATCCTCTGGAGTCCATTTAAGCTCATGCCTACTGCTTCAGTGACTATATCTAGCCACCTCTGGATATTGTCTGTTGTCCCCTTCTCTGTCATCCCTTCTTCTTTTGCCCTCAATCATTCCCAGAATTAGGCTCTTCTCCAGTGAGTCCTTCCTTCTCATTAGTGGCCAAAGTATTTGAGTTTCATCTTCAGGATCTGGCCTTCTAAAGAGCAGTCAGGGTTGATCTTCTCAAGGACTGACTGGTTTGATTGCCTTGCCATCCAAGGGACTCGCAGGAGTCTTCTCCAGCACCAGAGTTCAAAGGCCTCAATTCTTTGATGCTCAGCCTTTCTAATGGTCCAACTTTCACAACCATACACTGCAACTGGGAAAGCCATCGCCTTGACTTGCTACCTTTTACTTCGATAATATTGACCCATATTGAACTTAAAAAGAGATGATGGCAGGGACTCTGATTGTGTGTATGTGTATGTGTTGCATGCCCATTTAAGTCTTTTCCGTTTAGGATTTGATTGCCTGCTAACTGTACAGATGCAAGCCCCATAATGGGATGTTGCAAAAGTGTATAACGAGGATCTCAAATTTCCAATAGCATTGCTTTACAATTTTCAAAGCTTGTTTTTACAACAATGGAACATAAATACACTAGACAAGCTGTAAAAGGACTACTGAAGGAATTCTGACTCAGTTGTGAATAATCTATCAGAAAAACAAAGGTCACATAAAGGAAATAAAAATTGTCCTTGTGTTTTTCACATCTGTTCCATTGCCATTCAACTAAGTGGCAAGTCATGATAAATTATGTTAAATGCAGCCAGTAATGATGTACTCAGTCAAAACCAGCTTTTCTTTTTTCCCCCCCCAGCCTTCTGGAGCCCAGACAAAGAAAAAATACTTCCTTTTTCTTCCATTTTTAATTAACATTTCAAAAGTCTAGAAACTGAAGATGCTACTGGAACAGCTTGGTATCACAATAGTCATGAACAAGCTTGAATTTTAATCTGCATTTCATAATAGGACTTTAATCAAGTCATAACTTTAAAATTCAGTTTCATCATAGGCTGAATAATTGCCTGTGTTGCCTGTATTTATATGTACAGCAATTAAAACTGAGGTCAGCATTGAAGCATTGAAGAAGAATACTTTTCTGCAGAAATGTTATGAATGGAAAATACTCATTCATATGATTCCCCCAAATTGGCAGATGCTGTAGGTTATATTGAAAAGTTCACTGAATTTCAGGATAGATCAGTTTGATTTACGAGCTAAAATAAGTGAAGATTTAAATCATGCATTAAAGAATACTGCCTTTCTCTAAAATTGTAGCACAACAGCTCTATGGAGTGATGTGGTATCATAATTACTGTATTTTTCAGCGTATAAGATGCCTCTTTTTTCCCCAAAAAAGAGGGTGAAAATCTGGGTGCGTCTTATACTCCGCATGTAGCCCCGCCCGCCTCGCAAACAAAGATTTCAGAGGCTGAAAGAAGCCTCTGAAAGGCTTTCATCTAAAATAATACGACAAGCAACAAAAGAAGAATCAGTAAAGGTTCTAACCAAACTATGTTAACAAATCTGGAGAATGACACAATAACCAACAGATCGGAAGAGGTTAATCTATATACCAATACCAAAGAAAGGAGATTGAACAGAATACAGATAGTCCTTCAGAATAAAATCCTCTGAAAGAAGCTTCAGAAAAAAAGCCTCCAAACAGAGCTTCAGAAAAAAAGCCTTTTTTTCTGAAGCTCTGTTTCAGAGCCTTTCAGAGGCAGATTTTTCTTTTTTCCCTGAAACAGAGTTTCAGAAGTTTCAGAGCCTGAAAAAAAAGCAAGGCACAGAGCTCACAATCAAGGAACCTGTTGCTAAAATTCATCTCTGGGAACAGCTGATTGGGGGTATTCCAGGAGGCCGATCCACTCGCCAATCAGCTTTTTTCTTATTTTCCTCCCCAAAAACTAAGGTGTGTCTTATACTCCAAAAAATTACAGTATTTGGAATAGAACAATCAACGGATATTTTAAAATTGTCTCGCCCTTGTAAATTTTACTATGAAAATGGCTTTAAAGGTTCATCCATTTCCAGTGTTGATATATGTTATCTCTTTTCAATTCAGGTCATAAAAAAATTCTAGCAAAGATGATAAAAGGAGACAGGTTTCATAAATATGATAACTGCAGTTCACATTGTTCTCCACTATAACATACTAAAAAAAAAAATCAATTTTACATAATGAATGGCTAATAAAAGATATGTCCACTACTGTCTTTCACTAAAAACATTGATGAAATGGGCAATATAAATTTTATCTATCATCAGGCCAGGTGTGGGTTCTACTTACCGTTACTACCGGTTCGCAATGGGGCCGCACACACGCACTTGCTTTGCTCGCGCACGTGCACTCTTCTGCGCATGCGCAGAAGCATTCTGATGATGTCGGGGTAGGTGGGTGGAGCCTCCCGCCAGTTTTACTACCGATTCTATAGAACCAGTGCGAACTGGGGGCAAGCCACCACTGATCAGGGCTAAACTACAGAAGATCCTGAGGATAAAATTTAGTTGATGAAAAATATGTTCTGTCTCCTCCCTTGGGTTGGTTTGTTGGTTTGTTTAATTTATGTGCTGATGAGCTCCCCAGTAGGTTGACTCAGATAAGATTTTATTTAGTCATTTATTTATCGGACAAACTGTTTACTCAAGATACTGTGGTATATGCTTGGTGAACTAAAAAAATAAATAAAAAAAATAACTGCTCTGAAAAGGGCAGAGTTTCAGCAAAAAAATAGGAGGAACTGTTTATTACAAATTGGTCCTCTACACCAGGAGTCCCCAACCCCTGAACCACGGCCCACTACCAGGACACGAGCTGTTCGAAACCGAGCCACGGGAGAAATGGCAAGTGTGTACACGTGAAGCTCCACTCGCATGAGTGGAGCTGCCTGATGCATGTGCAAACTCTATTTGTGCAAGTAAAGGGCATGTGTGTGTACCGATCGCACAAATGGAGCTGGGTGTGTGCGTGTGTGCCTGCCACTCACATGCCACCCACCCCCGCCGTGCCTGGCCAAGCTGGAAAAGTTGGGGACCTCTTCTCTACACTGTATTCTAATAACACTGAGATATCCTTGGTGGTGCAGCAGACTAAGTGCTGTTATGTAGCACTTAGCTGCCAGCTGCCTGCAATTACTGCGAGTTCAAATCTCACCAGGCTCAAGATTGAGTCAGCCTTCCATCCTTCCGAGGTAGGTAAATTGAGGACCCGGATTGTGGGGGCAATAAGCTGACTTTGTAGAAACACCGTTTATGGGGGGCCAAAAGCCCTAATAAGCAGGTATATACAAAAAATGAAGGCTATTGCTATAAGTGTATTGTAAGCCGCCCTAAGTCTTCGGAGGAGGGCAACATATAAATTGAACTAATAAAAATAATAATAATAAAATAATATCCACCTGATATGAACGTATCTTTTATTTTATGTACACTGAGAACATATGCACCAAAACAAATTCCTTGTGTGGCCAATAAAATTCTATTCTACTCTACTCTATTCTGATGTCCCATCTCTGAGACCGGAACTTCATCTTGCAGAAACATCTACAAATAAATTTATTTATTTATTTATTTATTTATTTATTTATTTATTTATTTATTTATTTATTTATTTATTTAATTTTTATTAAATTTGTATACCGCCCTTCTCCTGCTGGACTCAGGGCGGTGCTTTAAAATTTGTTGAAATAATTACACAACTTAGGCCCAAAATTTAAAACATCCCAACTAAAACCCATAGACAATTAAAAATCTAACATCTCAAAAGGGGGGGGGGGTTACGCCAGCCCTGCTTGGTGGAAAAGAAAAGTTTTTAGGGCACAGCGAAAACCCCGGAGATCTGGTATCATGCGTATCTCCGGGGGCAAATCATTCCAGAGGGCAGGTGCTGCCACAGAGAAGGCCCTCCCTCTGGGGGTTGCCAGCCGACACTGCCTGGCTGACGGCACCCTGAGGAGTCCCTCTCTGTGGGAGCGTACTGGCCAGTGGGAGGCTATCGGTGGCAGAAGGCGGCCCCGCAAATACCCAGGCCCTATGCCATGGAGCACTTTAAAGGTGGTAACCAACACCTTGAAGCGCACCCGGAAGACCACCGGAAGCCAATGCAGCTCACGCAGGAGAGGCGTCACATGGGAGCGCCCCCTTGCTCCCATAATCTCCCGCGCGGCCGCATTCTGCACCAGTTGGAGCCTCCGGGTGCTCCTCAAGGGGAGCCCCATGTAGAGAGCATTGCAGTAGTCCAGGCAGGAAGTGACGAATGCCTGAGTGACTGTGCGTAAGGAGTCCCGATCCAGAAAGAGACGCAACTGGCGAATCAGGCGAACCTGATGAAAAACCCCCCTGGCCACGGCCATCACATGCTCTTCTAAAGACAGCCGTACATCTAGGAGGACGCCCAAGTTGCGAGCTCTCTCCATGGGGGCCAATAACTCACTCCCAATAGCCAGCGATGGCACCAGCTGGCTATATCGGGACGCCGGAAGCCACAGCCACTCGGTCTTGGAAGGGTTGAGTCGAAGCCTGTTACTCCCCATCCAGATCCACACGGCCTCCAGGCACCGGGACATTACTTCAAGGGCATCGTTGGGATGGCCTGGGGTGGAGATGTACAGCTGAGTATCGTCAGCGTACTGATGGAGAAATAAGATCCCCAGGGGACACTGTTTTTCCATCACCTGCTTTAATTGTGGTCCCCAATGACATCACTATAGAATAGAAAAATTGCCAAGTGAAATCATTAGCCAAGCCATTTCTGTGATTTTATTTTTTTTTAGCAAGTGATGGAAAAATGATCAGCCTTACGGGAATCCCTCCCATTGGAGCAGAGGTGTCTTCAAGAGAGGCTCCCTGGTGGGTAACCCTTCAGATTGCCAAAAGATAGCTTATTCTCAATGTGCTCAAATGACTTCTCTAGTTCCTGGGTCAAACAATTCCATAACTGATATTTTTTTTTAACTTGAGAGCTGAAGATTTATCTGTTTGGCAGAATCTCTGGCTAGAATGGGGAAAGATGGAAAGATGGAGCTGAGTTTAAAGCCCTTCCACAGCAGAAAGCCATGTACGCCTGACCTCCACCTGAAGTCTTCCCGGTGAGATTCCCAAGGGAATGTGGTGAATCTAGCGAGAGTCTTATAAATAGGCATGATAACAGTAAAGAAGTAACTTTGATCAGCTCACAGTGTGGTTCTACTTCCTTGTGCCTCTCTGCCTGCCCATCCATCCATCCATCCATCCATCCATCCATCCATCCATCCATCCATCCATCTATCTATCTATCTATCTATCTATCTATCTATCTATCTAATTATTTAGCTATCTAGTTTTCTTTCTATTTATGTATCTATTTATCCATTCATCCATCCATCCATCCATCCATCCATCCATCCATCCATCCATCCATCCATCTATCTATCTATCTATCTATCTATCTATCTATCTATCTATGCATTTATCTAACTATATTTTCTTTCTTTCTTTCTTTCTTTCTTTCTTTCTTTCTTTCTTTCTTTCTTTCTTTCTTTCTTTCTTTCTTTCTTTCTTTCTTTCTTCCTTCTGGTTCATATCTTCCAAAACTTTGAACAGAAAATCCCAATTCAAACTGTCAAAGGCCTTCTCCACATCTAAGAAAATCACTGTGACTAGGTTTCTTGTTTTCTTTATGTTGTTCCAATTATTCCAAAATGTCCAACACATTTCTTAGATTGTCCTTTAACTGATACTCTAACCCTAGCCTAACTTTTAACTGTCTTTTGACTGTCCAAAGCCGTCCAGTAGTTTTGACTGGCTATGAATGGAACAAGTTGGCCATCCTAATAATTACTACACCATACCACTTCTCAAAAATGTTCTTGCCATTTTCTTGGCAACAACACAGAAGTGGTTGGTTGCAGTCTGAATTCAGGACTTTGTTTCTAGCCTAATGTTGGAAAACTGACAGCTAGAATGGAAGGAGGGGTCAACTGGGGAACTAGTCTTGAATCCATGCACAATTGCAAATGTCATAAGTCTGACCACCCCAAGTTCCATGAAATCATAACTTAACGGTTCCCAGGACAAGGAAAGGAGTCTGGGGAGATTCTTATAACATAGGTAGAAGCAATAAAGTTGCTGACTAAAGCTATTTACAATTGGTTCTCATTATTTGTGCCCAAGACCTAGCCACTATCCCAAAGATATCCTGTTAAGTTCTCATTTGAATATAGTCCCAGTCCAAACCTCCTTACTGTCTAAACCCCAAGCAGAACAATCAAGTGCGGTCTTCTATCAGCTTATCTCCTGTTGAAGCTGGCAATGCTCTAGAACAGGGATGTCAAACTCAAGGCCCAGGGGCTGGATCTGGTCCCAGAGTCCTTAGATCTGGCCCACGGGGCTGCCCTGGAAAAGGAAAAGGCCTGGCCGGCGGTGCATCGGCCAGCGAAAACAGAGCTCGGGAGGGCTGCATGCAGCTCTCCCAAGCTCCGTTTTCGCTGGCAAAGGGTTGCAGGAGGCCATCGCAGCCAAAAACAGAGCTTGCAAGGGCTGCGTGCGGCCATTCCGAGCTCCATTTTCACTGGCAGAGGGTTGCAGGAGGCTGTCCCAGCTGAAAACAGAGCTCGGGAGCCTGTTTTCGCTGGCAGAGTACCCTCGCCACCACAATACGAGTGACTTCAAGCTGGCCATGCCCCCCTGGCCACACCCACTCCAAACCCCTCCCCCCAAGGTCAAACACATGGGCCCACTGATGCAGCCCTCAATGAAATTGAATTTGACACCCTGCTCTAGAAGAAACATGAAAGGGCCAGCTCAGAAAAGTAGAAGTATCAAAGAGCACCCCATGAAAACAAAAATATTTCCCACTGCAGACGTAAATCTGGCATACACTATTAATGTGTATATGATTAACTCGCTTCATTCATCCAAGCAGGGGAATTTAAGCCTTGCCATACATTGTCAGCTTTTGGGCAGAGATGAGACTTTCTCCCACACTGATCCAATACATCACTGCTATCATTACGAGGATTATTTATGGTACGTTATTTCTTCGCGCGGAAATGCGTTAGCAAATAATGGGACAGATGGAAATGACAACTATGCTCAGCCACAATTCACAGCCATCAACAGACGGCTCTGTGCAATTGACTGACGCCAAACGTTTTACCAAGAAAAAACCAAGGAATTAACAAATTGATTCAAGGTGAAACTCAATAGAACTACGATATGTTTGTTCCAAGCAAGCTGCAGTATTTCCATTACACCATCTTTCCAAGGCAATTTTGTTAAGGTTGGAAAAAGAAACACACCATAATCTGTTTTCTACCAACATGGGATTATATAATATTCCAGTTTTGGTCACTACACTTTAAAAAAGATGTGGAGACTCAAGAAAGAGTGCAGAGAAGAGCAACCAAGATGATGAGGGGACTGGAGGCTAAAATATTTGAACAACAGTTATAGGAACTGGGCTTGTCTAGTGAAGAGAAGGACCAGGGGAGACATGTGTTGTGGCCCCGCCCTCTGAGCCTGTCCCATCGGAGGAAGAAAGCTCCGAGCATGAGGAAGAGGAGTCAGCCAGGCCTCCCTCTCCAGGCCCCTCCCCTCTGGCATTGTCTCAGGTGCCGGCCGAGGGAGAGGAGATTAGCAGGGAGACAGGTGGCTCGGATCAGAGTGACGGAGAAACATCATTCCTGGACGCATGCCTCCAAAGGCGTGATAAACGATTGCAGCAGCT
Organism: Pantherophis guttatus; assembly: GCF_059756535.1. NCBI lineage: Eukaryota > Metazoa > Chordata > Lepidosauria > Squamata > Colubridae > Pantherophis > Pantherophis guttatus. Next base: position 90,615,511 of record NC_142068.1, on the reverse strand, counting down.
CAGGAGGCATGCTAGGGATTAGAACTGAGTCACTGGACCACACCCCAGAGACTATATAATAGAGGGTGGTGGTCAGTGATCCTTGTGATGAACAAAACTAACCTTGGATAGTCACTAAAGCCTCGTTCGGAACTGCTGAGAGAAATATTTATTGTTGTCGGACATTTGGAAGCTGAGTATTTATCTTTCTGTTTTTCTGTGAAAATAAAGGCACTTGGCAGACGGTGTGTCTATCGCTGCCAAGTTGGAGATAAAGAAACTGGGTGTGTTCCAAAGTGTTTCCTTAACCCTCGGCTGGCTGTGTTTGTGTGTGTGTGTGGACGGGGACAGATCAACATGATAGCAGGGTTCCAATACTTGTGGGGCTGTCACAGAGAAGAAAGGGTCAAGTTATTTTCCAAAGCACCTGAAGCAGTAGTGGGTTTCAAAAAGTTTTACTATCTGTTCTGTGGGTGTGGCTTGGTGGGCGTGGCATGGCTTGGTGGGCATGGCTTGGTGGATGTGGCAGGGGAAGGATACTGCAAAATCCCCATTTCCTCCCGATCAGCTGGGACTCGGGAGGCAGAGAATAGATGGAGGCAAGGCCAGTCAGAAGTGGTATTTACCGATTCCCCAAACTACTCAAAATTTCCACTACCGGTTCTCCAGAACTGGTCAGAACCTGCTGAAACCCACCTCTGACCTGAAGGCCAGACAAGGAATAATGGATGGAAACTGATCAAGGAGAGATTCAACCTGTAAATAAGGAGAAATTTTCTGACCGTGAGAACAATCAACCAATGGAACAGAAGTTGCCTTAGGAAGTTGTGGGAGCTTCATAATTGCAGGCTTTCAATGGGAGATTGGACTGCCATTTGTCGGGGATGGTGTAGGGTCTCCTGCTTGAGGGGGTGGGGGGTTGGGCTAGATGACCTATAAGGTCCCTTACAACTCTGTTAATCAATGCTAATAGATGGAGTGTCAGATCAGAGGCCTGACACTCTGTGTGCTTGAGCATGTGGGGCTTATTGAAGTGAGGCAAAATGGTGATAATTTTGAATTTAAGAGGGCTTGCCAATACTTAGCATGGTCCATTTTCGACTGGAATCATTCTTTAAGGCAGAGGTCTTAAAACTTGGCAGCTTTAAGACTTGTGGACTTCAACTCTATGCTGTCTGGAGAAGGTTCTGATATGGAAGGAAAGGGAAGAAGGGGTTGTTTAGCAGCAGATGACTCGGTTGCAGTGGTGATGGACACACCGTGGGAAGATATGGAAGACCAGAACAGGCAGAAATTCTTTCCATGTAGTTGGTAAGAATCAGTGCTGACTTGATGGCATATAATCAATCAATCAACTTATTAAATATTCAAACATCTTCTTGTGTCCTTTCAGGAAGGAAAGGGAAAAATAGCAATAGCACTTAGACTTATATACCGCTTCATAGTGCTTTACAGCCCTCTCTAAGCGGTTTACAAAGTCAGCCTGTTGCCCTCAACAATCTGGGTCCTCATTTTACCGACCTCGGAAGGATGGAAGGCTGAGGCAATAGCAATAGCACTTAGACTTACATACCACTTCAACAGTGCTTTATGGCCCTCTCTAAGCGGTTTACAAAGTCAGCCTGTTGCCCCCAAAACAATCTGGGCCCTCATTTTATCGACCTCGGAAGGATGGAAGGCTGAGTCAACCTTAAGGCGGTCAGCATCAAACTCCTGGCAGTGAGCAGAGTTAGCCTACAATACTGCCTTCTAACCACTGCGCCACCACGGCTCTCAGGACAAACCTGGATGAAGATGATGTCAGAGGGAAAGGGAGGAAGATAGGGAATGTAAGAAAAGAGGGGGGGGAAAACTCTACCCCCATCATGTTTGTAAGTTGCCTAGAATTGCTGTGAGTGAGTGGGCGGCCATATAAATTTCCCAAATAAATAAATGAAATCATTCCTTCTGGGCACATTCCTTTTATGTTTCTGCTTGAAATCTTGTCTTCGACCTTTTTTTATTGCTGCCAGCTATCCCTAATGTGAGTTTTTGTGCAATTAACCATGGATACATGAGTACATCCCTTCAAGGGCTCAATCTGGATGCTCACCCAAATATTAATGTTGAGTCAAAACAATTCTGCCATATATCAATGCAGGCTTTCTACAAATCTATCACAATTTGTCTGATTCTCCCTTCGTTCCTCCATTGCTTTTCTTCGGGGGCAACCCTGGACTGTGTGATAATGTTTACCTCTACTAGTGGTAGCATCCGAGGAGAACTCCTTTGCTGAAGAGAATACCACATGCTGGTTGAAGAACCCTGCACTATCCTTTGCTTTATATAGCTATTACACACACACAGCAAAGAATTAAAAATAAAAATTAAAGTGCTATGCAGAAGCAGAGATGGGTGGGTGGCTGGCTGGATGGATGGATGGATGGATGGATGGATGGATGGATGGTGGAGAGAGAGAGAGAGAGAGAGAGAGAGAGAGAGAGAGAGAGAGAGAGAGAGAGAGAGAGATAGGCAGGCAGGCAGGCAGAGACAGACAGATGGATGGACAGACGGACGTATAAAAGGGTAGACAGATAAATAAATGTGTGGCTAGATAGATGGATAGATGGGTGGATAGATGGATGGATTGAGGGATATGTTGAGGGAAAGGTAGGTAGGCAGGCAGGCAGGCAGGTAGGCAGGCAGACACAAGGATAGAAGGATAAATAGGTGGAGGGATAGATGAGTAGAGTAGAGTAGAGTAGAGTAGAGTAGAGTAGAGTAGAGTAGAGTAGAGTAGAACAGAACAGAACAGAACAGAACAGAACAGAACAGAACAGAATTGAATTCTTTATTGGCCAAGTGTGATTGGACACACAAGGAATTTGTCTTTGGTGCAAATGCCCTCAGTGTACATAAAAGAAAAAAATACATTTGTCAAGAATCATAAGATACAACACTTAGTGATAGTCCTAGGTTACTAAAAAGCAATGAAATCATACTAGGAAACAAATAAAACACTATACATCATAAAGTTACAAGCAACATGGTTATCGTCATAAGTGGGAGGAGATAGGTAATAGGAAGGATGAGAAGAAGAATAGTAATACAGTAAATAATTTGGCAGTGTTGTTGAAGGGATGGATGAAGGGATGGATGGACTGAGGAATAGATGGAATGTTGTTATGTTCCTCATGGGGGAAGAAAGTGAAGGAAACACCTAATTGTGAGGGAGAGCTTTATAAAGTAAAGTAGAAGTTTTCCTTCTCTTCCTTTCTTTAAGAAAGGTGGCCCCTATTACCTTCCCCTCCTTCCAGCAACCTCTTTAATATTCCCGTCAGCAAAGTGTTCAGACTAGTCGAGATGACCTCACCGCCCTCCTTACATCTGACTGGATTTATATCAAATCCAGTGGCAGGAACCTTTCCATACATGATATGCTCCGAAGCACCAAGAAATTCCCTGGGCATCAGACCACTGACAGCTCCTTCTGCGTTGCGTGTAAACCTTGACATCAGGTGAGATGGGAGGAAAGAAATGCGACTCTAGCAGCTGTCATGAATGGGAGACGGGAATAAACATCTTTAGCCATGAACGATACTTCAATTTTTATCAGCAGCTAAGCTTCCACTACAGAGGGCACTTTGCTGCTTTGATAACTCGTTTTTCTTAAACCGTATTTCATTTTTCTTCGACGCTACAGCTCCTTCCGCCAATAAGTAGACTGAGATTTAGTGTTTAGAACGGGTTTAAATCCCCTTTAAAATACAATCGAGGGTCTTTGAATAACATACACAGTTATAATTGTGGATGTATTTCTACTTTTGCAGTATTAAGCCTCGGTTGGTGCAGTGATTAGAAGCTGAGAGATCTCCGTTAATAAATCCCCCCCCAATATCTGGCAAAGGGATTAAACTTGTGAGCTTTGTGTGCACACAATGATCTTTGAAGCTGGTGGAAGCTTACTTCTAAGTAACTGCCGGATACAAATGAGAATGGGGAAATTTGCCTTTAGCATAATGGTTATACACAGCAATCTCCCCAAGATAAAACCAATGAATTAAAGGACAGAAAACCCCATGCAATTAATTTTTATTTCCTGGAAGTCTTCGGAATCCTAGACATTACAAGCAAAAAATTATTATTATTATTATTATTATTGGACAGCAATTTTTTTTTTTTAATATATACACAGGAATCCCAGGATTCGTTTGTAGGAAAGACCTGCTCATAAGGTAAATCTGCCAATTGCAGGGAATCTTCAATTTATGACCATCATTGAGCCCAAAATGTCTACTGCTACGCGAGACAGTTGTTCAATGAGTTTTGCCCCATTGTATGAGCTTTTTTGGCACAGTTGTTAAGTGAATCACAGTTCAGTTGTTCATGGTTGTTAAGTGAATCTGGCTTCCCACTGGACTTTGCTTGTCAGAAGGTCGCAAGCAGTGGTGAAATTCAATTTTTTTTACTACCGTTTCTGTGGGCGTGACTTGGTGGGTGTGGCTTGGTGGGCATGGCAAGGGAAGGATACTGCAAAATCCCCATTCCCTCCCAACTCTGGGGCCAGTCAGAAGTGACATTTGCCAGTTCTCCGAACTATTCAAAATTTCCACTACCGGTTCGCCAGAACCTGTCAGAACCTGCTGGATTTCACCCCTGGTCGCAAGTATTGGCAGCTCTATTTCCAAGAAACGTTTTCTTTCTCTAGCCTACATTTTTGACAGTCACAGATCTTTGAACCTGCCTCTTTGTTTTTAGGATCATCAAGCATAACACGATGATGCATCCACCAATCAATTTTCATTAAATAATAGCAAAAGTATTTCTTGGGAGAAAAATCATCCTCATTTATGTCTTGGAAATAGCCAAAGGGCACTTTAGCAGCAGTGATTTTAGAGAAGATTTTCACAGTGCAGCTATTTTTGCTTGGTGACAAATAATAGAAGATTGTTCAATTTATCTTTGGCGTGTTGATACAACAAATTTAATTTTGGAAGATAGTTTAGGAAAAACTTTTATAACATCTGATCATAAATATATTGGCGGTCACCAATGTCAGCATTAGCAATTCTGTCTCTATGACCAGAATAGAGTCCAATTTCTATCTGTTCCCACATACAGGCACTAAGATGTTTTTATTTGATATTATTTATTTATCAAATTTCTACATCGCCCATCTTGTCTTTTTAAATTTAGCTGCAGACTTTGCTTTGTTAGAGCTATCAGCATTTTTTATTTTTAAAATAGTCCTGAATTAATACTATAAGATTATTATTATTTTTTGGTTTTGTGCCCTCAAGTATTGTTGAAATAAGATTTATTTTACTTATTTATTATTCATATTTCTATGCCGCCCACTCTCCGAGGACTCTGGGCAGTTTACACCAAAGACAGTATACAAAATAACAATCTGGGTCCTCATTTTACCCACCTCGGAAGGATGGAAGGCTGAGTCAACCTTGAGCCGGTGAGATTTGATCCGCTGATCTGCTGAACTAGCAGTCAGCTGAAGTAGCTGCAGTACTGCACCCCAAACACTGCACCACCTCGGCTCAAGATGAGATGAGATGAGATGAGATGGCATGGCATGGCATGGCATGGCATGGCATGGCATGGCATGGCATGGCATGGCATGGCACGGAATGAAAGTGGGTGAGACAGGATGAGGAGGGGAGGAGAGGAGATGATATAAATAAAATACTATAAAAGATCCAAATACTCAACCTAGATGGGAAGGAAGGGAGTAGGACAAGAAACCGGGGGGTGGGGGGAGGTGGGATCTATTATTAATTGATCAACCACCCCCAATGTGAAACCCCTCCATTGGTGCCCCAAGCCAAATGGCAGAACCAGGTCTATTAAGCTCTTGCAGAAGATCAGGTTGTGATTATTATCTGGTCATCCTCTCAACTGCCATTTACCAAAAACTCTCTTACTTGCTGGATTTCCTAAAATTCTTTTCTTTATTTCTCATACATGGACATATGTATACTTCTGGTGCTTTGGAAAATAACAGATTAATAGAGTTGGAAGGGACCTTGCAGGTCATCTAGTCCAATCTCCCACTCAAGCAGGAGACCCTACACCATTTCTGACAAAATGGCAGTCCAGTCTCTTCTTGAAAGCTTCCAGTGATGAAACTCCCACAACTTCTGAAGGCAACTTCTGTTCCATTGATTGATGGTTCTCGTTGTCAGAAAACTTCTCTTTATTTCTAGGTTGAATCTCTCCTTGGTCAGTTTCCATCCATTATTCCTTGTCTGGCCTTCTGGTGCTTTGGAAAATAGCTTGACCCCTTTCTCTCTGTGGCAGCCCCTCAAATATTGGAAGACTGCAATCACGTCTCCCCTGGTCCTTCTCTTCACTAGACTAGCCATGCCCAGTTCTTGCAACCATTCATCCTATGTTTTAGCCTCCAATCCCCTAATCATCTTTGTTGCTCTTCTCTGCACTCTTTATAGAGTCTCCACATCTTTTCTATAATGTGGTGACCAAAACTGGATGCAATACTTTAGGTGTGGTCTTACTAATGCTTTATTGAGTGGTATTAGTACCTCACTTGATCTTGATTGTATCCCTCTGTTAATGCAATTTAGGATTGCATTGGCTTTTTTGGCTGCTGCCGCACACTGCTGACTCATATTTAACTGGTTGTCCACTAAGACTCCAAGATCCCTCTCACAGTTACAGCTATTAAGCCTGGGTTCACCCCGTCTATATGTGTACTTTTGGTTTTTCTTGCCGAAGTGTAGGACTTTACTTTTTCCTACATTGAATTTCATCTTGTTAGATAGGGCCCAGTGTTTAAGTCTGTCATGATTCATCTGGATCTTGAGCCTATCATCTAGGGCTGTGATGGTGTATGCCAGAGGTGGCACGCAGAGCCCTCTCTGTGGGCACACATACCATCACCAGCTGCTTTCTTCTGGGTTCTGGTGCTCTGGCATGCACGCACGCTCCAGTTTCAGCACTCAGTCAACAAAATGGTTAGCCATCACTGACTAGGGCCGTGATGGCGAACCTATGGCATGCGTGCCACAGGTGGCATGCGGAGCCGTATCAATAGGCACGCGAGCTCAGCTCCACTAGCTGATTTTCGGGCCTTCCGGGCCCACCGGAAGTTGGCAAACGGGCTGTTTTCGGCCTCCGGAGGGCCTCCGGGAGGTGGGGAAGGCTGTTTTCACCCTCCCCAGGCTCCTAGAAAGACTCTGGAGCCTAGAAAGAGCGAAAAATGCGCCTGCTGGGCCCACCGTGCCATCATGTGCCGAAAGCGGGGAGAGCACAGGGGGGTCGCACACACGTGCGTGGGGGATGGGGTGCATTGAATTATGGGTATGGGCACACGCGCGCATGACCACTCCGCGCTCCCCCCCACTTTTGGCACGTGATAGCAAAAAGGTTAGCCATCCCTGGACTAGGGCGTTAGCTATTCCTGTCAGCTTAGTAGGGGGGTCAACTTATTTTCCAAAGCACCAGAAAGCAAGACGAGAAACAATGGATGGAAACTAAAAAAAGGAAAAAAGCAACCTGGAATTAAGGAGAAATTTCCTGATAGTGAGAACAATTAACCAGTGGAACAGTTTGCCTTCAGAAGTTGTGGGTGCTTTATCAGTGGAGACTATCTTGGTTCTAAAGCCAGGTGAAGAGAACTGCTGGGGAATACCAATAAAACTCTCCATAAATCACACTGATGTGTATGTGTGAGTGAGTCATGTGGAACTCGGGTCTCGAACCAGGGCTGCCCGTTTTCCAGCCAACAAGCCCAGCATGTTAACCACTGAGCCACCATGATGCCTCAATTACCGTATTTTTTTGAGTATAAGAAGCACCTTTTTCCCCCCTAAAAGGGGGTGCAAATTTAGGTGCATCTTATACACCGAATGTAGCCCCGCCCACCCACTGGCCCCCACCTTTTGGCCTCTGCCTCCCAGCAGTTTACCTCCTTGCAGCAAGCAGCAAGAAGAAACAGCTCCTTTCAGCTTCAACCCACCCTAATTAGCACAAGTTGATTGGATCGGCCACCCGACTCTCAGCTGTTTTGCTCTCAGCTGTTTTGCGTGGGCCTCTGCCACTTGCTGCAAGGAGGTAAATTGCTGGAGCAGATTTTTTTTTTCTTTTGCTAATCAAGCTATGCTGAAAACGAAAATGAAAGTAAAGCAGGCTGTTTGCTGTTTGCTGCAACGAGGCAAAATTGCTGGGAGGCAGATTTCTTTTTCTTGTTTTCCTCACTAAAAAAGGTAGGTGCGTCTTATAGTCCGGTGCATCTTATACTCCAAAAAATACAGTACGTACCGTACCTTAATTAAAATTGAAATCCCTTGGGTAAGAAGGTTTCTACAATCCTTACCGCATTGACAGATGCTATTTAAGACCAGGGCAATCCATATTTATACAGCTAAAGGGGGGGGGGAATCTATATCCATGAAACAGCATTCTTTAGTTTGTAACCAAGAATTGGAGGATTCCTTGCCATCCCTTTTTTTTTTCCCTATCTTGTCCTTTTTCTGGTATATACCGGAGTCTCAACAGACCCATCTAAATTACAGCCACAACAACAAAACCATTAAAGAGAATTAGAAACATAAATTTTCTGAAACTTATGCTTTAAGCACTGAATGTCTCATTAAGTCTATGAACTTCTAACCTCAAATTGTGTCTGCAGGTTGCCTCTGGTGGTTTAGTGTTTGAAAAGAAGTGGGCGGGGGAGAGATAGAGAATATACTGTCATTGCAAGCCATTCAGGAGGGGAAATTAGATATAGAAAGAGCAAGTCTTTACTTTTTTTCAGTCGTTTAGTATCTATTTAATATTGGTCTTAAGAAGAAAGGCCAATGATGTGAGCTTCAAATAAGAAAAGGTTTAGCATTAGCACTTTTTCTTCCCAGTGGTTGGCCACTAATAGGATCATACATATTGGCTTTATTCCCATTCAGGACCTACTCAAGGAATCTCTACTCTTAGAAATATACTTTTCATCTGCTAATATGCAAGAAATGGAAAGATGAAGTTGCCCTTTCAAAAGAGTAATTTACTACTTCCTGGGAGGAATAGATTAAGTAATTGCAGGAATGGAATAACTTATTTCTCCAAAAAACTGAAAAGCTGGCCGCCAAACCATCCCGGGGCCCAATGGGATTTGGTTTCATGTAGATGTCCAACCTTGATGTGTGGATGCCCAGAAAATAAACATTCATGAATGTTATTCTTTTGAACAACCTCCTTGGGGGGGTCAGATGACTTTGATGCCAGTTTAGCTAGAATCATGTCTATCATCTTGTGTTCATACAAGGCTGGCCCACAATTCCTGGGAGGGATGAGTGAACAATATCAGAAGTGTAGGCCAAGAATATATCATCCCAGGAGGATCATTCAAGGCATGAATGACATTCCAGATGCCTAGATAGAGCTAACTGCTCATCTGCAAGTTCCCAGGTAAGCTAAGGCTGAAGAAGAAAGCCAACAAAGGGATGGGATGGGATGGGATGGGATGGGATGGGATGGGATGGGATGGGATGGGATGGGATGGGATGGGATTGTAGAGTAGAGTGGAGTGGAGTGGAGTGGAGTGGAGTGGAGTGGAGTGGAGTGGAGTGGAGTGGAGTGGAGTAGAGTAGAGTAGAGTAGAGTAGAGTAGAGTAGAGTAGAGTAGAGATGGAATGGAATGGAATGGAATAGAATAGAATAGAATAGAATAGAATAGAATAGAATAGAATAGAATAGAATAGAATAGAATAGAATAGAATAGAATAGAATAGAATAGAATAGAATAGAATAGAATAGAATATGCAATGGAATAAGAATAGCCTTGTGATGCCTTAACAACAATTTTATTAGCACAACCGCTTTTGTGGACTACCCTTTGCTTCATTTGATGCACTTCCATAGTCCACTTTTTTTAAAAAAAATATTGTGCATTGTAATAGAATAGAATAGAATAGAATAGAATAGAATAGAATAGAATAGAATAGAATAGAATAGAATAGAATAGAATAGAATAGAATAGAATTTTGATATCGTCTTTCATGGACTATTAGCAATCAATGCCTGAATTTCCAATATTTGAGAAGCTGATACAAGAAGATTGGGTCAATCTATTCTCCAAAGCACCTGAAGGCAGAACAAGAACTAAGGGATGGAAGCTTATTTAAAGAGAAATCCAACCTAGAATTAAGGAGAAACTTCCTAACAGTGTGGAGAATTAACCAGTGGAATTGCTTGCCTTCAGAAGTTATAGATGCTCCATCATTGGAAATTTTTAAGAGACAGGACAGCCATTTGTCCAGAATGCTCTAAGATCTCCTGCTTGAGCAGGGGCTGGGACTAGAAGACCTCCAAGGCCCCTTCCCACTCTGCTATTCTGTTAATTTAAATGTAAAACTTCATGATAAACTAAAGAAATTGAAGTCTACAAAGTGCTATGATACAATAACTCCTTCCATGACAATTTCTGGACGGTTGCCCTATTCATCTATTACAGATAGTCCTTCACTATTGATCATTCATTTAACAACTGCTCAAAATTACGATGGCATTGGAAAAAGTGACTTATGACAGGTCCTCGCACTTATGACTTTTGGAACATCTTGGATCCATCACATGATCAAAATTCAAACATTTAGCAATTGGCATCTGTGTACAATAGGTGCCATGTCCTGCAGTCATGTGGTCACTATTTGCTACCCCAAGCAAAGCAAAATCAATGGGGGAAGCTGGGTTCACTTAACAACCACATGTAATGCTTAACGATTATGATGATTTAAGGAAATCTTGCCTTTTAAGAAGCGGCAAGAAAAGATCCTAAAATCTGGCACACCCATTCAGCAACCACACTGCTTAGCGATGGACGTTCCCGTTCCAATTGTAGTCATAAGAAGAGGACATTTTCTACAGCAAATACAATGGACAGTCTTGTGATGCCTTAACAATAACAATTTTATTAGCACAACAGCTTTTGTGGACTACTCTTTGCTTCATTTGATGCACTTCCATAGTCCACTTTTTTTTTAAAAAAAATACTGTGCGTTGTAAGTAAGCAGGATTTTTGGTTTTCTAACAGACTGACAAAAGGAGACCGCAAATTATTAGCAACACAGGCAATTGGAGTGGTGGGGATAATAAATATGGCAATAATATTTTTTCCCTAAAACATCTGAAAATTATGAAGAAATATTATACTGAAATAGATTCCCCTGGATAACTAAACAGCTAGTCATTAAAGCCAAAACTAGGTGTAATTTTGGGGGGATATGCAGCCCTAAAAGATAATTTGGACAACTATCATAGTTCATGAAATTCTTAAAAAAGAGTCACGAACTGTTTGCCTCTCTAGGAGTCTCTGGATGCTGGGGACAGCAAAAAAGTCACTTCCTGTTCAACCAAAAGTTGGAAAACAGGCCGTTTCGAGCCTCTGGAGGGCCTCCAAGGGGGTGGGGAAGGCTGTTTTCACCCTCCCCAGATGCATAGAGAGGATCTGGAGCCAGGTGAGAAAGAAAAACAGGCCTACCGGGCCATCGCGTGCCAGGAGCGGGGGGTCATGCGCACATGTGCAGGGTGCATAGAATTATGGGTGTGAGCATGAGTGTGTGCGAACCTCCCCTGCCCCCCCTTCCTGGCATGCAATGGCAAAAAGGTTAGCCATCACTGCTCTAGGCTCTTTCCTTCATAGAGTTTCCTGTTTCCTGTTACAGTTAAACAGTTCAGCAGTAAAGCACATGGTGACTGTACTCTTTGTTTGCTCTGTGGTGCTTTATATAAACAGAATTTCTAACATTTCTATATTGTGAAACTGATTCTTTTATTTATTCATCAATTTATATACTGCTATAAGTCCCAAAGTAACTCTTGGTTTTGAGGTTTTTTTTTTAGATGAGTAATAAATTTAAAGAGAGAGATTGAGCTTTTATCAATTGAACCTGCAAAAGTAAAATGAATACTATCTTCTGAAATTTAGAGATAAGCTCAGGGTTTGGTTTTTTGTTTGTTTGTTTGTTTGTTTGTTTTTGTTTTTTGCTTTTTGATAATTTCCCTTCATTTTATAGGGATTCTTTGTTGAACTTTATGTTGCTATTGTAATACAGATACTGCATGGAGAAAAGTATCCTGCATAGCTTATTTTAGCATCTTGCTAAAACAGCAAAAAGCTAATTAGATAGAATAGCAGTGTGTTTACATCTCTTTTGTACTGGTGTTAATGAACACAAAGCAATTATGCATGCATTTCTCTGAATGTATTTACTAGGTCACTAATCTATGCCTACAAATGTCAAGATTTATGGAAAGAGACTGTTTTCTGTGCTGAAAACATTATTTTCACTGTGAGAAAAGCACATCCAGGAATGACTGATCCAGCTGATAGCTTGAAAATTGGCCACCGATGTTTGCCTTTTAGAAGATCTCAAATACATTTTGGTTTAATCAGCTGTTAATATTTCCAGTCATGTTCGTTTCATGTTGTTTCATTTCTTTGATTGATTTTTCTGACATCAAGTCAGTGTTGACTTTCAGCAACCACAAGGATGTTCTGTCCCCAATATGACCCTTCAGGTCTCTCAACAGTGCAGTCCAGGGGTGCTATTCAGCAGGTTCTAACAGGTTCTGGAGAACCGGTAGTGGAAATTTTGAGTAGTTCAGCAAATACCACCTCTGGCTGGCCACAGAGTGGGGTGGGAATGGAGATTTTGCAGTATCCTTCCTGCAGGAGTGGGGAGGAAATGGGGATTTTGCAGTATCCTTCCCCTGGAGTGGGGTGGGAATGGAGACTTTGCAGTATCCTTCCCTTGCCATGCCCACCAAGCCACACCCACAGAACCAGTAGTAAAAAGGTAGTAAAAACTAGTAAAAAAAATTGAATTCCACCACTGGTGCAGTCCATATCATTGTAATTGACTCCATCCAAATTGTGGGGTGCTTGGTCCTCTCTGAGATTGATTGTTTTCTTGCAGACGTTTTATTACCCAACTAAATAATAACATCACTGCTAGAAGGGTGGGGGGGGGGTTTGCTTTTATTTTATATAAGAGTCTTGGTGACGCAGCAGACTAAAGTACTGTTAAGTAGCACCAGCTGCCTGCAATTACTGCAAGTTCAAATCTCACCAGGCTCAAGGTTGACTCAGCCTTCCATCCTTTCGAGGTAGGTAAAATGAGGACCCAGATTGTGGGGGCAATAAGCTGACTTTGTATTAAAAGGAACACCGCTTAGGGGGGCCCGAAAGCCCTACTAAGCAGATATATACAAAAGTATGAAGGCTATTGCTTAACGCATTGTAAGCCACCCTAAGTCTCCGGAGAAATCGAACCAATAAATAATAAATAAATAAATATACTTGTGGCTTGTCCTGTTAGAATCTCTGTGGGCAGCTGATTCCAGAAGGTAAATGCTCCTTCTCTTTTTCCTTCTCCATCCGGTTACTTCTTCCCTCCCATTATCTCTCTCCCCTCCATTCTATTTATCTTTCACCGCTTGTAGATTTCTAAGTACAGTCATACTTTAGTACTCAGCAGCTTTCAAACTCATCAAATTTGGTATGTATTTTGATGGGAAAATTTTTGTCCCGGTAGTCGTCATTTGTTTGGTACTCGATGCACAAGCTAAAACTCATCAGTGTTAGTTGCCTTGTGACTTGTTACCCTTTCCAACCAATTTGTTTGGTATCAAATTTGGTTGGTATAAAATTTGTTTGGTACTCATCGTTTTCGGTATTTGTCACACCTCCCGGAACCAATTAGCAACGAGTACCAAGATACCACTGTATAGAGAGAGATTAGTTTTAATTTATATGATGACCATCGATTGATTGTAAACAGAATCTATTGGCTTGATTGTTCCTTTTTGGGATGTGTGATTGCTAACTAAGGGAGGTGTGTAATTATACAAATATATGGACACTTGTATAGAGTACATATGTTTTAAATGTATATTTATTGAGGAAAAAGAAAAATCTGTAAGAATTGTTTTAGCAGGAACTCTAGGCTGGCGAGATGGAAGGCGAAGCTATACATGGTACAACACTTTTGTTTGTTCAGATATTTTCTTGTCTACCCTTTCTTGTATCATCTTCCTCTTAGAGAAATGTTGTAGTAGGCTAAGCATTGTCATTTTTCTCCTTTGCTGCTTAACAAGATTTTATTGGTCACGATGCTTTTCATTTTGCATTAAAGATATTCTGCCTTTCTGACTTCATTTGTAAGAATGAGAACAGATTTTCCCCTTTCTTGCCTTCTTGTTTTGTTATCTATTCTTGGGCTCCCAGCCATCAGAAAATGTAAAAATGTAAACTGCAATGGCCATGACATCTATTAAACACAACGCTTGACTAGCAATTTTAACAAGGTATTTCGCTGCATTTCATAATATATTGGCCTAATAGATATGTACACTGTTATATGAGAAATTGAGTTACAATGTCGTTCTCTAGGGAGCTGAGTGCAGCGTTTCTGTGAAGCTACTAGCCAAATGATGGCAATTTCCTCCAAAGAAGAGAGATATACTAATAACAATCTGGTTTGACATTCTTCAAGGTGGCATTTCTCCCTCCTTAATAAGAGTTTTCCTTCACTATTCTGCTGGTTTTAAAAGGTGAAAGGTAAGATCAAGAAGTAGGAAAAAAGCCGAGTTTAAACAAGTATTTAAAAAAACCCACTCATGAACTAGATGAAGGTCTAAAAATCCAATATTTTCATTTGATTTGAATTGATTTAAATGTTCCAAAAGTTCCAGGTATTGAAATACTATCTGGACGCCCATGCTTCACTACGAAACTATGTGCTCGGGTTTGATAAATTGACACTTACAGTCTGAAACTTAATGTAGAATGTGTAACTCCATAGCATCAGAGTGTGTTAATATATTGCAACTGGCAGTTGGAACAGAGGGGGAAGGGGAGTAGAATGTCCCGGCCTGCAGCATCCCTCAGTATTCATCTGGCTAGCATTCTGTCAATGTGTGAGAGAGTTGAGGGGTGTTTGGAAACTCAAACAGTATTTGCTGTGTGAGCAAGAAGGAGACAGGAAGGAGGCTGGGCATGGCTTAGCTCAACTGTTCTGTAGTAAAGCTGCTTGCTGCTGTGAAAGTAAAACTGAAAGTGAAACTCCTCTCCTCTACTTGTGTTTTGCATTTGGAACAGATTTCTTTTGAGGCACTTGATAGAGAATTTAGTTATCTGCACTCACAGTATTAAATATCTGGGGGTGCAGATAATTAACAATCTGAATTGGTCTCTCCATAGGTCATCCTTAGTGAAGCATGCAAACCAGCATCTGTATTTCCTGCATTGGATGAGGAGAGCACCTCTTTCTCCTTTTATCCTGGCCACTTTCTACAGAGGCATGATTGAGAGCATTTTAACAAACCGCATCCCTGTCTGCTTTGGTGGCAGCAGCACCTCGGATAGAAAGTCCCTACAGAGAGTGGTGAGGACAGCCGAGAAGATTATAGGAAGCTCACTTCCTGTTATTCAGGATACTGCTTATAAGGGCTATGTGCTTAGAGCTCAAAGTATTGTGAGAGACCCCACACACCGACTTTATGGTCTGTTTCTGTTGCTCCCATCTGGGAGGAGGTTTCAAAGTATATATAGCAGGACTGCCCAATTCTGTAACAGCTTTGTTCCCTATGCCAATCTGTCTGGTACACTTACAAGATTCGTTTTTCTTGCCATGTACATATATACATCTGAACTAGACTGTGTTGTTTCTCTTTGTCATGTAATATATGTGGGTATATGCATGATTTTGTATTCATTCATTCATTCTGTCATGGTTATGCAGTGTATTTTGGAGATGCTGACCCTTTGAGAGCTGTATGCAATGAAACTTTGTTTTAATGTATGTCAGTTATTGTACATTCAAAGTAACAATAAAGTTATTCTATTCTATTCTATTCTATTCTATTCTATTCTATTCTATTCTATTCTATTCTATTCTATTCTATTCTATTCTATTTCCATTCCATTCCATTCCATTCCATTCCATTCCGGATGCATGGTACAATTATGTAATAATTCAGAAATAGTTCAGAATAGGTGCTTTGGAGTCCAAAGATAGAACTCACTGCAATTCTGTCAAGTTACTGTGTCTCTTCCCTGGATTTCACATTGGTTTTGACATGATTGCAGGAATGACCAGGGAGCATAGACTTTTTTGAGGACCTGCTGACAAATGCTCATGTGTTTCTCTTCAAACCTAGATCACTGACCAACTCTAATGGAAAAGACATTTTATTACATCTGACGTGATGAAACAATGAGCAAAGAAAATTGACAAATGAAATTAAATAGCAATGAATGCTATTTGAGGAAGGAAGGAAGGAAGGAAGGAAGGAAGGAAGGAAGGAAGGAAGGAAGGAAGGAAGGAAGGAGAGGAAGGGAGGGAGGGAGGGGAGGAGGGAGGGAGGGGAGGAAGGAGGAAAGCAGAGGAAGGGAGGGAGGGGAGAAGGGAGGGAAGGAGGAAAGCAGAGGAATAGAGGGAGGAAGGGAAGGAGGGGGCAGGGAGGGAAGGAAGGAAGGAAAGAAGGAAGAAAGAAGAGGATGGAGGAAGGGAAGGAAGAAAGCAAGGGAAGGGAGGGAGGGAGGTGAGAGGGAGGGAGGAAAGGAAGGAAAGACAGAAGGAGGAAAGCAGAAGAAGGCAGGGAGGGAGCTGGGGGAGGAAGGGAGGGAACGTGGGAGGGAGGGAGGAATGGGAGGCAGGGAGGCAGGGAAGGAAGGAAGGAAGGAAGGAGGCTTTTTTAATGGGACAACCGATTTTAGATTGCTGTTACATCATCATATCTCTTTTCCTGCTTCTGCGTCTATAATCATCTCCTTTCCATCCTAGATCCCACTTACATTTCCTAAATTAAATGATTTTTAAGAAGTGAGAGGAAAGTTATGTAAAGTTAGAAGGCAATTTCTTTTGAGTGTGTGTGTAATTTTTCTCCAACAGCATGAAAACAGCATGCTGTTTTCAAAAAGATGTATCAAATTAAATGCAACCAGGTGCCACATACCGCATTTCGTACACTAGTATATGCTTTCCTGTTGAGGGATTTTGTAACTTGTTAGCTAACATAATTACTGTGTATTTTACTTTGTATTTTAAACACAGTTACTCCCTATTTTAATCTGACTTACTTTTTCTCTCTTTTAAAATAGTGATAAGGTTTTATGAAAACCATTAGACTGGAATGGGGGAAAACTTTTTATGGATTGATGGTTAGCATCTAACACTGCTTAACTGAAAAGATAAGCTACAGAAGGATGTGTGGTACTATCTGCTTGCAAGGAAAAAATCTGTTCATGATAACACATCTGATTTGTTTCTTCATGAATTTCAAACAAACTTTGTAGCTGATTTACTGGGCAAGGAGAGGTTGTTACTCTTATCTTGTCCAACCAACTTTCCTCTTTTATTTTGTTTTTTTTCTTATGTTAACTATAATGCATGACTTCATTCCCACTCGCGCTAGTAATACTATTACTAAATTTGCAGATGATAGAACAGTGGTGGGACTCATCTCTGGAGGGGAGGATGAGTCTGCCTATCGAGATGAGATGGACTGGTTGCTTGCATGGTGTGGAGACAATAACTTGGTCCTTAACACCAATAAGACCAAGGATCTTATAGTGGACTACAGAAGGAACAGATTAGACATTCAGCCTTTGTTTATCAATGGAGCAAATGGCCAGTTTTAAGTTTTTGGATGTTAACATAAAAGAGGACCTGACCTGGGGCGCTCACATTGCAGCACTGGTCAAAAGGGCCCAGCAGAGATTACACTACCTGAGACTTCTCAGGAAACAACAACTGAATGAAAAACTGCTGGTGACCTTCTACTGCTGCACCATAGAGAGTATTTTAACTTACTGCATCTGTGTATGGTTTGCCAATTGCACAGTGGCAGATAGGACAGCGCTCCAGAGGGTGAACGTCATTGCCCAGAGGATCATTGGTTGCCCCCTCCTCTCTTTGGAAGATTTCTATAGCTCCCGCTACCTTAAGAAAGTTCAAAACATTCTTAAAGATCCATCTCATCCTGAGCACCCTTTTTTTTTTTTTGAACTATTACCATCTGGCAGACGGTACAGGATAATAAAAACAAAGACAAAGAGGCCGAAAAACAGATTCTATCCCAGATTGGTAATTATATTAAATTCTACTGTATAGTGCAATATTAATGCAATATTGGGTTTTTAATTCAATTGTATAGAATGTGAAGGATGTGTGTTTGTGTTTTATTTTTATAATTATAATGCACACTGAAGATGGCATTTAATTTCGTTGTATGAGGTGCAGTGACAACAAAGTAAACTAAAAAACTAAAAAAAAAAAACACCACTGTAAAACGGGATGTAAGCTAAGGATCGGGGTTCCGTCTTTGAATGAGAGGAATCCCTTTTGTCTGAATATTCTGATAAATTGAAATAAAATGATATTTTTGTCTCTCTCTGTGTCTCCCTGGAAAACACACCTTCACTATCTCGTACAACAAGTTATAAGAATATCATTTAAACCACAACCAATGATTTCTATGCACAACAGTGTGTCATTCGTCCATTACGTGGCAGCTAATTGTTGGTCTCAAACTTAGTCGCCTTGAGTCTTTGGAGAAAGGCGGCATACAAGTTGGACAAATAATAATAATAATAATAATAATAATAATAATAATAATAATAATAATAATAATAATCTTTATTACAGCCACGCAGCCAGAAAATGTTGATTCCCCCAAAGACATTTTATGTGTTTGTGTTCACACGTGTTCACATCTCAGGTGAAAAAAAAAAATGAAGTATAATTCAGGCACATGGAAACTTCTATCAGTCCTGAAAATTTCAACAAAAACCCCAGCTCCTCGCTACAACTCTTGTTTCCCTTGACATCAGCACACTGAAGCGCCGTTTAGGATATAATGTGTGTAATAATCCTGGCCATTAAAGGGCAGAGCATTCAGTTACAAATGGAACTATAGATGCAGTTACCAACCATATAAAGATAAACCTTAATCATAAACCAACAAAACATGACTATAATTATATTGCAGAACCAAAAAACAAACAAAGAAACCACCACATTATGTTCAGACTGTGGTATCCTTTATCATAATAATATTTTTATCACCCAACCATGAAGGTCATCACCAGGTACTGTTCACCACAAAAGAAAATATGACTTAATTTCAGCATCCTGCATGTCTCGATAGATGGGATAATACCAGGGAAGAACCTCGGATGAAATTCACATTGCAGGATATTGCCAGGAGTCAAGCAACGTTATATTAGGGCACACATCGCATGGTATGATAGTTCCCAAATAAGCCACAATATATTCATTAGTTTCAGTAGTTACACATATAAACGCATTGCCATTTTCATGGGGATTCCTCCAGTTTACACTTCCCTATACAGGTAGTCCTTGAGTTACGACCACAATTCAGCCCAGAATTTATGTTGCTAAGTGAGACATTTGTTAAGTGAGGTTTGCCCCATTTTATGACTATTTCTTGACACCGTTGTTAAGTGAATCATTGCATTTGTTAAGTTAGCAACATGGTTGTTAAGTGAATCTGGATTCCCCATTGATTTTGCTTCTCAGAAGGTCGGCAAAGGGAATCACGTGATTTCCCCCTCCCCCCGGACACTGCAACCATCATAAATGTGAGTCAGTTGCCAAGCAGAGGAATGTAAATCATGTGATTATGGGGAAATATGCTGCAATGGCCATAAGGGTGAAAAATGGCCATAAGTCATTTTTTCAGTGACGTTATAATGTTGAGTGGTCACTAAATGAACTGTCGTAAATCAGAGGACTCCCTGTA
Organism: Pantherophis guttatus; assembly: GCF_059756535.1. Lineage (NCBI taxonomy): Eukaryota > Metazoa > Chordata > Lepidosauria > Squamata > Colubridae > Pantherophis > Pantherophis guttatus. The sequence continues at coordinate 90,595,762 of NC_142068.1, read as the reverse complement.
TTGTGATTTCTTTTTTTAAGAACAGAAATGTGGGACTATAATTCGCTGCCTCTTCTTCCATTTAAGAAGAAGAGAAGGAGGATTACAAAAACAATTACAAAAATCACTTTCCCAATGGCTTTGAAAACATAGCTGGAAAACTGGGGTTGTTTTAATGGATCTCGATTTATACGCAAATGATAAAACGTAAAGCTTTGAGCTTAAGTAAAAAAAACAAAACAAAATCAAGCCACATAAAAACTCACAACTACATTAGCAAAACGTGGAGGAAAAGTATTCGAGTACTTACTTTGACGAATCTATGAAGTATATTACAAGAGCACCAATACTAAGAGCAAAAACTAAAACGACCTGTAAAAAACAAGAAGAAGAAGAAGAAGAAAAAAACGCAGTCATTTGCGGTGTCAAAGCATTTATCATTCAAACAAAGGAACAGGAAAGGACGTGAAATTTGGTGGTGCCATTTTAATGGTCTTCTGCTTCACGGAAGTGAACATTGCTACACAAAGCTTGACAAAGCTAAGGACGTGTTTAAAAGATATGCAAGCTGACATACCCCTTAGCACTGCGGTGCGTGAGGCAGAAAATCCATGTTATGTCCAGTGGTGCTAGTATAATAATAAACCCAATAATTGACCATTTGCTGCCCTGTAATATTATGGCAAATCCACCAGTTAAGGTACCTTGCCTCCCCCCTTGTATGAGCAACATTAACTGTGTTAATTAGACATTTAAAGGAGGATCTTTGGAGCTCAGGATTGGAACTGTATGAGGTTCTTGGGGCTCTCTGAGCTTGGTTTTTTTTCCCCCTTTTCTTGCAGATACGAAATGTCTGCAAGAAAACAAGCAGGCTCAGAGAGCACCAAGGAGCCCATTAGAAGCTAAGGTGCTTTTTCAAGAGGCAACTGGACTTTCTGGTTTTCCTTTTTTCTTTGAAGACCTTTCGCTTCTAATCCAAGAAGCTTCTCCAGCTCTTCTTGCAATTGTTAAATTTTTCTCTCTAGGAAGTCAAATTCTTTTTTAAAAAAATGAAAGTTTGTTTCTTAATTTTATTTTTAAATTTTATTTTCAGGCTAAATTGTTCTGCGTGAATAAGGCTGCTAGGATACTAGAATTAATTCTGTGGCTTGAAAGAAATTCTGGCATATCATAAAGAATCACGGACCAGATTATCCAGAGATATAAGCCTTTCCTTTGAGATATTGACTCCATGAGGCTGTCTCTCTTACCCACCCAATGCTCCCATGCTCTCTCCAGGAGATAATTCAACAAAAATATTTACAAAATACCTATCGTGTTTTCCCCAAAATAAGACCTTGCTTTTTTTTTAACCCTGAAATAAGGGCTTGGCCTTATTGCCATGCACTCAAAAGCCCGATTGTCTTATTTTGGGGGAAAACAGGGTAGTTTTAAAAGATGAGGGGCATTGGGAGAACGGGAGATATTTGTGGGAAAAGTATAGATAGGAGTCTATTACAGAGAGTGTGGCCCTCCCATATCACTATTTGTAATTTCCCAACAGGATGGTCATGTAGAAATAGTGATGGTTCAACGGTTAAAGATAAAGAGCTGGATCTCTTTGAAAATCCATTACGTGGCAGCTAAATTTGGTCTCAAATTTAGTCTTTATTACAGCCGCGCAGCCAGAAAATGTTGATTCCCCCAAAGACGTTTTGCGTGTTTGTGTTCACACGTGTTCACATCTCAGGTGAAAAAAAATAAATTCAGTGAAAAGTATAATTCAGGCACATGGAAACTTCTATCGGTCCTGCAAATTTCAACAAGAACTCCAGCTCCTTGCTACAACTCTTGTTTCTCTTGACATCAGCACACTGAAGCACCATTTAGGATATAATATGTGCAATAATCCTGGCCATTAAAGGGCAGAGCATTCAGTTACAAATGGAACTATAGAATGCAGTTACCAACCATATAAAGATAAACCGTAATCATAAACCAACAAAACATGACTATAATTTTATTGCAGAACCAAAAAACAAACAAAGAAACCACCACATTGTGTTCAGACTGTGGTATCTTTTATCATAATAATATTATTATCACCCAACCATGAAGGTCGTCACCAGGCACTGTTCACCACAAAAGAAAATACGACGTTCTTCAAAGAAAAAGAAAAACCAGAAAGTCCAGTTGCCTCTTGAAAAAGCACCTTTGGGACAACCATGACATGGATGACTGAGAATCTCCATAAACCCCATTAGACATTTCTCATGGGAACATTTACAGGTTCTCCCAAGAGAGGCATTTCTTCAGGTAAAGATAAACCATGTTTGACTCTAGGGGGTGATGTTCATCTCTGTTTCTTAGCCGAGGGAGCCAGTGTTGTCCAAAGACTCTTGTGTGGTCATATGGCCAGCATGCCGAGGCGCACAGAACACTGTTACCTTCCCAGTGTAGTGGTACCTATTTATCTACTCGCATTTCCATGCTTTTGACCTGCTAGGTGGGCAGAAGCTGGAGCAAGGAACGGGGGCTCATTCCATCGCGCGACGCTTGGGTCTGAAACCCAAGCTGACAATCTCTTTATCCCTAACCATTGAGCCATCACTATTTCTACATGACCACCCTGTTGGGAAATTACAAATTGTGATGTGGGAGGGCCACACTTTCTGTAACAGACTCCTATCTATACATTTCCCACAAATATCTCCCATTGTCCCAATGCCACTCGTTTTTCAAAACTAGGCATTTTGTAAACATTTTTGTTGAATTATCTCCTGGAGAGAGCATGGGAGAATTGGGTGGGTAAGAGAGACAGCCTCATGAAGTCAATATCTCAAAGGAAAGGCTTATATCTCTGGATAATCTGGTCAGTGATTCTTTTTGATATGCCAGAATTTCTTTCAAGCCACATAATTAATTCTAGTATCCTAGCAGCCTTATTCACGCAGAACAATTTAGCCTGAAAATAAAATGGGCAGAAATAAACTTCCTTTTTTTAAAGAATTTGACTTCCTAGAGAGAAAAGTTGACAGTTGCAAGTTGATAGCTATTTGATTTTTTTGCATTTATATAACATCAAAAGCAATTTTTATAATTTCCTTTATTCTATATACAGCATATTACTTCCATTCATTCTACAAGTTCTAGGTAAAGCTATGGATGTCAATGTTTTCTTTCAATACATGTGCCGTTGTGATAATATAAGGATATGAGAAAATACTTCAAAAGCATTACACAGAGCTTTAGAATAAATAATACCTTACATACAGAGACCCTGTTCTTGTACAAGTGAGTTAATAGAAGCATTGGTTGTTAATCTCACTGAATGCAAGATACTTGTAATTTGTAGAATAATGTTTTGCTTAAGTTTTGGTTTACACCAGGAGTGAAATTCACTTACCTTCCCTACCGATTCGCCAATGAGCATGCGTGTGCTGTTGTCTGCGCATGCGCAAAGGCTTAAAATGTCACAAAAAAGTGACATCATGACATCTGCACGGGTGGGCGGAGCCTCCCTCAGCTGCCACTACCGGTTTGCCCAAACCGGATAGAACTGGTTGGATTTCACCCCTTGTTTACACATATCAAAGCTTGCATAGGTAGAACTGAGAATGCTGTGAAATGATACAGTAACGAACAACCAGTAACAGATAATTAAGACCTTGATTTCAAATGATGGAAAGAAAATTCAGTGTGTTAGATCAAAATGGGAATCACCTTTCTAAAAACACAGATATACAGATTATTAAAAGAGTCAAGAAATGTATTTATAAGCGCATAGGCGTAACGGGGAGCAAAACCTGCTTTGGGGAAAGGGCTCAAAGCAGAGGTGGTATTCAGCTGGTTCGGACAAGTTCTCCCAAACCGGTAGCGGAAATCATGGATGGCACCCACTTCAGCTCTATGCCGTCCTATTTAGGCATGTTTTTGAAGCTGGGTGCATGCACGGAAGGTGTGTGCGCCCACAAAGCACATGCACAGAAGACCGTGCATGCACGGATGTGGCACATGCTAGTGAAGTGTAAATGCATGTACATGCACTCACATTTGTGAACCGGTAGGGAAAGTAAGTGAATACCATCCCTGGCTCAAAGCCTGGGGAATTAAACAAAGCTTGATTTTCAATCTCCTGTTTCTCAGAAGAAATATATCGGGATTGGATAAAAATCAAGGAGTGATGCCTGAACCGTACAAAAGAGGCAATGCTAGATGCAACAGGCTGTTTTTAAGGCATCTCCTTATAGCCCATTAAACTCAGGGACGTCAGAATGAAATTTGACAGCTGAACACATCGCTTCCACTCGTTTCCTGCTAACTTACTGTGGCTAAAGAGAAGAAAGAGTCCGAATGGATGAAAATCAATATTATACAAACACATTTACTCTCCAGCTATTCCTTTTCAAGGTAAGCAATGTTAGGTAGAGGTCAGAAAGGAGTTAAGAAATAGCCTGGCAAACCAATTAAAGGCATGAGATAAGAAAAAGAAAAAAAATGTGAATTTACCCCAAACCGTTCATTATTTTTTTTTTACAAACGTTTCTATACTTGCTTCCATCCATATAGATTTTTGGCATCTATACTTCTGGCTTTCCCAGTTGCAATGTATGGCTGTGAAAGTTGGACCATAAGAAAGGCTGAGCGCCAAAGAATTAAGGCCTTTGAACTCTGGTGCTGGAAAAGACTCCTGTGAGTCCCTTGGACTGCAAGGTGATCAAACTGGTCAGTCCTAGAGGAGATCAACCCTGACTGCTCTTTAGGAGGCCAGATCCTGAAGATGAAACTCAAATACTTTGGCCACCTAATGAGAAGGAAGGACTCACTGGAGAAGAGCCTAATGCTGGGAAAGACCGAGGGTAGAAGAAGAAATGGATGGCAGAGAATGAGGTGGTTGGATGGAGTCACTGAAGCAGTCGGCATGAGCTTAAATGGACTACGGGGAATGGTAGAGGACAGGAAGGCTTGGAGGAACATTGTCCATGGGGTCGCAATGGGTTGGACACAACTTCACAACTAACAACAATGACTTCTGGCTTCTTTCTTTCTAGAATTTCAGAAACTCCATCCAATTGTGACTTTCTCTTGACCCATCCATTCTTCCTTGGCGTTTGGCACTCCCTATGTAAAAAGGAACACTTCAAGCACCACAAAGCTCACTACAGCACAACCAGCACAAGCTATACACAAGGATGACACTGCCATACATCAAAAACATCTCAGAAACAACCAACAGACTATTGACAATGACATGGGATTACAAGAGCACACAAACCAAGAAAAGCCAAATAAAACATCTTAAGTAAACCAAAAGAGTCAGGAGACCCAGGAAAAAAGGAAAGAAAGAAAGAAAGAAAGAAAGAAAGAAAGAAAGAAAGAAAGAAAGAAAGAAAGAAAGAAAGAAAGAAAGAAAGAAAGAAAATACTGTATACACACACACACACACACACACACACACACACACACACACACACACATATAAAACCCAAGAATCAACTACAATATACAGTGTAAGGACTGCAACAGTCACTAAGTAGGACAGACTGGCAGAAGTCTAGCAAAGCACATCCATGAACACCAAGTAGCAGTCCAAGACATGATGGAACTTTTTCATTACACAATACAGGTAGTCCTCGACTTACGACCATAACAGAGCCCAAGATTTCTGTTGCTAGGTGAGAAATTTGTTAAGTGAGTTTTTATGACCTTTCTTGCCAGTTCTTCAGTGAATCCCTGCAGCTGGTAAATTAGTAACCCCGTTGCTAAGTGAATGTGGCATCCCCATGGGCTTTGCTTGTCAAAAGGTCGCCAAAGGGGATAACGTGATTCACGGGTCACTGCAAACCGTCGTAAATATGAGCATTTTTTCCTCATTTTTTGTAGAAAACGTAAATATCTCATTTTTTCTACATTTCACTTTTCTTCTTTATACTGTAACTGCTATTCTAATAGCAAATCCTCCATAAAAGTTATTTCATTACATTCTTGATTAAATTATCTTTCCATTGATAATATAATTTTATGATACTACAAAAAAAAAAAAAAGTGGTGTTATTAGCTAGTTTTAGAAAAAACACTTTTCCCAAAAGGTTTCCACAATTTTGGCCACTACTGTATGTTCTGCAAAGAACACGAAGTAGGACAACAATCCAAAATTCATAAATTATCATCAGCAGGAGGCGATGGATGAATGGCTGGATGTATAAAGGCAACAGGAAGGAATCAAGCTGAAAATATTTCAGTAGCTAGAAAATAAATGTTTGCAAACAAATGCTCATAACAATTAACCTTGAAAATAAATGTTTGCAAACAAATGCTCATAACAATTAACCTTGAAGCAACATTTTAAAAAGCTGAAAAGGCCTATGAAATATATTTTTGAAGACATACATGTCAAGTTGTTTCGTTTTCAAAAAAGAATTACTGTCTTTATTTCCTGGCAAGTATCCCATAAACCAGAAACTTTTTTCCCCCTCCAATCTGTAACAGATGTTCAGCTCTCACCCCCCCTCAAAACCCTCCTATCCTATAATTTGTTTTGCTAGGTGATATCTGGAAGGCTTAACATTTTATGGGAAAGAAACGCAGCTGCTGGAAACCTGATTACTCTATATGATTATGCTGTAACCTCTGTAAAGCACTTTTTGAAATATAAAAGAGCAAGATCACTGGGGAATTAAAATGTTCCTCTGCTAGTTTCTCTTTTTTAAAAATAATAATAATAATAATAATTTAGCAAAATGATTAAAAACAAAAATGAACAAAAGAGGGGGAAAAAATAGAAAACAGAATTGTTTGGTTACTTACAGAACCTGAGATATATAAAAGAAATATAAAGTTAAAACTATGAGATATAATAAAATCTCATATTTCTGTCTTTGATATCTGTGCATGTGCTAATATTTCACGTTCTGGTTCAGAATATAAATTAAACTGAAGAAATTCATAAAAATCCCTGAAATATTTTTTCCCTCTACCAACAAAACTCAAAATTGCTCCATCATGATATCCATGTCATTTCGTAAGAGGGAAAAATCTTCAACTTCCATGCCTATACTCAATTTATATTATTTTTCTATGCACAAAGTCAAGAATATATGAGGCCAGGAATAAATGCTATTTGCTATGGAGCTTCGGTGCAGTTATAGTATTAGTTATAGCATACATATGTGCAAGCTGAAAGGAAGGTTTATAATCCATCTCCTAAACCTACTGGGGATTTAACATCTCTCAGTCCTGTTAATATTATGGGAAGAATTAACTATGTCCGTAATATTATCCTGCAGAGATCAGTAGACCTCACTAGAGCTTATCTTGTCAAAACTCTACCAAATCTTCTCTCTACATGAACAAGGTCAGTGATGGCGAACTTTTTCGGCACCGAGTGTCCAAACCAGAACACATGTGCATGTGGATGCATATGCACACCTGGTCTGCTGGAAATCTGAACACTAGCTGGCCGGCACACGCATGTGTTTTTGGGGCTGTTTTCCAGGCTGTTTTCTGGCCTTTGTTCAGTCTGTCTTTGGCCTGAAAAATGGCCTGAAAACAGCTGGAAAATGGCCTGAAACACGGCCTGTTTTTTGGCTGTTTTGGGCCATTTTCAGGCCACTTTCTGGTGCTCCAGCACCTGCGAAAACCAGTTGGCCGATGCACATACGTACGCCGAAAACCAGAAGAGTAACTGGCGACAGTGCGCATACCCAATCTATTATATAGGGCTGAGCAGGGTGGACTTGATTTCAAACAAGTCAATTTAAATCACAATTTAAATCACTAGTAATAAGGCTTGATTTAAATCAACTCAATTTAAATCATAGTGTTTAAAGAATAACTGTCATCTCTGTCCCACAGCGGCTCCTCCTCTGACACGCTGTTGACTCACCGACTGTCCCATTCACTTTAATGGGATGGCTGGTAATGCAGCAGGGACACAACAAGGTGAGGGACATGGCAGGCAGCAGGTGAATGGATGCCCGCTAACAGGCGCTGCCATGATGGATCTGAAGTGACAGGTGCTCTTCAATATTATATTTATAACCTGCCTGGAAGGTTTCATTTTTACTGCTTGCCCTTCCTCCTCACACTTAGAGCCTGGTGGTATAGATGCATTTCTCTTCAAACAATCATACCATTTGGAGTGTGCATAGATTTGCAAAACAATGGGATAGAGGAATATTCCTGAATTTTGTTTTATGATTTATATCTCATGGTTACTGTGAAATTGTGTGAATGCATCAATGCAGTGCATGTTCTCTCAGCTTGCAGAGCTTGGATTCATTGAATGAGTTTACCAAAAATGTAAATATTTACATTTACAATAATGCTGCATAACTAAGCCCCATTTCATGCTGACTAAACTAAACTATTAATGTATTTTAAATAGAAAAGTATCTTTAGATAGATTTTTACTCTGAAAGCATTTTATTAAAATAAATTTGATAAAAAAAATTAAAAATCCGATTTAAATTTAAAAAAATCTGATTTAAATAAAAAAAATCCGATTTAAATAAAAAAATCTGATTTTTTAAAAAAAAATCATTACTTTTATCCATGCTGGGGCTAAGGTAGTAAACCTGTGCACAAGAGGTTGGTAGCCCTTGGTGTCATTTTATTTTCATTTCAGAAAGAGCAGAGATGGTGCAGGCCTCTCAAACCACCATTATTTCTTCTCTTCACCTGACTTTGATGGTTTCCTATGGTCCAGGTGTCAAAACACTGTATAAAGGCATGGTGGAGTATTTGCTACAATAATAATATATGCTATTAGGCTGCTGGATATACCAATGAAAGAGGAAAAAAAAAACAGGTTAAAGGTCTGATTTCCTGAGCTCCGGATATAATTTGTTTAAAATTCCTAGATCAGGCAACCTTAAACACTCAAAGAGCCATTTGGACCTGTTTACCACAGGAAAAAAAAAACACCGGGAGCCACAAAACCTTCCCCCTGCCTGACTATTTCTTGAGCAGCCACAAAACTAGCATATGTAGTTGAATTAAATGTTCTGTTTTCTTCTGAAACTTTTCTTTTCTTGGATTTATCCATGATTGGCCTACCGGGGGTTGAAAAGCTCAATAAATCATGTGCCGGCAGGTGTCACACATTGGTAGTTGTGACGCATATTTGAGTGACAGGGAGCTGCAGCAGAGGGGTGAAAGAGCCACATGCGGCTCCAGAGCCGGAGGTTGCTGATCCCTGGCCTAGATTAATCCAGTAGTGTGATATTCTAGTGTTTGTTCCTCAATTTGCGTAATGTAAATACCTCTCAAGTGGGCCTGGAATGACTAATATGGATTTGCCCCTCTTCAGCTATCACTGTATATCCTGAAAAGACTAGTTACAATAAGATGAAAGATTTATATTGAGAGCCAAATAAGTCAAGTATAAATAAATCAAGTATTCTCCAATATTCTCAGGCAGTTTCCCAAAACCTGATGCCCTCTAATTTCCAGAGATCATGACAGCTGCAGTCTAAAATACCCAGCATATGTAACCCAAGGATCTCTGGGATTTTCATTTGTCTCCTTATGGGTTATTTGCTTATATTCAGTAGAATGCAAGACTGAAGGGAAAAGCCATTGTTTTAAGGTGATGGCTCACTAAAATAAGTCTTAATGCTTTCTTGTTCTCCTTCTTCTCCTTCTCCTTCTTCTTTCCTCCTCCCCCATCTCCATCTCCATCTCCTTCACCTCTTCCTTTGGCTTCTCCTCATCCACCACTTCCTCCTCCATCCATCTACTTGTCAGATAATCCTAAAAAGATGTGCTGCTTTAGTGAATAAGGGAAGGGAAGTTGACTCGATTCAACTTTCAATAAGGTAACATTCTATTCCATTTCTTCCCAGAGACAATTTCTCAAGATTTCTCAGTTTCTCAAGAACTGTCTTATTCTTCTATTTTGTTGCTTGACAAATTAGCCATGGTTGCTATGTGCCCTGTTTCTCCAAAAATAAGACATCCCCGAAAACATTTAAATGCAGAGCTGGAAATCAGGTAAGATGGCAAGAGGAGCCCCATCTTGCTCCACACATCCCAAAATAATAAGACATCCCCGAAAATAAGGCCAAGCGCTTATTTCAGGGTTCAAAAAAATATAAGACAGGATTATTATTTTCGGGAAAACACGGTCAGAGAGGTTTAAACCAGACCTACACAAAATATGTGACTCGACTAAGCAAGACATGCCTTTCTAAATGTGATTCGAGGACATCCTTCACCTAGTTTTTGTGGTTGTTTTGAAGATACACATTCAGCAGCATACATTCTCTGCAGTGGTGGGTTTCAAAAAATTTTTACTACCAGTTCTATGGGCATGGCTTGGTGGGCGTGGCATGGCTTGGTGGGAGTGGTTTGGTGGGCATGGCAGGGGAAGGATACTGTAAAATCTCCATTCCCACCCCACTCCGGGAGAAGGTTACTGCAAAATTCCCATTTCCTCCTGATCAGCTGGGACTTGGGAGGCAGAAAATAGATGGGGACGGGGCCAGTCAAAATTTTTACTATCGGTTCTCCGAACTACTCAAAATTTCCACTACCGAACTGGTCAGAACCTGCTGAAACCCACCTCTGATTCTCTGTAACTTTTAGCCCTGTGATCCAGTGGGGCATTAGGAAAAAAAAAAACCACAAGCTGACTGGTCCCTTTCTCTTGATTGGAAGACTCTTGGGTTACCCTCTTTAATTTGCTTTCCATAGAAACAAAACAAATATTCATTTTACTCTTTTATTAGGTGGACAGAAAGCTCAGAGATGCAGGCCTCCTATTATAACATATTAGTTCTTTAATTAACTTGACTTGTCCTTTTGGACTTATAAATCTATCTTTAGATACCCTTAATTATATCTAGGCTCTACTAAATTCAGATTCTTATGAATGGACTGGATTATTCTAGCCAAGTTGAACACCATGTATTATTAGAACCTTAAAATTTTGCAGAATACAGACAATTGCTTCTGAAGGTCTTTTCTTTGCAGTGATTCACTTATTAAAATGGACATCAGCTGATTTTTAACTCAGGGAATAAATTTAAATCTAAAGACAATACAGAGCTGCGATGAACCTGTACAATTCACAGAGTTCTCCATTAGCCTACTGAGAGGGTTTGAAAATTCCAAACCTCATAAAATTTAGACAATTTCTGGTTTATTGGGCCCTGCAAATTTTCCCACTCTATTAAGAGGAATTTCTAAGACAACCTTTCAGTGGTGCAGTATGTTTGTGCTATACATCACCTGCTGATCTAATTTCCTTTTAATTCTGTTTAATGTTGGGATGACAGAAAGCAAGCACTCCTGCGGGTGAATACCTGGCAGCTACCCAGACTTTTCTACTTTTCCTGCCAAGTCAGACACCATCTTTGGACAGGTGTCTTCCTGCAGGTTAGCAAAATTTAGAATAGCTTTTGACTTTCTTCTCTCCCCCCCCCCAATCTGGAAGGAATGGTTAGGATTTTACTTTATTATTTTTCTTTCCTTTTATCTGAGAATAAAAGCTCTGTAGAATTATCCTCCTGGTTAGTTGGTTAGGACCGAACGTAAAATCAAGATAAAATGCTGGCGTGACATTTTCCTCTATGTGCAAAAAGCAAACAATAATGTTTACTTTATACAGCTGCTGGGCCCCTGTAAATACCTGTTTCAGACATTCACTTAGAAGGCAATTTGTTGATCCAGCTAAATACTCACTAGATTAAAGTAAGGCTTCTAGTTCAGAAGAGGAAAAAAAAAATTGGTCCTTGGCAAGCCTGCAAGGATGCATTTTTGCCATCCTGGATCTGAACCATAAACGCCAAGCGGAAGCTTTAATGACAAATCACACAAGGGCCCATTAAACAGCTGAATCAGCTAGTGATGAGTCACCCAGTAGACGGCAAAGCATTGATTAACTTGAAATGGCTCTGAAGCAAGATGTTTCTCTTGTGGATGGAAAGAATATCAAACTGCAAGGGACACTTGCCACTGTCCATGGTCCTGAACCGTGCTGTCATTGCATAAAATGGGTTTGTAACTTCGTTCAGCTTCCTACCGTCAACTCATCAATTTACCGATTTGACCCTGCTGGTTTTAACTGTCTCTCTGGAATGGACTTTTCTTTACTTTTACTTTACTTTTATTAGATTTCTATACCGCCCTTCTCCCAAAGGACTCAGGGCGGAGTACAGCCATATTAAAACACATAAAATTTACAAAATTTAAAAACCATTAAAATCAAATATACCAAAATTTGGCCCACTAATTAAAAAACTAACATACACCCATTAAAATTCATATTCATGTTAGGTCAGCCCGGCTTGTTGAAACAAGAGGGTCTTCAGGGCGCGGCGAAAGGTGCACAGGTATGGGCACTATCTACTGTTTCCCTTGTGAATTTCAGGTAACTAATAAACAACAGCGGGTCTTTCATCCAAATTCTCCTGCTGCTAAACAGCAAAATCTTTTGATCTAAATAGAACCAAATGTCTAAGACAGCATGGGGAAGATTCACGCATATCTGAATCTTACTGTAAGGATCCCCTCATTCCATTTTTGTGAATGGAAGCAAAATTAATCTGGAAGACTCACGATTAGGCATATTTCTTGAAGATCTATAATACTTGGTATTGAACGGGATATCAGTTCGGTGGATCCGAATATGAGGCTCCTTATTTTCCAATATGTAGTTAACTTATTTTGCAGAACACAAGCTCTAAAGATGGATTACAGGGAATGAGAAAATATGATTGTTAAAAAGTATGTCAAAGGCTGAAATTTTAAGAGAAAACTAACTCTTTTATGAATTGAGTCTTCTAAACTTTCTCTCTGCAGTTGTTCTATTGGTTTTGAGGTGGCTGGGCATTGGGGAATGAATCAATGTGCTATTGAAGAGTCATTTCCTTTGGAATTAAAGGAATTTATTTACCTATTAAGATCCCGAACTTCAGAGTCACCTCTGAAATACTTTCTGATGCCTGATCCCAAGTCTGAAATCCTTTGTGTAAATTTCTTGATTCAGCCCTTGTAAACTCAGAGTTGCAAAGTATTGTGGTCCACCAGCAGCCTGCGGAGCTGGCAGCGGAGTCGGACAGTGAGGAGGCTGGGGAGGAACATGGGCCAGTCCTGGAGTCTGGGGAAGGCCCGGACGAGCGCTCTGCGTCAGAGGCAGAGATGGGGCCAGGGCCATCTGGGAGTGATGTGCGGACTCCAGAGCCTCCAGAGTCAGACAGCAGAGAGGCAGTTCCTCTGCACAGAGCTGCCAGAAGGCAAGAGCAACTAAAGCAAAAGGGACGACTCGGGAGTAAGGCCAGGAGATGATTGCCCACTCCCATAAGGCTTAAAAGAGCAGCAAAGGTTCTTGGGCTCTTTGTAGGAAAGCAACATTGCTAAATCTGTTTCCAGTCGGCGTCTCTTGTTTCTGAACTCTGTGGGGCTTTGCCAAGAAAGGCCTTTGGCAGGGTGCCAAAGAAGATAAAGGTTTGTGATAAGCCCGAAGGACTTTTTCTGAAGGACTTGTTTTGGAATTAATTTGGACTAAGCTGGGAATGAAGTAATTCTTAGCTGTTATAATAAAATAGCTTTGTTTGGGACTAATTGTGTCTTGTAATGACTAAGTCTTTATATTAACAGCTACTGTTTCTAATTTTATTATTGTTATGGTTGCCCACACAGTCAGTCAGATGTTTGGATTGGACTCGGCATTTTTGTTTACCTACTGAGTCCTTTCCAAGGGCTAGGCAGTTGTTGGGTTTGTTTGTTTGTTTGTTTGTTTGGTGTGGTTGTGGTGGTTGTTATTCATTTTAGATCTTATTTGCTTAAAATAGACATTTCCTGAATTCCGCTCAGCGTTTGTAGATTAACATATGCTCCATTGTCAAGAAACTGTTTGGCCACCTGAGTGTATAAATCAGGTCCCATTCAATGGTGCAAGTCAAAAATTAAGATATGGTTGGAAAAGACGATAAAACAATGTATTGAGTTTAAACCAGAAATATTTTTGTTGGGGATCTTGCCTGAAACTTATAACAAAGAAAATATATATTTAATTATTCATGTATTAACATCAGCTAGAATTGTATTTCCACAATATTGGAAAAGTGAAGAGATTCCTACTGAAGAGAAGGTGATTAAGGAAAATATTAAGAATGTGCAGAAATGAATAGCCTAACACTAGCAATTAAGGAGAAAGAACAAACTGATTATTATATGATATGGGCAGCATTTTACCAATGGTTAGAGAATAAAAAAGGAAATTGGAAATAAAGGAAGAAGATGCTAAGAAGAATAGAAAATAAATTAAGATACAGATAAGAATAAAATGGCAATTGATAACATGAGTATGTTGAGAGTAATCATGTTTAACGTTATTATTGTATTTGTATTTTTATTAGAAGATATGTTATGAAGGAAACGAAGAGTTACACAAGGTACAGTATAATTGTTCAATGTATATAATTTGTGGAAGGATGTTGCACAGAAATATTTATACCCAGACGACACACTGCTTAAGGAGAGATGAAATGTTTATATTTTTTAAAATGGAAAATAAATAAAAACACAGAAAGGAATTGTCCCAGTACTATATATATAAAAAAGGATAAGCATTGTTAAATAATAAATTCTGGTGACTTAATAGACACAACCATGCAGTTTTCTTGACAGCAGCCTGTCAGCAGCTTCTTTCAGGATTTATTGACTTTTTTTTTTTTTACTTCCCTGTCTAACTTACAGAAAGTGTCTCCAGAAAAAAACAGAACATAAAAAAGAGCAAAAGGTTTGTTTCCTTCACAAAGGACTTGCGCGTGAGGTTATTTTGGCATATGGAGTGTTTTCTTTTTTTTAAACCATCATCTTTCCATGGGACGGAAAAGGCCACACACTTGTGCAAAATCTACTTCTATATTTAATTCAGAAAAGGCAACAATCGTAAAATCCATTAAGCACCGTGCAATGCCTGATGATGCACAGATTTCAGAGTCACTCAAAACATCTGTGGCTGGAGACCAAATGAGACTATTCATTTTAACCCTTGGTTAGGCGCGTCAACTCGAGATGCTGTATGTATGGTATCTTGCCTCTTCCTCCCAATTAGCACAAAAGGAAAGGCTGGGCTGCCTTCCTTTGATGCTTGATTGGCTTTTGAAGAAAAAGACCAGCAAAGTTGGACTAATCAGCTATTTTTCTTGTCCTGCCTTTGAAGAGAGATCTGCAGCCTTTGCAGAAGGAAATGTAAATGTACAGCTGCAAGCTGCGCCCCAGTGAGATTTCTTTCTTTCTTCCCTGTTAAATGGAATAAACATCTGTGGACTTGAAACCTGAAATAAAAACTGCTTGGTCATGAACTGAAGCCAATATGTCTCCAGGACGTGCTATGTGGGCCTAGTAAGACTGTTCAAGCTATATTGAAGCGTTACCTATTGAAGACTAGAATATCTGAAAGTGAGAAATTTACACGTTAGGCTGGGCAGTTATCTGTTGTTGTTGTTTTTCATTTCAGCTTTATCTCTTATTTGATTTCGGCTGCTGTTTATAATTCCAAATATATTTGGGAGTATCGCCTGTTCTCTCCCATTTCTAAACTCTTTTTCTCTAAGATGCAATGAATATTTCCTTCTCTCTAGCTCATAATCCTAATATTTCCTTCTCTCTAGCTCATAATCTCTGCTTTGCCTTTCTATGATAAACTTCTACCTTGGGTCTTTGACAACTCACCAGGGTGGATTTGATTTAAATTGATTTAAATCACGATTTAAATCATGACTTAAACCACTAGTAAAAAGGCTTGATTTAAATCATCTCAATTTAAATCATAATTTTTAAATAACAACTGTCATCTCTGTCCCGCAGCGGCTCCTCCTCTGACCCACTGTTGACTCACCAACAATCCTATTCACTTTAATGGGACGGCTGGTGATGTGGCACAACAAGGTGAGGGACGTGGCAGGCAGCAGGTGAGTGGATGCCCGCTAACAGGCGCTGCCATGATGATCTGAAATGACAGGTGCTCTTTAAATGTAAGGACTCATTCTTGCTGGTAGTTAGAATTTTTAATATTATTATTTGCAAACAAAATGATGGTTTCTTATTTAGCTTGCAGTGCTTGGATTCATTGAATGAGTTTACCAAAAATGTAAATATTGCAGAATATACAGCCTCATGCTACGTAACTAAGCTCCATTTCATGCTGAATACACTAAATTATTAATGTATCTTAAATAGAAAACTATCTTTAGATAGATCTTTACTCCCAAAGCATTTTTTAATAAATTTGATAAAAATCAAAAAAATCCAATTTAAATCAAAAAAATCTGATTTAAATTTTAAAAAATCATTTATTTTTATCCACCGTGCAACTCACTACAGCCAACACGCCACAACCGACTCTCCAGGGCCAACTCTCCATGACCAACTCACCATGGCCAACTCAGGACAACTTGCCATGGCCAATTTTCCCAGGGACAACTCACCAAAGGGACAAGAGTTTCATTAATATCAAAGAAATAGTGGAATAGAATCATTAAAGGAAGGATGCCAAAGGAGGGACAAAATGAAATGTGAATGACAAAAAATAAAATAATTTTTGAATTATTTTAAGCAATTCAACTAATTGTTGTATTCTCCCGCAATGAGTTGTCCATGACAACTTATCACTTATCCCGCGGTAAGTTAGCCATGGTAAATTGACTGTGGTGAGTTGGCTGTGGCGAGATGGCTGCGGCAAGTTATCCCATTCCATTCTACCTTATTTCCCTTTTCACCTGTCTTCTCTACGAGGGATGAAATTGTAATTGTTATAGTACACTTACATCTCTGTTCTACAATCACATTTAACAACTGCTATGGTATCTGTATAGACCAGGGCTGTCAAACTCCCAGCCTGCAGGCTGGATG
Organism: Pantherophis guttatus; assembly: GCF_059756535.1. Taxonomy (NCBI): domain Eukaryota; kingdom Metazoa; phylum Chordata; class Lepidosauria; order Squamata; family Colubridae; genus Pantherophis; species Pantherophis guttatus. Next base: position 90,578,941 of record NC_142068.1, on the reverse strand, counting down.
CGTCATACGCTGGCCATGCCCACTGTTCTGCCCCAGCTACAGACCCCAAAGAACACAGCACACGCAAAGTCCGTTCAAACCTTGGTTTACTAAATAAATCAGTCTTTTACAACAACAGCTGTTAATTAACTGCATTAACAGCCACCAAGAATTCAAAGAATAATAACTGAAAGCTTACTGTGGTTGGCAGAATGCCCAGAAGCAATTTGCAGGAAGCTGATAAGATAAGCAAGACAAGACACGAAGGTATGTGAACAAAGTTGTTCCCTGCAAATTGCTTCAGTCTGCGTTCCTCCTTAAATAGGCTAAGGGAGTGGCCAATTAGCCCCAAGCCTTACTCTCGAGGAGACCTCCTCCTGAGGAGCCACTCCTGCCTTTTGGCAACTCTGCGCACCCGTGCATCGAGAAGAGGCTCCTCCTCTTCATCCTCTTCACTTAAGGGAGCTTCTGAAGGCCCTGGCTGAATCCCCGCCTCTGGCACCACATCTTCTCCAGCCTCCTCATTGTCCGACTCGAGTGCCAGCTGCACAGGCTGCTGGCGCAGCACCACACCAGCCTCCTTGCTGTCTGAATCAGCTACTAGCTGCACAGGCCGTGTACGGGCCACAACACTGATGCCCGGTTTAGCGAAGGGGAAAAAAGTCCCGATATGTCACATGACGCTGCCGTGACAATGCGAATTTGACACTCCTGGTATAGACTAGGAGAAAGATGGGGAAGACAACCAGAGCACTACCGATTTGTAGTTCAGCAATCCAGAATCAACTAAATTTCCTTCTCCAAAGAAACATCTGCCAACAATTGGGCAAAACAAAACAATGATACTTCAGATTCAATTCCAGTCATTGTTTCAGTGCATGGGGCATATTTGTCACACTTCTCAGCACCTGCTCCAAGCCTGTTATTCTTTGCACAGAGTCAGACAGATGTTGGAAAGGACAACCTTCCAAACTTCAGAAAAAAAATATATGGCTGCTTTAAAGAGTGGCATTCAGGTTCTATGTTTGCCCTTTCACATGAACAAAAGAGCTTTCCATAAATTATTATTATTATTTTTTAATTGCTTAGTACAGGTAGTTCTCAATGTACAACAGTTCATTTAGTGACCATTCAAAGTTAAAACAGCACTGAAAAAGGTGACTTATGACCAGTTTTCACACTTATGACCTTTGCAATATGCCCATGGTCATGTGATCAAAATTCAGAGGCTTGGCAACTGACTCGTATTTATGACGGTTGCGGTGTCTTTTGCGACCTTCTGGCCAGCAAAGTCAAAGAGGAAGTCAGATTCACTTAACAGCAGTTTGACTAATTTATCAACTTCAGTGATTCACTTAACAACTCTGGCAAGAAAGGTCGTAAAATGGGGCAAACTCACTAAACAAATGTTTCACTTAGAAACAGAAAGTGTGGGCTCAATTGTGGTCGTAAGTCGAGGTCTACCTTTATATGGAAATCAATCAATCAATCAATCAATCTATAAGCTGCCTGATTCCCAATGAGTAAAAAAGTAATTTTAAAAATTCCAAAAAGGAAAATAAACAGAATGCAAGGACTTAGGACAAAAATATAATGCTTATAAAAAAATAGCATTCAACTTTGATGGTCCAGAATATGGATTAACCTTTCCATATATTCAATTCTTTTGATTTAAATATTTTCCAATGTGGCCTATAAATAATGTTTTTTTAATATATACATATATATGTATATATATATGTGTGTGTGTGTGTGTGTGTGTGTGTGTGTGTGTGTATGTATGTATGTATGTATGTATGTATGTATATGAAAAAAGCCCAGAATCGAGTGCATGTGATTCTACTGACTGCAGAAAAACCTTGGTTACGTAGGGAAAACCTGGCTAGAGGAAAAACACACATAAACCTTACGAAGAAGTAAGAATACACACACACACACACACACACACACACACACACACACACACACATACTGGTCAACCTTATCAGAATATCACAGAAAAAGTGCCTAATGGTCTTTATGAAACTTAATCACTGGTTTATTAACATGGAATATTCCAACAACTTATTCCGATGCTGTTGCAAATAACTATTACCCAATTTAACGATACCTACTTAGGCAAAGATTTATGTAATCAATAACCTGAATAGCTAAAAAAAAAGAATGAACAGCAAAATTACACTATAATAATATAACATAATAGAACCAGTTTAAAACCATACATAACATTCTAATAAAAAAAAAAAACACCAAACATTTTATCTGGATGCCATGATTTTTATTTTTTATTTTTTTTATTTTTGCATTAGCCCAGATCTAGTTCTGCAGTGATTAGCAGTTTAATTGCTGTCATATACAGTTTAGGTACATTGTGTGTTATCTGATAAAAGGGAAATAAGAGAAAATGGACCAGATCATCTTGACATGTTTCCACAAGAAGAAAATAAAAATTTGATGGATAGCTTCACAATACAAAGATTAAAACAAAACACAATTTCTATGGAAGCTGAACCACAGGAGAAAGCAATTTTGCCTGAAAAATGATGTAGAGAGAGATCACTATGTCTGGCTTTTTTAAAAAAAGTTCATTGATGAGCAAGTTAGCCGAATATTTACTCTACATACTTCTTAATCTCTCTCTATAAAAGCAAAATCCACTCACTCATCACAAAATCTCCAGAACGGTAAAGCCTACAAACTTGAAATTTGGCATGTATGTTCCTCTTGGCTTCTAGGTGCTCGATAAGAAAGGATTTTTCGAAATGACCATCAGAGCATTAGTATTTCATATACAGTATATTCATATACAGTATATTCATATACAGTATATTCACACGCTCTTATGCTCAGGAGTTAGGTGTCCTACTCCCCCTCCCCACCTGAAAAGTCCCAACTGCCATTTGCCTCACATTCCGTTACCTCAGTTCAAACTGGCAGACGTTCCACTCCTTCACTCAGGAGCAGTCTGGGGCTCCTTACAGTACTAAACGTCCCTACCTCACCAAAATGTCTACGCCTTCCACCTATGGAACTGCTTTTGAACTCAAGACAGCGGGAGAGATATCCCCTTATGTGTTTCAATCACCGACCACCACTGAGCCAAAGGATTGTGAACCGAATTTCTCCTGCATAGTGTCCCAGCCCCAACTCACTTCTTACACTGACCTCCTCAGTTCAGACGAATCTGTTCCTTCTACCGTAACACTAGTTAAAGGGAAAAGACTGCCTTTCTGCTGCCTGGAAGTCCAATGGATGCTTCCAAATGGCGTCTTTTGGAGCCAGAGAGGTGAAGGAGGGAAATTTTATGCCAACATTCAAAGTGCAGGGTCAGGTCTACCACAGGATAGGGAGTATCATGGCGGGGTCTCACCAGCAGCCTTTTTTTCTCCAGATATATTTCGTTGGTGATGATGACAATGAGAGTCTGTCAAGACCATGGGGATGCTACAATGGTCATAAGTGTGAAAAATAGTCCTAAGTAACGAAGCACGGGTATCCAGCTAGTAAAACATGAAAGTAAAATCTTGCTCAATATCAAACAATCTAGCATTAACCATTCAAAATGCTTGGTTGTTTTCTAAGGATAGCAACTGATCATGAGAGAGAGAAGTTTTCCAAGTACTGATAGATACCAAGAACACTGAAATTGAAGTTTCCTGGTAGGGAAAAAACTGTCCCTTGAGCCAATAGTTTTTTTTGTTTTGTTTTGTTTTGTTTTTAAATTTGATTTATATGCTGCCCTTCTCCGGAGACTCAGGGCGGCTTACAATGTGTTAAGCAATAACCTTCATACTTTTGTATATTTATACAAAGTCAGCTTATTGCCCCCACAAACTGGGTCCTCATTTAACCTACCTTAGAAAGGATGGAAGGCTGAGTCAACCTTGAGCCTAGTAAGATTCGAACCTGCAATAATTGCAGGCAGCTGTGTTAATAACAGGGTGCTTTAAACCACTGTACTACCAAGGCTCTAAATATGTCTTTGGCTCTACTACCAATGATTCTACTCTAGCCTGAATGATGTATTTGATACACATTTAAACACCTAAAAATTGATCATAGGAACCTACTTTGAACTGATTCTAGACATTTATAATTAGGAAGCATGCCTAACTGTTCACCATAAAGAATTTGGGCCATTACTGTTGCCTCGAAGTACATTAGTACATTCTTTGCAACGTGCATGAAAGAAACTCAATAACCCATTGATACAAATCATCTTTGATGTTTTTGACTGGCATGATAGAAGAGTCTTCCAAGAATAAGTAGTAGGTGCAACTTTTCAATTATTTTTTCCCTTCAATGTAGTCCTCTTACATTGTTTTTAACAAAAAAAACAAAACAACCCACAATACTTTGGTTTTCTAACAGCTAATTATCAACTCCTATTCTTTTCATTGGTCAGCCAAGATTCTAAAAGTTTGTCTAAAGCAGGGATGTCAAACTCATGGCCCGGGGGCCGGATCTAGCCCACTGGATGCTTAGATCTGGCCCATGGGGCTGCCCTCGAAACAGCAAAGAACCGGTCTGCAGTGCCTCTGCCAGCGAAAACAGAGCTTGGGAGGGCTGTGTGTAGCCCTCCCAAGCGCCGTTTTCGCTGGCAGAGGGTTGCAGCCGAAACATAGCTCAGGAGCCCATTTTTGCTGGCAGAGCGCCCCCAACACGAGTGATGGTGAGCTGGCCATGCCCACCCTGGCCACACCCACCCTAGTCCCCCAAGGTCAAATACAACCCTGATGCGGCCCTCAATGAAATTGAGTTTGACACCCCTGGTCTAAGGCAAAATGAAGTTTGCTCAAGCATTGGCAAATAAGAATGCAGCTACAGTAATGCCCACAATCTGGGGCAGGGCCTGGCGGCTCAGCAGACTGATAGCATTGTGATTAACACCAGCTGTCTGCAATTACTGTAAGTTCGAATCTCCCCAGGCTCAAGGTTGACTCAGCCTTTCATCCTTTCTAAGGTAGGTAATTTGAGGACCCAGTTTGTGGGGGCAATAAGCTGACTTTGTATAAATATACAAAAGTATGAAGGCTATTGCTTAATGCATTGTAAGCCACCCTGAGTCTCCGGAGAAGGGCAGCATATAAATCAAATTTTAAAAAAAATTGGTGTCAATCAAATTCACTTAGGAGATTAGGAATAAATTAAATGATATAGGCAGGGCCTGAAATACAACTCTCTTATGATGAATTATAGGGTCATTTAAACACCATCTGACCTGATAGTAGAATTTTCATACAGGCACATCAGATAAGAAAAAGTAAATGACTGTCTATGCTAGTATTTTTCCATTTCTTCTACCAGACTGGCCTTGAAGGAGAATCAAATGGCAATTTAAAACATACAAAAGCAACCTATAATATGTTCTTTGCTTTATGGCCTTATTTCTCAAGTAGGTGTCAGAAAATCAGTACATGATCAATGGTGGAACCCCTAAAAAGAAGAGTGTTTGTTTTGTTACTCAATAGATGTCATATGTCATGCCCCCATCGAACAACTGACAGATAGTGGGAGAGTGGCTCAGTTGGCTGTGGAGAAAACTGGGGAAGGGCAAAGTCAGGCTGGGCAGAGCAGAGGAGAGGTAGAACAAGGGAGAGGGGGTTCAGATGAAGACCAAGGCCTACCTCCTCCTCTTCCTAGGGCACGCAGGGAAGAACACAGAAGAGAGCAATGTGGGTTGTGTGGCTTATGAAGAAAGAAAGGGCCCCGATTCCCTTCACAAAGCACACCTGGGGATGGAGTTTAAAGGAGAGGCAGTTGGGAGGGGCGTTTGCTGGGAACAAATGCTGAATTCATCTAGTGCTGAGAGTTGTGGCCTGCATTCCTGGCATTCCTCCTGACTGTTTGAATTGGTGTCGTGCTTCTGTGTACTTATCTTGTCTTGCTGGAATTCTTGCCATGATTCTTCGCTTCTGGGACTCATTATCTTGCCCTGCTGGAGTGACTGATTGCAGTCATTCTGCTTACAGCATTTGGACTGGAGGATCTGCAGCCAAAAGCTGCTGCAGGTTTGTGGGAGAGTTTTTCCTCGAGGCCGGAGAGTAAACGGGACATTGGGGGCAAAGTTAGTGCCAATAAAGGAACTCATACTGGTTCTCTGGCTGTGTTGCCTTCATTCCACACCCCGGAACCACACCACTTCCTTTAACCAATTCTGCAATATCCAGTCTAGATATGTTCATAAACTTTACTAATAGTGCATTAAAGGCTAACTGGTCTCTAGTTCATCAGATCTACTCTATTTCCCTTGTGAAACATGGAGATATTTATAGTCTCACTCCAATCTCGGGGAATATGTCCTGTTTGTTTTGAATTAGATACTACTCTAAGAATCTGTTGGCAGGCTGTCAATGGTTTTAAAGATTGTTAAGTAAACAGCTTCTCCAATTATCACTGAAAAGTCCCACAACCCCACTGGATCACAAAAAGGTAGTTACCAAGATCAACAAAGTTTCTGCACAAAGATGCATGGCACATGCTGATTTTAAATGGGAAACAGTACAGTCTCTGTGATTATTATAATCCCATCCCTTTCTTCTCAATAAATCTTAATGTAGATTGTGAGGGGCAAGAAATACTTCGAGTTTTGGACAGCTTACCAAAAAGTGCCTAGTGTATGTTAATATATTTGAGCCAAATTATGCCAAAATATAAATGTTTTCAAATAAATATATTGCCATTTTACAATTTTAAACAATCCCTTTCCTTCTTTCAGTGGTTCTAATCATTTAAAAAGTTGCTTAGGAATTCATCTAAAGACTTAATACCCCAATTAGTCCATACATTCATCTCTCTCTCCCCCCTCTCTCCCTCCCCCCTTCTCTCTCTCCCTTCCCCTTTAGGTTCCTCTGTCTCTTTCTACAATTTTCAGACTGCAATTATATTGCAAGATGTAACTTCCTCACATGAATAAGGGTCAGCATTGTATTTTTCTCCTAGCCATCTTCCAAATATGGCTTTACAATATTTAATACTAGAAATATAACAATCTTGACTCAAAAAAAGAACTGTAATTTTTAAATTGCGCTCACAGCGGTTTTTAAACTGGATCGTTTGAATTCCGTAGATAAGGAGAATTTAGACTGTATCCCTAATGATAAAGCTGAAAGACTTTAATCCACCATCGTAATATGGTAACCATAACTTATATTTTAAAAAAAGTATATTCAAAAATTGAAAATCTGCATTCCTACATAGTCCAAAGGACCTTATTTTTTTCATGATTTCTCACACACTGAAAACCTATTGCATTTCTATTAAGAGATTCTGCGATCTGTGAACAGCAAGTCTGTGTAGTCTTAATGAAATAGTCCTAGACCAGGGGTGGGCAAATGTGGCCCTTTTACAACCTGTGGACTTCAACTCCCAGAATTCCTAAGACAGCTGTCTCAGGAATTCTGGGAGTTGAAGTCCACAGGTTGTAAAAGGGCCACATTTGCCCACCCCTGTCCTAGACCAGTGATGGCGAACCTATGGCACGCGTGCCGGAACTGGTACACAGAGCCATCTCTCCAGGCACGTCAACTGTCACCCATTGCTCTTCTGGGTTCCAGTGCGCATATGCGTGCCGGCCAGCTCCAGTCTCCGCGCACGTGGGACCGCTGGAAACCAGAAGAGCAGCTCCCTGGGGAAGCTGAGCTTCTGGTTTCCGGCACACCAGCTGGTTTTTGCACGCACAAGCACACCAGAAACTGGAAGCTCAGCCTCCCAGCGCATGCATGCACACCAGGGAACTGCTCTTCCAGTTTCTGGTGCTCCTGCACATGTGTGCTGGGGGGCTGCTCTTCAGTAAAATTAGAAGCTTCACAGACTCAGCCTGGCTATACATGTGTTGATTTATTCCTATATCCAAGAAAGAAACAGATGTTCATGCTTCTAGACCTCCTACCTTTTCGAATCAATGGGGACTTGGCTATTTGTTTCCTGACCTCAACTGTTGAGAGATGTCTTCTCCACAGAACAGTTCTGTTTGGCTTAAAGCAACATGGGTTCCCACCTGGCCACTTTTACCCATGAGATGCAACAATACCGAGGACGGCCTCTGTCAATTTAAGCCTTTCTAATACAGGAGATCTCAGCAGAGAGACCATGCCAAGCATAGCAATGGGGTCCTTGCAAAACATCTACAGATCCGATATATTTTTAAAAATTCTCTTTAGACAGATTTTTAGAAGGAAGGAAAGTTTGTATATATGAGAGTGGGGAGTAATTAGGGTTTTTTTTTATCCCCGTTGAAGGTGTGTGTTACGCAGGAAACACATGCCACCCTACCGTGTTTCCCCGAAAATAAGACCCTGTCATATATATATATATATATTTGATCCCTGAAATAAGTGCTTGGCCTTATTGCCATGCACTCAAAAGTGTGATTGGGCTTATTATCAGGGAATGTCTTATTTGGGGGGAAATAGGGTGTATAGCACCAATAGTGGCTTTCAACCCTTAAGGAACTTTTTAAAAGTGCAATTATCGTTTTATTTCCCTCCCTGAAAATTTCCAACGCCTGCTAACAACAGATAGCATACAGGAAAATAACCCTTTTTGCTGACTCTCTCCCATTTAGACGAGCTTCCAAACCAAAATACAGCTGCTTATATAAGCCAATAATATTCAGCCAGCCAGAAGTGTCTTCCTCCCAAAGGGCCGGAAGGCTTATTAATCAGCTAAATAAATATATAAATGTCCCATCTTTTCTTCCAGAGTGAGTTTTCCATCTGCAAAGGGACTCGTGACAGTTGGCTTTCTCAAATATTTGACTCATGGTTTGCAAACACAAAAGGGGAAATATTCAGGTGCGAGGTACATTGAAGAAAAGGAGAGGCTGTTTGCTTGGCACAGTAGTCCTTAATGGTACTACTTCTACATGGAGGGAAGTAAGCAATGGGGTACCACAAGGTTCTGTCTTATGGCCAGGACTCTTCAATATCTTCATAAATAGAGGTGGTATTCAGCTGGTTCAGACTGGTTCGCCAAAACCGGTAGCAGAAATCACGGGTGGGCCCACCTACCCACACTGGCTCTATGCCATCCTATTTAAGCATGGGCATTTTGAGGCCGGGCGCATGCGCAGAACACATGCGCATGAGCAAAGCCCATGTACGGAAGGCCAGGTGCACACGTGGGAGGTGTGTGCGGTGAACCAATGGTAAAGAAATGTGAAATGACTTAGATGAAGGAATAGAAGAACTCATCAAATTTGCCTATGACACTAAGCTGGCAGGAATAACCAACACCCAACAAGCCCAGGATCCAAAAAGATCTTGATGGACCTGAACAATGGGCCCTATCCAACAACATGAAATTTAATGTGGAGAAAAGCTAGGTGCCTTCAGACGTTGTGGGTGCTTCATCATTGGAGGTTTTTAAGAAGAGACTGAACAGTCACTTGTCTGAAATGATATAGGATCTCCTACTTGAGCAGGGGGCTGGACTAGAAGACCTCCAAGGCCCCCTCCAGCTCTACTCTGATCCTGTTGTCATGTGGGAATGTGCTTGGTTCCCACAGGAAAACTTTATTGTTTTGGCTATCAAACCCCATCTTACTATTTCCCCCCAGGACACATCAACAGCACAAAAAGATGGCAGCTAATTCAAGAGAATCGTGGTGATAATGTGCTAGTTACCCATTTTCTCTGTAAGTAAAGAACTAAAGCCAGAATTGGGTGGAATTACAGCCAGAAGGAGCTGATTCTGGGGGGAAAAAGGGTCTTCTAATTAAATTAAGGTTTACATAAAGCTGGGAGCTCCAATGATGGAATACTCTATTATACAAGTTTGATTAAATCTGTAGTTTTGACTTTGGTATCTATGATGACCCAGGGCGTGGCACGAAAACAACACAGCCAGAGAACAGGTCTAACTCCCCTTTATTGCTCCAACTTTGCTCCCAAACGTTTCCATGTTTACTACAAGTCCTGGAGCAAAGTTCTCACATGCACCTTCAGCAGCCTCTAGCTGTGAGTAGTCCAGTAAGCCAGGTTAACCAAACAGTAACCAGAGCAAGAAATTCAGTGAAGCAGGCAAACCAGGCAAGCCTCACAAGACAGAGCATAGTCATCTCCAGGCAGTGGTGAAATGTGAACCGGTTTAATACCAGTTCGCTGGCTGCACATGTGTTCCATGCGCCAAATGTGTGCTGCATGTGCACATGCACAGTGCGCACCATGCACCAAATGCAAGGTGTGCGTGTGCAGTGCACACCAAAAGGAGGCATGGAGTAAGTAGAATAGCGCGCATGGGGGGTGATCAGCTGTGGCACGCAATCTTTTTTTTTACTTTTAAAAGCATTTTTTTTACAACCTATTCGCCTGAAGAGATTGTAAAAAATTGCTTTTAAAAGTAGAAAAAGAGGCTTTAACAATCACGCAGCTCAGCTGTGATCGTCAGAGCCTTTATTTTACTTTTAAAAGCATTTTTTTACAACCTATTCGCCCGAAGAGATTGTAAAAATTGCTTTTAAAAGTAAAAAAAGAGGCTTTAACAATCACGCAGCTCAGCTGTGATCATCAGAGCCTTTATTTTACTTTTAAAAGCATTTTTTTACAACCTATTCGCCCGAAGAGATTGTAAAAAATTGCTTTTAAAAGTAAAAAAAGAGGCTTTAACAATCACGCAGCTCAGCTGTGATCGTCAGAGCCTTTATTTTACTTTTAAAAGCATTTTTTTACAACCTATTCGCCTGAAGAAGAAGAGCCGATCTCTGTCGGCTCTTCTTCCAGTTCATCTTTCCCCACAGATTCAGACTCCAACGGGGGCATGACACTATCACTGTCCTTGAAGATAACCCAATTTTACTCATCACTGTCCCAAATCTGTCTATACTTCCAAACATTATGCACACGGTTTTATTTCAAGTTCTAAAAAATGCAAATGACTTCAGTTCTCAGGCTTTAATGTTACAGACCTTGAGCAGTCCGTAACATTAAAAAAGCTTCCAGTCACAATTTCACAGAATCTGCCAGAGTAGGAAAAGTTGCTGTTCTTTTTTATTTTTAATAATTTTTATTAATTTTCTATTAATTACATTCCTTAGTGCTTAATGTTTTATAGATGGAAATAACTACCTGTTAGGTTAGCTAAAATGTTTAAAAATATGCCTAGCAAATGTTCGAAATGTAATCAAAAGACGGGCACATTTTATCATATGTGGTGGACTTGTGCTAAAGCAAAAAAGTTTTGGACAAACATACCATATTTTTCGGAGTATAAGACGCACCGGAGTATAAGATGCAGCTTAGTTTTGGGGGAGGAAGATAGAAAAAAAAAATCTGCCTACCAGGTATTCATCTGGCTAGCATCCTTAGTCCGGTCAGTTTCAGCACATTAGTTTGCTGGTTTGGAGCCCGCACGCACTTTTTATCCCCTACTTGGGAATAAAATACAGCTTCTAAAGCACAGTTGATCTTTGGAGAGAGAAGCAATGAGAAAAGCAGGCAAAGCACGGAAGATCGCTTCACTCGCTAGCGCCTCGTTAGGGCTGAAAAAAAGCTTCAAAAAAGCTACATTCGGAGTACAAGGCACACCCAAATTTTCAGGGTTATTTTGGGGGGGGAGTGCATCTTATACTCCGAAAAATACAGTACATAGATGGCTAGAAATGATAATAGGGAAACATGTAGATTTTAAACCTAAACTGTTTTTATTAGGGATGACATCAGAAAAATTTGATAAGAGAAGTATGTATTTAGTATTACATGTTTTAACAGCAGCGACAATTATCTTCGCACAATATTGGAAAAAGGAAGAAACACCGCAAGATGAAGAGATAGTTAAGAAGATATTAGACTGTGCAGAAATGGACAGACTTACATTGAAAATCAAACAGAAAAGAGACACAAATGTTGGTGTTCTGGTTTAAGAGAAGGAGAAGAAATCCCATTTCATAATTATAATGATTCAAATATAAAGGGTAATTAGCTTTTAGTGGTACAAAATGTGTGTGTGTGTGTGTGTGTGTGTGTGTGTAACTAAATATTCCTCTATGAACAGAACAGAAAAAAATACAGCCTGTTCTCTTTAAAACAAACCATTAAATTTAAAATCCTCTCCTAGAAGATAACTAACTAGCGGTTTCAACAGATATTATTAAAGCTCCACTGAGATTTACGGGACAATAGCCCTCAAAAGCTTTTACTATCACACTAGTTTAATTAACTGACTTTGTTAAACAACAGAGTACAGATATTAAACCATTTTTAGCGTTTGGAATTGCATGCGATGATATACTTCTGTCCATTAACCAGATGGAAACCAAAATGAAGCTGCATAAGTATCCATGTTTGCCAATGCCTCGTTAACACGGTCTTCAAACAAGCAAAATGATGGGTACATGTGTGGACATCACCAAATGGAGTACCCAGAAATCAAATTGACCATGTTATTGGTACAAGAAGATTGAAGAGACCATTATAATAGTGAAAAATATAGTCAAAAGCATGATCTGTGGAACAGATCACGATCTGTTCATGGGCAAGGTCCAAGTAACTTTGGGTTAATCAAGTGAAACTGTGGAATGGGCTTAGAAAAATGTGAATCCCGGAACATCTCATTATGCTCATGTATGTATGTATGTATGTATGTGTCTGTGTGTGTGTTTTTCCTCTAGCCAGGTTTTTCCTAAGTAACCAAGGTTTTTCTGCGGCCCTAGCTCAGTAGAATCACATCCACTCGACTCTGGGCTTTTTTCTTTTCTGGCAGCCAGCAAGTTCCTGCTGCCAGGTATGTTCCTCTTGGCTTCTAGGTGCTCACTAAGAAAGGATTTTTCAAAATGACCATCAGAGCATTAGTATTTCCTATATTATTATTAACACACTCTGATGCTAAGGAGTTCTACTCCCCCTCCCCACCTGAAAAGAAATCTGTTCCAAATGTAAAACACAAGCAGAGGAGAGGAGTTTCACTTTCAGTTTTACTTTCACAGCAGGAAGCAGCTTTAATACAGAACACTTGAGCTAAGCCACGCCCAGTCTACTTCCTGTCTCCTTCTTGCTCACACAGCAAATACTGTTTCACTTTCCAAACAGCCCTCTGATGCTAAGGAGTTCTACTCCCCACCTCAAAAGAAATCTGTTCCAAATGCAAAACACAAGCAGAAGAGAGGACTTTCAGTTTCAGTTTTACTAATCAAGGAGAGAAGCAACCTGGAATTAAGAAGAAACTTCCTAACAGTGAAGACAATTAATCAGTAGAACAGCTTGCCTCCAGGAGTTGTGGGTGCTCCAACACTGGAAGCTTTTAAGAAGAGATTGGATAACCATTTGTCTGAAATGGTACGGCGTTTCCTGCCTGAGCAGCGGTTGGACTAGAAGACCTCCATGGTCCATTCCAACCCTATTATTCTGTTATTCCATTATTTATGCAGAATACATATTGATGGAGACTCGACTGAAAGAAAATCAACATGGTTTTAAATTTGGAAGAAGCGATGCCAATAACCTGTACTATGTTGATGGAATTATTCTGACAGCTACAAATACAAATGATCTGCAAATTCTAGTAATGAAAATCAAAGGGCACAGTAAAAAAAAAAGGGACTAACTGTAAAGGTGACAATTAGCTACAATAATTAGCATTAGAACTGACAAAGGTGATATTGAAGTGGTAGGCAGCTTTTGCCTTTTAGGATTGACTATCAACAGTTAAAACTAGAAGTCATGGAATATGCTACAGTCTAGCTCTTATGAAGGGCTTGGAAATGAGATTCAGATGCTTCAATTTAGCTGTATTTTGAAATATCAGAATTCTACAGGCAATGGTTTTCTCTGTAAAACTCTATGGAAGTGAAAGATGGACTTTGAGTAAGCTGAAAATAACTTTAGCATTGGAGATGACTTCTGGAAATACCATGGATAGCCCCCCACCCCACCCCTAAAAAAAAAATCCATTCATCTGAAGGAAGAAATGGAGGAAGGCTCTGAAAAGCGGAGTTGACAACTGTGGCAGAATGAAAAGCCAGTGAATAGACTACCTCTTTGAAAATTCTTCTTTGGACAAGGAGAAGACTTGAGATAAGCCACAAATGCTCCAGACAGTTGCTCCTCAGCCATCAATAGACTCATAGAGATAAACCACATTTGCACACCATTAAAAAAAAAAAAGACAATAGAAAAGCCAAGAAGAAAATAAACAAAAAAAACAGAACATATCCTTCTCAAGCAGACAATAGAATAGAATAGAATAGAATAGAATAGAATAGAATAGAATAGAATAGAATAGAATAGAATAGAATAGAATAGAATAGAATAGAATTTTATTGGCCAAGTGTGATTGGATACACAAGGAATTTGTCTTAGTGCATTTGCTCTCAGTGTACATAAAATAAAAGATATGTTCATCAAGAATCAATACCCAGATAAGCAGGGATTAACACCAAACAAGCTGGCAGAAACAATACCCTCAATAAATAATTGCTAAAGAGAGAACCCTAGTTCTACCAACATTGGCAAACTACTGTATATAAACAAGGAACAAACCCCACATTCACTAGCACCGATGATATTACCAAGATTTTGAGGACTGCCTTTGATCACCAAGAACTGAAAACTTGTTCCATGCAACGATTTGGTCGGTGAGGTTTAGGTAATAATCCCTCATGGCTTGGTATTTAACTGATTGGTGACTGGTGACCGTTTCTTAAAAACCATCACAGGAAGAGGTTCCTTATCTCTGCAAATGCAGTGTCTTTGGATTCTTTTCTGAATTAAGGACTGAATTAACTCCACTTCCTTAGAGTCTTGCGAAAGAACAAAGTGGAACAACAACTGATGATCCACCTTTTACCGGTCCACAATAGAAAGCATCCTCACTCATCGCATTATGGTGTGGTATGCTGGCTTGACAGCCGTGGATAGAAAAACATTACAGAGGGTGGTGAGTACAACACAAAACATCGTGGGCTGCCCCCTGATACCACTAGATGACATCGCTAGGCCTCGCTGCCTTAGAAGAGTGAGGAAAATCCTCAGGGACAACTCACACCCTGGTCAGCCCTTCTTTATTCTCCTGCCATCTGGAAGGAGATATAGAAGCACAGGCAGCCGCACAAACAGACTGAAGAACAGTTTTTATCCGTGAGCTGTCAGACTCCTGGATGAAAAATAACTACAACAACATAGTACGATTGGGGCCAGCACAATGTGCAATAAATTTACACGGTGAAATAGGATTGGGTGATTGTTAGATTCACTGGGCTAGGGAGTTTCTTTTTGTCTTTCACTGTGAGTTGTATTGTGTTGGGGGGGGTTGTTCTGCCCCAGCTACGGACCCCAAAGAACGCAGCACACACAAAGTCTGTAAAAAACTTAATTTACTAAAATAACTCAGTCTTTTTCAAACAAAGGCTGTTAAGAAACTTTCTTAACAGCCTACAAAAAACCAAAGATAAAGTAATCACAATCTTACTATGGTTGGCAGAAAGCCCAGAAGCAATTTGCAGAGAATCCAGACGCAAAGGAGAATGAACTAAAGTTGTTCCCTACAAATTGCTTCAGTCGGCGTTCCTCCTTAAATAGGCTAACGGAGTGGCCAATTAGCCCCAAGCCTTACTCTCGAGGAGACCTCCTCCTGAGGAGCCACTCCTGCCTTTTGGCAGCTCTGCGCACCCGTGCATCGAGAAAAGGCTCCTCCTCTTCTTCCTCTTCACTTATGGGAGCTTCTGGAGGTTCTGAAGGTCCTGGCTGAATCCCAGCCTCTGGCACCACATCTTCTCCAGCCTCCTCATTGTCTGACTTGAGTGCCAGCTGCACAGGCTGCTGACGCAGCACTACACCAGCTTCCTCGCTGTCAGAATCAGCTACAATCCGCACAAGCCGCTTACGGGCCACAACAAGTGTCCACGAAGGGAGGCTCAGCCAATCTCATTGTACACATGTTGTACTCTGACAATAAAGGTTTGAATTTGAATTTGAGGAGAAACTTCCTAACAGTGAGAACAATCAACCAGTGGAACAGAAGTTGCCTTCAGAAGTTGTGGGTGCTCCGTCACTGGAGGGTTTTAAGAAGAGACTGTCTGAAATGGTACAGGGTTTCCTGCTTGAGCAGGGTGTTGGACTAGAAGACCTCCGAGGTCCCTTCCGGCTCTATTCTGATTGTTCTTTTCATGTTTAGTGTCAGCCATTATGTTAACCCAGCCACATGTATGGATATGTGAAACCAAATACTGGGTGACTGAAACCATGAAGACAAACAATTATGAGTAAAATCAATTAATAATTAAGCTGAGAAGCAGTTAAAAAAAAGCAGCAGAATACAGGTAGTCCTCGACTTACGACAGTTCATTTGGTGACCGCTCACAGTTAAAATGGCACTGAAAAAAGGGACTTATGACCGTTTTTCACAGTTACGATTTTTGCAGCGTCCCCATGATCATGTGATCAAAATTCAGATGCTTGGCAACTGACTCATATTTATGACTGTTGCAGTGTCCCCTTTTGCGACCTTCTAACAGGGGAAGCCAGATTCACTTAAGCAACCAGGTTACTAACTTATCAACCGCAGGGATCCACTTAACAGCTATGGGCGGAAAAAGGTCATAAAATGGGGGCAAAACTCACTGAACAAATGTCTCACTTAACAACAGAAATGTTGGGCTCCCTTGTGGTCGTACGTCGAGGACTACCTCAGGGGTGGGTTGTACTTACCTTTACTACCGGTTTGCAATGGGGCTGCACGCACACGCGCTTGCTTGCTTCTGCACATGCACATGCACAGAAGCTCCCTGATGATGTTGGGGTCAGTGGGCGGAGCCTCCCACCACTTTTACTACCGGTTCTTGCGAACCAGTCCGAACCGGGGGCAACCCACCACTGGACTACCTGCAGTTTATTAGTGGTCACAGAATTCATATTTTTAAGACACAGGGCCATTTTTAATCTCTATTACAGTTGTGAAGATGCAATTTTGCTACACAGCATCTACAGTGATTTTATTAATTCCATATCTCACTCGGCTTCAAGATGGCTTTTTAAAATCTGCTGCAAGAAATATTCTAGAGTTTATTCCCACACACACACGCACACACACACACACACACACACAAGAGCCGATGATCTTTTGGGCTCATTTCCATCGCAGCTGAAAGTGCAAACTTCCATGAGACAGCCTGCATTTTTATCCCCATTTCTGATTCCAAACAAACCAGGTTGTTACCTACACATCAAATGCCTTCCAGTGTTATGTCAATCAAGGAGCTTAATTATAGGAGCGGTCTTCTGACTTGATTAAAAAAAAACATGGCCACATACGGCTAAAAGAGCATGCTGAATGCTAGGGAATATGGCTTCTTAATTAGTTTCCCAAATGTCACTCTTACAGCACAAAACCCCAGCATAGCAGGAAAGAGCCACCTCTTAACTATCGGCTTTTATCACTCCAACAATAATTTCTACCACATTTTCTGGTTATTAAATAGTCTGCTTTCACAACAGGCAGTTGTGATCCAACTTTTTCTGCAGAAGAACTGCTTCTAGAACAGAGGTGTCAAACGCGAGGCCCGCGAGCTGGATCCGGCCCATGATAGAATAGAATTTTTTTATTGGCCAAGTGTGATTGGACACACGAGGAATTTGTCTTGGTGCATACACTCTCAGTGTACATAAAAGAAATTGAGTTTGACACCCCTGTTCTAGAAGATCTCAAGATCTCAAGGACTGACATCCCGGTCTTCGCTGGACTGAGAAGTCTTTCAAAATGGACCCCGTAGCACATTTTTATCCAAGCGATTATGGGTGTTCCTGAGCTGATATTGGGGCGCAGGATGTTTAGGCTCCAAATTCGCATCTCAATTTAGCCTGGCTTGCCCTTGCAGATCATCACATGACGCTGGGAAGAGGTAGAGAAGGGGGAAGTAAGATCAAGTGTGAAAATGATGTCATCACGGAAGCGACATGAATTATGTTAAGTATGTCATTTGTGTCATTTGCATGGTATCTTACATGATGCCACATGGAATACCTAAGGATGGAAAGGTGTCTCCATCTGAATCCACATTGTCAAAGTTATCATTATACTTATAATATGTATAGCAATAACAATAGCACTTAGTTTTATATACCGTATTTTTCAGAGTATAAGATGCACCTTTTTCCCCCAAAAAAGAGGATGAAAATCTGGGTGCATCTTATACTCTGAATGTAGCTCCACCCAGCTTCTCAAACAGAGGTTTCAGAGGCTGAAAAAAAACATCAGAAAAGAAGCTTCAGAAAAGAAGCCCCCAAACAGAGCTTCAGAGGCTTTTTTTTCTGAAGTTCTGTTTCAGAGGCTTTCAGAGGCAGGAAAAAAGTTTTTTCTGAAAGGGACTTTCAGAAGTTTCAGAGGCAGAAAAAACAGCAAAAAAAAAAAAAAAAAGCAAGGCACAGAGCTCACAACCAAGGAACCTGTTGCTAAAATTCACCTCGGGGAACAGCTGATTGGAGGTATTCCACAATCCACCTGCCAATCACCTTTTTTCTTATTTTCCTCCACAAAACTAAGGTGCATCTTATACTCCGGTGCATCTTATACTCCGAAAAATACGGTACTACTCCATAATACTTGACAATCCTCTCTAAGCAATTTACACAGTCAGCCTATCGCCCCAACAATCTGGGTCCTCATTTTACCCACCTCAGAAGGATGGAAGGCTGAGTCAATAGCAATAGCACTTAGATTTATATACCGCTTTACATTGCTTTACAGCCTTCTCTAAGCAATTTAGAAAGTGAGCATATTGCCCCCAACAATCTGGGTCCTCATTTGACTGACCTTGGAAAGATGGAAGGCTGAGTCAATAGCAACAGCACTAACACTTAGACTTATATATCACTTCACGGTGCTTTTACAATCCTCTCTAAGCAGTTTACAGAGTGAGCATATTGCCCCCAACAATCTGGGTCCTCATTTTACTGACCTCGGAAGGATGGAAGGCTGAGTCACCCTTGAGCCCGTCAGGATCAAATTCCTGGCAGTTGGCAGAATTCGCCTCCACTACTGCATTAGAATGCACTATTCATGGTGGCTTTGCCCAGAAGTCAAGAAATATTGGAGGAAAATAAAAACATGGATAGTAGAAATAACAGATCAAGAAATTGAATTAGAACCAGAAATCTTCTTACTAGGCATGATTAAAAGGAACATTAGACAGGACATAAAATACTTAACATTACACATAATTACGGCGGCAAGATTAGTATTAGCACAATTATGGAAAACAGATCGTTTGCCAACAGACCAGGAGATAATTCAAAAAATGTACGCATGTGCAGAAATGGATAAATTAACCTTAAAATTAAAAGACAAGGAAGACTCAAAATATTTTGAAGTATGGAATAGATGGTATAAGTGGGTAAATCAAAGGAAAAAAGGGTAAAGACTAAATTTAGGAAAAATCCAAGGTAACAAATAAGCACCGTAAGGTAAATAGACTAAGGAATGAATTACTGTTTATATATGTATGTATATATGTACATATAGGTACATATGTTTAGCTTGTCGGTGGAGTTGTGTACTGTATATGAAATTTTAAAAGTGTATAATTTTGTATTTTAAAATTTTTAAATTCAATAAAGTTTGTTTTTTAAAATTAAAAAAAAAATCCACCACCACGGTTCTGATGCATGATGCATGAAATATGATGCATGAAATATGATATATGATACATGATGTGTGATATATGAGGTGTGATATAGGTAGATTCTGATGAGGGTTCTTCCCACCCAAACTCTATAATGTGATGCACTGCAAAGTGCTACTTTGTACTATTTGTAATTTTACACACAGAGAGAGGGGAGGGAGGGAGGGAGGGAGGGAGGGAGAGAGAGAGAGCAAATCAAGCACACAATCTTTCAAAGCTTGGATTTATCCTTTTTCCTATTCAATTTTTTAAAAGCAAAAAACGGGATTAAAAAGACTGTCCCTTTTTTTTAATCCCGAAATACGCCCCCCCCCCTAGTACTGGAAACTTCCCCTCTCTTTGTGACAGCTTGTATAAATGAGATCTTGACCTAGATATCCTAAGAGTAGGAAAGCCCATTAAAGAGCAAGAGTTAAAAGCATCACCTGCCTGTGGGGACTAGTAATCGCTCTTTATAACCCTGCCAACAACCTTCATCTAATGCAAATGCCACCTTCTCTTAGGAAAGCATCTGAGCAAGATAAAAGGGCTGATAACCGCCCATTTGATGCAAAATTCAAAGAGCAGGAGTCTGAGGGTGTGTGGCAAGCCCGCATCCCTTCTCTTGAGCGCAGAAGAAGATGAAGGGCACCTCTCCTTAATCCACGGACACATCTTGTCACCGTCAATATGTTTTATCTGCATTTTGGAGCCCATCCCTTGCAAGCAACAGGGCTTTCAGCTGATTATCAGAGACTTTAAATTGCCTTCTGTAAGAAAGATGGATGCTCCATCTATTGCAATGAAATAAAACAGCAGCTTATTCCCCAACCCTCTGAAAGGGCCCGTTGAGATGCAAAAGAAGCGCAAACATTTTAATGAACAAAAAATGCCACCTTTCATCATTGGCGCAATTCATTATTACTCTTCTGTTTTATCTATCTCCCAATGGAAATTATTCCTTAGCAAGATTCAGACTGGTTTCTGAAGAGCGTGCAAACTTATTTGTGAAGATTACTAATTAGAAACAGCACCACAAGTTACAATAGCAAGCTAGCTGTTAACCTAGTTTCATTTGTTAAATTTAACATGCAGTTATTATCCTCTTATATAAACTAAGATTGCTGGCATAAAAATAGCTACACATAGACATGGTTATCTGATATTGGTTTTGACTAAATATAGAAATTGCTACCATGTAATTGGAATATGAATTTGTCCAGCCCGTGCCCTTGCTTCTGGGTTGTGAAGCAAGCTTTCTTCTAGTAAGCTCATTCTGTTTCAAAATATAAATTAATATTCTACATCAGGGGTGTCAAACTCAAGGCCCATGGGTTGCTTAAATCTGGCCCGTGGGGCCGGCCTGGAAATAGCAAAGGACTGGCCCGCGGTGCCTCTGCTAGCGAAAACAGGGCGTGGGGGCCCCACGTGCTGCTCCCGCGTGCCGTTTTCAGCCTGGGCAGCCTCCTGCAGCACTCTGCTGGCCAAAACGGGATGCGCAGACTAGCAGTGGTGGTATTCAGTCGGTTATATCCGGTTTGGGTAAACCGGTAGCAGCGGCTGCAGGAGGCTCCGCCCACCTGCCCGGACGTCATCGCATCCCATTTTTGACACTCTGCACATGCGCGGAGGTGGCATGTGCAAGCAAAGCGCGCATGTGCGCTCACATTTGTGAACCGGTAGCAAAGGTAAGTGAATACCACCCCTGGCACAGAGGCTTCGCGTGGCTCCCCTGCACCCTGTTTTGGCCGGCAGGGTGATGCCGGAGGCGTCTGTCCCATTATCCCCACCCCACCCCAACCCACAGAGGAGAACTACAATGCTGATCCGGCCCTCGAAGAAATCCAGTTTAACACCCCTGTTCTACATGGTTGGAATTAATATTCCAGCTGACATGTCAATTTGTATTAAACGGAGGCTATTTAATACTTGTGCCATATATTGAATGAATCCTTTTCTTAAATATATTCACCGCAGTGCAACTGAATTATAATCCATCCGCTCTGTAATTTGTTAATAATATAAGCTCTTTTAGACTTCATTAAACCCCAATTGCTGTGAATTGCATGAACAGATCATCCAGTTAAAAAGCCTTTTGTTCACTGTCTCTCAGTTTGGAAGATTCTGCAATCGGTTCTCCCACATATTTTATCTGGCTGCTATGTTTGAAGTAGAATCAAAAGCAAAATTAATTTCTAGAGTTTTATATTGGGAACAGAGGAGTAACTGAGAAGTGCCATCATTGGCCTTGTAGTTGAATCAAGATTCTGCTAAGAGTTCTGATTAGGGAAGTTTTTGTGCAATATTTGGGATATCGAGCCATGTTTTGCTTTAATTCATGTTTAGCACAAACCATGATTTGGCGAGCCTTCTGAGGACGAGAGGTCTTCTTAGATTCAATGATGAGAACGCCACCTGGGGTTAAATTTATTTTCTTCGTAATGTCCTTAATTCTTACGTCGTCCTTTTTGTGTGAGTCTTTCGGGGGATAATTTTGTTTCTGAATATTATTTTCATTTCAGAGCTTGATGAAAAGGCAAGCTGAGCTTCTACAGAGCCAGAGGGAAAGAGCACACGGCAGGGTTCCTGAAATTCTTTTTTAATTGGAGCTCTTTTGCTCAAATTTCGAATACCTACCGAGCATCTTTCTCAAGCTTAAAGGTCTAAACTATTTTTTTAAAGATGTTGCCATTAACTGTGATTTAAAACCTTCTAAGACTTCCTAGACCTGTGATGGCGAACCTATGGCACGCGTTCCAGAAGTGGCACACAACGCCCTGTCTGTGGGCACATAAGCCATCGCCCCAGTTCAGCTCCACCATACATGTACACGCACTTCCTGCCGGCCAGCTGGTCTTCGGGTCTCTGCAGCGCATGTGCGGGGTGGTGGGATGCTGCAGGACGGCCTCACATGCATGCATGTGGCGCATGCGGGGCTGCATGCACGGGGTGGCATGCATGCACAGGGTGGCAGGGTGCTGTGGGGGGCCACATGCGCATGCACAGGGGAGGGGCGCATGTGTGGGGCCCTTATGCGAATTGCATTTTGGGGGTTCGGGCACTTTGTCTCCAGACCTTAAGTTTGGAGTTTCACGTTATCACAATATAGCCAGTCTGGATTGCCTAATTAGAAACATTTGCCTGTCAGCACTTCAACCTGCATTTACTCTTGTGCGGACATAAGAAGAAGAGGGGCCAGCTGGCAAGAGGAGGCTTGACACTTCACCTACTGATTTTCCTTGAAGATAATATCCCCTAGGAGATGAGAGGGAGGGGGGGCATCCCTGGGAGCTTAGGTGGTAGATATGGGGAGAGTGATTTGGAAGAAGGCCAATGAGACACAGAGATTTGGGGAACGGAAAGGGAGGGTTTGGGGTCAGAAAGCCACAGCTGGCTACGCCACGATCGGGGCCAGATTGGCGTGCTTAATAAAATGAAAGATTTCTTCAAAGACTATCTGTTTGGAAATGCAATTTATTTTATTTGAAGACGATATCGAAACCTGACATTGCCTTTATGCACAAAGCCAGGGAGCAGAAAACGAATCGGTGTCCAATTCTTCTTAAAGACGCCCGTATGTGCAAGGAATAGAGAGGGCATCAGATCCAGCATCCAAACACATGAGGTCAGCTCCTGGGCCTGGATGCTGAGGAGGCATCTAGGACATCCCAGTGTTGCATTGGAATTGACAAGGGTTGCTGCATTATGAACTTTTGCTATCTCACAGGCAGCCTGAGGAGAAAACTGCCAAAGCAAGGGATGTCATCCAGAATAAACCCTGTCAACATCTTTTATTTCTGCAATGAGGAATTCTTGTGTTTGTTTCTTCTTCTTCTTCTTCTTCTTCTTCTTCTTCTTCTTCTTCTTCTTCTTCTTCTTCTTCTTCTTCTTCTTCTTCTTCTTCTTCTTCTTTTTCTTCTTCTTCTTCTTCTTCTTCTTCTTCTTCACCATCATCTCCTTCTTCTTCTCCCTCTCCCTCTTCTTTCTCCTCCCCCTCCCCCTCTCCCTCCCCGTCCTCTGCATTGATAGCACCATCTTTCATCTGAGAGCTCAAAGCAGCTTACTTGGGTGTCTCTCTAATTCTTCTTTGTCCAGTTCTGAGAAGTGGATTGGATGGAGAAAAACTGACCTTTTAAAATGTTAGCACAGCCCAATCTGATAATGTACTAATCTCAACTGCTATTCCCTTGAAGCTCTCAGAGCCCCAAATATTATTTTTATTTGATGAAAGTACAGCCCACAGCAACCTTCCCTTATTCCAAGTGAAAACCAAACAAAATTCATTAAGATTAAGTGCAGTGAGTCTAAGCATCTGATATTACACAAAATTGTACATAGGAACGTATTTATCTTACACTGTTTTTGTAAAATAAAAATATTTTTTTCTAACTTTCATTATTAAGAAATTGTTGCCAATGACCAGATCTTGTAAATTTGCAAGGGGGTGGAGATCTTATTTCAGAGTTGATATAACTAGGAAACATACTCTAGTTAGTATAATAAATATATATATACCGTTGCTGGTATCCTATCATTCATGATCACTTCTGAAGTTGACTAACTCAACTTCAGTCAACTGTTCCTTCAATCACTCTTCCTTTTCTCCTATTCTGACCCTTTCCCTTTAGAACTTTCTGTCAGAATTCTAGCCTGCTACTGGAATTTAATGGGCTGTTCCATCATATCCAATTGCCCTTGGCTTCTTCTATTAGTTTAACTAATTACAGGAACAATTTAAATGATTGATTATGTGCCATCAAGTACTTTTTGACTCCTAGTAACTGCATAGAGAGATGTACGGTAGCAAAAACATGATTTTTTAAATTCTATGCTTGTTTGGGAGACAGAAATCAAGGCGCTTGCTTAGAACTTAAAGAAGCTCAGAACGCATTTTCATAGTTTATTTAGCATCTCCCTTATAAAGACAATGTGCGCTCCTCCAGGTATGGCTTAGGTATCACACCCTAGCTATTTGTGTATTTATCCAGGAATCAGATCCAGGGAAAGAGGTTGTTAATCACTTATTAGAATAGCTAAGTCACATTTTATAAGCTTTTTTTTCAACTGATTCCAATTCTTTGAAACAGGACTTCTACCTAGATTACACTTAAAATTTATTAATATATGAATAAAGTATTAATGAACTGTATTTTAATTAATCAAATATTGAAGCTATTCTCTATACCAGTGATTCTCATGTTGTTGTTAGTTGCGAAGTCATGTCCAACCCATCGCGACCCCATGGACAATGTTCCTCCAGGCTTTCCTGTCCTCTACCATCCCCCGAGTCCATTTAAGCTCACGCCGACAGCTTCAGTGACTCCATCCAGCCACCTCATTCTCTGTCCTCCCCGTCTTCTTTTGCCCTCAATCTTTCCCAGCATTAGGCTCTTCTCCAGCGAGTCCTTCCTTCTCATTAGGTGGCCAAAGTATTTGAGCTTCATCTCCAGGATCTGGCCTTCTAAAGAGCAGTCAGGGTTGATCTCCTCTAGGACTGACCAGTTAGATCGCCTTGCAGTCCAAGGGACTCACAGGAATCTTCTCCAGGACCATAGTTTAAAGGCCTCAATTCTTTGGCGTTCAGCCTTTCTTATGGTCTAAGTGATTCTCATAGCGACCCCTAATTCCCAAAGATCCTTTCAGAAGGTCTGCAAACTCAAATCAATTAATATTTTAAATTTTTTACAGTTTTAATTTCTAATACAGTAAGTACCGATAAACATAATCCACGTAAACCAAAGCTCTTGGAGGGGGGGAGGGTTCTTAACCATTTTTAAGAATGTCAAAGGTTCCTGAGACCAAAATGTTTGAGAACTGCTGCTTTACACAATACTCGGTTTAGTGATTGTTTATTTCCGACACAGAAGTATAAGCAAAGATTGAGGAAAAATTTTTTCATGCCCTTTTCTACCAAACTCAAAAATATTTATCAAGCTGGTAAACATTGTCTAAGTTTGAGCTAGGTGGATTACTGTTTTGTAAATTGATTTCTACTGTTTTCCCCAAAATAAGACATCCCCTGATAATAAGACCAATTGGGCTTTTGAGCGCATGGCAATAAGGCCAAGCGCTTATTTCAGGGTCCAAAAAAATATGACAGTGTTTTATTTTCGGGGAAATACGGTATAGATTTGGGGGTGGGAGGTTTCTTTGCTCTTCTTTCAAGGAAATTGAACTGCTGAAGAAGACATCGATTATAACCATAAATGTCGGAAGCCACTAAATGGATTGCTGTGATAAAAGGGCTACACAAAACCCTTGAAAGGGAACTAATTGAACTGTTCTGAGAAGTGCTCCAGACTGCCTGTGAGAACCTGTACAGTTTAAGAGTTCAGTGCAGGAAAAAGAAAAGCTCTTACAAAGTTTGTAGAAAACCACAGTTCCAGAGAACTCCAGAATGTGGCCCAAAGCAGTTATCAAATGCCCCATTCACAGAAGAGAAGGTTTTGCATCCTCCTATTTGTGATGGCCATCAGGGAATTCAAGTGTTGGCTGAAGCCAATGTGTGTCCTTTAAAAATCACTGTATGGAACATTGCAGCAATAATCACATCAAATTAAACAAGTTCCCAAACTCAGCAAACAAACTCTCAGTTTCAAACCTTAGATACTATGCTACTCATGTGGTAGCAATTTCAGACAATAAAGTAATCCTTTCGGGAGATACAACTTGGTATGAAAGAGATGTACTTTGTTAATCCCAGAATTACACATCTTTGTTCTATTAAATAAACTGACTATTGTGACTTATTCTGATCATTTAATTTCTGCCTTTCTGTATCTGTTACGTATAGATATTTCAGTTCATTTTTAAGCTGAGCAAGGATGGCAGGGAGGTTGAATCCCAAGGGTTATTTTTTTCATTTTTAAACTCTTGACTGCTGAGCTGAGCATCTCATTTGCATGAATATTAATCTATTAAAATGAGCGAAAGAGTAGTCATTGCTGGAATCCATTATTAGTGGAGATTGAGAATGAAAGCAAGGGGTAAACAGTGTGGTAGAATGCTTAAGGGGTTGGAACTACCCTGTTTCCCTGAAAATAAGACCCAACTGGAAAATAAGCACTAGCATTTTTCAGGAAGCTCGTAATATAACGTATTTTTGGAGTATAAGACGTATCACACACCCCTATAAGGGTGTGAAAATTTAGGTGTGTTTTATACACCAAATGTAGCCCCGCGCACCCACTGGCCCCCACCCTTTGGCCTCTGCCTCCCAGCAGTTACCTCCTTGCAAGCAAACAGCAAGAAGAAACAGCTCCTTTCAGCTTCAGCACAGCCTAATTAGCACAAGTTGATTAGATCGGCCTCCCGACTCTCAGCTGTTTTGCGCAGGGTTCTGCTGCTTGCTGCAAGGAAGTAAATTGCTGGAGCAGATTTTTTTTCCCTTGTGCTAATCAAGCTATGCTGAAAACGAAAATGAAAGTAAAGCAGGCTGTTTACTGTTTGCTGCAATGAGGCAAAATTGCTCAGAGGCAGAGGCAGAGGGAGATTTCTTTTTCTTCTTTTCCTCACCAAATAAGGTAGGTGGTCTTATAGTCCGGTGCATCTTATACTCCGAAAAATACGGTAAGCCCTACCCCCAAAATAAGCCCCGGTTAAGATCATCAGCCAGACAGATGCATTTAGTACCGTATTTCCCTGAAAATAAGACCTAACCAGAAAATAAGCCCTAACGCATCTTTTGGAGCAAAAATTAATATAAGACTCGGTCTTATTTTGGAGAAACATGAGTAAGATTGGGAAATCTGGTGCATGTTCCCTCTAAATCAGAGGTGGGCAACTATGGCCCTTTTATGACTTGTGGACTTCAATTCCCAGAATTCCTGAGCTAACATGGCTGGCTCAGGAATTCTGGGAGTTGAAGTCCACAAGTCATAAAAGGGCCATAGTTGCCCACCCCTGCTCTAAACATATGTCCCTACATGACAGTCAGTTTCCGTGACCCTACATCCCATTTCTGCTGCTTTGATCTCCCTGAGAAAAACCAGGAATAACTGAAGAACACTTTATTCAAACATGTTAAAAGCAGAAAGTAGCTTATCAAGGACCCCTTATCTCAGGAGAAGGCAAATAAACATTTAGTGGGGGGGGGAAATGTGGGTATGCCAAGTGAAGGAAATTTATGACTAAGTGTGGAGTTGAAATGGGACCTTCTCTGTTCTATTCCAGCCGATCTTCCTCCCACCTGGGTGTCCTTTATATGCCTCCAATTATATAAGTCAGTTAATGGTTGCCATCTCTATGGTTATAAGCATTGCACATTGCTTTATTCCATGTCAGGCTCTGTCAGGGCATTTATTAATCCCATGTTTGGCTCTGGGACTAATTACCCTGGTTTAAAGGAGGAGATGAATCGAGGCTTATTCCAAGTTGCACTATTCTGATAAAGAAACGCGAAGAAGGTTTCTAATAAAACTCATTTATTTGTTATAAAGAAAATAAAACACCTCACTAACTAAGAAAAGTTAATTGTTACATTTTTGAAAGTAATTCGGGCCGGCTATCTGAGCCGGACCTCTGGCAAGAGAACAAAGGAAAGAAAAGTGTGTGAAGAGCAAGTGAAGGAATGTGGGTGGATACGGAAACACGTAGCTTACTGATAAGAAGTTGGCAAAGCTACGGAGAGTCTGACAGTCCAGAAATAATGAGCTCAGCTGGTAAATAAAATAACGCAGTGACAGGCTCGTTCAAGTTCGTAATTATTAAGCATGGAGCCATAGGACATTAGATAAAATTAATGCAAAACAAGACATAAACAACCAACTTAATCTTCACTGAGTTCATGCCCAAAATTCATTGCCCTAATGAATTTATGACATAACTATGTACAGTTGTAAGTCATGATGTTAAGCGGATCTTCATGACCGTGGCCAATTTTGTGACCTTTTTAGCAATGGTGATTACATGGACACAACAGTCGTTAAACAAACGCCACACTTAAGAAAAATGTGGCGGTCATTAAGCAAATCCATTGTTTGCTATGGGGTGATTTTTGCTGGGAACCAGAATGTCGGTTTCTGTCAAAAACCTCATACATCACAGTCACGTGACCACAAGTTCCTGCAAGCAACCACAAATGCAAGGAAACAACCTAGTTCAGAGAGCACCAAGGACCCAGCAATTCAATCCTGAGCTACAAATATTCTTTTCTCTCCATAGCAAGGATCATCTTAGAAGAGACAAATTATTTTTCACTCTGTACAGCAAGCGATATGCTGTGCGTGTTTTTACGTGTGTGTGCTTGTATGTTTTTAAGAAAGGAAATATTATAAGGTCATTCAATTAATTTTATAAGGTTAATCAGGATTTAAGCCAGGAGATAAACAAAATGCATAAAGCCCTTCGGAAACAACAAAGATAAGATGTGAATTATGGTCAGTCCCAGTTCACATCTGTTGCTTCTCTAAGGCACAGAAAATGCATTGGGGGAAGGAGAAACGTTTGATTAAAAGTTATTTACTGAATTGTTGAACTGCTAAACCATCTCGGTCTACGTATTAAACGGCGGCTCCTAAAATAGAAAATAGCAGTCCATAAGCTACGTAGCCTCTTACATTCTATACAAGGTATAAATATAGGATTTTAAACACATGGCAGCTTGCTAA
The DNA here is from genome assembly GCF_059756535.1 of Pantherophis guttatus. Lineage (NCBI taxonomy): Eukaryota > Metazoa > Chordata > Lepidosauria > Squamata > Colubridae > Pantherophis > Pantherophis guttatus. The sequence goes on along the minus strand of NC_142068.1, from coordinate 90,549,766 downwards.
AGCTCGAACATCAGATGCTTCACGGTAATCTAATTTGCCAAAGTGAGGAATAAATATGCTATTAAACTAAGGTAAATACATAAAAAGATCCAAAATATCATCTCAATATTTTTGTATTTATTTAAAAAAAAAATTAAGGAAAATAATTTAGCTACCACTATTATGTGGAAAAGTTGAGTAAAACCCAAATCAAAGAAATCCAAGCCAACTAATGTATCTTCGCTTGCTAGCTCAAAAAGAAAATATGTACATATACATACATACATACATACATACATACATGTGTGTGTGTGTGTGTATATTATACACCCACACACACATTTCTACATACAAAGAGAGTGACAGAGACAGAGGGACACAGAGAGAGAGAGAATACATAGATTAGTGTATCTCAACGTTGACCGCTTGAAGATGGGAGGACTTCAATTCCCAGAATTATAAAATCATCTGCTACAATGTCCTACCTGTCAATGACTACTTCAGCTTCAATCATAACAATACATGAGCACACAATAGATACAAACTTAAAGTGAACCGCTCCAAACTCGATTGCAGAAAATATGACTTCAGCAACAGAGTGGTCAATGCCTGGAATGCACTACCAGACTCTGTGGTCTCATCCCAAAACCCCCAAAACTTTAACCTAAAACTGTCTACTGTTAACCTCACCCCATTCCTAAGAGGTCTGTAAGGGGCATGAATAAGAGCACCAGCGTGCCTACTGTCCCTGTCCTAATGTTCCCTTTAATTGTATTCATTTTATGTATTCAATTCATGCTTATACTTATATATATATTATCTAATATGTACTCGACAAAGTAAAATAAATAAAATAAATAAAAATAAAAATCCCCCAGCCAGCACAAAAGTTGAAGTCCATCCACCTTCAAGCAGCCAAGGCTGAGAAACAGAATACAGAATAACAGAGTTAGAAAGGACCTTGGAGGTCTTCTAGTCCAACCCCCTGCCTAAGAAGGAGACTCTATACCCATTCCAGACAAATGGTTGTCCAGGCTCTTCTTGAAAACCTCCAGTGATGGAGCACCCTACCCTTCTGGAGGCAAGTCAGTCCACTGGTTAATTGTTTTCACTGTCGGGAAATTTCTCTTTAGTTCTAGGTTGCTTCTCTCCTTCATTAGTTTCCATCTTTTGCTTCTTGTCTTGCCATCTGGTGCTTTGGACCACTGACATAGACTACTACAGCTTTTGTGTCTTGGCCTTCCCCTTGGGCATATCACATCTAGGAAATGTCATCTGTGGCTATGCAATATTGGATGCTTTGCTTAGAAAAATGCTTCAGAAACACACTCTGACAGATCCTTCTTCTTTAAACGCCCCCCTGCTTTGTTGTCTTGATTCAGCTTCTATTGGAAACCTCACTTCAAGCAACGTCTCATACATTTGCAGTTGGAGAAGAAAGTACAGAGTGGATGTGGATGAACTGCACAGAGCATTAACTAAAGTGAAAAGTGTGACTGAAGATAAATATTAACCATGTGGATGTTGGCAGAATCAGATTACGTCGGCCAGCTTTGTTCTCTTGGCTTGTTTTCCCGTATCTAGTAGCTGGCCTAAATGGCATATTAACCAGATGGCACCTTAATCAAATGGCTCATTAATGCAGATGGAATCACACTGGAGCTTTTGGGCATCAGCCAAACCAAAGTGGTTTGTGCGATTATATCCCATTGGCACTTATAGAGCAGAAAACACAGCCTTAAGTAACTTAAGTAATAAGGAAAGTAGGTATTTCCTTGCAGGGTTAGGAGGCCTGCTTACTAAACAAGTCTGCACACCTCCATTTGTGTAATTCAGCCATGTTGTACAGACACCAGGACTGTGTTGAATTTACATTTTACCGACAAAGAAATAAAGGGAGACTAGTATAGATCTATTTCAAGCTATTTAGCTCTCATCCGCTAACCATACCCTTCTGGGATTCGCACCCGGGCTACTTGCATATACTAGGTAGTGTTGAGACCTAGGCCCAAGTAGGTATTATCAGACGCAATCAGTTCTAAACAAACAGATTTTATTAGAACAGCTGAGAATTAACTCATTCTCAGCGTAGTCCAAACTAATTCAAAACAAATTCTTCATAACACAATTCTTCAGCCTTATCACCAACCTTGGTCTACTTTGGCAACCTGCCAAAGACTTTTCTTGGTAAAAGTTCAGAAGCAGAAGATGCCGACAAGAAATAAATGCAGCAAGACAAGAAACAAATCTATCAACATTGTTTTCCAACAAAGAGCCCAACAGCCATTGCTGGTCTTTTAAGCCTTATGGGAGGGGCCAATCATCTCCTGGCCTTACTCCTGAGTTGTCCTTTTTGCTTTAGCTGCTCTTGCCTTCTGGCAGCTTTCTCATGCGTGCACTAGGAACAGGCTCCTCCTGTTCCTCTGCCTCTCTGCTGTCTGACTCTGGAGGCTCCGGAGTCCACACATCACTCCCAGATGGCCCTGGCCCGACCTCTGCCTCCGACACAGAGCCCTCATCTTGGCCTTCCCCAGCCTCCAGGACTGGCCCATGTTCTTCCTCAGCCTCCTCACTGTCCGACTCCGCTGCCAGTTCTGCAGGCTGCTGGTAGACCACAACAGGTAGATGTATTAACCTCTAAGCCACGGGCTCACCTCGCTTTGTCAGCTATATCAGGGGAGAGATTAAGTGTTTTTCCGGTGAGACCAGTCTATCAGGGAAACCTGGTCTACCCAACTATGGGACGGAGCATACTGTTCTGACTTCCCCAAATCATGAAGCAGACTCCTTGTCCCGACAAAACCCCTTTTTATTTAGTTACTGTGAATTCCCCTCATTCACATCCAGCAAAGTCCCAGTAAACAGTCTTTCCAGGCTGAATTTACAAACACAGACCTTATCTGGCTTGGAGAGCTGCCAGGCTGATATCTTCCAAATGCAACATTGTACATGAAAGTACTTGGCAAGGAGTCTCTGAGAGTCACAAACTAATTAAGCGAACTAATTGTCTCTTGCAAACTCCACTCCCCTTTCGCTCCTTTTTATTCCCTATGGGAGGGGCTATTCACCGGCCACCTGGGCCTTGACTGTGTGGCGCTCCCCCCCACACAAGCGCACACTCCTGTTTTGGCACTCAGTGCCAAAAAGGTTCATCAACACTGACCTACACCATTTCTGTCCAATCTCTTCTTGAAAGCTTCCAGTGATGGAGCACCCACAACTTCTGAAGACAAGCCATTCCATTGGTTGATTGTTCTCACTGTCAGAAAATTTCTCCTTATTTCTAGGTTAAATCTCTCCTTGATGGGCTTCCATCCATTATTTCTTGCCTGGCCTTCGGATGCTTTGGAAAATAGCTTGATCCCCTCCTCTCTGTGACAGCCCCTCAAATATTGGAACAGATTTCAAAAAGATCGGAGCAAGAACATCTTCCTAATCCTGGCAAAAAATGTTTTTAGAGCCTATCTCGTAATAATTACATGAACATTTGATCAGTTGCTAAGACCGCAAAGAGACATCTATAAATCAAATTTATAGATTTATAAATCTATAAATCAGACTGTGTATGGTTAACAATCCCTTGCAAATCAACCGAAGCAAAATACCATTTTAAGTTTCTCCTGTAAAACAATACCCCAGAGGCAACCACTGATACACATAAAAATAAAATTAATACTTTTAATTTTAATGATTAACTTAGTAAACATCAGAGAACAGAATAGAACTCTCCATGAAAATTGAGAGTTGAGATGGGAGGAAAACATTTGTCTCTGTCTTCTCCAGTAAAATCATTTGAAACACCAAGTTATGAAAATAAGAAAAATTATCTCCGTACTGGGGTGAAAGACAAGGAAGATTTCAAGCAACAGTGAAAAACCAGTCTTGCCTAACACCATTTAAATTTGAATGTCTGGGAGCATATACATAATTTGCAATGAAAGTTGAAGCTGTGAAAAAGTCCATGACCAACATTAAAATTTAGAATGCATTTTAATAATACAAATTCTGCAACACATTCAAAGGACTGTCATTTCTAAGTTTGGTCAGTTTCAAAGCATTGGACAGATTGTTTATAAAAATCAGAGAAATTGCAACTATAATTCTCTGTAATCCTGACACAAGGAAGATATGGTGTAGAGTGGAAATTAATTGTAGCAGAAAGAAAACACCTGAATCACTCCAAATCCAGAACACTGACTATGGACTCCAGAAGTAAACTTCGAAATTTCAAAGATCTTTACAGAGGATTAAGGGAACAGAATATTTCAGAAATCATCTCTAAATGAATTTTTGGATCATAAGAATCTTATCTATGCTGTCCACATATGGAAGCAGCTGTCTCTCCTGAAAGATCATGATTTTACAGGTAGAATTTATTTATTTACTACAAATATAGTAGCTCCATCACATAGTTGAAAGTCTCTAAGTGGGCAGAAGATATCTAGTCATTGTTAAAATATTTCATAGCATCCTCACCCCTGATAAAGAGAAAACTTTGGTTTTTATTTTCTCATTCCTCTTTAGCCTGTCAACTGAAGATTCTTGTATTCCTTTCTTAACAATCTACATTTTCTATATTCCTTTCTAAATAATTCCCTCAAATTAAGCCGTGATGTTCCTAACACAGCAAACAATCCAGAACTGACCAGTGTAGGACCAGTTCATATTTTTAATATAATCTTTATTTTCCTGTCAGCTTTGTCAGTATATACTTTTTTTCCTATTGATTGATTGATTGATTGATTGATTGATTCGATTTATATGCCGCCCTTTTCTGGAGACTCAGGGAGGCTTACAATGCGTTAAGCAATAGCCTTCATACTTTTGTATATACCTGCTTAGTAGGGCTTTCAGGCCCCCCCAAGCAGTGTTCTTTTTTATACAAAGTCAGCTTATTGCCCCCACAATCTGGGTCCTCATTTTACCTACCTCGAAAGGATGGAAGGCTGAGTCAACCTTGAGCCTGGTGAGATTTGAACTTGCAGTAATTGCAGTCAACTGGTGCTACTTAACAGCATTTTTGTCTGCTGCACCACCAAGGCTCTGCGCAACCTATCTGTTGTGTTTTCTTGCGAAAGCTAACCCTTATAATCCATACCGTTTCATATGAATAATTTTTATAATTAAAAAAGATACTGTCACCCAGCTAGTGGTGAGGCACTTAAAATGTTTTTGAAATCTATACTTCCATCTGTGACTTTTGAAGTGCATCAGAATTATGAAGGGCCTCCTCATTGGCTCTATGACAATTTGCCGTGGCCAGCTCACCATGGCCAACTTGCCATGGCCAAGTTGCCATGGCCAACTCACCATGGCCAACTCACTATGGCCAACTCACTATGGCCAACTCACCATGGCCAACTCACCATGGCCAACTCACTATGGCCAACTCGCCACAGGACAAGAGTTACACTAATATCAAAGAAATGGTGGAATAGAATCATTAAAGAAAGGATGCAAAAGCAGAGAGAGAATGAAATGTGAATGGCAAAAATTAAAATAATTTTTATTTATTTTAAATAATTAAATAGAATTGGTAAATTGTCCCGCAGCAAGTTTTCCCATGATGAGTTGGCCCTGGTGAGCTGTCCTACAGCAAGTTGGCCGCAGCGAGTTGGCTGTAGCGAGTTGTCCCATTCCACTCCCCATTCCATGCTATAGCTTCCTGATGATAACATTGAGACTTCAATTTGCTGTGTCGCATTTAACGCTGAAGTTCAATTATTGTCTCAACTCTTTGAAAGAGAGCCTAATACTTATCTTATGAGATTCAACTAAGAAAGTTTCAAAGCAATCATTTCTCATTACACCTTGCTGCTGAATTAATCTATCCGTTGGGTCTGCAATGACAAAGGTTCTTGATACACAGATTAAATCTCTTTTCAATCTACTCTACGTCACCTAGCACCTTCACCTCCCATCAAACTGAATATAAGGCCCATTCATTTGGAACACTCTATTAGTTCGCTGTTAATAGAAGAATGACCTGTCTTTTCAAGGGACAATTACTTTCAACTTGGCCTGATATTTTTTTGCCTCTCTGCACGGTTGCTAGTGAGTTCTGACATTAGCTCAAATATAAATATACATTCTTCAATTGCAGCATTTTTGGGAACATACTTTGCAGATGCTCTAGATCAGAATGTGTTTTTTGTTGGATGGCAACCTATAAAAAGACAGGAAAGCCTGAAGGAAGAATCCAAAATAGAAGACAGAAGAAAAGCACTATGTTCCAAGCTAACTCAATAGCCAATTTCAAGCATGAAAAGAGAAAAGCAAGGCAGAGCAAGCATATAACATTTGGAACATAAAGCATATCTTAAAGGTATACTGAGCTATTTGTAAAAACTTAATAATGATGGGACACGGTCGCTCAGTGGATAAGATGCTGAGCTTGTCGATTGAAAGATCAGCAGTTCCGCATTTGAATCCCCAGTGCTGCATAATGGGGTGAGCTCCCGTTACTTGTCCCAGCTTCTGCCAAGCACGTAAAACATGCAAGTAGAAAAAATAGGGACCACCTTTGGTGGAAAGGTAACAGCGTCCTGTGAGCCTTTGGCATTTAGTCATTTATTTATTTTATTTAAATTTGTATACCGCCCTTCTCCTGGTGGACTCAGGGCGATGCACAGCCAAGTAAAAAATATCCAATACAAAATTTAAAAATTTAAAAGAATTATACCCTTTGGCCAAAAATTAAGAACCTTACGACTAAAACCCATTAAACAATTAAAAACCTAATATCTCAAAAACGGGGGGGGGGGATTTCACGCCAGCCCTGCTTGATGGAAAAGAAAAGTTTTTAGGGCATGGCGAAAAGCCCGGAGATCTGATAGCCTCCGTATCTCCGGGGGCAAATCGTTCCAGAGGGCAGGTGCTGCCACAGAGAAGGCCCTCCCCCTGGGGGTCGCCAGCCGACACTGCCTAGCTGACAGCACCCTGAGGAGTCCCTCTCTGTGGGAGCGTACTGGCCGGTGGGAGGCTATTGGCGGCAGAAGGCGGTCCCGCAAATACCCAGGTCCGATGCCATGGAGCGCTTTAAAGGTGGTAACCAGTACCTTGAAGCGCACCCGGAAGTCCACCGGGAGCCAATGCACCTCACGCAGGAGAGGTGTCACATGGGAGTGCCCTCTCGCTCCCATAATCCCCCGCGCAGCCGCATTCTGCACCAGCTGGAGCCTCCGGGTGCACCTCAAGGGGAGCCCCATGTAGAGACCATTGCAGTAGTCCAGGCGGGAAGTGACGAGTAGTCCAGGCGGGAAGTGACAGATGTGGTCATGCCAGTCACATGACCACAGAGACATCTTCAGACAGCGCTGGCTCTTTGGCTTTGTAACGGAGATGAGCACTGCCCTCTAGAGTCGGGAACAACTAGCACATATGTGCGAGGGGAACTTTTACCTTTAATAAAAAATCACATCCATCAAATGATGACCTATACCTCAAACTAATCTTGATGAGTATTTAACTCATCAGTTAAGAGTGATTTAAATTGTTGAATACATTTAATTAACCTTAAACAAATTTTTATGTTTTTCTTGTATTTAATTATTGTTTTATTCCTTGTTATAGGTTTCTCTTTTTTTAGATTTTTAAATTTTTAAAATTTAAATTTAATTTTTTTAGATTTTTAGATTATTTTATTTTAGCTTTTACATTATTTTAACCATATATTCAATTTTTAAAATGCTTTCGACCTTGGGTATTTTATAGTTGATTTTTCAGCTTTTAAAATGTTTCATTGTTTGTATCCCATCCTTGTTATGCTGTTCTATGACCTAATAAAGATCTGATCGATCATTAAAACTTTCCCTAGTTTTTCAACAAGTTCTTTTCCAGTGTAATGGATTCTATTGCTTTTCCTTCTAGTGAGGACTTCTATTTTTGAGAGGAAATTTGCAAGAATATATCTCTATTGCTATTTCACGATGAGAGTAATTAAGTAATAAGCAGGGGACAAACCCCTTCAACCAGGTAGGGCTTGAGACTAAGATGAAATAGGCATCTTACCTTTGCAAGTCTTAGTGGCACTATCGGTCAATGTGACTTAGCGGCTACATGACAGTAGTAGTACATGTAATTGTGGAAACCTTTTGGGAAAAGGTATTTTCTAAAACTAGCTAATAACACCACTTTTTTGGGAGTAGTACCATAAAATTTCATATCAATGGAAAGAATGTAATGCAATAACTTTTATGAAGGATTTGCTATTAGAATAGCAGTTACAGTATAAAGAAGAAAAGTGAAGCACGTAGAAAAAACAAGAAACAAAAATGATCACCATGTCAGTTAGGGTAACCTTTAGCATGAATTACGACCTTACAACGTCTTCCCATGGAGTGAACCAAGTCTTTTAGATCTGCAGCTGTTATTATGTGAAACCCAGATTGAATGATGGCTTCTATTAACTGGGTTTTATTGCTGGGTCGCTTCTGACTAACAAGTTTCATTAGTCAGCTCTTTAAATTTCCAATTGTAAAAGCTCTGGGCAGGCCATTCTAGCAGTAGAATATGATTATCTTGAAACTTCAAAAAAAAAAAAGTGGTGTTATTAGCCATCAAACCTCAAAAATACACTTTTCCCAAAAGGTTTCCACAATTTTGGCCACTACTGTATATCCACAGGCCTGCACAATCTAGAAGATATTTGGAGAAGCCATTAAAGGTTGAACCACTGCACCATGTCCTTCGGTAAACAGCCTGAACTGTGTCATCCAGAAGACCCAAAGTAATTTCAGTTGAAGACCTACTAATTGATTCACCATCCAGTCAGGTGACTTCAATTGCTACTCCTTGAGTAACCAAGGCAATGAATGCTGCTCGCCAGAGGCGTGGTGGCACACTGGTTAGAATGCAGTATTGCAGGCTGACTCTGCCCACTGTGAAGTGGTATGTAAGTCTAAGTGCTATTGCTATTGACTCAGCCTTCCATTCTTCTGAGGTCAGTAAAATGAGGACCCAGATTGTTGAGGGCAACAGACTGACTCTGTAAACCACTTAGAGAGGGCTGTAAAAGCACTGTGAAGTGGTATATAAGTCGAAGTGCTATTGCTATTGACTCAGCCTTCTATCCTTCTGAGGTCAGTAAAATGAGGACCCAGATTGTTGGGGGCAACAGGCTGACTCTGTAAACCGCTTAGAGAGGGCTGTAAAAGCACTGTGAAGCGGTATATAAATCTAAAGGATATTGCTAAATACTATTGCTACTATGCTTTCTAGAAAGATATATCTATTTATCTTATCTTCCCTCACAATGTAACACTGTCTTTCCCACACAGGCAAAAAGTTAGTCAGATGGTACAGTGTCATCTAAATATGTATGGTAAGGATCACATCAATCAGCCTGTCAGCACTTCAACCTGCATTTACTCTAGTGCTGACATAAGAAGGAGAAGAGGGGGCAGCTGGCAAGAGGACACTTGACTTTTCACCTACATATTTTCCCTGAAGATAATGTCCCCTAGGAGATGAGATGGGAGGGGGACATTCCTGGGAGCTGAAGTACTAGATATGGGGAGAGTGATTTGGAAGAGGGCCAGTGAGATGTCGAGAATTGGGGAACGGAATGGGAAGGTTTGGGGTCAGGAAGTCAGTGTTAGCTACGTCACAATCGGGGACAGGTTGTCATGCTTAATAAAATGAAAGATTTCTTCAAAGATTACTTGTTTGGAAATGCAATTTATTTTAATTAAGATGACATCAAAACCTGACACAGCCTAATTTACAGACAGACAAAGGTGGGATTAAAAAAAATCCCATCAATTAAATAAATAAACGGGATGAGAAGACCTGTGTACCTAGATCACTAAATAAATATATGGAGTGTGTGTCTCTCTATATGTGTTTGTTTCTCTGTTTGTGTGTTCTAGACCTTGAAATCCTAACCCTAAATAGCACTGAATTTTTCTTCCTAAATAGCAAATAACACAGAGGAAAAAAGAAGATGAGAAGAAGGGGAAAGAGGAGGAATTATATTACTTCACCGAGAACTAAGGAAATCCAGATTTCAATATCAAAGCCACTTCTCTTCTTAGACTTCTCAGCTAAGGTGCTCAATGAGTTTTCTATTGCTCTGAGCAATTTTTAGCTGCCGCCATGCAAACCAAGTGCCGTTTGTCACAGGAACAAAAGCTTTCCAATTATACCTTACACGGGGCAATCAATATTTCACTAATGTTCCATTCCATCTATGTCCCTGGCAACTAAATGTTGATTAAAATATAAAAATGTTGCTGTAGTTCTTCTCAAATTGTGTTTCTGCAGCTCTTTTCTTCCTTTTTGGATCTCCATCGGGGGGTTTTGCCCTAGACTTAAGACATAAATTTCGGTCTTTCTGGAGAAAATAAATAAATAAATCATAGATTAGACAGGTGACCCTAACAATATTTTGGGCCAGTGGAATCTGCAGACTTTGGGAAATTTGCTGAATGCATCCACCTGTATGATAGCCCAGGGAAGCACGACCAGTCACAAAAGATGAACAAACCTGATGCCAGTCTTGTGAGGTAGCCCATCACCCTTTTCTGGTTCACCCATCCTTGATTTTCGGGGGGGGGGGCAAGTAGGCATCTTTCCAAAGGGCTTAGCTGCGGGAGTCTAACATTACCAATAAAGAATATTTTATTGTGGTCCGCCAGCAGCCTGAGGAGCTGGCAGCGGAGTTGGACAGTGAGGAGGCTGGGGAGGACAATGGGCCAGTCTTGGAGTCAGGGGAAGGCCTGGACGAGGGCTCTGCGTCAGAGACAGAGATGGGGCCAGGGCGACGTGCAGACTCTAGAGGTGGATAGCAGAGAGGCAGAGGAACAGGCTTCTCCTGTTCCTAGTGCACGCATGCGAAGAGCTGCCAGAAGGCAAGAGTAGCTAAAGCAAAAAGGACAACTCAGTAGTAAGGCCAGGAGATGATTGGTCCCTCCCAGAAGGCATAAAAGAGCAGCAACGGCTCTTGGGATCTTTGTAGAGGAGCAATGTTCTCGGGGGGGGGGGGGGGGTTGCCAAAAAAAAGCCTTTGGCAGGTGCCAAAGAAGACAAAGGTTGGTGATAAGGCCAAAGAACTTTTTCTTAAGGATTTGTTTTTGGAATTAATTTGGACTAACATGAGAATGAAGTAATTCTCAGCTGTTCTAATAAATTACATTTGTTTAAGACTGATTTGTGTCTGGTAATAACTACTTGGGCCCAGGTTCCAACATATTTGTAGCTCAGGGTTGAAGTCAGGGGCCCTTGGTGCTCTCAGAGCTTGGTGGTTTTCTTGCAGATGTTTCATGACCCAACTAGGTAACATCATCAGGGCTAGCCATGAGAATATCACGATTAGCACTGATGAAATTCCATCAGTTTGGGTAAGGAAACAGCTGCAAGAAAACAACCAAGCTCTGAGAGCACCAAGGACCCTCTTAATCTAGCATTAATTCTTACTCTTTTCTAAGAGTGCTTTTAGGTCATAGGAGCCTTGGTAGCACCGTGGTCTAAAGAACTCTGTTATTAAGACCAGATGCCTGCAATTACTGCAGGTTCGAATCTCGCCAAGGCTGACTCAGCCTTCCATCCTTTCTAAGGTAGGTAAATTGAGGACCCAGTTTGTGGGGGCAATAAGCTGACTTTGTATAAATATACAAAAGTATGAAGGCTATTGCTTAGCACATTGTAAGCCGCCCTGAGTCTCCGGAAAAGGGAGGCATATAAATCAATTTTTTTTAAAAAAAAATATGGAATCCAGAGTCTTTCTTGGAAATAAATACGAAGCTTGAAACTGGTGCTTTGTTAGCAGCCAGTCAGGTTTCTGCTTAATGTTTTTTTTAAATGAAAGAATCTTTTGAAAACAATGGTTTTCCAGTGGAAACTGGCACTTCTGGACACATTAATATCCAGGGCCACTTTTTAAGGGACTCAGGGACCGGAAACCAGCTTTCAACAAGACAGGGGGAAAAAAACCCTTAAGTAGGAAATCAACAAACCCCTCTGCTTGGGAGAAAGAGAAAGATTATACATCAAACAAGGACAGAGGTGGAGCTGTCAAAGGAAGAGATTTGTGCCTGGGGCTTAATCTGAGTCAAAGCAGACCCATCTGCTTTCTTCCTTGCCAGGCTCTTCAATTATTCATTGCAATATTTGTCTGCTCTGGTTGAGGCCAACTCTCTAAAATGAAGCGTTCCGAAACCTGATTCTCTTTCCAGATATATTCACCGCAAGCCCCATCGAGATGTAGAAGAACCCAACGTCATAATGGGGCCTGTAGTCTGTCCCGTTTGGCAGGCAATCAGTTAAGGAAGAGTATCTTGGCGGTCATCTGTCATCTGTCATGACCGGGGATGTTCACGTTTAAACTGGTGCACACAGTCTTGGCATGTTAATATGGGTATGAACATTCAACATTCTCAAAATAGAGACGAACGGATAATATACTTAATCGTTAAAAGAAGGAATTCCTTAGTCAATGAAAACTATATCCTCGCTGGACCATTGGGAAGCATGAGAAGGAAGGAAGGAAGGAAGGAAGGAAGGAAGGAAGGAAGGAAGGAAGGAAGGAAGGAAAGGAAAGAAGGAAGGAAGGAAGGAAGGAAGGAAGGGAAAGGAAGGAAGGAAGGAAGGAAGAAGGAAGGAAGGAAGGAAGGAAGGAAGGAAGGAAGGAAGGAAGGAAGGGGAGCAATAAATCCCTTGAATTGCTACTTATATATACTCCTGATCCTTTGTACCTAACACAACCATATTCTAAACATATTTGCTAGGTACTGCAGAAAGACAGACCTTTGTAGGATTTATTTCAAACAATATTAGTGCTGGAATAAATTAATAATTAATCAGTCATAATATTGTGCAATTCATTTTCAGGTTCAAAGTTTATATTTTCTTTTTCCCCAATGGTGGAAAGGTATATATTTGGAACCGCACTGCTGAAATTAACTGTCTAACTGCTTTGCTTTGTTTTAAAATCAAGGAGAAAGAAAGAAAGAAAGAAAGAAAGAAAGAAAGAAAGAAAGAAAGAAAGAAAGAAAGAAGGAAGGAAGGAAGGAAGGAAGGAAGGAAGGAAGGAAGGAAGGAAGGAAGGAAGGAAGGAAGGAAGGAAGACCAATTGGGCTTTGACTCCTAGAATCTGATATTCTCTTAACACACTGATTGAAGATTTAATAAAAGAAAACACTTTTCCTATTTATTACTATGAGGGTGTTAAGAATGCCATATTTGTAAATACGCCTCCCCTCTAACCCACTAATCTGCATTCAATTAAAATGTTTAGTTTAATGTTCTCGTTGGCTGTGTCTTTAATCACCTCTTTCTTTCATCTCAAAATTTGATTATTTGGTGGCCATTTTTGGACGTGCTGTGAAGCCCATATTTTTGGAGATAAAGGCAGCTCTGGAATTTCAACTGTTTTTTAACATGAAAAAACAAGAAGAGAACTGCTAACTTTGCTTTACTCAAGCAGTCACTGAATTGAACCTACATGGGTAAAATATCCGGGTTTTTTTTTTTTAATTTCACCTAGTTTGATGGAAAGTATTGTTCAGTTGTGAGGTCTGAATCCTGTTTCTTTGTACTGGTACTGGTACTGTTTCTTGCTACTGGTTTAGATTAGGTATTGGTGCTTGGTACTGGTTTAGATTTTTGGCACTTAGATGTAAATTTAATTCCAGATTCTCATTCAACTTTAAATTCATTTTATTACATGTACCATGCTGATAATATGGAGTAGATACAAACGCAGGTTGTTTCTGGAAACAATTTTGTAACTCTCAACGCAAGAAGCATTTTATAAATTACAAACACCAATGACTAACTTACTGTGAGATATGAGAATTTCATCAAGGGAAATGTAAAATAAAGTCTGTGTTGCTGGCACAGGGGTATAGCTACTAATGGTGTTCTTATTTACAGTTATCAGAAAGATTTAAAGTAGACAAAAAGAGTTTATGACATTGCTTATGCTATTGATTTTGGAAAAGAATTGTGCACAAGTGATGGAGCATATAACAGCTAAAATGTATAAAGTTGCATTGAAATTTGAAACAGAAGAATGTATGATAAAGTGGGCTAAGAATTTTGTTTACAACATACAGTTTGAACAATGGGAAAATGTGTGACTGAAATTTACATTGTGTTACAGCCTTTTAAAAAATTCTATAAAATGAAGCGCCAGTGGTATGATACAAGAGAAAATGACTAGAATGTATAAAGGCACTTCAAATTTATTTAGAAATGTGAACAACAACAAAAGACATTTTATCATACTTGGTTGGACATGTAAAGAAGCTAGAACATTGTGGATTCAAATAATTCAGAGTATTTTAAAGATTAATATACAATTGAGACCAATAGTTGTTGTTTTTTCCTTTTGGGATAGATGGATAAACTGTTGTAAAAAAAATCATGGAGTATAGGAATAGAATAGAATAGAATAGAATAGAATAGAATAGAATAGAATAGAATAGAATAGAATCTGGAAGGGACCTTGGAGGTCTTCTAGTCCAGCCCCCTGCTCAAGCAGGAGAACCTATACCATTTCAAACAAGTGGCTGTCTAGTCTCTTCTTAAAAACTTCCAGTGATGAAGCACCCACAATTTCTGGTGGCAAGCTGTTCCACTGGTTAATTGTCCTCACTGTTAAGAAATTTCTCCTTAATTCCAGGTTGCTTCTCTCCTTGGTTAGTTTCCAGCCATTGTTTCTTGTCCTGCCCTCTGATGCTTTGGAAAATAATTTGACCCCCTATTTTTTGTGGCAGCCCCTCAAATACTGGAATACTGCTATCATCATTTAGACTAGCCAAACACAAATCCTGCAGCCCTTCTTCATATGTTCTAGCCTCTGGGCCTTTGATCATCTTAGTTGCCCTTCTCTGAATTTTTTCCAAAGCCTCAACATCTTTTTCGTACTATGGTGGCCAAAATTGGTTGCAGTATTCCAGGTGTGGTTTTACTAGGCCTTTTTCGTATATGATAACTACAGCGAGATTATTGCATGAACAAAGAGGAAAATATTCAACATACGCAGAATGGAGGAATGGTTGGTGAAGATGCTGGAACTTGCTGAGATGGCCAAAGTTACTTTTTTGATTAGAGGAAAGACAGTATTTACATTTATTGCTGACTGGCAACCCCTTATGGACTTTTTGCATAAACCAGGAAAAAAAAAACAATTTATCATTTTGATGATTAGACACGATAGTTAATAAAAGGAAGAGAATCATTATACAATTTGAGAGAAAGTTATCTGGTTTGTTGTTTTTGTTTTTTTTTTAACTGTTTTTCTTTCTTGCACCTTTAGCTTTCTCTTTCATTTCTTTTTTTTTTTCTTTCATTTATATTGGTTGGTATTATTTTTTACTTTCATTTTTCAAACTTTAAATTATTTTTAAAATGAATCCTGTATTTAATTTAGACTAGAAGTGAAGCTACTTCAAAGGAATTGAACTTACTCCCCCAATATAGCCATTCATTCTAACTTCCATATCTTTTCAGCAGCTTAGAAAAAAAAAAAAGGAAATTTGTAGCTTTATAATAAATTCCACTGATGTAAAATGGAAATTAAAGATACAACCCTAAAAGGGAAATGGTAGAATCAAGAAGAGGTGAGGCACACCTCCATCTGAATCTGTTAACCACAAGCATGTTCTTGCAAAGTAGGCTAAATGTATATGAACTTTGAAGTTTTCTGCGAATTATTTAAAATGCTGTTTCTTACTGAAGGTTGCATAAAAAATGAAAAATGTCATTTGCTAGTCATCAGAGTTGCTATGCTGGCA
Organism: Pantherophis guttatus; assembly: GCF_059756535.1. Classification (NCBI taxonomy): domain Eukaryota; kingdom Metazoa; phylum Chordata; class Lepidosauria; order Squamata; family Colubridae; genus Pantherophis; species Pantherophis guttatus. The sequence continues at coordinate 90,534,050 of NC_142068.1, read as the reverse complement.
CTAACACGAAATCCAAAGCTTCTGAGTATTTTTCAAAGTGTAGACAGTCCTACTAATAATCACTGCCTGTGCAGTAGTAGCACAAGAAGGTTAATTTACTATAGATGCATCATTAACAAGTTGGAGAGATTTCAGCCATTGCTGGAAGCTTCTCTCATCATAATTACCACCAAGAATATTGAAAGCTAAGAAGAAAACATCAGAAAGAAGATTAATGCAAAACCATGGCCATGAAGAATTTTGGCCTTGCGTTTGCTTAAAACCTGACTGGAAGCTCACAGAAAGTAATAGCTAACATCTGAAAATAATTGGCATAGAAATTTGGATACTGTAAATTTCTTTCCAGAACTTTTGCCCTGGCTGCTAGATCTCCATGGTTGAAAGCTCTCCTTTTGGGAACCAATGAAGGAATCCTTTTCTGCTGCCTCTATCAATGCCTTCCCCTTTGCATCAGAAAAATTAAACACACCCATTAAGTCTCCCTGATCAGATCAATTCCTAATCTTGGGCCATAAAAGATGTTCAACCCACACTTTTATGGCTCAAAGGGGGGATTGTAGAAAGTTAGCACCTGCCCCTCTCCTAGAAGAATGAAATATTCTAGGAAACATTAAAAAGGCAGACTATTATATTTCCCTGGATGAGAAAAGGAGAAATATGTTTTTAAAGACAAAACAGCTCCCTGCCCCCAGCAGATATTTGGTGCACATTAAGACTGGGCCAGCCTATCTACAAGACAAAAGTCCTCCAGCTCCAGGGTGATGGGATTAAGACATGACCCCTCAGGACATAATAGGATTAGCCCTCTACCCATCTAACAGCAGGGCTCACCGCATTGCAAAATCACTTGGGGACATTACATCAGCCCAAGGTTCCACCAAACTTGATTCAGACAAACATGACTCCACATTGGAGTCTGACAACAACCAATAGAATACATTTCTTGCACAGGAACAGGAAGCTCAAAGGAAGGCCCAAGAGAGGGTATAAATACCTCTCTCTCTCTCCTCATGTTCAGCTGCCTGGGGCCTAAAACCCATGTGGTCCTGTCCATCAATAAAACCATCTTTCCAATCAGCCACCATATTTCCAGTGTCTTTCTCCCCACTTGGAACTGAACCCAAATGGACATTTCTTCCAACAATTTGAAAGAGAGAGAAGTATACTTTGGAAAACCACAGTTTTGAGGCAACCACAGTTTAGCGCAAGGCAAGTCCATGTTTTTGCCACAAGAGGCCAAATCATGATATCATGATGCCATGATGCCACACAGATGCGGCAATTCTTCCTGTACAATATTCTGACAACATTGGTTATCTGACTGCCAATCCCAGATACTTACTGCCAATCACAATGACATCATATGCATCATGGCATGTATGAAACAACCTCAATTTTACAATGTAATTTTATAAATTTATGATGACATCCTGAACACAACATCACATATCCAATTTTATCATGGCATCATGAAGAAAGCAACATCACCTACCCAAATTTATGACATCATGAAATATAACATCACCTACTGAACTTTATCATGACATCATGAAGAACACAACATCACCCACCCCAGTATATATTCATACAACCTCTGGATTTGCTCCTGAGACTAAAGTTTTCTAACCTTAACTCTTAAGATTTATATATACTCTAATGTTAGCTCTAAGATTTATGTATACATTTCAACCTCCCCTACTCCTAGTTGGTAACTGTTGAACTAAATCTTGGGAGTAAAATTAAAAACAAAAAAATTACCTGCAAATATTGGGCTCTTCTGTTTTATATATAAATGTGTATTTATTCTTTGCACACACAAAAAAAAACCCTTAGAAAATGCAAACATCAAGTGATCTTGAGGGAAATCAAAACAATGTTAACAACATTTTAGAAACATCCCCCTTGGCTGCCATTTACACACACATGAAAGTTGTCAGCAGATGTTCTTACTTCAGTCCTCACAATGTCAGATGGGGATTGCGTGGGGTTTAGTCTAAAGCGTGTTGATAGACTGCCGTTTTTCAGATATTATTCCTCTTCCTTAAAAAAGAAATGCGCAGGAGAGGTTCTCCAGTTCTTCCCCCCAAAAAACCCAAAACAAACCCAGTTGCAGTCTGTGTTGCCTGCTAAATACAGGTTAAGGTGGATCCTAGTTAATGGCACTCCATAAAAAGGAGCGCAGAGTTGCAAAAAAAAAAAAAGTAATCCTGAGACATATCAGTATTCAAAGACATAATGTATCTGTCTTTCTAACTCGGGTGCGGGTGCGCTTCAAGGTTTTGGTTACCACCTTTAAAGCGCTCCATGGCTTAGGACCCGGGTACTTGCGGGACCGCCTACTACCACCAATAGCCTCCCACCGGCCGGCACGCTCCCATAGAGAGGGGCTCCTCCGGGTGCCGTCAGCCAAACAATGCCGACTGGCGGCCCCCAGGGGGAGAGCCTTCTCTGTGGGGGCACCTACTATCTGGAACGAGCTCCCCCCAGAGATACGGAGGATCCCGGATCTGCGCACCTTCCGCCGCGCCTTAAAGACCTTACTATTTCACCAGGCCGGCCTGGCCTAATTTTCCCCCTCTTTTATAAAAGATTTTTAAAATTTTAAATATCTTTTAGTATTTATATATTCAATTTTAAATTGGTTTTAAAAGTGTGGGGTTTTAAATTTGTCGGGGCCAAAATTATTTAATTTGATTTTATTCTATTTTTAAATTTTGTATTGTATGTGTTTTTATTGTTTGGCTGTGCACCGCCCTGAGTCCTTCGGGAGTAGGGCGGTATAGAAATCTAATAAATAAATAAATAAATAAATAAATAAATAAATAAATAAATAAATAAATAAACAAACTGCTGGGCTTCAGCAAAAATTGATACTCAAACAACAATCCAGACTATTAAAAAAGAGAAATAAATAGCTGAAAAGGGAGACATACTGTATAAGCAGAGTAACAACAAAACCATTCAACAATGAACCCAAAGCACAATACCATTTCCAGGGTTAGGAAAAGAGCCCAATCTTTGAGAAAGCAGAGTAAGGGCTCTTCGGATCTCTGGAGGATGTTGCTCCATGGGGTAGATGCCATAACAGAAAAGATCAGCCTACTGCAAGGGTGTCATACACAAGGCCCACGGACTGGATACGGCCTGCGATGTGGTAGGATCCGGCGCCCAGGGCCGTCCTGGAAAATGTAAGGGGTCAGCCCTGTTGCTTCAGTCCAGTCTACCCAATGCAAAGAGGAAACATCAGGCCAGCATGGATTTGGCCCAGTCTACCCAGTGTGAAGAGGAAACATGCCAGCAGTTTGGGGAGGGGCATCAAACTGGCCACACCCATCCAGTCAGCCACGCCCAGTGAGTGGTGTCAAGCTCACCATGCCCACCCAGTTGGCCACCCCTGGCGGACTCCCCGAGGTCAACCACAGCCTTGATGCAGCCCTCAATGAAATTGAGTTTGACGCTCCTGGCCCTCTGGGTCCCATCTGATGGCATTGCTTGATAGAAGGGGCCCAAAACCTCTATCAGATCTTAGAGAATACAGACTACAGAATAACAGAGTTGGAAGGGACCTTGGAGGTCTTCTAGTCTAACCCCCTGCCTAGGCAGGAAACCCTACACCACTTCAGACAAATGGTAATCCAACTTCTTCTGAAAAGCTTCCAGTGTTGGAGCATTCACAACTTCTGGAGGCAAGTTGTTCCACTGATAAATTTTTCTCACTGTCAGGAAATTTCTCCTTAGTTCTAGGTTGCTTCTCTCCTTGATTATTTATTTATTTTTATTTTTATTTTATTTTGAATATATATATATATATATATATATATATATATATATATATATATATATATATATATATAAATAAATTTGGCCCCATTAATTAAAAACGACACGGCGGAAGGCACTGAGGTCTTGGATTCTCCTTATCTCTGGGGGCAATTGATTCCAGAGGGTAGGTGCCCCCACAGAGAAGGCCCTCCCCCTGGGGGTCACCAGCCTGCACTGTTTGGCTGATGGCACCCCGAGGAGGCCCTCTCTGTGGGAGCGCACGGGTCGATGGGAGGTCGTCGGTGGCAGCAGGCGGTCTTGAAGATAGCTAGGCCCGATGCCATGGAGCGCTTTAAAGGTGATAACCAACACCTTGAAGCGCACCTGGAAGACCACCGGGAGCCAGTGCAGCTCACGCAGGAGCGGGGTTACATGGGAGCGCCATGCTGCTCCCGTCACTACCCGCGCTGCTGCGTTCTGGACCAGTTGGAGCCTCTGGGTGCTCTTCAAGGGGAGCCCCATGTAGAGAGCGTTGCAGTAGTCAAGGTGAGAGGTGACGAGGGCATGAGTGACTGTGCACAAGGAATCCCGATCAAGAAATCCCAATTAGTTTCCACTCATTGCTTCTGGTCCTACCCTCAGGTGCTTCGGAGAATAGCTTGACTCCCTCTTCTTTGTGGCAGCCCCTGAAATATTGGAACACTACTATCATGTCACCCCTGGTCCTTCTTTTCATTAAATTAAACATACCCAGCTACCCTGGGCAAAAGACAGCCCTTCAAATATGACTTTTGTCAAGAAGGGCTTTATAGAGGACATTGCACCTTCAATTTGCACCTTCAATTTGCACCTAGAGTTGCTAGTGCAGCTCATGTAGCAGAGAGGGTACATCTGCATAACTGCTCAATCCACCACATTTTGGACCAACTGAAACTTCCAAGTGTTTTCAAAAGCAACCACATGAGGAACCATGACAATAATCCAAATGGGAAATGAAATTGCACATTCAGTCCCCTCTTCTTCCTTGGTAAAAAGTAAAGTCAGCTATAAAAACACCAGTTTTTGAGCACCAGTAAGAACATTCGAGATCGGTGTCCACAGCAGTAGAAGAACAATTGTGTAAGGTCTTGCCTCTTCAATCTTCCCAAGAAAGCAGGACTCTTGAAACTGCAGTTGTTCCAAAAGGAGCTTTTATTGGAAGGTTTGTGATAACAAGAGATCTAGGCAAGAACTGAAGCTTCTCACTTAAAATCAGCTATTTAAAGCAATGCTAACCAAAGCCCTCCCACACTACATCATTGCAAGGAAACACAAACAGAGATTTCATATACAGACCATTCCATTCCTCCCCACCTCTTCTTCCCACCAAAATGCCAGCCTCCCTGTAGAAATATCTGGGACCTGACAAATTGCATCTAAAACTGACAACTCTGTGCCTAATTTGTGTGTATTTAGAGAAAACTTGGGGAGAAATTTGGAGGTTCATTTAAGTGGAACATCTGAAAAAAAATTATCAAGGAAAGGAAGTTTTGATGGAAATGATGAAATTCATTACAGATCTGGAATGTCACGTTTCCCTGTTGAAAAGACAGTCTCTTTTAACAGCCTCTGAGGTTGTCCGATTTCCTCGTGTGTTTTCTCATTGGGGACTCAGGCTCACAAAACAAAGAATAGCGTGGCTGATTTTTAAGCTCCTGTTCCTTGCTTGGAAGAGATAAGAATATGAGAAATACTGGCAGCCACCAAGTCTGCTTTCAAAACATTTCTTACCAAAAGAAAAGTAAAGAAGGAAACATATCCAAAGCTGTTATGTGGAGAGAGAGAGGCAGCACACACAAACTTTACATTAGCAGTAGGTCCTCTTGTATGTCTTTTTTGAATAAATTGATAATATTTTAAATGTTAATTGTAATTTAATATTCCTCTTTGGTCACCAAAGGACGAGAAAACAATCCAGGGCTCAATAGCTCTGCAAAGGAGAGACAGGGAGGGAGGAAGAGAGAGAGAGAGAGAGGGACAGAGGGAGGGACAGAGGAAGAGAGAAAGGGAGGGAGAGAGGGAGAGAGAGGGGGGGAGGGAGAGGGAGGGAGGGAGAGAGAGAGAGAGAGATAGACAGGCAGACAGACAGACAGACAGAGTGTCTGGCACAGGGGGAAAGAAAAGAAGGGGGAAAAACTAAGTGTCTCGTTTGGCCGCTGGTCTACTTAGGAAGAGGAGAGCCCAGAGAAGATCCAAGTGGGGAAAAGAGAGAGAGACAAAGAGAGAAAGAGAGGGGGGAGGGAGGGGGGAGAGAGAGAGGGAGAGGGGGGACATTCTTCTCCAAGAAAAGCTAGATTCTCAGGCTTTCATGTATTATGCAGCTAGGCATATTTTCCTCTGCATAATTTATTCTCTTTCTGCCTATTGTGAAGGTCACACGGAGTGCAGCTGAGGCTGAAGCCTGGTTCATCAACTAGAACAAAATTTGATAGCAAGTTTTTCAGCATTTATTCAACATATCTAGACCCTGGGCTGATGTGCCATCAGCCAAACAATGTAGGCTGGTGACCCCCAGGGGGAGGGCCTTCTCTGTGGGGGCACCTACCCTTTGGAATCAGCTGCCCCCAGAGATAAGGGGAATCCAAGACCTCAGTGCCTTCCGCCATGCCCTTAAAACCCACTTTTTCCAGCAAGCCGGGCTGGCTTAGGAAGAAATTTTTAAATTTTTTAAAAAATTTTAAATGTTTAATTGGTTTGTGGTTTTTTAAATTTTTGGGCCAAATTTATATAGATTTTAATTGTTTTTAATATTTGTATTTCATGTTTTTAATTCTGGCTGTGCACCGCCCTGAGTCCTCAGGGAGAAGGGCGGTATATAAATTGAAAATAAAATAAAAAAATAAATAAAATAAAAATAAGAGATGATCACCAGAAGACAACCAAAACACTAGAAGTCTATTTTTTTATTTTTGTTCCTACTATCCCTGCCTGCAAGCATTATTAGATGATTAGGGAACTGGAGGCTAAAACATATAAAGAAAGGTTGCAGGAACTGGGTATGTCTAGTTTAATGAAAAGGAGGGCTAGGGGAGACATGATAGCAGTCTTCCAATATCCCAGGGGTTGCCACAAAGAAGAGGCAGTCAAGTTATTCTCCAAAGTACCTGAGGGTAGGACAAGAATCAATGGGTGGAAACGAATCAAGGAGAGAAGCAATTTAGAACTAAGGAGAAATTTCCTGGCAGTTAGAATAATTAATCAGTGGAACAACTTGCCCCCAGAAGTTGTGAATGCTCCAACACTGGAAGTTTTTAAGAAGACGTTGGATAACCATTTGTCTAAAGTGGTGTAGGGTTTCCTGCCTGGGCAGGGGGTTGGACTAGAAGACCTCCAAGCTCCCTTCCAACTCTGTTATGCTATGCTATGCTATGCTATGCTATGCTATGCTATGCTATGCTATGCTATGCTATGCTATGCTATGCTATGCTATATGATATGATATGATATATGTTATGATACGCTATGCTATGCTATATGTGATTTTATTCTTGTCTGCTGTGTAGCAAAATTGCATCTCCATAACTGTAACAGAGATAAATATTAATATAAGTGGGACAGGATGCATAACTTCTTTGATTATTTTAAAGTATATCCAGAGGATTTTGCAAGAATCACTATAACTTCCAAATTAGAAGATTACAAGTATCAGTTCTGGAAGCATTGAAGATTTACAGAAGGTGGGAAGGTTAATCTATTTTCAGGTAACTCTTATAGTAACAAACAGCCAGTCGGTCACACATAATCCAGCTGTGAGGCAGAAACATTGCTGAGAGTGCAATGTTCACTGAAGAGAAAGAGGAGGATTGACTTTCTGAGGAACAGAACTTGTGAGTATGGATCAACCATCATCACAATGGTCACTGACTACTATTATACACAATTTTGTGTCAAGTTTACAAGCTGTCCAGAGTTACTCTGTAGTAAGATGGGCAGCCAATTGGATGGATGGATGGACGGACAGATGTGGATAACTAGTATATAGGTAAGTAGGTAGGCAGGCAGGCAGACAGACAGATAGATTGATGATGGATGGACGGACAGACATTTATGTATCTACAAATCTACATATATTTGTAGATACATGGATGGATGGATGGATGGATGGATGGTTGGATGGATGGATGGTTGGATGGATGGACGAATGGACAGACAGACAGATGGACAGACAGAGAGACAGACAGATGAGGACAAATAGTACATAGATAAGTAGGTAGGTAGGTCAATAGATGAATGGATAGATAAAGAGACAGACAAACAGACAGACAATTGGTACCATAGATTTGTAGATGGGTGGGTGGGTGGGTGGGTGTGTGGACACAGACAGACAACTAGTAAATAGATAGAAAGACAGATGATAGATAGATAGATAGATAGATAGATAGATAGATAGATAGATAGATAGATAACTAGTACATAGGTTGGTGCAATGTATGTATGGATGGATGGACAGATGGATCTCAGATTGTTTTATTTTTCCTTACAGGCTTTGTTCTCTGATTTGCTCAAATAAAAAAATTCAAGGAAATTCCCATGGATCCGATCCAGAAGCAGGAGAAATGTTAACTTATCTTCGCAAATGAACAATGCCTTTCATCACTTTTGACTGGCATATCAGCAGATACATCAACGATTAACTGATAGTTAGTTATGCATAGTCCAATGACGTCCTGTTATTGAAGTCTATTATAAAGCAGTTGCTTCAGCAAATAACTCACAACCTGTAATTAGCCCAGAGTACTGCAACCAGGGTGTTGCCAACTTTTACAGGACATCGCTAACTCCCTATTCTTTTCTGGGCCCAAGTACAAGTTAAGTTGAACTTGAAAGACAAAGGCTCAAGGAACACAACTTTTCACGCCAACCAACCAAAGAGACAAAAGAGGACATTTACTTTTGCACCCCAGCTAAGAAATAGCCCCTCCAAAAGATGTTTGTGCAGCCATCGTTTCATTAGCCTCCTTCGGCTGCCCTTGAAGGCCAAGAAGTACAAGAAGATTCCTTACTCGGAAAGACGATGATTCTGGACATCCAGAAACCACACAGCAGGTGCTTCTCCAGCGCCTGTATTTCAGAGATGCTCATATTAACCTCATCTCATCCATAATGCATAAATATCCAGGATGCACAGGACAATCCCTGCTGTTTTCAGATGCCAATCCTTGCCACAGTGTACAGTGTTGCTAGGTTCTGAGTAGGAGGCTCAAAATTCATCCAACAGAGGTGTGTGCTATAAACTAGACCAGAGTCCCTCAACCTTCTCAGCTTTGCAGACCAGCCGGGAGGGGGTTGGGGGGTTGATTCCGCATCAGCGATGGGCACTCACACATGTGCAATATCATTTGTTCTGACCCAGCCTTCACAGAAGCAAGAAACAGTCTCCTCAGCAAAGAAAAACTCTTCTTTATTTACACATTGCATTCACCAACAGAAAGTCCAGGCAAGAGTCCTGCAAGGAGTTAACTGGAACAATAGTCCTTATGAGCTCGTTATGATAAATGCAAGGCTGTGAGCTCCCAGCCGGGAGGCTGAAAATTAAAGTCAGTTCCAACAGAGAAATAGATAAAACTCAGTTCTGGCAAGGTAGTCTTTGTCCCACAAAACACACAAGGAGCAAACTTTCCAGAAATGCGAGCGGTTGTCTACGACATCCAAACCACTCTATTTCCCTCCTATTTATTCCTCAGCCAGGGAGGGGCCAGTCAGCGTCCACGTTTGTTTTGCTTCCCGAGTCGACTCCTTGTCCCCCATTGTTCACCTCTCCTACCTGCTCTGCGCATACGTACATCTGGAACAGGCCCTAGCTGTTCCTCCTCCTCACTCATCTCTGACTCCAAAGGCAGCTGCCTCTCTGGCTGGGAAATGCCAGACGGGCCTGGCTCTATCTCTGTGTCCGGCACTGAGCATCCGTCAGAGCCTTCCCCAGGCTCTGACGCAAGTTCTTCCCCAAACTCCAGAACTGGCCCAAGTTCTTCCCCAATCTCCTCATCGTCCGAGTCTGCCGCCAGCTCTGCTGGCATCTGGCAGGCCACAACAATTCCTATCCTTTTTAAATTGATGGTACCCACCAGTGATGGGTTTCAAATTTTTTTTGCTACCGGTTCTGTGGGTGTTGCTTGGTGGGCGTGGCATGGCTTGGTGGCCGTGGCAAGGGAAGGATATTGTAAAATCTCCATTCCCACCCCAATTCAGGGGAAGGATACTGCAAAATCCCCATTTCCTCCTGATCAGCTGGGCCTTGGGTGGCACAGAATAGATGGGGGCGGGGCCAGTCAGAATTTTTACTACTGGTTCTCTGAACTACTCAAAATTTCCATTACTGGTTCTCCAGAACTGGTCAGAACCTGCTGAAACCCACCTCTGGTAGCCACCCTCCTTCTGCTGGTCTACTACCGTAATAAAAATTATATTGATTTAATTGGTTACCTGAGCTAACAATTTTATTACAGCATAATTTTAAATAGTAAAATAATGCCTCCCAATACTTGGAATATCTTTGCGGTGTCTTTATCATTTTACTTTCTAAAATGGTCTGCCCATCTAAGAATCTATCAAAGATTTATAATTCGGATACACCAGATTTTATGGTATTTCCTAGGTCTGAATTTCATTGATAGGATGTTATTGGATACTAGAACGAATTAATAGAGGATACTTTCTATCAAATTAGCCATTAGCATCTCCTTCTTATAGAACTGGCCATTTAATTGACCTTTGCCACAGGTTAATTAAATGGACAGAAGTAAAAGAGAGGTTTTGAAAATTTTTATTTTTGAGTCATTAATAGCCACGAATATTCTCATTAAATTTAAGCTGTGTGTTAACCGTGGGCTCTGTCATAAATTATGATACACATTACAGAGAGGAATAACAGAAATTCATAGTGATTTGCAATTTTGATGTGGCAGTCAATGTGCTCATAAGTTGGACTATCAAGGGATATTCTGAATAAGTGAAGGAAACATACTCTCTTCCTGAATTATATCAGTCTCTTGATAAACAAACGGTTCAACGAGCTTTGTTTTATCCCACTCTCCATTTTACACTTAAACGGTGTTCACTCAGTTTTCTAAGGTCCTTTCTCAACTGCAGAGTTGAAGTGTTTCTCGTTCATTCTTGAGTCAGCAGAAATTTTACTGGTATGGCAATTGTCTTTCTTCCCAGGTCTGTGCTTTGCAATTTCTAAATAAGACCCAACTGGAAAATAAGCCCTAGCATGATTTTTCAGGATGTTCATAATATAAGCCCTACCCCCAAAATAAGACCCAGTTAAGATCATCAGCCAGATGGACACAGTTAGTATTGTATTTCCCCAAAAATAAGACCTAACCAGAAAATAAGCCCTAATGCATATTTTGGAGTGAAAAATAATATAAGATCCAGTCTTATTTTTAGGAAAACATGGGTAGGTGACAAAACCTCACATTGTGTTGGAATAAGGGATAACAGTATAGTATAACACCAACCTAACTAAGACTGAGTTAGGCTTGTCTCACTCACGTGTTACGGGTGAGATGAAAAGAACATCATGGGGACACTGGTAAAATATGTTAATGGGATGTGTTTGTGTCCTATATAGGTGCAAGGGTGGAAATGGCCTTAAAACTAAACATTATCTAAGAAAGTAAAAGATACAACAGTGAAATATAAAGTAATGAAATAAGGGAGGTTGTATATATGTGCGCTGGACAACTGTAACTTGGTAATATAGGACCAACTGTGTTTTCCTTGTATGAATACATGATACAGTGAATATTTGTGAAAAGCAATGCGATGCAGGCAGCTTAACATGGGGTCAAGTGATAATTATAAAGAGTTTTTATTCTGCAGCAACAAAAGCTTTAGAAGAATGCTCTTGTGCAGCAACAAAGGCAAGATAAAAGAATCCCTCTATGCTAAAGCAATGTTAATTGAAGATGTTTACTATCACAATTAATTGACTGTCACTAAAACTTGTCTTAAGAAGGACTTCTCTGCTTCTGAGGGCAGTTGTTATTTCAGGCATTGCTAATTTTCATGATGAACTCACAGTTCCTAGAAATGGTTTGAAAATGAAAAGAAAGACTAGGGGTGGTGAACGACTGTGGGAACTGGGTATGTCTACTCTAAGAAGAGAAAGACTAGGGGAGACATGATAGCAGTGTTCCAATATCTCAGGGGCTGCCAAAAAGAAGAGGAGTCAAGCTATTCTCCAAAGCATCTGAGGGCAGGACAAGAAACAAGGGATGGAAACTCATCAAGGAGAGAAGCAACCTAGAACTAAGGAGAAATTTCCTGATAGTTACAATTATCAGTGAACAATTATCAGTGAACAATTATAGAACAATTAATCAGTGGAACAACTTGCCTCCAGAAGTTGTGAACGCTCCAACACTGGAAGTTTTTAAGTAGATGTTGGATAACCATTTGTCTGAAGTGGTGTAGGGCTTCCTACCTAAGCAGGGGGTTGGACTAGAAGACCTCCAAGGTCCCTTCCAACTCTGTTATTCTGTTTTTTTGTTTCCTTCTTTTGTAAAACAATCTCCTTCATGTATCTCCTTGAGCTTTGGGTCAAAAATTTATACAAAATGTTTAAAACACTGCAATGAGAAGATATGTAAATCTACATTTTCCACACTTAAAAGTTTGACCATACAACTATTTATACATTGTATCTTTACTCCCTACTAGACTTTCTTTAAATTTGGCTTAGAATAAAATTCTCCAATGAGTCGTTTTCTTAATGTTGGTCAACAACTCATCTACAGCTGTGGCTTTTTTATAGCTGTCAACAAGAAATCCTAGTTCTGAGCATCATTCATAGTGGTCCAATTTACCACAATATTAGTATTCTTTATCACATTTATCAAATTTAAATAATCCTCTATATTATTTAAACATATATAAAAAATGCCTAATCTATCAATTTTTAATCTTTCCATCTATTATTTTTTTATTCTATAGAAAATGTTTCTTCTTCTTCTTCTTCTTCTTGTGCCATATCTGTCATCGGACGTTGACTACCATGTTGGCAATCCTATTTTTGTCAACAACCGTATGAAAAAGTGCTGTTGAGTTTTGTCCAAACCAGTCCCTAAGGTTTTGAAGCCATGATGTTCTTCTTCTGCCTGGGCCTCGTTTGCCTTCAATTTTTCCCTGGAGGATTAAGTGAAGGATGCTGTATTTTTCTGGGTGTCACATCACATATCCAAAATACTCTAACTTTCGCTTTTTGATTATTTCCCTTTGCTTTCCCAGGCGGCTTATCACCTCCACATTTGTGATTTTGTTAACCCAGTGTAACAGCCGTCTGTAAATCCACATTTCAAATGCTTCTAGTTTCCTCAAGTGGTTTACACTCTAGAAAGAAAATGTTTACACTATCTAATTTATTTCTGCTTCTCCAACTTACAATCAAGCTACCTTAATATTTAGAAGGCAATTCTTTCTATCCATCATCTCTAGCCCTCTTTAGTACTTCAATTCTTATTCTTTTTTTTTTCTGATGACTATGTATTTAGGTTTTTAGATCTACACGCTACCTTAAAAAATACCAACACATGAGTTGGTGGTTACTTTGCTATTTCATTGACATCTGATCAATTGGTTATATGTCAACAAATCACTTTCAATTCCCGGTGATCCAATAGATAGATTTTCTCCATATTTCTCCATATGTAAATCAACTTTAATTATTTACATAACACACATCGAAAACAATTATTTTTTTGATTTTCACTGCAGTTTTGCAAAGCTACCATCATACATTGTTACTTAGAATGTTGAAATCATTCAAAATAGTGTGATTTTAGGACCACGCTGGATAGTACATATTTTAGGGTGATTTCCTATGTTAAAATGAATCTCATAAAGTGTTGGAGAGCTAGACTTTTCTTTGGAGCTTATACTTCACATTTTAAAGGATGTGTTGTATGATCAATTAAATGTCTAATGGAGATTCTCAGTCATCCAAGTCCAGTTTGTCCCAAATATGCTTTTTTCAAAAGGCAACTGGACTTTCTTTGTTTTTCCTTGAAAACGTTTCGCTTCTCATCCAAGAAGCTTCTTCAGTTCTTCTTGGATGAGAAGCAAAACATCTTCAAGGAAAACAAAGGAAGTCCAGTTGACTTTTGAAAAAAGCACCTTTGGAACACCCATGACATGGATGACTGAGGATCTCCATAGACATTTAAAGAATGTGTATTAATTAATAATATGTCCAATAGAAACAAGCAACACCAAATAAGTGTTTGTTTTTTTCAAATGCTCTTGTCAGAGTATGAATATTCATGGACTGGAACAGGGGTGGGTTCTAAATTTTTTTACTACTGGTTCTGTGGACGTGGCTTATTTTGTGGGTGTGGCTTGGAGGTCATGTGACTAGGTTGGCATGGCTAGCTGGTCAGAGTCATTTCTGGAAGGTCCTCACACTTACGACCAGTCCTCGCATTTACAACCCGACTCATTTGTTTGCTTTTAACACTGATCAGCTGTAGGACGGCCCTTTGAAGCCCTGCGGCAAGAGTTTAAATAATTTTTTTCCCTCTAGTCATCAGCTGGGACTCAGGTGGCAGCAATAGATTGGGGGTGGGACCAAATTAAAGGTAAGAATAACGTGAGGGGCTGGGGGGTGGGAGGGCAGGGGGGGGAGAACTGGTTCGGTGATATCATATCGTCACCGCTACTGGCTTGGCCGAACCGGACCAAACTGGGAAGGACCCACCGCTGGACTGGAATAGATCAGCCAATGAGGACTGAATGGAGGCATGGTAACAAGGTCAGCCAATGAATAGGCATAGCAACTAAATCAGCCAATGGGAGCTGAAACAGTTTGGAGGCTGGGTGTTGCTCTGCTCTGTGCTGTGCTGAGAAACGAAACTGAAACCAGTTTGGACTTGCATCTCTGCTGTACTCCTGCCTGCGTGTTTTGCTTGTAACTGATCTCTCCACTTGTTACCATGTTGAAAGGACTCTGCTATTGGTATTGTAAAATTTACTTCATCTGTTATTATGTATATAAAGAGAAGTTAATGAATCCTGCTGAATCAGTTATCTGTGTGTGCTTCTGGATTTGATTTTTGCAAGAAACTCTGACAGCTCTCCCGTATGATATTATAAGATAAAAAATTAAGAGGTCTGTAAAGGAGGAGGTTATTAGATAGCATCCTTCTGTAACACTATGGACTAACCACTGTTTGGAAAACCACAGTTACTTTTATGCAATTTAGAAAACAAAATGTGTTTAAGATTCTAACCATGTTACCATCACCATTCCTCTTCAGTGCAAGGAAAGTCCAGAGCGCAGACAGAAAGATTACTGTTTTATAGCCAAAGCTCATAGATTCAGAATCAGTCCACGGCATATTTTCGTACAGTGGCACTAAATATTTAATTCTTAGGCAGCTGCTTAAAGCAGCTTCAGAGTAACCTTGCAATCTCCTTCAAGGTAAAGAGGGGTGTTTAAAATCCTCAACACATCGCTGTGTTATTTACATGCGACTCAAGATGTCTCTACAAGCTGCCCACTTTTAGGAAGCACAGCATGACAATGGGAACTAATGAAGATCTTCAAAAAGCAGAAGGGAATTTAACAGCAGAAGAATCGTCTTCCTTTGGAGCATAGCCTGCCTTACTTGTCAAACATGCACATTCTTTACCAATGAATTTGTTTAGAGCACATACAGTAACTTTCCTAATGTGCCCCACCAGCTTAAACTATGCTATTCAGTTTGAAACCACACTATCATCCATCCATCCATCCATCCATCCATCCATCCATCCATCCATCCATCCATCCATCCATCTATCTTACCTACCCACCTACTTATCTATGTACTAGTTATCCACATCTATCTTTCTGCCTCTGTCTATCTGTTTAGTAAAGGGGTGTCAAACTCGCAGCCCAGATGCATCACATGCTGGCCACGCCCACCTATTTTAGCGAAGGGGGAAAAGTCACCATACGTCACGTGACAACACGTGCAAGAGCCTGGTGGCTCAGCAGACTGATAGCATTGTGATTAACACCAGCTGTCTGCAATTACTGTAAGTTTGAATCTCACCAGGCTCAAGGTTGACTCAGCCTTCCATCCTTTCTAAGGTAGGTAAATTGAGGACCCAGTTTGTGGGGGCAATAAGCTGACTTTGTATAAATATACAAAAGTACGAAGGCTATTTGCTTAACGCATTGTAAGCCACCCTGAGTCTCCGGAGAAGGGCGGCATATAAATCAATTTTTTTAAAAAACAAAACAAAACATGAGTTTGACACCCCTGGTCTAGCCCCTCCCTCCCCCCCTCCCCCCCATCTCTCTCTCTCTCTCTCTCTCTCTCTCTCCCTCTCCCTCTCTCCCTCCCTCTCTCTCCACCTACCTATCTGTCATCTTTCTGTATCTCTGTCTGTCTGTCTATCTATCTGTGTATCAGTTTTATCTCTGTCTGTCTGTCTGTCTGTCTGTCTCTGTCTGTCTGTCTATCTATCTATCTATCTATCTATCTATCTATCTATCTATCCATCCATCCATCCATCCATCCATCCATGTACTAGTTATCCACATCTATTTATATCTACCTACTTACCTACCTATTTATCTATGTACTAGTTCTATCTATCTTTCTATCTATCTATCTATCTATCTATCTATCTATCTATCTATCTATCTATCTAATTTATAAAGCCACCCATTTCATATCATATGAATCTCCAGTCTGCTGTCTACAGACCATAAAGAACAATTTTAAAAACTCAAAAAAAAATACAAAAATGAATATTATTACCGTGTGACCACCTCTTCTTCAATGAGGAAGCCAGATTCACTTAATAGCCATGTTACTAACTTAACAACTGTTGTGATTCATTTAGCAACTCTGGAAAGAAAGGTCGTAAAATCGGGCAAAACTTACTTAACAAATGTTTCACTTAGCAGCAGAAATGTTGGGCTCAATTGTGAAGGTAAGCCGTGGACTACCAGTAAATCACTACCCAATCAGCGGTGGGTTTCAGATTATGTTACTACTGGTTCGCCCCACATGCACATGCTCGCTTTGTGTGCACACGTGCCCAGTTCATGAGCATGCCTGCCTTCTGCGCATGCACCCAGCCTTCCACGCATGCTTTGCTCGTGTGTGCACCGTGCACACATGCGCCCGGGCTCAAAAACATGCCTAAATAGGATGGCATAGAGCCAGGGCAGGTGGGCAGGACAACCCGTGATTTCCACTACCAGTTCAGGTGATCTGGTCCGAACCGGCTGAATACCACCTCTGTACCTAACCCTTGTGTGACATGATCTTTACTTTTGATGGTCCCAACAGCCCATTTCAGTAGTTAGGCATGACACAGAGAAAGATCCAATTTAGGAAGCTTGGTTTCCACTGAATGTGATTTTGTGCTAGCAAATATTTCATTCCCAAACCAGGCAACATCGTCAGTGCCTTGAAAGAAGGGCGTGGGATTTTCTGAATTTTATATGTGGCAGCTTGTCCCATTTCTCTCTATCAGGGTGGTTGCAATTTGTGGGCCTGTTTGTGATTACCTTACTTTTACCTTGTTTAGCTGTATTGTTTCATCTTAAATTGGTCCTGTCTATTGTGTTGGTTCTTGAGTTTCTACAGGTTGATTGCTGATTATGTGATGACAATGTGCTCCAAGCTGTTGGCTTCCCTGTTGCTTTTTGCTGTTATATAGTTTTTAGAACAGGTTTATATCCATCTATCTATGTAACTATGAATGGCTGATCTATGGCCCATCTTGGCTTGGTCTAAAATAGTTATAGTTTCCCAGTTGAATTTGGGGTTACAAGTGCTTATGTATTGTGAAATTAAGAGATTTTTCATCATGTCTTCTGAGAGCCAACTGATGTTCATGGTTGTAAGCTGTTTCCTATTAATAGTAAAGGATTTTTTTTTCCCCTTTCCATCAACTCACCTTAGGTAATTATGTCAATAAAGATAAATCTTTTTTCCTAGCAGGAAGAAATTGCAATAACATGCCTATGAGCTCACAGTTATTTACAAGACTATATATTACGTCGTTAATACTACTCCTGTAATTTAGTTACTATGATGAAGAATGTAACACTTCCTCTTCAATAGAAGGACAATGGTGCTGCTCGTTTGTCAGACCCTTGTAATTATTGGGTTAAAATGCATAAAGCATTTTTATATATAAAATCCCCAGGAATAAATCCTGAGATATTTACTTTTCAATAAATGTTGCTAAAGAGTGTGATATATACAGTAGTGGCCAACATTGTGGAAACCTTTTGGGAAAACTGTATTTTCTAAAACTAGCTAATAACACCACTTTTTTTTGGGAGTAGAATGATAAAATTATATACCAATGGAAAGATAATTGAATCAAGAATGTAATGCAATAACTTTTATGCAGGATTTGCTATTAGAATAGCAGTTACAGTATAAAGAAGAAAAGTGGAACATGTAGAAAAAACAAGATATATAAAAATGATCACCATAGAAAAAACAAGACTTATAAAAATTATCACCATGTCAGTTAATCCTTAGTTGAGTAACCTTTAGCATGAATTAGGGCCTTACAACATCTTCCCATGGAGTGAACCAAGTCTTTTAGTTCTGCCACTGTTATAATGTGAAACCAAGATTGAATTATGGCTTCTATTAACTGGGTTTTATTGCTGGGTCACTTCTGACTAAAAAGTTTCTTTAGTCGGCTCTATAGATTTTCAATCGGGTTAAGGTCTGGGCTATTCCCAGGCCATTCCAGCAGTGGAATAGGATTATCTTGGAACTCCCCCCCAAAAATGGTGTTATTAGCCATCAAATCTCAAAAATACACTTTTCCCAAAAGGTTTCCACAATTTTGGCCACTACTGTATATACCGTATGTATCTTACTCACTCATGCTCTTTAGCAACATTTATGGAAAAGTAAACATCTCAGGATTTATTCTTTATCCTTTTTCCCTGGAGAGGTGTGATAAAGATCTTGAACTAGGACCCGAAATATCTTATTTTATTGGACTACTGTAAGTACAATGTGAAAGGTCATTTACTTTAGCAGCATATAAAATTAACCTATGTACCCACCAACCAACAAAAACCCTGTTTGGAAAGGACAAAACTAAAAATGAACGTAAGCATAGTTGTGAGCTATAAAACTTTTGTGTCAGATTTTTTTTTACTTATTGGAGCTATTGAGCTCAATTAATTGCTAAAAGGCTACAGAATTCATCCAATAAATTACAGGATTTACCCAAGCTAGAGTTTAGGCTGAAATTTAAGAATGTTCTATAGCAGTGTTGGTTAACCTTTTTGGTGCTGAGTGCACAAAGCACAAGCGCGAACCCCCAAAATGCAATGTGAGGGCCTCCTCGTGCATGTGCCCCTCCCTCTGTGCATGCACCCTGCCCCCAATGCCCCGTTTTGGGTTCCAGGTTGGTGCAGGAGGCTTCCCAGATCCAAAATGGGGCACGCCACCCCCCGCCCCATTTTGGACCTGGAAAGCTTACGGCACCAACCTGGAACCCAAAACGGGGCGCGGGGGGCTGCACAAGGCCCCTTGTGCCCCATTTTGAGCCTGGAAAGCCTCCTGCACCAACCTGCAGTCCCCACCCCATGCATGTGCCCTGCCCTCCGTGCATGCTCGTGCAGGTCCCCCCATGCGCTCCACCCCCCGCGTATGTGCGGCAGAGACCCGAAGACCAGCTGGCCAGTGGAAGGCATGCGCACATGCACGGTGGAGCTGGGCTGGGGTGACGGTTGGCGTGCCTGCAGAGAGGGGTCTGTGTGCCACCTGTGGCATGCATGCCATAGGTTCACCATCATGGTTCTATGGAATGTCCTACCTTTCACTCTTTAAAGGCCTGGTTCAGCATGCTTTGGTATGTCTTATGCCCAGGACTCTCATGCAAAGTACTCTCTCAAAGTATTCAACTACTCTCAAAGACAGTTGCAACCTAACAAGGCTCTGGCAATATTTTGGTATCTGGATCAGAAATCGTATTTTGAAAAAGTATGATTGAATTTTATGTTGAAACAATCCAGGGCAGAATTAATAATCCAAGTCTAGAAGTCATTTGAATCACATAACTCTGTCTGTCTGTCTGCCTGTCTGTCTGTCTATCCATCTATCCATCCATCATCTATCTATCTATCTATCTATCTATCTATCTATCTATCTATCTATCATCTATCATCTATCTATCCCTCCATCCATCCATCTATCATCTATCAATCCATCCATCCATCCATCCTCTATCTATCTATCTATCTATCTATCTATCTATCTATCTATCTATCTATCTACCTATCTACCTATCTACCTACCCATATACATATAGAAAGATACATGCTTGACATCAGATGACCAGATAAAAAGACCTGCACAAGGATTAGAGAACAACCAAAAGTATATGTTGCCACCAAAAGAGTAAAAGAACTCCAATGGAAATGGGCTGGTCACATAGAAAGAAGAACAGATGACAGGTGGAACCAAGGCAGCCATAGAATGGATCCCACTTGATCAAAAGCATCCATGAAAGAGACCTAAAACAAGATGAAGCGACAATATCAGCAAGTATTGCGGGCCCAACTGGCAAAAGAAAGCTCAGGGTTATCTAACAAAATGAAATTCAATGTAGAGAAAAGTAAAGTCTTACACTTAAGCAGGGGGAAAAAAAAGTACACATACAGACTGGGTGAAACCAGGCTTAATAGCAGTAACTGTGAGAGAGATCTTGGAGACTTAGTGGACAACCAGCTAAATATGAGCCAGCAGTGTGCAGTGGCAACCAAAAAAGCCAATGCAATCCTAAATTGGGATACAATCAAGATCAAGGGAGGTACTAATACCACTCTATAAAGCCTTAGCAAGACCACACCTAGAGTACTGCATCCAGTTTTGGTCACCACTTTATAGAAAAGTTGTTGACACGCTAGAAAGGATGCAGAGAAGAGCAACCAGGATGATTAGAGGACTGGAGGCTAAAACATATGAAGAACGGTTACAGGAACTGGGCATGGCTAGTCTAGTGAAGAGAAGGACCAGGGGAGACATGATAGCAATGTTCCAATATTTGAGGGGCTGCCACAGAGAGCAGGAAGGGGTCAAGCTATTTTCCAAGGCACCTGAAGGCCAGAGAAGGAATAATGGATGGAAACTGAACAAGGAGAGATTCAACCTAGAAATAAGGAGAAATTTTCTGACAGTGAGAACAATCAACCCGTGGAACAAAAGTTGCCTTCAGAAGTTGTGGGGGCTTCATCACTGGAGGCTTTCAAGAAGGGACTGGACTGCCATCTGTCAGAAATGGTGTAGGGTGGTGTGTGTGTGTGGACTTGATGACCTACAAGACCCCTTCCAACTCTGTTAATCAGATGTTAATCTGATTTTATTGGTTGTAAAGATGCAGAAGAGGCCTTCATCCTGCAGTGGACAGACAATGGCTAAAACGATGATGATGATATACACATATACATATACCTACATACATATACAGACACACACATGCAAAGACAGACAGATATAATGCAAAGTCTCCCCATTAACAACCCTCTAGGAAGAGAACCATGGTAGCAGGGGTGAAATACAGCAGGTTCTGACAGGTTCTGGAGAACCGGTAGCGGAAATTTGGAGTAGTTCGGAGAACCGGCAAATACCACCTCTGGCTGGTCCCAGAATGGGGTGGGAATGGAGATTTTGCAATATCCTTCCCCCAGGAGTGGGGAGGGAATGGGGATTTTGCAGTATCCTTCCCCTGGAGTGGGGTGGGAATGGAGATTTTGCAGTATCCTTCCTCCAGGAGTAGGGAGGGAATGGGGATTTTGCAGTAGCCTTCCCCTGGAGTGGGGTGGGAATGGAGATTTTGCAGTAGCCTTCCCCTGCCACACTCACCAAGCCACACCACACCCACCAAACCACACCCACAGAACCGGTAGTAAAAAAAAATTAATTTCACCACTGTGCTGGTAGCCTATGGTAGCCGAAAATCAAAAGGAGTCCAGTACCACCTTTACAGAATAAGATATTTTATTAAAAGGCTTTCACTTGATAATCTTCATTACCCGATAAAGCGAGCTACAGTTCACAAAAGCTTATGCCTTTCAATAAAAGGCAAATTTACCCTGAAAACCTGCCGCCCGATTCTCCTGTTAGAAACAGTTTCCATGAATACATGTTCTATTTTTATTTCCACCTGCATTGACTCCTTAATTACCACTGCTTTTCCTATCCCCTTCACCATTCCAAATTCAGTTTAACAAAGCATCCTTGTTTAAGCTGGCAGCAAATCCTGAGACGTATCAGATAATTGCAGCTACAGCATGGTAAACTGCTATGAATTGGGTGCAATATGAACGGCAAAATTAGGTCCCTGCCATACCTTATTCTATCTACGGCTGCAGGTAAAAGAAGATTTCATTCCTCCTCCAGGTTCTCTGTTTACTGGAGCAGGGGAAGAGAAGGTAACAGTTTCCCTCCCCTGTTTTCAAAGAAAGGTGGAAAAATGGCAAACTATTCCTGCTTTTTCTATTTCCAACTTACGGGAGAAATCTGTTTCCTTTATTCAGACGGAGAGGGGAAATAGAACATAAAACATAAAATAATAGGGACTCTGCAGGTCTTCTAGCAGGACATTCTATACTAGCGGTGAAATCCACTTACCTTCACTACTGGTTCGGGAACAGGAGCGCGGGAACCTTCTGCGCATCCGCAGAGGGTCAAAAACGGGACGTAATGACATTCTGGCGGATGGGTGGAGCCTCCCGCTGCTGGCACTACCGGCTCGCACGAGCCGGATTGATCCGGCCAGATTTCACCACTGTTCTATACCACTCCAGACAAATTATCAGGTCATCTCCTACACAAATGGCTGTACAGTCTTTTCTTAAAAACCTCCACCCACAACTTCCAGAGGTAACCTGTTTATTCCACTCATTAACTGTTCTCACTGTTAATACATTTCTTTTTAGTTCTAGGTTGCTTCTTTCTTTGATTAGTTTCCACCCATTGCTTCTTGTCCTGCCTTCAGGTGCTTTGGAGAATAGCTTGACTCCCTCTTCTTTGTGGCAACCCCTGAGATATCGGAACACTGTTATCATGTCTCCCCTAGTCCTTCTCTTCTTAGAGTAGAGATACCCAGTTCCCACAATTGTTCATTATATGGTTTAGTCAAACTCAAACTGCTGGCTGGCCTTAAGCACCCATAGGGTGCTTAAATCTGGCCCATGGGGCAGGCCTCGAAAGATTAGAGGACCGGCCCATGGTGTCTCTACTGGCCAAAATGGGCCATGTGCAGCCCCCCCATGCCCCGTTTTGGCCAGTAAAGTGCTGTAGGAGGCGTTCACCCCATCTCCCCGCTCCCGCTCCCCACCCCACCTACCCACCCGCCATCCTGCAGAGGAGAACTACAATGCTGGCCCTCAAAGAAATCCAGTTTGACACCCCTGCCCTACACCATTTCTGACAGATGGCAGTCCAGTCTCTTCTTGAAAGCTTCCAGTGATGAAGCTCCCACAACTTCTGAAGGCAACTTCTGTTCCACAGGTTGATTGCTCTCACTGTCAGAATTGTAGGGGGTGGGAGGAGAAATGCTGTCAGGCTTTCAATATTCTTTTTTTTTTTTAATTGAAAAGTTTTACAAAAAACAAAAATTTTCTTTTCCCCCCCCATATTCCCCCCACCCTTTCCCTCCCCTCGTCCCACCTCCCCCCCAGACTTCCCAGAGCAAAATACAAGGTATTTCATTTAACAATCATAAACTAGATTAACCTACTTATCATCAGACTACTAACTCCCCCCCTGAAACCTTAACTCCACTATGGATAACATAATACTTCTAATACTTAACGTTCATCCATAAGCTATTTGATATTTTCTTGTCTGATACTTATTTTGAATGTAGTCAATCCATCTTCTCCATTCCGATACGTATCTTTCTTGTGTGTGGTCCTTCAAGTACGCTGAGATTTTCGCCATTTCTGCTAGGTTCGTTACTTTCAGTATCCACTCTTCAATAGTAGGAAAGAGTCCTTCTTCCAATATTGCGCTACCAACAGACTAGCTGCTGATATTAGATTCAAAATCTATCTAGTCTCTAATTCTGTACAGTCCGTAGTTATACCCAGTAGCAACAATTGAGGAGTAAATTGGCTTTCAATATTCTGTTGTTAAAAGTCTACCTCAACAGAGCTCAGCGAGTTCTTGCAGTGGTTGTTTCTTAACCTGGTCTGCCTCAAAGGGCTTCTGGTTACTGCTTATCTGTGCTCCGTTTTAGTCCTTCACAGGGTCACATCCTCCCTGAAGAAGTAAGGTTCACAATCTGAGCTCCTGCTGTTGTAGCAAATGAAAGCCATGGCTAAAGGCAAGTTGGCCCCTCTTCAACTGGTTCGCCATCTGCAGCCCTGGAAAGCCCAGATCACAGTGACTCATCTCATTTTCACCTCACAGCTAGGTAACTCTACGTGGCTCTGCTTTTGAAGAGGACGTGAAAGCTGTGTTTGATCCAGCAACCCATCCACTAACTGATGGTAGCAGATGCAACCATGTCCCAACCGCACCATCCATGGTCACTGATGGTATTGAATTTGCTTCGAAGTCCAGTTTTTAATGCTGGTTGAACTTTTAAAGTTCTTCCTGGCTTGGCTCCCAGATACCTACAGTTCTATTTCTTTTAACAAGATCTAGCCCAGGGGTCGGCAACCCGTGGCTCTGGAGCCGCATGTGGCTCTTTCACCCCTCTGCTGCGGTTCCCTGCCACCAGTCTGCGCCACAATTTGGCGAGGAGCTTCCGGTTGGGGGGGGAAGCACAGTGCGCCAGGAGGAGACTCTATGGCCGTGATGGCAAACCTATGGCACGCGTGCCACAGGTGGCACGCAGAGCCATATCTGTGGGCACGTGAGCGTTGCCCTAGGTCAGCTCCAGCACGCATGCCAGCTGACTTTTAGGCCTTCTAGGCCCACCAGAAGTCGGGAAACTGGCCGTTTCCTGCATCCAGAGGGCCTCTGGGGAGGTGGGGAAGGCCGTTTTCATCCTCCCCAGGTTCCAAGAAAGCCTCTGGAGTGAAAAACAGGCCTACCGGGCCCACTGGTAACCTTTTTGCCGTCGTCTGCTAAAAGCGGGGGAAGCACGGAGGGGAGTCGTGTGCACATGCACAGGGGACGGGGTGCGGAGGGCATTGAATTATGGATGTGGGCACACACGTGCACGACCCCCTGCACTCTCCCCACTTTTGGCACACGACGGCAAAAAGGTTAACCATCACTGCTCTATGGCAAGGAGCGGGTTTTCCAGTTGACTCCACAATTGATAGGGCTTTCGGTTAGGGCAGGGAGAGGAAAAAAGATGCTGCACTAGGAGGAGACTCTATGATGGGGGAACCGGACTTACGGTCGGCTCCATAATTGAACGGGGGGCTTCTGGTTAGGACCTTTGTGGCTCTTTGAGTGTTTAAGGTTGCCGATCCCTGATCTAGCCCATCCTGCATTCTTGCAAGGAAAGTTCACTCAATGAAATTCATGGCATTTGGAATGTGCCTCCTTAGATAGGAAATATTCCAAGCTTCTGAGCCTTTCAGAAACTTTGTAAAACTTGGCTAGCTGCAAAGTAACGGGGCGTGGAAGTGTTTCCTTTTCTTTCTCCAGTGGGACCGGTCTATCAGGGCAACCTGGTCTACCCAATTATGGGATGAAGCATACTGCTTCGCCATTTTCGCCTTTCAGCCCCAATCCAGGGGCCTTTGCAGGCAGTTGCTTTCACGACACACTATTTTTGTGTTAAATTTATTTTTTACCAACAAAGAACGGGGTGTGGATTGCCTAAAAACAGATTTAGTATCAGTGGCTCCTGGTGTTACTACTGTTGTGAGCTAGGCCCAAGTAGTTATTACCAGACACAATCAGTCCTAAACAAACATATTTTATTAGAACAGCTGAGAATTACTTCATTTTCAGCTTAGTCCAAATTAATTCCAAAACAAATTCTTCATAAACAGTCCTTCGGCCTTATCACCAACCTTTGTCTTCTTTGGCACCCTGCCAAAGGCTTTTCTTGGCAAAAGTTCAGAAGCAAGGGACGCCGACAAGAAACAAATGTAGCAATGTTGCTTTCCTACAAAGAGCCCAAGAGCTGTTTTTTCTTCTGGGGTTGTTGAGTCTTTTGGCCTGCTTAAGATGGTTTGAAGGGCTTTAGTTGGCTTTAACAGCTCCTTCGGCTGTCTAATCTTTCTGTTTAAGGGAATTGCATCTGACTTTCTACATTACAGGGGTATTATGAATTCTTTAATTTCAACCATAATAATACAAGGGCCATCAATAGATTTAAACTCAAAGTAATTCACTCTGATCTTAATTGGTGGAAATATGACTTCTGCAATAGAGTAGTAAATGTCTGGGACACTCTACCTGATCCTGTTGTTAGTGTCTCTAATCCCCATACCTTTCACCTTAAACTGTCTACCGTGGACCTTTTCACGTTTCTTAAGAGGTCCCTAAGGAGCCATGTGTCCATGTCTGTGTCTACTTTGTTATTTGTTTTCTTATTTGTTGACAAATAAATAAATAAATAAATAAATAAATAAATAAATCATCATCATCATCATCTAGTATGTTTCACCTGTACCAATCTAGTCAAGTCAATAAGAAAGGGATCCTAAGTACTGATGAATGAAATGTGTAGTGATGTACCTTTCAAATTTCATTATCAAAATGGATGGATGGATGAATGGATGGAAGGAAGGAAGAAAGGAAGGAAGGAAAGAAGGAAGGGACTGATCTGCAAGAATACATTCACAATAAAAACACAAAGCTAAAATTGATAGAAATATAACCCTCCTTTGTAAATAAACTAGGTGTCAAGTTTCTGAAAGATGCCCTAATTAATTCATGAGCCATGATCCAAACTTCAAAGGAAATATAGTAATTTATTAGGAGCAACATTCCGGCAATACTCGGATGCAGTTAAGACTGATCCTACGTAGATTTACGTACCCCTATGACCCTGTCTCTCCCCTCCTCTCTGGCCATGTCATAAATCACATTCTCCAATTAACCACTTTGGCTGGCTGTGAAACCTAACTGATTGCGGTCAGAAAGAATGTATGGAATTCACTTCAGTTCTCCCTCCCTCCTGCTCATGGCAACTTGAAAGCTTTGCAAGTTGACATTAGGCAGAAAAGGGAATTTAAATATCTAATTAAGAAAATGAATGTCCTTTTTTTTTTTTTGAATTATCAGAAACAAATTTGTTATTCAAAGAACAAACAAACATTTGTGAACATTTCTTTCTTCTTTAGTTCCTTCTTTTATATCTCTTACAACCAGTTCTTAATATAATCAGTATTTTAACTCCTTAATGAATTATATAACCTGAGGATGGCTGAGTTGGCCTACAGGCCAAATCGCAGTTTCCATTCAATGTATACAGATGCCCCAACTGAGAGTCCCTGAACATGTTCATAGTGCACAATCCAGTTAGGACACACAGTAGGTGCTTCTAGTGAATGGTAAATCAGTTGACAAAGTACACTTGCCATGTTTAGTACAAAGACAGTATGTATAATTGTCTGGCATGAAATTTTACTTTTGCCCTATTTGCAGAAATGGCTAGTGCCATTTAGCATTTGGCCACGTTAATGCCTATTTGTCAAGTCCTCCTTTTATCCCCAAATATGTTTGCCTCCCAATGTCCATTGGACAGATAATAGAGGTGTGTGTGTGTGGTCGAGATGGATGTTGAAAGGGTCAGTGACCCAACCTGTCCATGCATCTGTCAAATGGATGTCTATTCTTGAAAGCAGAAGAGTTGCACCAAGAAATACAAAATATGTGTGAATATGTATGTCACAACGATCATGTGCTTTTTTTTTTATGAACTGCATTTTCTGGAAGCATCCAAAAATCAAACGGATAAAGAGGAAAAGGTAAAAGCTCTGCCCACAAGGTCACTCAAGGCATCTACCTTATTATTCTACCAGAACAGTGTACTGCAGAAGAACCAGAAATATGGAGAGAGAGAGAAGAAAAAAAAAAATCCTAGGTCGCATTTAAAATTATTTTTGGACTCTCGCTTCAATTTATAGCACCTCCACAGCAATCTTTCTGTCACTTTCATCAGTTACCTTAAAAAACAAGACTTCTCGCACAACAGCTGAAATGAAAACGGAGTTAGCTGGTCTGTGAGCTTAATACAACATGGAATCTGATGTGCTGACTACAGACTTATTCATTAGGCTGAATTATTCTGCTTTCTGAAGCGCTTGCCTCCCTCCAAAAATAACTTTAGATGGCCAATTATGTACGGAAGGAAACATCTTTCTGCCAGAAGGCAAATCATAAAGGCGAGCTGAGATTTTTATTTTTTAGCTTGATGATCCATCATTCTCTCTCCTGAACCTGGAAAGCAATGTTGAGTTTATTTATTTGGCTACTTTGCTTTGGGTCCTCTTTTTTCCTGCTTCCTAAAGAGCAATCAGACATGTTAAAAGGTACCCAGGGAAGCCCACAGTTGGAGTTGTGGACTGGAGTTTTTGCTAAAACTGAAGTAAACAGACATGAAAAGCATCATTTGCTAATTTGTGTCTGCTAGATGATTGATATAATAGCTAAAGCTATTACTAGGAGATGATCCTTGATCATCTCCTTACGACCACAACTGAGCCCCCCAAAATGTGGTTGTTAAGTGAGACATTTGTTGAGTTTTTACGACCCTTCTTGCCACAGTTGTTAAGTGAATCACTGCATTTGATAAGTTGGTAACCTGGTTGTTAAATGAATCTGGCTTACCAGATATTAACGTTATCACATACTATCACTTAAGCTATCATGAGGGCTGATATAAAATATATTTTATAGCAATGTAATAGCTTAAATTTATTTATAGACTACTCCAAACCACAATGATGATGGATGATGATGATGATGATGATGATGATGATGATGATGATGATGATTTTCGTACAGTACTGCAGCTATTAAATAAGTTCAAAGATATCAACTTGAAACTGAGTCTTAGAATAACAGAATTGGAAGGGACCTTGTAGGTCATCTAGTCTAACCCCCTGCCCAAGCAGGAGATCCTACACCATTCTGACAGATGCCAGTCCAGTCTCTTCTTGAAAGCTTCCAGTGATGAAGCTCTCACAATGTATGAGTCATTTTGAGTTAATTTCATTGTTTGAAATTTTTCTGCCACATTAAGAAATGAATTATGAGCTCTGGAAAACTTGAAAGCTGCCTGTAGCCACTATTACATCGAGGTCTCTGGTCTAGGACATTACATAAAGAATTTACAAAACAGGACTGCACAAATATTGATTGACTTGAAGATCTGGTTATAACTTGAATGTTACCTTGGAGGAAAAATATTCCCCGGGGATTCAAAATTGCAGCATGGAGATCTGGCATTATGTGATTGCCTGAAGAATCCATGGCTTTCTAGTTTATGAAATGCTCATTATTGTTAAGTGCAAACTCTTTGTGATGGGGACAAAAGTAGTTGACATAATGTTCAGAGAAGAAATATTTCTGCTCATTGGTAAATCAAAAGAAAAACATGCTCCCCGGACTGAACTAAAGCTTCATTAGCAGTCATTTGTTCTAGAATCTGCTAAAAGCAAGGACGGATAACTAATTATAAATCTGATTACTAAGGAAATGTAGTTATTTTCTGTTTGTATTCCTTCCCATTGTTTTATTTATGTTTGATTGTTTGGGTTAAGTTTAGCTCGCTCACAATGCACTGTGTATTTTTCGAGACAAATTATCATTTTTTAAAAAAAAACAGTCAATAGAAAAAACATATAGTCCCTACATGAGTTAAAGCCAGCCTGTTTAAAAAATAAGTAAATATAGAAGAACGTCAGATGGTATGTTGATATGGATTGTCCTAAAACGATAAAAGGATAGTTTTAAAAGTAAAAACTTTTTTTTTTTAACTTCAGAGTTTACATGCCTCTTCTGTAAGAAAGTATTTCTAATCATTGAGTTTGATTTCAATTTCTGGCTTGACCAGCAAGAGTTAAGTAAGTGGCATTAAATTTTGAGGGAAAGATTTAATGTGTTTGTTTTAAAGCCTAATGTGCTTGTTTTAAAGCCAGCTCTCACAAAGCTTAACAATAAAGGGAGTGGCACGCCTGGAATTTTTCATAGTGGTTCTCTTAGGATATGCATCTTCAGAATTTAAGAGAAGATTATCAAGGGGATGAACAGCGAAGAGAAATAGGTATGGCCGGTCTAGAGAAAAGAAGGACTAAGGGTGACATGATAGCTGTGTCCCGGTATTGGAGGGGCTGCCACAAAGAAGAGGGGGTCAACTTATTCTCCAAAGCATCAGAAGGCAGGACAAGAAACAATGGATGGAAACTAATCAAGGAGAGAAGCAATTCTGGAATTAAGGAGAAACTTCCTAATATTGGGGACAATTAGCCAGTGGAACAGGTTGCCTTCAGAAATTGTGGAGGCTTTTAAGAAAAGACTGGACGGCCACTTGTCTGGAATGGTAGGATCTCCTGCTTCAGCAGAGGATTGGACTAGAAGATCTCCAAGGTCCCTTCCAACCCTGTCCTATTGATTGAGTCTTCACAATCCCAGTAACTCTTTCATCCCCAAACACAGAGTTACAGGTCTTAAAGCGTCAGCTTCTGTGTCAATTACTAGCTTGGTTTTCTTTTTAAGGTTGCTCATATACAGGTAGTCCTCGAGTTACAACAGCTCATTTAGTGACCGTTCAAAGGGCACTGAAAAAAGTGACTTATGACCATTTTTCACAGTTACGACCTTTGCATATCCCGATGATCAAGTGATTAACATTCAGATGCTTGGCAACTGGTTCATACTTATGACCGTTGCAGTGTCCCAAGGTTAGGACCTCTGCGGTGATCATGTGATCAAAATTCAGAACACTTGGCGACTGACTCATGTTTAATGACCATTGCAGTGTCCCAGGGTCACGTGATCCCCTTTTGCAAACTTCTGACAAGCAAAGTACCAATGGGGAATCCAAATTCACTTAACAACCAGGTTACTAATTTAACAAATGCAATGGTTCACTTAACAACTGTGGCAAGAAAGGTGGTAAAATGGGGCTAAACTCACTTAACAAATGTTTCACTTATTAACATATATTTGGCACTCAATTATGGTTGTAACTCGAGGATTACCTGTGTAAGTGGCCACATCTTGTCTGTTAAGGCAGGCAAGGTATAAAGCAGTGATGGCGAAACTTTTAGGTACTGAGTGCCCAAACCACCCACACGCATGCCCAAACTAAAAGGGGTGTGTGTGCATGCGAATGTGCGCATGTGCAAACGTGCTCATGCGCAAACGTGCACAGCCGAGACCCGAAGATCAGCCGGCTGGCAGGAGACTGGGCATCCCAACACCAGCAGTGCAGCAAGAGGTAAGATCTTTTTCTTTCATGAGCTTCTGTTTCATCATTTGCAGGGAAACAGAAGCTCACGAAAGAAACGCCATAGGTTCGCCATCACGGGTATAGAGGCTCCTAGAATCTCTCAGCCACAGTTTTGCAGGGAATTTACCAAAATGGACATCTAAGGTGCACCTCATATTCACATAAGTTGTCTACCGAACCCCCCAAAGAAGGGAACATCCTTTTAAAAAATATGGTAGAATAAAATAAATTCATACAGAGAAAAGGTCTCTACAGACACATGTTTGAAATTTGACAAGCTTCCTTTCTAGCCAATGAGTTTGACATCTGACGCTTCATAGATATATAAGTGAAGCAGAAGGAGAATTTTGCATTTTACCAAGGGAGTCCATTGTTAGAACTCATCTGTACGGTAGTGGCCAAAATTGTGGAAACCTTCTGGGAAAAAGTGTATTTTCTAAAAACTAGCTAATAACACCACTTTTGGGGGGAGTGGTACCATAAAATTATATATCAATGGAAAGATAATTGAATCAAGAATGTAATGCAGTA
Organism: Pantherophis guttatus; assembly: GCF_059756535.1. Lineage (NCBI taxonomy): Eukaryota > Metazoa > Chordata > Lepidosauria > Squamata > Colubridae > Pantherophis > Pantherophis guttatus. The sequence continues at coordinate 90,502,361 of NC_142068.1, read as the reverse complement.
ACTTTTAGGAAGGATTTGCTATTAGAATAGCAGTTACAGTATGAAGAAGAAAAGGGAAACACGTAGAAAAAACAAAAATGATCACCATAGAAAAAAACGAGATATACAAAAATGATCCCCATGTCAATTAATACTTAGTTGGGTATTATACTTACGGCCTTACAACGTCTTCCCATGGAGTCAACCAAGTCTTTTAGTTCTGCAGCTGTCATCGTGTGAAACCAAGATTGAATGATGGCTTCTATTAACTGGGTTTTATTGCTGGGTCGCTTCTGACTAACCAGTTTCTTTAGTCGGCTCCATAGATTTTCAATTGGGTGAAGGTCTGGGCTATTCCCAGGCCATTCCAGTAGTGAAATAGGATTATCTTGAAACTCCAAAAGAAAAAGTGGTGTTATTAGCCATCAAACCTCAAAAATACACTTTTTCCAAAAGGTTTCCACAATTACGGCCACTACTGTAATTAGAAATCTGTATTCACATGAATGTTCCTATGGTGATTCATATTTGGGTCGTTCTCCTCATGGTGATCCAGGAAACTGAAAAAGATGGCCAAAAGAAGACCTCTGATGGAACAAAACAATCATCTATTTACTCCGAACTCTTTCTTGCTTTCTATTTCTGGACAGACGGCCTCAGCCTGCGAAGCCCGCAAGCAAAATGATGAAAACTGTCAGATATAAATGCTTTATTCTCCAATGTGTAAATAGTGTACAGACAGGGTATCAGGGGTTAACTTATACTTCACTTCTTAATGTATTCATAATTCACCACTCCCACATATAGCTCCACCCATTGTATATATAAGGAGCTACCTACACCATTTCCCCTGCTTCTATCTGTGAATATTCAGTGAATATAGAATGCCTAATGTAAATAAAGAATATATAGTTAAATCTTTAACTCTTGTTGATCTTATTGAGTCTGATCCTGAAAATATTGCAACAAACTGGTAGCAGAGGATGGTTAATTGACTCAATAAAAAGCTTTAAAATGTCTAAGAAAGATAGGCCCAACACCAGGGCCTACAGCAAAGAAATGGAAACGGAACAAGAAATAATCAACGAATCCACGAATGCAATTTCGAGAGAATCCGAAGAATACACCACTGAAGACGAAGAAATAATTGATGACCAGGAGGAAATCGAAATAGAAAATAACGAACTCAGGTCAGAGATATTAAAACTATTAAAAAGCCAGAAGAATGATGAAAGCCTCATCGCGAACCTCCAAGATATGCTAAAGAACAGCGGAGCAGCGAGAGAGAAAAACATCACCAATAAAAAACCCAAAGATCCAAAAATAGTGAGTAATATGACTGCGGAGAAAATCATTACAAAAAAGAAAAACGATGATCCCGCGCAAAAATTTGAATGGCGGCCATCTTGGTTTCAACCGGTCTCCAAGATGAACGAAGAAGAGCCAATCAGCAATCTCAATTCAAAATTTCTGGCGCGAAAAATATTATCGGACAACGAAAACGAAAAGAAAGATTCAAACACCTCAGAAGAATCAGAACCAGAAAGCGAGGAAGATCCAACAAAACACCAAATAAAATCAGCGATGAAAACGCTCTTTGCTGCATTTGGGCCAAAACTGAAAATTACTAAAAAGACACTAAAAAAGCGAACGAGCAAGCCGATGCCTCAAGACCTGCCCGCTCCCATCCTGACTACTAGAGCGCTAACGCCGGAACCCAGAGAGCCCTGCCGATACCGCCCTACGCCGCAGACCGAAGCAAGCACCAACGCTTTCAATAGAAGAGGAAGAACAGCCACCGTCGCCAGAACCCCCAAAGTCGAACCAGAGACCGACTCATCTGAAGAGGAGCAGAGCGAGCGGGCCGCAACGAGGAGAACCTTCCACGACGACGCCGAAGAAGAAATGGGCAACGCGCATGCGCGAAACTACGCTGACGATCCGGGAAGACATGAACAGGAGAGAAGATCATGCAGACTCGTAGCGAGCATCCCCATGCCGTTTTGCAATTTTCTGCATTTACGAGACCACGGACTACCTCAGGTTGTAAGTAATGGACCCAATAATGTCGGAAATTTACCCAGTGACTTCCCAAAACTAAGGGTTGATGGCATTAATTTACAAGAATGGTATCAACAGCTCCAGGTTGTCTTTATGAAGGAAAACTTACTGTTTTTTATCACTAGTCCCCCAAAAAGACCTTGGACACTAAAAATAGATTGTTTACACCATAGAGCTTTTTTCTTAATAATATCTAGTGTGTCTCCTGCAATGTATCACAGCATTAAGCCAAATTTGACTGTTTCAGAAATTATTCAATGCATGTTTAATTTGTTTCACAGTGACAGTGTAGCCACCACCACAAGAATATCTAAAGACTTCTTTTCATCTAGGATAAAACCAGGGGTTTCCATAAGTGAACATTTAATATCTTTGAACAAAATAAGAGCTGAACTGCATTTGAGGGGGGAAGTGATTTCAGACCAAACAATGAAAAGTGTCATTATCAACTCACTTGACCCATCATGGGACAATTTTATGTCACATTTAGACACAATCAATCTAGGGTATTTATCCATAGAAAGTCTATCTAACAAATTGATAACAGAAGATAATTCTAGAAGGAATCGTTCTAACAATCACACAGAACATAAACCATATAGGAAAGTAGCTTTCCAAGAAAAATATAGTGGAACATTTAAATGTCATAATTGTGGATCCAGGGAACACAATAGAAGAGATTGCCCAAAATTCTTAAAAGAAAGATATAGATCAGAATACAGAAACAAATACGATTATGGACAGCCTTCTATAGAAAGGCATAGATATAGGAGCCCACCAAATCACAGAGAGAATAGAGGGGGCAGAGACAATTCAAAGGATAGAAAGTCTGGTTCACTGAATGGATTAAATAAACAAGACAACACTAACACACAACAAAGTGAGAACAATAATTGGCTTATTGATTCTGGAGCAACTAATCACACCACTAATAACAAAAGTATATTGTCTTCATTTGCAGAAGATAAATTTGTAATTAAGGTAGCTAACCAAGAAAAGGTTCAAGTATTAGGTAGAGGAAATGTAACCTTGCCTGGTTTAGGAAAAATAGAGGGGGTATTACTAATACCTGAAATACCTCATAACATATTAAGTGCCATAAAACTAAGCAGAGATTCTGACATTAACATTGTCTTTTCAAAAGGAAAGGCAACTTTGGAAAAGAATAAAATAAATGTAGGCACTGTGGTGACTAAAGGAGGACTACCTTACCTAATAACAAAAGAAAAATGGTTACATAACATTGATTCAAATATGGAAGATTGTATTGAAATAGATGATGAGAATGTTAGCAACAGTGACAATGATGAATGTAATATATCTCATGATCACACAGATGCACACAACGATAAGAAGCCAAAGATAGGTAAACCAATTCATGATGAGTGTGCTCACATATTGCATAGGAAGTTAGGACATGCCAGTTTTCCTGTAGTGCAAAAAATGACTGAACACGCAGAAGGTGTTAAAATAAAGAATTGTGAAAATTATCTGGAATGCTCAGTATGTAAATCTACAAAACTAAAAACTAGTCCCAGGCCAAGAAAATCTACCAGATCAACTAACAAAATTTTTGATTTAGTACACATGGACTTAGTTGGTCCATTAACTCCATCAATCACTTATAGGAAACGTTACTTCCTGACAATAGTGGACGATTATAGCCGCTATGGATTTGTTTACACACTAAAACACAAAGATGAAACATTTCAAAAATTTAAAGAATTTTACAAACGCATAGAAACACAACACAACATCAAAATAAAACAAATTATGACAGACAGAGGATGCGAATTCATGTCTAAAGAATTCTCGCAATGGTTAAAAGACAAAGGAATGTTACATTACACATCTAGTCCATTTTCTCCGTTCCAAAACGGGATTGCAGAGAGAAAAAATTCCACATTACAAACCATGATTAGATGCACATTGGAAGATGCTGGCTTAAGCAAACAATTCTGGTCAGAAGCCTTACATTATTCAAATTACACACAAAATAGAACATGGTCCAGCATTATAAATAAGACACCATATGAAGTGATGTATAATAGAAAACCAAAATTAGCACACATGCATATATTTGGAGTAACAGCAGACGTACACATACCTAAACAATTAAGAAGAAAGGGAGAAAATGTGTCCAGGAGACTCAGATTCATGGGATATGAGACCGGCACTAAAGGATACAGATTCATTGATAGTAACAACAAATTTATAGTCTCCAGAACAGCTGTGTTCCATGAACAAGCTAACTGGTCTAAATTACATCTTAATGAGATATTCCCAAATAAACATGAAGATACAAAATCTCATGAGAAAGGGACTATAGAAAAACAAAATATCAACAAATATAAAAACAAAACCAAAACTTGGACAAATAGCCAACTCAAAATAAAGACAGATACACTAACAAAAAAGGAAGCAAGATATTTGCATGATAACGATAGTAAACCAGAGAAAATCATTAGAAACACCAGAAATCAAATGCCAAATAAATACAAGGATTATGTAATGCACATGAATGGTGAACCAACAACACCCAATACATACGAGGAAGTGTTAAAACTTCCTCACGAAGAAAAAGAAAAATGGGAATTAGCAATGAAGAAAGAGATGGAAAGTTTACAAGGACTAAATGTATTTACACCTGCATCTGCACCTAAAGATAAGACAATTATTGGTACCAGATGGATATATAAAATTAAGAATTTAGAGGGAGGAAATACTCTATACAAAGCTAGATTAGTTGCACAGGGTTATGCACAGAAATATCCAGAGGACTATACTGACACGTATTCCCCCACTGTAAGAACAGAGAGTGTCAAAACAGCTCTAGTGATAGCTTCAGCACTCAATCTAGATGTATTCCAGTATGACATACAGACTGCGTACCTACACGCAAAATTAGATAAAGAAATATACGTGAGAGCACCTCATAGTCCATACACAAACAAAAATGAGACTTGGTTGTTAAACAAGAGTTTATACGGGCTAAAACAATCTGGTAAACGGTGGTATGATTGTTTAGTAAAAGTACTTAAGACCATGGACTTCAACGCTACCACTGCTGATAATTGTTTCTTTGTCAAGAGGGGTGATGATTACATTGAATTTGTATTGATTTATGTGGATGACATTTTATACATAGGAAAACATAAGGAAAGAAGAGAAACTTTTGTAACTAAACTAAATGAACATTTCTCATTGAAATCTTTAGGCAAGGTAAACAAATACCTTGGTGTCCAAATTAATAAGACAAAAGGGGGATTCAAACTTACCCAGAGAGATAAGATCATAGATCTTTTAAATAAATGCAACTTAAACAATGCCAAACCTTGTGATACCCCTATGCAAACTGACTTTCTAAGGAATTCTGATGAATCTTCTCCCGAGTTCAAGGACAATACATTCTATAGATCAATCATAGGTTCACTCCTTTACATATCTAATTGGACTAGACCGGACATCGCTTTACCACTTAATTTATTATCTAGGCATGTCAGCAAACCAACAATGTACCACTGGGAAGCTGTTAAAAGAATTTTAAGATATTTAAAAGGTACACTAGACTTTTGTTTAATGTTAGAACCTAATGATATTAAAGAACCAAAGCTTACGTGTTATGCAGATGCAGATTGGGCTGGAGACACCTCATGCAGAAAAAGCACATCTGGTTATGTATTTCTCTTAAATGACTGTCCAGTCTACTGGTACACTGGTAAACAAGAACTAGTGGCTACTTCAACAACAGAAGCGGAATATGTTTGTTTATCCAAGGCCGCAAATAATCTTGTATGGTTTAATGATTTAATTTCAGATGTCTGGAAAAAACCTGCTCTGCCTTTTGTTATGCATGAAGACAATAAAGCAGCCATTGAAATATCTAGATCTGATGCCATTGGACAAAGGTCCAGACATATAGATATAAAATTTAAACATGTGAGACAATTATCTCAGGATGGATTTATTAAAGCAGTGCATTGTGACACTTCAGAACAATTAGCTGATATATTAACGAAGCCTTTACCTTCTAAACAACATAAATACTTAACCTCTAAGTTGTATGTTTTGTATTGTCCTGAATCTGAATGTAACTGGTGTTGTATAACGAATCGGCATTTAGAGGGGGATTTGTCAGATATAAATGCCTTATTCTCCAATGTGTAAATAGTGTACAGACAGGGTATCAGGGGTTAACTTATACTTCACTTCTTAATGTATTCATAATTCACCACTCCCACATATAGCTCCACCCATTGTATATATAAGGAGCTACCTACACCATTTCCCCTGCTTCTATCTGTGAATATTCAGTGAATATAGAATGCCTAATGTAAATAAAGAATATATAGTTAAATCTTTAACTCTTGTTGATCTTATTGAGTCTGATCCTGAAAATATTGCAACAAAAACACAGACCATAATGGCATCCGAGATAAACTCTAATCTTCAGAAGGAAAGTCACATTTTGCAATTTGGAATGTATAGCTTAATACTTCATCTGGGATGAAAAATGACACAGGAATAAAATCTTTTTTTAATAGAATCTATTCTTTGGCAGTTTGGCCTCTAGAGGGAAGCGTTTACTATATAGCTGCTGCATTGGGGGGGGGGGGTGTAATGCTAAGCCATTTTTTAAAAAAGTTTGAATCACAACATATATAATAATAATAATAACAGTAACAGAGTTGGAAGGGACCTTGGAGGTCATCTAGTCAAACCCCCTGCTCACGCAGGAAGCCTGTACTAGGGATTCAAACTGCCGAACTGCCAACCTTTCTGATCAACAAGCTCAGTGTCTTAGCCACTGAGCCACCTAGTCAGGCTATACATACTTACTGTACATCAGGGGTGTCAAACTCAATTTCATTGAGGGCTGCATCAGGGTTGTGTTTGACCTCGGGGGGCCAGGCTGGGCATGGCCAGCTTGTCTCTCATGTTGGGGGCGCCACAGGTGGTCCTTTAAAGCGCTCCATTGCTTAGGACTGGGGTATATTCGAGACCGCCTTCTGCCACCGATAGCCTCCCACTGGCCAATACGCTCCCACAGAGAGGGGCTCCTCAGGGTGCCGTCGGTCAAACAATGTCGACTGGCGACACCCAGGGGGAGAGCCTTCTCTGTGGGGGCACCAGCCCTCTGGAATGAGCTGCCCCCATATGATCCCCGACCGGCGTACCTTTCGCCGCGCCCTGAAGACTCTTCTGTTCCAACAAGCCGGGCTGGCTTAATATGAATTTTAAATTGGGTGTTTGTTAGCTTTTAATTATGTGGGCCAAATTTTTTTTATATATTCGTTTTTAAATTGTTTTTAAATTTTGTGAGTTTATATGTGTTTTAATATGGCTGTACACCGCCCTGAGCCCTTCGGGAGAAGGGCGGTATAGAAGTTCAATAAAATCTAAATCTAAATCTAAATCCAAGAGCCCTGCCGGTGAAAACGGGCTCCCAAGCTCCATTTTCGGCTGTGACAGCTTCCTGCAACCTTCTGCCAGGAAAAATGGAGCTTGGGAGGGCTACCCATGACTCTCACAAGCTCCGTTTTCAGCTGTGATGCCATCCTGCAACCCTCTGCCAGTGAAAATGGAGTTCAGGAGCTCTGTTTTTACTGGCAGAGGCACCGCAGGTCGATCCTTTGCTGTTTCCAGGGCAGCCCTGAGGGCGAGATCTAAGCACCTTGTGGGTCAAATCTGCACACACCCCGGCCTTCAGTTTGACACCCCTGCTGTACATTATCACATTCAATGATCCAGATTTTTCTAAAAAAACAAAACATATAGAAACCTAATCAGGGATATAATATTATAGGGCGTTTTAACTATAGCAATACAGTTAATGCATGGAGAACCGGTAGCAGAAATTTTGAGCAGTTTGGAGAACCGGCAAATACCAGCTCTGGCTGGCTCCAGAATGGGGAGGGAAAGAGGATTTTGCAATCTTCTTCCCCCAGAAGTGGGGAGGGAATGGGAATTTTTCAATCTCCTTCCCCTGGAGTGGGAAGGGAATGGAGATTTTGCAGTATCCTTCCCCTGCCATGCCCACCAAGCCACGCCCACCAAGCCACGCCCACAGAACCGGTAGTAAAAAAATTTGGATTTCACCACTGAGTTAATGTTTTAGGATCAGAAAGCAGACAGTTTATATACACCTATGTGATGACTTACAGCCATTCATTTACAACAGCAGTGAAAAAAGTTGACTTACAACTGGTCTTTGCAACCACTGCAACATCCCCATGGTCAAAATTCAGGCACTTGGCAACCAGTGTGTATTTACAACGGTTGCGGTGTCCTCGGGTCATGGGGATCGCCTTTTGCAACCTTCCCAGTTTGCCTCCAACCAGCAAAGTCAACGGGATAAGCCAGATTGTCTTAACAATTTCACGATTCATTTAACCATCACTTAAACAATGGAGTTGAAATGATCGTAAAATCGAGTGCAGCTCATTCAACAACTGCCTTGCTTAGCAGCAGAAATTCTGGCCCCAGTTGTGGTCCTAAGTTGAGAACGACCTATCATAAAGATCTGTCTGTCCTGAAGAGCATCTCAGAATAGGTGAAATAAGAGAATTCCATATGCCCCTATAACAAATGGGGATATAGAAGTACATGGGCATTGTTTTAGCCCAGGAGTGTCAAACTCAAAGCCTGGGGGCCGGATGCACTCTGTAGGGTGTTTAGATCTGGCCCAGGGATCCACCCTAGCAACAGCAAAGGACCAGCCTGTGGTGCCTCTGCCAGCAAAAACGGACCTCACGAGGGCCGTGGATGGCTCCGCTTTTGCTGGCAAAGGGTTGCAGGAGGCCATCGCAGCCAGAAACGGAACTCGGGAACCTATATTTTTATTGGCAGAGCGCTTGGGTCCCACAGGCACCCCCGACACAAGTGACGTCGAGCTGGCCACACACACCCTGGCCATGCTCCCCCCGGCCCCCCCAATGTCAAACTCAACCCTGATGTGGCCCTCAATGAAATCGAGTTTGACACCCCTGTTTAGCCTGTTCCAAACTATAAGGAGTAATGAGTTCAGACCAAGGAGATTTTGGAATTGTTCTAGTGGTACCATATCGTGCCATGCCCCAAATAAGTCTTCTCTCTCAACCTAGAAGTAGTTACAGATGGTACAGTTTCTCACCTGTACTCTGTATAAGATCTGAGCCTATATTTTAAAAAGTTTAATGTCTATGGAGATTCTCAGTCATCCAGGTCATGGTTGTCCCAAAGGTGCTTTTTTCAAGAGGCAACTGGGTTTCTGGTTTTTCTTTCTTGATGTTTCTCGTCTCATCCAAGAAGCTTCTTCTGTTCTGACAGAATAGTGGGGAAGGGAAGGATTTATACTCCTTGCAGACAGCTGGTCATTTGTATCCTTTGAGAAGATCCTTGAAGCACTTGGAGGTTTATCTGTGTCCTCAGGGTCACCTGAGTGGTGCTCCTGGTTCCTGTAGTCTGCAATTTTCCCATTCCTACTCCCACACCATTTGAAGGGTGTTCATCCCAAATGGAATGGGACTTTTAGTCTCTGACTTTTCATTCTCCTCGGGCGTTTCTCCTCGGGCGAATCTCTCCCGACTTATCTCCTCAGCTGGCACGCCTCCAGTCATTTGCCGTGGGGAATGGGCCACCGGCCTCTTCGTCCCAGACCCTTCAACACGGCCCATTCGCAGAAAGAGGGTTTGTCCTGGGTGTTCCACCCTCTGTGACAGTTAGCCCCGAACCAATTGGCTAGAGGGGGTGTAATAGAAAGAAGCTTCCATGGGAAATCCTTCCATTCCCCACTATCCAGTCACAGCTGAAGAAGCTTCTTGGATAAGAAGCGAAACGTCTTCAAAGAAAAAAACAGAAAGTCCAGTTCCCTCTTGAAAAAAGCACCTTTGGTTTAAAAAGTTGAAGTATGGCAGGAACTAATTCTGCATTCTTGGGAGAGAAAAAAGCAGCACTTAATGAGGGCAGATGATGGCATCAGTGTTTTTTTCATGACCCTTTGGCGTCAAACATTATTCCAAGGTATTTAAAAGTGTGAACCTGCAAAGGTGAGTCTCATGCCAATTTGAGAGTGTGGAAATCAGGTGATTGAGATTCACATTCATATATAGGTAGAAGGAGGAAGATGCAAGGAGCATCCTTGAAGGACCTCTCTCTCTATGTGGCTGTTCTGTTTAACAAGAGCTTGCATGAAAAGCATCTTACCTGTGGGAAATGTATGCAAATTTGGTAGCATTTTTTTTATAGCTACACAATACAATCAGAATAGAACTGGAAGGGACCTTGGAGGTCTTCTAGTCCAACCTCCTGCTCAAGCAGGAGACCCTATACTATTCCAGACAAATGGCTGTCCAGTCTCTTCTTAAAAACCTCCAGTGTGGGAGCACCCACAACATCTGGAGGCAAGCTGTTCCACTGGTTGATTGTTCTCAGCGTTATGAAGTTTCTCCTTAGTTCCAGGTTGCTTCTCTCCTTGAATAGTTTCCATTCATTGTTTCTTCTCTTGCCCTCTAGTGCTTTGGAAAAAAACTTCACCCCCCCTCTTCTTTGTGGCAACCTCTCAAATACTGGAAGACTGCTATCATGTCACCCCTAATCCTTCTTTTCTCTAGACTACCATACTTGCAAATTCTTGCAACCATTCTTCATATGTTTTAGTCTCCAGGCCTTTTAATTGTCTTAGTTGCTCTTCTTTGCACTTTTTCCAAAGTCTCATATTGTGCCGTCCATGCAATATTGCTGAGATTTGAAGCAAAACTTGGTTTTACCCCCAAATCTCATTTCATTTCATTTGGCTTGCCTGGTTCAGGGGTGAGGAGGTGTTTATCCAGACATAAAGACATGTGATTCATATTAGATCCTGCTGGTGACTGATCCTGATTTTAAACACCGTAACAAGATAAGATAGGACCCTAAAATCAAGTACGGAACCAAACTGGAAGAATTAGATCAAATTGAATGTTCATCTGATGCTGCATTCCACTTCCCGTTCTGATCATACAGATGCTTCCAAGAAACTCAATCATAACAATTATACTTTCATCCTGCCACTGAAACTCTCAAAAGACTCTACAAAGTGTCTTCTCCTTTTTTCATCCATGCGTTTGAACTTATGGAAGACAGCAGAAAAATGAAAGTAGTATATTTTCTTGCTATTCTTGGCTCCAGAACAATGCTGGAGAAAAGAATATGAAATTAATCTGAAATGAGGTAAGCAATGACAAATTTGGACAAGAACATGAACATAAGGATATGTGCATTATAAAAAGAGTTCGGAACAGTGAAAACAATGGTCTATCCAATTATGTAAGGACGTTGAGAGAAAAAAATGAGGAAAGAAATGATTAGAAATGGTTACCTAGAGAACATCAACTGCCGGCAGAACCCATCAATCAACCCAAATTCTAATGAAGGCTGATGACTCCCTTGAGGTGGTGGTCAGATGGAATTCACATATTTCAGATGTGACACTTAAGTAATTCCTCTTGATAGAGTACTTCCCTCCAAGGATCTTTTTTAAATCGTTTTTGAAACCTATTCCTACCACTAGTCAGATCCATACAGTAGTGGCCAAAATTGTGGAAACGTTTTGGGTAAAGTGTATTTTCTAAAACTAGCTAATTTTCGTTGTTGTTAGTTGCGAAGTCATGTCTGACCCATCGCAACCCCATGGACAACGTTCCTCCAGGCCTTCCTGTCCTCTACCATTCTCTGGAGTCCATTTAAGCTCAAGCCTACTGCTTCAGTGACTCCATCCAGCCATCTCGTTCTCTGTCATCCCCTTGGAGTAGTAGCATAAAATTATATTATCAATGGAAAGATAATTTAATCAAGAATGTAATGCAATATCTTTTAGGAAGGATTTGCTATAAGAATAGGAGTTACAGTACAAAGAAGAAAAGAGAAACACATAGAAAAAATGAGATATACAAAAATTATCACCATAGAAAAAAACAAGATATACAGAAATTATCATCATGTCAGTTAATGCTTAGTTGAGTAACCTTTAGCATGAATGATGGCCTTACAACATCTTCCCATGGAGTGAACCAAGTCTTTTAGTTCTGCCACTGTTATAATGTGAAACCAAGATTGAATGATTGCTTCTATTAACTGGGTTTTATTGCTGGGTCGCTTCTGAGTAACAAGTTTCTTTAGTCGGCTCCATAGATTTTCAATTGGGTTAAGGTCTGGGCTATTCCCAGGCTATTCCAGCAGTGGAATAGGATTATCTTGAAACTCCACAAAAAAAGTGGTGTTATTAGCCATCAAACTTCAAAAATACACTTTTCCCAAAAGGTTTCCACAATTTTGGCCACTACTGTATCTTGTATACATCAATGAGACTATGCCGTTACTTCATGGTTAAGTATTGGGTCTCTGTAAAATGGGGAGACCAGAAAACCACATGTTAGAGCTTCAGGAGGGACTAATAGAGCTATGTGTTTATAGTAACACCTACTTTGGAGAACAGAGGAACAATTTTGCAATTTTTTTGCCATTTGTAGCCATATCTCCATAGAAAAGAAGAAAGACTTTCCAACTTCAAGCATTCAGGCCTCTCAAGTGTTTAAAGCACCACCCAAGCCAATTGTGATATTGCAGAGTATGGAGCAGACAGAGAAAGGAACACACCGTCTTCACACCAACGAGACCAAACCGATAAAAATCACGGTAACATCTTGAAGTCATGCCTGGATGATTCACAGAATGTGGATCAACAGGACGCCATATCCTCGCATCTTACAGCAGAGAGATCAGCCTTTTCACAACATCACATGGGAAGTGACAACAGTGAATCATGCCACGATGCATTTATGCATGCATGTGCTTTTCCTTACTCGAATAAAAATAGCCCCCGGGTTTTAAAATCCTGCTTCTATGTGAATGAGAGTCATTATTCTGCAGGACCTGAGGATCCTAGTGAACTGAGGCAGATGGCAGTCTTAGTGTCTCACAGGGTTTTCGGATGGATTCCAAAAGACGAGGAACGAGGTGCCAAAAAAGAGAGGCCCGAAATATATATCGATGTTTTGTTGTCCCAGAAAATGAAATGTGCATGTAGCCCAGACAGACATCCCCATAAATGCTCCAGAGTTTTGGCAATAAAAGCAGTGCAGAAGATTTTTTTTTTATTGCGCGCGCGCACACACACACACACACAGAGAGAGAGAGAGACTGTGTGGATTAAAGGAAGCTGGAGTTACCATAGTAACCAGTAAGACCAACTCACTCAACATGGTGTACTTTGCAGCATCCTAATTCTGTGGCTGGCGAAGCCCAACCAGAAGCGTTCTTCCTGTCCCTATGGAAACCGAAGGGAATAGCCCGCACTGTAGTCACAGGAGATTAAAACAATCCGGAATGTGTCTCTTCGGCTCGGCAGTGAGCAATCTCTCACGTTGAGAGATGCTACCAAGTTATACAGAAAGAGGAAAACACCTGACACCCCCCACTCCCCCGTATATCAGCAGGACACCTGAGCCAGCAAAGGTTTTCAGTCTACAAATTAACTACAAGGGAAAGAAAAAGAGTTTGTTGCCAGCCGATCAGCACATAGGGTCACTGTCATCTGAGAATGAAGCTTCTTTTCCCCCATGGCAAAGGGGAAAAGTTGAACCTTTATATCATTTCTAATCGTTAAATGGATTCTTAGCATCTTACATCCTCCTGAAATACTTGAGCCTTGCAAAAACAAAACAAAAAAAAACAAAACCTCATGGTTTCATGAGACAAAAATAAATGGGGAGTGATGGGTTCACCCTAAATACTAAATCTAAGCCCAGATTAGGGGACACAGTGGCTCAGTGGCTAAGACGCTGAGCTTGTTGATCGAAAGGTTGGCAGTTCAGCAGTTTGAATCCCTAGTGCCACGTAATGGGGTGAGCACCTAAAAAATGCAAGTAGAAAAATAGGGACCACCTTTGGTGGGAAGGTAACAGCATTCCATGTGCCTTTGGCATTTAGTCATGCTTGCCACATCACCACAGAGACGCCTTCAGACAGCGCTGGCTCTTCTGGCTTTGAAACAGAGATGAGCATTGCCCCCTAGAGTCAGGAACAACTAGCACATATGTGCGAGGGGAACCTTTACCTTTACCTTAAACCCAGATTAATAGAACATACGGTAACTGTGGTGTCCATATAATGTGTTTCAATGAACAAAAAACAAACAAAATATTGACAGTGTAATGACTCAACGTTATATCTGATTTAGACATAAGGCTTTGCAAGAGCCTTGGTGGCGCAGCAGAAAAAAATGCTATTAAGTAGCACCAGCTGCCTGCAATTACTGCAAGTTCAAATCTCACCAGGCTCAAGGTTGACTCAGCCTTCCATCCTTTCGAGGTAGGTAAAATGAGGACCCGGATTGTGGGGGCAATAAGCTGACTTTGTATAAAAAAGAACACCGCTTGGGGAGGGGGGGCGAAAGCCTACTAAGCAGGTATATACAAAAGTATGAAGGCTATTGCTTAACGCATTGTAAACCGCCCTGAGTCTCCGGAGAAGGGCGGCATATAAATCGAACCAGTAAGTAAGTAAGTAAGTAAGTAAGTAAGTAAGTAAGTAAGTAAGTAAGTAAAGGCAATGGCAGAGTTCCCATAACATGTTGAAAAACCTACTTTAACTTACTTCAGACCTAATTGGTAATTAAATGGCAGAGGGTCATGAAATACCAGGAATGCTGGTTAAACTAGGAAATCCAAATAGAATCACAGAATCATAGAGTTGGAAGTCTTCTAGTCCAATCCCAGGCCCAAGGGATGAGTCCTTATACCATCCCAGACAAATGGCTGTCCAATCTTTTCTTGAAGACCTCCAGCGATGGAGCACCCACAACTACAGGAGGCAAGCTATTCCATTGACAGATTGTTCTCACTGTCAGGAAATTCCTCCTCATTTCCAGGTTGAGTTTCCACTCATTGCCTTTTGGTGCTTTGAGCCCTGGTCCCTGCGACAGCCCTTCAAGTATTTGGAAGACAGCTATCGTGTCTCCTCTAAGCCTTCTTTTCATTAGATTAAACGTACCTAACTCCCTTCGCCGTTCATCCTACGATTTAGCTTCCAGGCCCCTTATCATCTTTGTTGTTTTTCTCTACACTCTTTCTAGGGCCTCAGCATCTTTTCTGTATTGTGGTGACCAGAACTATGCTCCGTCTTCCAAGTGGCTTCAGTCGTGCAGTATAAAGTGATACTATCACTTGTCGCTACCCCGATGCAGCCTAAGACTGTGTTGGATTTTTTTTGGCAGCTGCAACTCCCCACGGGCTTTCACTTAAGGGATGCTCCACTAGAACACTTTTACATCCCTCTCCCAGGCACTATTGTTGAGCTAGGCACTGCCTATCCTGTAGCTGTGCATCTGGTTTTCTTGCCCAAGTGCAGGAGCTTGCTTTCCTCAGAGAAATCTCTTGTCAACTTGTGAAGCCTTCCTGACCTGCTCTCGAGTTGCCATAGGCAGGGGGATGGGGAACTGAGCCTCACAGCTGCAGCGAGGGAATCACACTTCAGTCAAAACAAAAGCACATTCCAGCCATCTCCACATCAAGGCCATCTCCACGGAGACCCACAGTGGCCAGAGGGAGATACTTCTACAACCCAAGAAATTGCTTCATTGGAGAATGTGATTGATGACACACCTTGGGGGAAGGAGGAAACAGGGTCAGAGCCAGGGCGTGAATTAAGTGAGGTCAGAGTTGGCTTCACTTGGAATGTACCACATGAAGCTCCTAATAAATAACTGGATTTCTTTTGAAGCTTGGCTCGAGGCTCATGATTTAATTAGGGCATTGGTCGGAATCCTGACATCTCTTTTTTCTCCATGTCCCCTAAGGAAGGCAGTGATGAACTTCTTTCTGCTGGTGTCCAAAAAGTAGCGTAGAGGCAAACATATGGTAATCAAAAGTTGAGATCACCTTGAGGGCAATGTTGTGGTCCACCAGCAGCCTGCGGAGCTGGCAGCGGAGTCGGACAGTGAGGAGGCTGGGGAGGACAATGGGCCAGTCCTGGAGTCTGGGGAAGGCCCAGATGAGGGCTCTGCATCAGAGGCAGAGATGGGGCCAGGGCCATCTGGGAGCGATGCACGGACTCCGGAGCCTCCAGAGTCAGACAGCAGAGAGGCAGAGGAACAGGAGGATCCTGTTCCTAGTGCATTCATGTGCAGAGCTGCCAGAAGGCAAGAGCAGCTAAAGCAAAAAGGACGACTCAGGAGTAAGGCCAGGAGATGATTGGCCCATCCCATAAGGCTTAAAAGAGTAGCAAAGGCTCTTGGGCTCTTTGTAGGAAAGCAACATTGCTACATTTGTTTCTTGTCAGCATCTCATTTCTGAACTTTGTGGGGTTTTGCCAAGAAAAGTCTTTGGCAGGGTGCCAAAGGAGACAAAGGTTTGTGATAAAGCTGAAGGACTGTTTATGAAAGATTTGTTTTGGAATTAATTTGGACTAAGATGAGAATGAAGTAATTCTCAGCTGTTCTAATAAAATATGTTTGTTTAGGACTGATTGTGTCTGGTAATAACTACTTGGGCCTAAGTCACAACAGGCATCATGAATACCCAATGACTGGCAGTGCTACTCTTGCAAGAAGTATGCACTGAAACCATCAAAGGAAAGTGCCACTTTGGTGCATGAGTTATGGAATTAGATCAGAGTTAGGATGACAGAGGTTCAAGTTGCTTCTTAACCCTGGAAACTTACTGGGAACTTTGAATCATTTTCTTTTAGCCTCCTGGTCTGATGGTAGCTTAAGCAACTATTTACTGTCCTACTCTCTGTAAATTCATTTTGACAAGTTAATAGATGTTTATGGAATATACTTCAGATTCTCAGGAAAAAGGAATGCATTCCAGAGATGCAAGAGAGAACCCAGTTCAAATAGCTTGTGTGGTAGAAAGTGGGTGAAGACAGCTCCTCCCCAACAGTTCCCAGAATATATGCTTTCTGGAGGTATTTAGTTCAGCAAGAGTCTGTCTATAAGTGAGGAACAATAAAGAAATCTGCTTGGAAGAATCATGTGTCTTTCTTGGGCTTTGGAGCCTGACATATAGATTAAAATATAATAATCATTATAAAGGCCAGATAATGCCTCATAAAGCCCCCAAACCCTCCGTTCCCTTACCATCCTGATTTCAAAGAATGGAGAGTCTGTGAATTTTGGAATGTTAGATATTCATCCAAATATTAAATATTTTCTATTTGGGTCCACTCTTTCAGCAAATCTTCCAGCATATACGGAATAATTTGCCCTTTATAATATAGTTTGAAGAATGTTGTCTCCCATTCTATATAGATACATAAAATTGTCAGCATTCCAGAAAAAAACCCAACTCCAAGTAAAAACTCTGAAGCAAGCATTTTTCAAAGTTCTATTTACTAAAATAGGTAAACTGGCACATCTGGGAAAACCCGAATCTGAGAGGTCCGGGTTTTCCCTCAGTAAATCAAAACCCTCAAAACCATCCCCTCACTCCTCAGTCGATCACATGCTCCAATCAACGCCCGTCCCATCTCGACTCAGCGCTCCGACCATTCCTTCTCCAGATGCAGGATCAGCCTGACCTTGACTGAAAGGAAGAATGTTATTATGTCTAAAGACAACCCCTCTACCAAATCCCCCTCTCCTACTTTTCCACACATGAGAAGGTGGCAACATAGAAGCTTCCGGCCTAATATGGCTTCCAAAGCTGACCAAAATATTAGTGACTTTGGCCACCATTTGTCAATTATAATTTACCTGATTACATATTCTGGCATTATTTGCATACCACGTTGTTGGTGAAAACGTTATTTGGTTCTGTTTGGGGTTCTAATTTATGGTGGTTGTTTTAATTCCTTTGTGGCAGGATTTTATGATTGTAAAACACCTGGAGTCTGGAAGGCTTTGGCAGCATATGCATCAAATAAATAAATACACAAAATGTACGGATGGCCTTCAGCTCTTCAAGGAAAAACTGGAAATATGTCTAATGAATCAACAATAAAACAATCATTTTTGGCAGAAAATATTATTTCTCATAGGAATTTATTCCATAGTCGAGTTGCTTGCTACAGCTTCAGTTGCAGTAAATTTCTGCCTCTTGTTGTGCAGTCAATCATTCTGCAGGCTAAAAAAACCCCCAACAATCTCGTTCTGTATGTAGAGCCACGACAAGTAAAGAAGGCTTCTCAAGCTAAAGGAATTAATGGTTATTACATATTACAATGGTTATATGTAATAGTTATATGTAGAAGTTATATGTACAATGTACATATTACAAACACCCAGGGCTGTGCCTTACTTGAAAAGTAAGACTGGAAGATTTAATGGCAGGGCTATCAAATTTGATTTCATTGAGGGCCACATCAGGCTTATCTTTGACCTCAGGAGGCTGGGTGGGCGTGGCCAGGTTGAGCGTGGCCAGCCCGACGACACTCATGTCGGGGGCGCATGTCAATGAGTGGCCTGAGCATTCTGTCAATGAAAATGGAGCTTGGGAGGGCCACACGTTTTTGCTGGTAGAGGGCTGCAGGGGGCCATTGCAGCCGAAAATGGAGCTTGGGCGGGCCACACGCGGCCCTCCCAAACTCCATTTTCACTGGCAGAGGCACTGCGGGCCAGTCCTTTGCTATTTCCAGGGCAGCCCCCTGATCTGGCCCGGGGGCCTTGAGTTTGACACTCCTGTTTTATGGCTATTATCCCTACAATTTAAAAAAAATGGTTTTTTTATTGTTTTAAAACATTTTTATTGTTTCAGTGGTGTGAGTTCTAATTCTGCCTTGGGCAAGAAAGCCAATTGAGTGATTTGGGGTCAGTGGCTCTTTCAGTCCAACAGATTGTTAATGTGGGGAAAATAGGAGGAGAAAAGAGCATCATGTAGGTTCATTGCCTTGAGTTACTTATAAATAATAGAAATAGAAATAGCACTTAGACTTATATACCGCTTCACAGTGCTTTACAGCCCTCTCTAAATGGTTTACAGAGTCAGCCTCTTGCCCCCAACAACCTGAGTCCTCATTTTACCAACCACAGAAGGATGGAAGGATGGGTCAATCTTCAGCCAGTGAGATTTGAACTGCTGGCAATCGGCAGTCAGAAGAATTAGCCTGCAATACTGCATTCTAACCACTGCGCTACCACGGCTCTTATATAATAAACTATCAGTAGTGACAAAATCTCCATGAGCCAACCACAGGCCTGATTAAAGGCCTGGAGACTAAAACATATCAAGAACAGTTGCAGGAATTGGGTATGGCCAGTCTAGAGAAAAGAAGGACTAGGGGAGACATGATAGCACTGTTCTAGTATTTGAGGGGCTGCCATAAAGAAGAGTGGGATCAACCTATTTTCCAAAGCACCAGAAGGCAGGACAAGAAAAAATGGATGGGAAACTCATCAAGGAGAGAAGCAGACTGGAACTAAGGAAAAACTTCCTAACAGTGAGGACAATTAAACAGTGAAATAGCTTGTCTCCAGAAGTTGTGAGTGCTCTATCACTGAAAGCTTTGAAGAAGAGACTGGACAGTCACTTGTCTGAAATGGTATAGGGCCGTGATGGCGAACCTATGGCATGTGTGCCAGAGGTGGCACACAGAGCCCTCTCTGTGGGCATGCATGCCATTGCCAGCTGCTCTTCCGGGTTCTGTTGCATGCATGTGCACCAGACAGCTGGTCTTCACGCAAAGACTAGCTGGCCAGTGAGCATATGCACGCCAGAAACCTGAAGAGAGCAGCTGGCCGGTGCGCCTGCACTTGATGGAACCCGGAAGTGCAGCTGGCTACTGCACACATGCGCACTGGCCAGCTGCTCTCTTCCAGATTCCGGCGCTCTGGCGTGCACACACAGGCTCCAGTTTCGGCATTTGGTGCCAAAAAGCTTAGCCATCACTGGTATAGGGTCTCCTGCTTGAGCAGGGAGTTGGACTAGAAGATCTTCAAGGTCCCTTTCAAATTTATTCTTATTGATTTATTGACTGACTGACAGACTGACTGAGTGGGTGGCTCCAGTCTAAACATCTGGCTGACTGTGCGACCAACCACAATAATAATAATAATAATAATAATAATAATAATAATAATAATAATAATAATAATAAATAATAATAATAATCAAAACCTTGTTGTTCCGCCAGGCTGGGCTATCAAGGTAAAGATTTTAATTGGTTTTTTAAAATGGGATTTTAAATTTGGGGGTTTTATAATTGAGCCTATCATTTAATAATTTTAATTATTTTAAAATTTTGTCTGTCTTTGTGCTTTTAATCATGCTGTACACCGCCCTGAGTCCTTCGGGAGAAGGGCGGTATAGAAATAAAACAAACAAACAAACAAACAAACAAACTAATAATAATAATAATAATAATAATAATAATAATAATAATAATACTATCACAAGACTAATAGTAACAATTGCTATGATGGTGGGTAAGACTGACATTGGGAAAACATTCCTTGTTTCCAGTGGTGCGTTTCAAACATTTTTACTACCGGTTCTGTGAGTGTGGCTTGGTGGGCGTGGCATGGCTTGGTGGGCATGGCAGGGGAAGGTT
Source organism: Pantherophis guttatus (assembly GCF_059756535.1). Taxonomy (NCBI): domain Eukaryota; kingdom Metazoa; phylum Chordata; class Lepidosauria; order Squamata; family Colubridae; genus Pantherophis; species Pantherophis guttatus. Next base: position 90,481,817 of record NC_142068.1, on the reverse strand, counting down.
ACTGCAAAATCTCCATTTCCTCCCCATCAGCTGGGACTTGGGAGGCAGAGAATAGATGGGGGCGAAGCCACTCATAATTTTTACTACCGGTTCTCCGAACTACTCAAAATTTCCACTACCGGTTCTCCAGAACTGGTCAGAACCTGCTGAAACCCACCTCTGCTTGTTTCCCCCTAAAAGTTGTGCAGCTATGCTGAAGCAGCATGACGCACAAGATATGGCACACAGGCTCTCCAAGATCAGGAGGCAAAATGCCAGCCTCTTTTCTGATGCTTAATATTGTCCATTCTCCAAACACAACTCAAAATCAGCCAATAGAGAACCAGACAGCAGCACCAGCCAACAACTTCTAGAAACTTATTTTGCAGTTTCTAAGGCCCAATACTGTGATTTAGACAAAAACTGCACTTGTCACACAGGCCCATCAAGATATTGCCTCTTACCAGTAACTAATCAAGTTATATTGCACAGAAAATAAGCATAAAACAAAGGTTTCTGTTCTAGCCGCTAAATTATAAAAAGCATCTCAAATGTTGTTTTCTTTCAACAGTTTTATTTTCGAAATACTTAGGATTAATTTAGAATGGAATGAATTCTCACAAACTGTTCTTGGCTTTGACAGCTGCCTAGGCAAAAGATGCAACTTCTTAAATCATTTTCACACATGCACTTGCTAACAAATTTCCTACTTTATTTAATGTGTGAAAAAAAAGGGGGGGAATGTAAGTGGCTATCCCATTTTTTATTATTCAGAGATCACTTCTGAACTATGACCCACTATCTCTGGTGTCTGGCTTCACTTGGGGCAAGGTGAGGGAGATAATTATATTATTTAGATTATTTCCAGGGGTTGTTTTGTTTATTTATTTTGCTCTTGTCGGGTGTAGGTCATAAATGCACATAAGCTCAAGCATGCTTTCATTAAAATACAGCATTGGTGAAAAAGTGCAAATCCCATTGCAATTCTTGTAAAATATTGTGCATTCATGCTTTAATACATTCTTCTCATTTGTAAGTCAAATATAATTGCACAGATTATATTATGGCTGGGTCAGGAGTACTAAACTAAACTAAACTAAACTAAACTAAACTAAACTAAACTAAACTAAACTAAACTAAACTAAACTAATGCTGGATTGTTCAAAACAGTGATTTGGATAGTCAAAATCCAGGAAGAAATTCAGTTGAAGAAAATGTTCATTAATAATAAAGCAAAACATTCTGAATCCAAATGAACCCAATAAAATTTTACATATATAAACCAGGGGTGAAGTCCAACAGGTTCTGAAAGGTTCTGGAGAACCGGTAGCAGAAATTTTGAGCAGTTCAGAGAACCGGCAAATACCACTTCTGGTTGGACCCAGAGTGGGGTGGGAATGAAAATTTTGCAATATCCTTCCCCCAAGGGCAGGGAAGGAATGGGGATTTTGCAGTATCCTTCCCCTGGAGTGGGGTGGGAATGGAAATTTTGCAGTATCCTTCCCCTGCCACACCCACCAAGCCACACCACGCCCACCAAGCCACGCCCACAGAACCAGTAGTAAAAAAAATTGGATTTCACCACTGATACAAACCATAACATGATCTAAATTGTGATTTAAAAAATCTATGAGAAATGGTTAGATTTTTGTCAGGGTTCAAAAACAGCATATTGGTCATTAAAGAAGGGTCATCTTTTTAATTCCTTAAAAATATAGAGTTTAAAGAGGATGGTAACGATACAGAAGTTTCAAGTCAATTCGACAATTAAACCTATCCCATCAAATAAAAAGTTACCACTGATTTTTCTTTACTCCCTTTTTCTGTCCCTTTATCTTTGAATCCATTCCGATATTTATAATGCCATTTGTAGCACCAACAGCTATCCATTTCATAAGTGCTTAGAATTCGTACAGTGATCAGTTCATTGACAAAACAGTCTAAACAGTAAGCCATGACAATCTGCAGATGTGTTAACAGAAACAACTTAAAATTCAAAATGAGTTAAAAAAATATTCTATGACTTTTACTTTCTGGTAACAAAAAAAAAAAAAGAGATTTTATTCCTGTGATAAAGGATTCCCTTGGTATTTAATTTTGAGTGCCGTGTACTGAGAAGCACTTCCTGGTGAGACCACATTGGGAATCCTGTGTTCAATTCTGATCACCAAGATACATAAAAAAGATGTTGAGACTCTAGAAAGATTGCAGAGAAGAGCAACAAAGATGATTAGGGGTCTGGAGGCCAAACCATATGATGAATGATTGAGGGAACTAGGTACTGTATGTCAAGACTAACAAAGAGAAGGACTAGGGGAGATATGATATCTGTTTCCCAGGACTTGAGGTGCTATCCCAGAGAAGAAGGAGTCAAGCTATTCTCCAAAGCACCTGAGGGTAGGACAAGAAGAAATGGATGGAAGGTCATTAAAGAGAGAGCCAACCTAGAACTAAGGAGAAATTTCCTGACAGAACAATTAATCAATGGGACAACCTTACTTCCAGAAGTTGTGGATGCTCCATCACTGGAGGCTTTCAAGGAGAGTTTGGATGGGTATTTGTCTGGAACGATATAGGGTCTCCTTTCTGAGTAGGGGATTGCACTAGTAGACCTCCAAGCCCTTTCCAATTATCTCTTGTTATACGTTTCCCTGGGTTGGTTCAAGCCATAGTACTAGGGCAGTATTGGAGAACTTTTTGGCACCAAGTGCTGAAACAGGAGTGTGCGTGCGTGCACATGTGCCGGAAACCGGAAGAGCAGCCACCTGGTGTGCATGTGTGCACCGGGCGGCTGCTCTTCTGGTTTCCAGTATGCATCTGCGCTCTGGCCACCTGCTCTTCCGGTTCCTGGTGCATATGCGTGCGCGAAGACCAGTTGGCACATGTGCATGCATGCACCGGGAAGATGATCTTCTGGTTTTTGGCACAAGCATACACACCGGCCAGCTGGTTTTCATGCTTGCATGCACGCCAGAAACCGGAAGAGCAGGTGGCTGGAGCGCATGTGCATGTGCATGCCGGAAATTGGAGGAGCAGGTGGCCAGAATGTATGTGCATGCTGGAAATAGGAAGAGCAGCCGCCCGGCATGTATATGCACACCAGGTGGCTACTCTTCCAGCTTCCAGTGCTCCCACACACATGAAGACTAGCTGGCCAGCGCGCCGGAACCCGGAAAAGCAACAGCTCGCATGCCCGGAGAGATGGCTCTGTGTGCCACTTCTGGCACGCATGCCATAGGTTCATCATCATGGTACTAGGGAGTGTGGAGTTGAAGAATTTATGGCATAAGAAAAGGTCTTGATACAGTCCAATACATTACGATTTTCTCCTCTGCCAAGAGCCTTAGGAACAGGTAACACAGCTTTAGAAAATGTAGAACATTGGTCCACAAAGCCACCTTACTATCTACAGGGAGGGGAACAAGATTCCTGTCAGCCCTGGAGGCCATCTTTTTCCTTGGATCTTCAGGGCTGCCACACTTAGTGCTGTGGGGAAGTGGGAGGGGGGTTATATGGAGTTGGTGGAGATATATTGATAAAACAACATTCTTTTCTCTGAGAGTCAAGACGTTCAGCCTGCACCTGGAGTGGCGTGACTGAGAGGCATCTCCAGTTGGGACAGTGGATTGATTGGACCATGTGGACATGTGGGTTCAGGGGAAGGGACTTTCCTTTGGGTGGGGAAAACCTGGAAACTTTCAGATTCGGGTTTCCCCAGATGTGCCAATATGACATCTCTAATAAAATGGATCTTTGACGAACTGCTTGCCTCAGAGTCTTATTTAGTTGGGGGTGTTACTTGGAACCCTGACATTTCCATGCTTTTAGGGAGGACTTTCTCAGCTATCTTCTGATAAAGGAGAGCACAGAGACCAAATTCTGAGTTATGCAGGCAGAGACCTCTCCTGTCACTCTGAGTAATAGCCACCCACAATGGAACTCATTCTGAAAAAGTGCCTAAATAAAAGGAGAGGAAGGGGAAATTGGAGAGGATAGGAGCATTAATGAAGTCTAACCTTGCTAACTCTTTTTTCAATGCTTGAGCAAAGCTATCGTGGCATCAGATACACAAGTTTTTTTGGGGGAGAGGAGGGGCAGGGGTTTGTCTGAGCATGTGAATCCAAAAAAATCTGTCAGATGTAAATGCCTTATTCTCCAATGTGTAAATAATGTATATATGGAACATCAGAGGTTAACTTATTCTTTGGACTTTAATGTATTCATAACTTACCACTCCCATTCCTAGCTCCACCCCTTGTATATATAAGGAGCCACCCTCACCATTCTCGTCGCTTCTACCTCGAATATTCAGTGAATATAGAATGCCTATCATAATTAAAAAGAAATATATTTAAAGCTTTAACTTCTATTATCTTTATTGAGTCTGATCCTGAAAATATTGCAACAAGCTGGTAGCAGAGGATGGTTAATTGACTCAATAAGTAATTAAAAATGTCCAAGAAAGATAGGCCCAACACCAGGGCCTACAGCAAAGAAATAGAAACTGATCAAGAGATGATCAACGAATCCACCAATGCGATTTCGAGAGAATCCGAAGAATACACCACTGAAGAAGAAGAACTAATGAGTGAAAATAATGACCAGAAAGAAATCGAAATAGAAAATAACGAACTCAGGTCAGAGATATTAAAGATACTAAAAAGCCAAAAGAATGACGAAAGTCTCATCGCGGACCTCCAGGAGATGCTGAAGAACAGCGGAGCAGCGAGAGAGAAAAACGTCATTAAAGAAAAACCCAAAGATCAAAAAATCGTAAGTGAGATGACTACTGAGAAAATAGTTGTTAAAAAGAAAAGATGTGATCCCGCGCGAAATTTTGAATGGCAGCCATCTTGGTTTCAACGAACTTCAAAAGAGAATGGAGCAGAGCCAATCAAAACGCTCAGTTCAAAATTTCTGGCGCGAAAAACACTATCAGACGAAGAAAGTGAGAAAGAAGTCTCAAACTCTTCAGATGATCCAAAATCAGAAAGTGAAGACGATTTAACAAAATCTCAAGTAAAATCAGCAATGAAAACGCTTTTTGCTGCTTTTGGGCCAAGACTGAAAATTACCAAGACATCTACGAAGAAGCAAGAAATCAAACCGGCGACTCAAGACCTGCACGCTCCCATCCTGACTTCGAAAGCGACGACGCCCGAGCCCAGAGAGCCATGCCGATTTCGCCCTACACCACAGACAAAATCGAATACCAACGCACACAAAAAGAAGAAAAGAACCGTCACCACCACCAGAACCCCAAAAACCGAGCCAGAGACCGACTCATCTGAGGAGGAGCGGATCGAGAGAGCTGAAAGGGAGAGAACCTTCCACGACGCCACCAAAGAAGAAATGAACAACGCGCATGTGCGAAACTACGTAGACGACCCAGAAGGACTTGAACTGGCCAGAGAACCGCGCAGACTCATTGCAAGCATCCCAATGCCGTTCTGTAATTTCCTGCACTTGAGAGATCACGGACTGCCCCAGGTTGTAAGTAATGGACAGAATAATGTAGGTAACTTACCCAGTGACTTCCCAAAACTTAGAATTGATGGCATTAATTTACAAGAGTGGTATCAACAGCTTCAGGTTATTTTCATGAAAGAAAATTTACTATTCTTTATAACTAGCCCTCCAAGAAGACCTTGGACTTTAAAAATAGATTGTTTACATCATAGAGCATTTTTCATAATAATATCTAGCGTGTCTCCTGCAATGTATCATAGCATCAAACCAAACCTAACTGTATCAGAAATAATTCAATGCATGTTTAATCTATTTCACAGCGATAGCGTAGCTACAACCACAAGAATGTCCAAGGATTTCTTTTCCTCTAGAGTAAAACCAGGGGTTTCTATAAGTGAGCATTTGATAAATCTAAACAAAATAAGAGCTGAGCTACAATTGAGGGGGGAAGTGATTTCAGATCAAACAATGAAAAGTGTTATTATCAATTCACTTGATCCATCATGGGATAGCTTTATGTCACACTTAGATACCATTAATTTGGGATATTTATCCATAGAAAGTCTATCTAACAAATTGATAGCAGAAGACAATTCAAGAAAAAATCGATCCAGTAACCAAACAGACCACAAACCTTTTAGGAAAGTAGTCTTTCAAGATAAACATAATGAGGCCTTTAGATGCTACAATTGTGGATCCAGGGAACATAGTAGAAGAGACTGCCCCAAAGTCTCAAGAGAGAGACATAGACCAGAATATAGGAGCAAATATAATTACAGACAATCTTCCACAGATAGACACAAATATAGAAGCCCACCAAATTACAAAGAAGGTAGAGGGGGTAGAGAAAATTCAAAAGAGAGGAAATCTGGGTCACTGAATGGGCTAAATAAACAAGACAGCACCAGAACACAGCAGGATGAGAATAACAATTGGCTTATTGACTCTGGTGCAACAAATCACACCACCAACAACAAAAGTATATTATCTTCATTTATAGAAGATAAGTTTGTGATAAAGGTAGCTAATCAAGAAAAGGTTCAAGTACTAGGCAAAGGAAATGTGACCTTGCCTGGTCTAGGGAAAATAGAGGGGGTATTATTAATCCCAGAAATACCTCACAACATACTAAGTGCCATAAAATTAAGCAGAGAATCTGATATCAATATAGTTTTCTCAAAGGGGAAAGCAACTATAGAAAAGAACAAAACAAATGTAGGTACTGTAATGATAAAAGGAGGTCTACCCTATCTGATAACTAAAGAAAGATGTTTACATAACATTGATTCAAATATGGAAGATTGTATTGAAGCAGATGATGAAAATGTCAGTAACAGTGACAATGATGAGTGTAGAATAACTCATGATCACAAAAACACATACAAGGAAAAGAAACCAAAAATAGGTAAACCAATTCATGATGAGTGTGCTCACATCTTACACAGGAAGTTAGGACATGCAAGCTTTCCTGTAGTACAAAAAATGACTGAACACGCAGAAGGTGTCAAAATAAAAAATTGTGAAAATTATTTGGAATGCTCAGTATGTAAGTCCACCAAACTAAAAACCAGTCCCAAACCAAAAAAATCTAACAGATCAACTAACAATATTTTTGATTTGGTACATATGGACTTAGTTGGTCCATTAAGTCCCTCAATTACCTATAGAAAACGTTACTTCTTAACAATAGTGGATGACTACAGCCGATATGGTTTTGTTTACACATTAAAGCACAAGGATGAAACATTTCAGAAATTTAAGGAATTCTACAAACGTATAGAAACACAACATAATATCAGAATAAAGCAAATTATGACAGATAGGGGATGTGAGTTCATGTCTAAAGAATTCTCTCAATGGTTAAAGGATAGAGGAATGTTACATTTCACGTCCAATCCTTTTTCTGCATTTCAAAATGGAGTTGCAGAGAGGAAAAATTCCACACTACAAACCATGATTAGGTGCACATTAGAGGATGCTGGTTTAGGCAAACAATTTTGGTCAGAGGCATTACATTATTCGAATTACACTCAAAATAGAACCTGGTCCAGTATTGTGAATAAGACACCATATGAGGTGATGTACAATAGAAAACCCAAATTATCACACATGTACATATTTGGAGTCACTGCAGACGTACACATACCTAAACAATTGAGGAGAAAGGGAGAAAACGTATCCAGGAGATTAAGATTCATGGGATACGAAACTGGAACCAAAGGGTACAGATTTATTGATAGTAATAACAAATTTATAGTATCCAGAACAGCTGTGTTCCATGAACAGGCCAATTGGTCAAAATTGCACCTTAATGAAATATTTCCTAATAAATGTAAAGATACGATATCTTGTGAGGAAGGAACAACAGAAAATCAAAATATTAACAAAAGTAAGAACAAAACCAAAACTTGGACTAATAGTCAGCATAAAATAAAGACAGACACATTAACAAAAAAGGAAGCTAGATATTTGCATGATAACCATAGCAAGCCTGAAAGAACTATTAGAAACAATAGAAACCAAATACCAAATAAATACAAAGATTACATAATGCATATGAATGGAGAACAAATAACACCTAATACATATGAAGAAGTATTGAAACTTCCACATGAAGAAAGAGAAAAATGGGAACTAGCTATGGAAAAAGAGATGGAAAGTTTACAAGGATTAAATGTATTCACACCTGCGATCGCACCTAAGGATAAAACCATTATAGGTACCAGGTGGATTTATAAAATTAAGAACTTAGAAGGAGGCAATACCTTATACAAGGCTAGACTAGTTGCACAAGGCTATGCACAAAAATATCCAGAAGACTATACTGATACATATTCACCCACAGTGAGAACAGAGAGTGTCAAAACAGCCCTTGTAGTAGCATCTGCACTCAATCTGGACGTATTCCAATATGACATACAGACCGCATACTTACATGCAAAATTAGATAAGGAAATATATGTAAGAGCACCACACAGTCAATACACTAATAAGAACGAAATTTGGTTATTAAATAAGAGTCTGTACGGATTAAAGCAATCCGGCAAAAGATGGTACGATTGCTTGGTAAAAGTACTTAAGACCATGGATTTCAACGCCACCACTGCTGATAACTGTTTCTTTGTAAAAAAGAGTAATGATCATATTGAATTTGTATTAATTTACGTGGACGATATTTTATACATTGGAAAGCATAAAGAGAGCAGGGAAATCTTTGTAAATAAGTTAAATGAACACTTCTCACTGAAATCTCTGGGTAAAGTGAATAAATACCTTGGTGTGCAAATTAACAAAACTAAAAGGGGATTCAAACTTACACAGAAAGATAAAATCATCGAACTCCTAAACAAATGTAACTTAAATAATGCTAAAACCTGTGACACCCCTATGCAAACTGATTTTCTTAGAAACACTGATGAATCTTCCCCTGAGTTTAAAGACAACACATTTTACAGATCAGTTATAGGTTCACTCCTTTATATATCTAATTGGACTAGGCCAGATATTGCATTACCTCTCAATCTATTGTCAAGATATGTTAGTAAACCAACCTTGTATCATTGGGAAGCTGTCAAAAGAATTCTAAGATATCTGAAGGGTACATTAGATTTTTGTTTAATGTTGGAACCCAATAATGACAGAGAACCAAAAATTACTTGTTATGCTGATGCAGATTGGGCTGGTGATACAACATGCAGAAAGAGTACTTCCGGTTATGTTTTTCTATTGAATGATTGTCCAGTTTACTGGTATACTGGTAAACAAGAACTAGTGGCCACTTCTACTACAGAAGCGGAATATGTTTGTTTGTCCAAAGCTGCAAATAACCTTGTATGGTTCAATGATCTGATCACTGATGTTTGGAAGAAACCCACCTTACCATTTATTATGCATGAAGACAATAAAGCGGCCATTGAAATATCCAGATCCGATGCAATTGGACAAAGGTCCAGGCATATTGATATAAAGTTTAAGCATGTGAGACAACTGTCTCAAGACGGATTCATTAAAGCAATACATTGCGATACTTCTGAACAATTAGCTGACATATTAACAAAACCCTTACCTTCTAAACAACACAAATATTTAACTTCTAAATTATATGTATTATATTGTCCTGAATCAGAATGTAATTGGTGTTGTGTAACGAACCGGCATTTAGAGGGGGATTTGTCAGATGTAAATGCCTTATTCTCCAATGTGTAAATAATGTATATATGGAACATCAGAGGTTAACTTATTCTTTGGACTTTAATGTATTCATAACTTACCACTCCCATTCCTAGCTCCACCCCTTGTATATATAAGGAGCCACCCTCACCATTCTCGTCGCTTCTACCTCGAATATTCAGTGAATATAGAATGCCTATCATAATTAAAAAGAAATATATTTAAAGCTTTAACTTCTATTATCTTTATTGAGTCTGATCCTGAAAATATTGCAACAAAATCAATTCCTATATGCAGAGGAAACTACTTCCTAAAAGTTATTTAATAGAGAATGTGGAATATTGATTTTGCTTTAAACAGTGCCCTCCAGTATCTAAAGACACTGTAATTTCTTCATCTTTCATTGTAGTTGACGGGCAACTGACCTACTCAAAAACATAATTATTTACTCAATAAAAAAAGTATTTTGTGCATTTGGCTTGCAAGGGGATGGGGTGGGGGGGAGAGAATGATTAAACATTGTGGAAATACATCAGGCTGCATGGCTAAGAAGTAAGAAGAACGAAAGCCTACCTGTCTTACAAAAATATTTTCAAACATTGCGCCATATGTTTTAGCCTCAGTTTTACTCAGAAGGTTAAGAGCACATGAAATCACTAGAATGTCTATGGAAGCATTGAATTTGATGCAAAATGTAGCAAACTGCATTTATAAATACAGAAAAAAATAACTAACTTTGGGAATCTGGTTCAAGTCTCTGACCTCCCAAGCTTGTCAGGATAACAATAAGATTACCGTGTTTCCCCGAAAATAAGACCCTGTCTTATATTATTTTGAACCCTGAAATAAGTGCTTGGCCTTATTGCCATGCGCTCAAAAGCCTGATTGGGTTTATTGTCAGGGGAATGCCTTATTTTGGGGAAAACAGAGAAGTACATGCCACAGATATATAATTAAACTTGAAGATTTGTGCCATGTTACTAAGCCTTATTATCATGAGAGAAAACTGAAATGAGTTGGAGAGAGGATCTACAGCCCTACCTCCTATTTTTGTTAATCTTACTATCAGTGAGTAATCATGTGCCTTGGCCACTCTGAAGCAATGCAAGAGACTCCTATCCCAAAGGTGCTTTTTCAAGAGGCAACTGGACTTTCTGGAAACCAAAAAAGTCCAGTTGCCTCTTTAAAAAAAGCATCTTTGGGACAACCATGACCTGGATGACTGAAGAATCCTCATAGACAAGAGATACTCTGGTGCTCAGTGAACTGACAAAGCACCCTTTCCCACCCAGGAGAAACAATCATTAGATCCATTTGCACAACTTAAAGATACCAGCTGGTCTCTCTTACCTCACAAGATATCCTAAGAAAATCATCCAGATTTAAGGAAAGATTGTGTTGTAGACAGCTTTGCTTAACTCGATCAGGTAGGCAGCGGCGGTCTGAAAAGATTACCTCATCGCTTTTCCATGGTGGAGGGGAAGACCTCCCAAAGCCCCCCCTTTTTTGTAACAAACAAACAACGAAGCCAAAGACTAGTCAGCTTGCTCCATTTAGAGAAGATTATGGATCCAGGGAAGAAAGAGGCCCGTAATAGCCCCCTCCCACCCTTAATTGAGGACAGAGGAGGCAAGGAGTGGCTGGGAGGAGATTCAGCCATGTTGGAAGTACACCCCAAAAGGACAGTGCCAGGAACCATTAAAGCAGTGCAAAAAGCTTAAAACAACCATTCCCCTTTTAAAAAGTGAAGCCCTGGAATAAAAGTACCAGCAAAAGGGGGGGGGGGACTCCAGAGAAGCCACTCGGGCTATAGAAAGTCTGGGTGTACTGCCAAGAACCATTAACAGCTGATACAATATAAGAAGGTTTAACCAAAGAGGCAGTTTCTGAAAACACTTAAGCAGGGCAATAATGATAAGCAGAATTAAGTTAGAAACAACACACAAAGCAACACTACAAGGCTCCTTCCTGCCTTCCTGACAGGATTAACTCCTTAAGGTGGGAAAAACAAAAGGCTGTTGGAAGGAGATTTCTTCCAACAGCTGGTTCGCCAAACTGATCAGAAAGTTAACAAACTGTTCTCCCAAACTGGCTGAATCCTACCACTGCCCTGATCTAACTCCAAACAGGTACTGTTAATTGAGAAGATTCCTGAGCACAGACGTTTTAGCAATAGATCAGTTTAATTGGACCTTCATGTGCAGATCTGGTCTTTTGCACCTGACAATTTATTAAATTTATATGCTACCCATCTGGCTATCAACTGGAAAATGGGAAGTTATTGGGAAAGAGAAGAGAACTAATAGGACAATAACATGACATATCTAATTAAAAGTTTTGCATAGTTGCATAACTTCTTAAAGATATGCAAGTGTGGAGATAGCATCCTTTAAAAAAAATAATACCCGTTGAATTTATCCATAGGGCCTTTTATTTGGAAATGATTGGGGCAATCAAAGAATATCTCAGGATATCATAAACAGGACACCCTAGGAGGAGATGAGCAAGATTTTCAACCTCCCTTGGTCCACAAGGGCAAAGTCTCTGCAAATAAGGAATCCCATAAAATTTTGTCACCAGTAGAGCTTCAAAGGCATTTGGGAAAAGCTCATTCATATTTGCCTAGAGTTAGATGGTTTAGATATCCCACTAGAATTCAGAGACCCTGATGATATCATTTTGACGATCAATAGCACTTAGCACTTAGACTTATATACAGCTTCACAGTACTTTATAGCCCTCTCTAAGTGGTTTACAGAGTCAGCATATTGCCCCCAACAATCTGGGTCCTCATTTTACCCACCTCGGAAGGATGGAAGGCTGAGTCAATCTTGAGCCTGGTGAGATTCGAACTGCCAAATTGTAGGCAGCCGGCAGTCAGCAGAAGTAGCCTGCAGTACTGCATTCTAACCACTGCGCCACCATGGCTCATAATGTCCCTGATTCTCTCTTTTCCTATTGATTTGGCTTTCTCCAGGGTTAATTGACTTAAAAATTCAGGAGAGGGGCCACGAGTGGAAAGTTCTGCTATACAGATTTGGTGCCAATGAGATTGGCAGCTGTGCGACCACAGCAGAGGCATCAGGCCTGAAAGATCAAACCTGATTCTAAATCCTGAGATTAGAATCTTAGTCCAGACCTGAACCTTAATACTTGACATGTTAGCTTCAAACCTCAATACAAGTAGTCCTCAACTTACAGAGTTCATTTAGTGACCATTCAAAGTTACAACGGCATTGAAAAAAGTGTGTTATGGCCATGTTTCACACTGACAACCTTTGCAACTTCATTGGTCCCATGATCAAAATTCAGATACTTGGCAACTGGTTCATTCTTATGACGGTTGCAGTGTCCCGAGGTCATGTGATTCACCTTTTGCGACCTTCCAACAAGCCAAGTCAATGGGGAAGCCAGGTTCATTTAACAATTGTGTCACTAACTTATCAATGGCTGGCATTCATTTAACGACTGTGGCAAGAAAGGTCGTAAAACAGGGCAAAACTCACTTGACCAATGTCTTATTTAATAACAGAAATTTTGGGCTCAATTGTGGCCATAAATCGAGGACTACCTGTATTACAGATATGTTTTAAAACATTTCTCATCATACAAAAACTTTTTGAATTACTGTAATACTTATTTTTTTAAAAAACACATGCTCAACATCAGCCAATTAACCCCAATTAGCCTATTCCGTGCGGTGTTGTTGTTGTTTTTTTTTAGTAGTCCAGCGTTTTCATTTAACTCTATATAAAAGCATTCTGCATTACAGAAACAGGATTACGGCTACAGTGCCTACATTGAAAACAATTGAACTCAAAGGAAAAGAGATATTTCCCTTTGGATGTAAAAGGCTCAGAAGATAATGTATTTGTGAAGTTCAAAACGCACTTATACTCTTGCAACCATTGCTGTTTCTCAGCTTGCCAACAAACCAGTGGGAAAGAAAGGAAAGGGAAACTGGAATGCGGGCTCCAGACATTGCCCAAGACACTGTGGGAACCAAGGGCACGTCTACAGGTGTTTGCCTAACCCCAAAGACATTTTCCCATAACAATATACCGACAGTCAATTGGATATGTGACCTGCACTAATCAAGGGGAGGGGGAAGTCGACTTTTTAATTATATTGGTTTGCATGGGAATTAACCAGAGTTAGTTTTATTTTCATCTGTGCCAAAATGATGTGCTCAATAAAGTTTTGCCTTAAGAGATTGGAACATCTCAACGGTGTTTGCTTCGGTTCGTCAGTAGAAACCTTGACTATATCATGTTAAAACTGTTTTTTTAATCATAAAGGAACAACGCTTTGCACAGAGAAGTGTTTTTTCTCAGCACTGTGCTTATTGGCTTAGTTTAAAGAGTAGCATGCAGCCTGATTTTAAATATAAAATTCCTGATAATACATGGTTAAGTAGATAATATAATTTCACAATCACTGTCAAAAGTTATTCAGGCTGGAGGTGATTGCCACATTACAGCCATAAAAAGGATGGATTATCCAGAATTCCTGATCTTCTCTGAAATTTCAAGCTAACATCACTAGTGGGCTTCACTTACCTTCGCTACCGGTTCGGAACTGTGAGTTCGCGCATGTACTTCATTCGCACACAGTGCTTTTGCGCATGCACAGAGTGTCCATGATGACATCCAGGCAGGTAGGCGGAGCCTCCCACCACCGCCGCTACTGGTTCACCGAACCGGGGCGAACCGGTAGAAACACACCACTGGCTAACATGGATCACTGAAGGTGCTGTCTGGCAATTTTAACTGTAGGCCATCTAATAGCATTTTATTGCAATAACATAATAATACATGGTAAGTACCATTTCAGTTTTTCAAAGACATTGTGAAGTCCACACTGTAGGCTCACGTGGTCACTATTGACCATAAACGTCAAGCATTTGCAATGTAATCTGAAAACTCTCATTTATTAGTACTTGTGCCCAGCAATCTTCTTAATGAGTTACAGTGACATCAGAATGACAGCAGGTGTGTCATAATATCACTGAGCATTGGTGTGATTATGAAAAGGCTTTGTAACAAATATATAAGCTGCATCATATGTGCATGGTGGAGTGGTGCGGTGGCCTAGAAGTGGAGCTCTCGCCTCACAATCAGAAGGCTGTGAGTTCGATCCTAGGTAGAGGCAGATATTTCTCTCTCTGGGCACAAGGAGAATATATCTGCTGAACAAAACTCCGCATTGGCGACAGGAAAGGCATCCGGCCAGTAAACACTCTGCTAGCTCCATTCAGTTGCCCAGACTCCTGCCTACAAGAGGATTTTGGGGTCGTTAAAAAATGATGATGATGATGAAATGTGCATGATCACACCATGATATGTGGGTTCTCTCTTGCCTTCTTGCTGTCCCCTCTTCCCTCCACACACAGATAACCATTTCAGTCTGTGAAGTCACTGCAACCTCCATCCACCCCATCAAATGTTTGCTGACATGGAGCCTATCACTCTAGGCATCAGCTCACTCCTGAAGTTTAAATTTAACAGAAAGGAAGAAAGAAAGAAAGAAAAACTGAAACAAGATTCAGAACACTTACAAGAACTCTGCCGGTTAAAGTCTGGGCTGAAATCATCACCCCTGCCCAGTCTTTAACAGAGGTCATCCAGCCCACTTCTAGTGCCACAACTTCCTCTTTTTCATCTGTGCCTTTCAAATCCCCATCTGCCTGCGTCTCCCCACTGCCAGTGATCTTCTGGACCTCCTAGAAAAACAGAAAGTAGAGGATAATTAGAATGGCCAGGGTGAAAAACCACAAGGAAGCAAGTAAATGCAACAATTAACATTCTGTCTTAGCGTGAATTGGCAAATCCTGTTCCTCAGCCAACCACACACAAATCTCACAAGCGATGCTCAATTCTTTGATTAATAATTGTTGGATAACAGTTCTGAATTCTGCTTTTCTCTTTGCATCCTGGACATAAATTGTTTCAACTTCTACCCTCAAGACGACAATATAGGGCTCTGCATACCAGAATAACTAGACATAAGGACAGTTTTTTCCCGAATGCCGTCACTCTGATAAACAACTAATTCCCACAACACTGTCAAACTATTTACTAAGACTGTATTACTACTATTCTTCTCATACTTCCTATTACCTATCTCTTCCCACCTATGGCTATAACCATGTTGGTTGTATCTCTACGATTTACAATATATTGTTTTATTTGTTTCCTAGTATGATTTGATTGCTTATTAGTAACCTATGACTATCACTAAGTGTTGTATCTTTTGATTCTTTATGAATATATATTTATTTTTTCTTTATGTACATTGAAAGCATATGCACCAAAGACAAATTCCTTGTGTGTCCAATCACACTTGGCCAATAAAGAATTCTATCTATCTATTCTATCTATCTACATCTCCTCTAGAGAAGTCTAATCTTTTAAATTTCTAGAGAGAAATTCCCTGAGGATGGGCTCCAGCACAAGTCCAAAAACGTAGAAGACAAAACCTCTGGTCCTGGTGACCGACCCAGATTGGATCCTGCAAGATTAGATTTATTTTAACTCTACCTTCTGAGCAAAGGATATGTTTTAAAAGTTGGATGTTCCTATCCAGCTGAGCACAGGATACCATGCACTTCAACTGAGGCTGATGCGATTATATCAATTGTGGGTTGCTACCGGTTCGGTCCGGACCTTGCGAACCGATAGTAACGGCGGCGGGAGGCTCCTCCAACCCACCCAGACGTCATCACAGATGCTCTGCACATGAACCGAAGCGCTGTGCGCAAGCGAAGCAAGCACAAGCACATGTGCACGCTCCCGTTGCAAACTGGTAGCAAAGGTAGATGGAACCCACCCCTGGATCATATGGCAACCTGAAGTGATTGGACTTAAAAGAGAATCAGGGAGGGGAGAAAGAGAGAAACAGAGTGTTGTGACCCAGGCCCAAGTAGTTAGTATTAAATACAAACAGTTCGAAACAGACTTTATTAGAACAGCTGAGAATTAACTCATTCTCAGCGTAGTCCAAACTAAATTAAAGCAAATTCTTCAAAACACCATTCCTCAGTTTATCACCGACCTTGGGCTAATTAGGCAAACTGTCAAAGGCTTTTCTTGGCAAAAGTTCAGAAGCAGAAGACGCCGACAAGAAATGAAACAGTGAAACAAGAAGCAATTCTCTCAACTTGGTTTTCCGGCAAAGAGCCCAAGAGCCCTTGCTGGTCTTTTAAGCCTTATGGGAGGGGGCAATCATATCTTGGCCCTACTCCCGAGTCGTCCTGTCTGCTTTATCTGCTCCTGCCTTCTGGCAGCTCTTCTCATACGTGCACTAGGAACAGGCTCTTCCTGTTCCTTTGCCTCTCTACTGTCAGCCTCTGGAGCCTCCGAAGTCTGCACATCACTTCCCGATGGCTCTGGCCCCATCTCTGCCTCCGATGCAGAGCCCTCATCTAGGCCTTCCCCAGCCTCCAGGACTGGCCCATGTTCTTCCTCACCCTCATCGCTGTCCGACTCCACTGCCAGCTCCGCAGGCTTCTGATGGACCACAACACAGAGTGTAGACGAGATGAAGACTGTGTAAAGGACTGATCTAGAGTCAGAAGCATCACTAGGTTCCATATTGTTTAACAAATTTTTTAAGGAAACTACTAGAGTCACCCAAGGATGCAGATCATAGGAAGATGATTAAAGTGAGAAGAATTTTTGTAGGTTGACTGAACTTCCTTGAATGGCATTTTTGTGTGCAAAGCAGGGGTGAAATCTGAACCGGTTTACTACCGGTTCGCTGGCTGCACATGTGCAGTGCGCACCATGCACCAAATGCGAGGTGCACGCGCACAGTGCACGCCAAAAGGAGGCATGTGGTAAGTAGAACAGCACGCAAGGGGGCGGGTGTTATCAGTTGTGGCACACAATCTTTTTTTTTTACTTTTAAAAGCATTGCTTTTAAAAGTAAAAAAAAAAAGCCTCTGACGATTGCACTGCTCCGCTGTGATCATCAGTTGCTTTTTTTAACCTTTTAAAAGCATTTGTTTTACAACCTCTTCCGCCAAAGAGGTTGTAGAAAAAATGCTTTTAAAAGCCTCTGATGATCCCAGCTGAGTTGCTTGATCATCAGAGGCTTTTTTTTCTTTTAAAAGCATTTGTTTTACAACCTCTTCGGCCAAAGAGATTATAGTTAAAAAATGCTTTTAAAAGTTAAAAAGTTTTTTAAAAAAAAGCCTCTGATGATCGGCTGGGCATGGGGGGAGGCAGGGATTTTTCCTACCGGTTCTCCGAACCACCTGCCGCCATCGCTACCGGATTGGTCGATCCGGTCCGAACCAGGAGAATTTCACCCCTGGTGCAAAGGACTACAAAAAACGAACATTCACCATATGGCACATTTCAAGAGTTGCTCAACAGACCATTTAGTAATTTTAAACTCAAAAGATGCTGGGCCCTATTCCCTAGATCAGTGTTTCTCAACCTTGGTAGCTTGAAGATGGGTGGACTTCAATTCCCAGAATCCCCCAGCCAGCAGCGCTGCTCTAGATGGAAAACATAGCTGACACATACAAACTCTGAAACAAAAGTAGCTACAAGTAGGTATTTATATGGCCTTCTGTGTAAGTCGCTGTGCAGAATATGTCCATAGACAAAATTAACCAAAAAGAAACGTGCAAAAAAAAAAAAAAGGATATTAGTCATGAGTTGTTATAATTAATGGTTATTAGAATTAGTTTCCCAAGGATCCCCATCTTGAGCAGCGTGTGAAGTCTTAAATGCCAAGCAAAGCTGAAATGCAAAGTTCCAGAAGGACCACTATTTAAAGAGCTGTTTGATTAATCCAAGGCACTCCCCCTTTCTAAGCATCAGCCTTTACTGAGTCACCAGAGGGATAGGAAACAGCAAGTCAAAGAAAAAACCCCTCTGAATCACTATTGGCCTATATTATTCATATCTAGTGTCTCCGGAAACTGCTACTACAAAATTACGGAATTCTTACATCCAAGATAAATATGCTTCAGTCATGAGTGGCATAAAAGAGGGGAAATCGTTAACCTCCAAGCAAGGAAATTTGTGGTTAATTTTTGATCTAGATCCGTGATGGCGAACCTATGGCACGGGTGCTGCAGGTGGCACGTGGAGCCATATCTGTGGGCACGCGAGCATTGCCCTAGCTCAGCTCCAGTGCGCAGGTGCGCGCCAGCCAACTTATTTTCGGGCCTTCTGCGCCCGCTAGAAGTCGGGAAATGGGCCATTTCCAGCCTTCAGAGGACCTCCGAGGGGGGTGGGGAAGGCTGTTTTTGCCCTCCCCAGGCTCCTAGAAAGGCTCTGGAGCCTGGGGAGGGTGAAAAAAATGGGCCTACCAGTCCCACCGGAAGTCAAGAAATGGGCCGTTTCTGGCCTCTGAAGGGCTTCCAGGTGGGGGGTAGGCCGTTTTCACCCTCCCCAGGCTCCAAGAAAGCCTCTGTAGCTTGGGGAGGGTAAAAAACGGGCCTACTGGGCCCACCGTGCCATCACGTGCCAAAAGCAGGGGTCATGCAGGGGGTCACACGTGCATGCATGGGGGGCAGAGCACATTGAATTATGGGTGTGGGCATGCACGAGACCCCTCGCACTCCCCTCGCTTTTGGCACGCGACGGCAAAAAGATTAGCCATCACTGATCTAGATGATGGATGGATTCATGTAGCCACCAAGGACAACCCAAGAAAGACACTGTCTTTATCTAATAACACACAGCTACTCCAGCCTCCCACTGGGTCCTGTGTGATGTTTTTTCTACAATCTTCCCATCTCTTATGCCAGGAATTTAAGGAAGTCCGGGAAAATGAAAGCAGAGAAACATCTGCTTCAGATGAATTGGATTTGAAGAAATGGGAAGCCAATCAATCCAGGAAGCTTCCTTCCTTCCTTCCTTCCTTCCTTCCATCCATCCATCCATCCATCCATCCATCCATCAGAATAGAGCTGGAAGGGACCTTGGAGGTCTTCTAGTCCAACTCCCTGCTCAAGCAGGAGACCCTATACCATTCCAGTCTCTTCTTCAAAACCTCCAGTGGTGGAGCACCCACAATTTCTGAAGACAGGTTGTTCCACTGGTTAATTGTCCTCACTGTTAGAAAGTTTCTCCTTAATTCCAGCTGGCCAGTGCGCATACGCACCTCAGAAACACGACGACCAGCTGGCTGAACTGGGGCGACGGCGTGCTTGCCCACAGAGAGTGCCACCTCTGGCATGCATGCCATAGGTTTGCCATCACGGGTATAAGGTCTCTTGCTTGAGCAGGGAGTTGGAGTAGAAGATCTCCAAGATCCCTTTCAACTCTGTCATCCTGTGATTCTATTCCTAAACTCCAAAAATGGTTTCAAGGAAGCCTGGAGCTTTAAGGGAACTAACAACCCTTTCCATGGGTATTTCTCTGCCTTTCCAACCCAACAGTATTTGAGAGCCCCTGCTTTGGAGGAAGGATGAAAAACCTACGTCTCCTCAACAAAGAAAGAGCTTTCAGAAATTCCAAATCTGGTGTTCTGTCCCAGCTCCAGATTCCCGAGGATATTGACACACACCAACGGTCCTTATCAAATTTATTAAGTAGCAAGAATAAACCAGAGTCCGGCAAAGGTTGGCAACCAGCCCAGAAAACAAGATATGATAAGACTTTTCCAAAAATGCTCTGATGATAATTACAAGTTGTTTCCAGCAAGAAACGTACTAACAACATGTGACTTAAATAGGCTAAGGGAGTGGCCAATTATCTTCAAGCCTTACTCTCGAGGAGACCTCCTCCTCCTGAGTAGCCACTCCTGCCTTTTGGCAGCCCTGCGTGCTCGAGCATTGAGAAGAGGATCCTCCACTTCGCTCTCTCCACTTGAAGGAGCCTCTGGAGGTTCTGAAGGCCCTGGCTGAGCCTCTGCCTCTGGCACCACATCCTCTTCAGGCTCCTCGCTGTCCGACATGAGCGCTGGCTGCACCGGCTGCTGGCGCAACACTACACCAGCCTCCTCGTCGTCAGGATCAGACACAATCCACGCAGGCCACTGGCAGGCCCCAACATCTGGGCTACATTTTCACAAAGTTGAGTTCAATTTCTTAACTCATTTTAACTCTACTGAAAAGAAGGACTAGGTGTGACATGATAGCCATCTTCAAATATTTGAGGGGTTGCCACAAAGAAGAGGTGGGTCAACCTATTTTCCAAAGCACCAGAGGGGAAGAGAAGAAGCTATGGATGGAAACTAACCAAGGAAAGAAGCAACCTGGAATTAAGGAGAAACCTCCTGAAAGTGAGAACAATTAATCAGTGGAATGGTTTGCCTCCAGAAGTTGTGAGTGCTGCATCATTGGAGGTTTTCAAAAAGGGACTGGACAACCATTTGTCTGGAATGGTATAGGGTTTCCTGCTTGAGCAGGGAGTTGGGCTAGAAGACCTCCTAAGTCCCTTCCAACTCTTTTATTCTGTTCTGTCATGATCAGGTCAGTGATGCGATTCGGTCATTCAAGCTAGAGAAAGGCATTTTAGAAATAACGGATAAGTGGCAGAAGGCTTCAAGGCTAAAAAAAAAAATAACAGAGTTGGAAGGGACTTTGGAGGTCTTCTAGTCCATCCCCCTGCTCAAGCAGAAAAATTTGCAGCAACTGACATGAAAAAGCAGAAGAAACTGAATTCAAACTGAGACAAACTTATACAAAAAGCAGGATTCCTAAGGGTTCAGAAGTGGGTTTTGGCAGGTTCTGACCAGTTCTGGCGAACCGGTAGCGGAAATTTTGAGTAGTTCAGAGAACCGGTAGTAAAAATTCTGACTGGCCACCCATCTATTCTCCATCTATTCTCTGCCTCCCAAGTCCCAGCTGATTGGGAGGAAATGGGGATTTTGCAGCATTGAGGGATGGAATGGAGATTTTACAGTATCCTCCCCATGCCAAGCCCACCAAGCCACGCCCACAGAACCAGTAGTAAAAATTTTGAAACCCACCACTGTAAAGGTTCTCAGATGGAGTCTTTCGGCATGTATGGCTTCCTAATTCTCTGTATTAAATCTTTTTTACTGAGCCTAGCTGAATCTGCTTGGGAATATGGAGCAGGAAAAAAAATCTAATTTTAATACTTGGTAGAAAGCTTTAATCTCAGCTATCCAGAACTCAGAGAAAGAGACATTTCCCGAATCTGAGAACAAAGTTTTCACCGGTGTCTTATTTAGAGACGCAGCAATTGCAATTCTAAGTTAATACTATCTTTATGCAGCCAGGCGGCTTACCTGTTGTTGTGTAAAGTATTCATTATTTTAATTGCTTGATGACAGGAACATATAAATAGAGGGAAGTGGGAGGGTGTATTCATTACTTGGTGCAATGTTGTCTGTCTTAGATTTATAAATGTTGTGGAGACGTTGCATATTTATCAGAAGAGAAGATTTAGAGTTACGCAACTAGAAATTTATTTTTAAAGCTGTGACAGAACCAGAGATTTCCTGTTAATGGGGGTGGTGGGGGGGAGCTGGTTGGTTTTCTATTATCACAACATCCACCTTCCAATTCATTTATCTTTTTTTTTTTTTAACTTTCCCCTTCTTTTTCAAAATAGTCAGCAGGCAAATGGCTGCTTTTACGGCCATTGTTAGGATGGATGGATGGATGGATGGATGGTTGGTTTGTTTGTTTGTTTGTTTTTTGTTTATTTATTTATTTATTTATTTTTAGTTTGATTTATATGCTGCCCTTCTCCGGAGACTCAGGGCGGCTTACAATGCTTTTAAGCAATAGCCTTCATACTTTTGTATATACCTGCTTAGTAGAGCTTTTTGCCCCCCCCCCCAAGCGGTTTTGACTTTTTATACAAAGTCAGTTTATTGCCCCCACAAACCGGGTTCTCATTTTACCTACCTCGAAAGGATGGAAGGCTGAGTCAACCTTGAGTCTGGTGAGAATTGAACTCGCAGTAATTGCAGGCAGCTGGCAGCTAAATACTACTTTAATAGTAGTTTAGTCCACTGCACCACCAGGCTCCTTAAGACTATTACCTAACTTGTTGGGTTGGCAATATATAAACCATCAATGTATGTTTGCTTTGTATTGTATTGTATTGTATTGTATTGTATTGTATTGTATTGTATTGTATTGTATTGTATTGTATTGTATTGTATTGCTTTAAGAATGCTGTATTGCATCATACTGTGTCCTGATTGTTTAGTTTTGTTGCCAATCTCCTTAAGAGGGAGCTAGAAACATGGCTTGTTCTCTTTGTTGTTCTTGCTCTCTGATATCTCTATCTGACTTACTGTTTTGCAACTCCAGAAGAACTATTTACTGTGTATGATTACTACGACTGGTATGAAGACTTTTTTTTTTTTTTTTTTGCTTTAATTTATATGCCGCCCTTCTCCGGAGACTCAGGACAGTTTACAATGCGTTAAGCAATAGCCTTCATACTTTTGTATATTTATACAAAGTCAGCTTATTGCCCCCACAATCTGGGTCCTCATTGGATTGGACTGTGCTTTATTTTTCCTGAATGTAAACTGTAACACGACTCAGTGTATCTATGTGGTGACTGTGCTTATTCATAACTGCTCACAACCGCTTTCATGCGCACACCTTTGCTACTCAAAGGTTATTCCTTAACAGCCATTTATGCTGTGAAAGACCTATAAGGAAACTGGATCATAGTTACCAAAGACTAGCCAATGTTTCTCAAAGCTGGGTAGAAATTTTAAAGCTCTCCTCACTGATCAGAAATCCCTCCTGGAGTTTGCAGATCAGTGGGCAGTATGGTAGTCATGGACAGATTCTCAACACCTATCAGTATCCTGTTGTGGCCCACCAGCGGCCAGAGGAGTTGGTGGCAGACGCAGACAGTGAGGAGATTGGGGAGGAACATGGGTTAGTCCTGGAGTCTGGGGAAGGCTCTGATGAGGGCTCTGTGTCAGAGGCAAAGATGGAGCCAGGGCCGTCCGACAGTTATTAGCTGCCTTCGGAGTCGGGTATCAGTGGGGCAGAAGAACAGCTGGAGCCTGTTCCTGATGTGAGCATGCCCAGAGCTTCCAGCAGAAGGGAACAGCTAAGGAACAAGGGCCGACTCAGGAGTAAAGCCACAGGTGGACGGTGAATGGCCCCTCCCATAGGAAATAAAGAGGCTTGAAGGGGAGAGGAGTTTACAGGATACAATTAGTTCAATTCATGAGGGTGAAGATCTGTTCCTGACTTCTTGCCAAGTAATTGCTGCTACAGCGTGGAGTTTGGAAGATATCGGCCTGGCAACTCTCCAAGCCTGATAAAGGTCTGTAGTTGTGAACTCTCATGAAAGACTGTTTCCCTTTAGCCTAAATAAAAGAGGTTTTATCGGGACAAGGAGTCTGCTTCATGATCTTGGGAGGCCTAGGTCAGAACATATCCAAAACTTCAACCAGCTCCTTCCACATATTAAAAAAAGATAAAGATTGGGGCCTATTTTCTTCCCTAAATGGACATAGCCATCATCATGTTCTTCCACCGTCTTGATGCCTAAACTGGAGAAGCAAAGAAATGCTTTAGACTGAATCAGCCCTAATATGTCCTTAATTCTTTTCTCTGAAACTATACCAAGTCTTTCTCTCTTTAATACACGAGAGTGCTCTGCCTTTGGGGGCACGGGGATCGGAACTCGCTGCGGGACAACTCGCCACAGGACAATTTAACAATTCAATTTAATTATTCAAAATAAATTTTAAATTATTTTGATTTTTGTTATTCGCATTTAATTCTGTTCCTCCTTTTGCATCCTTTCTTTCATGATTCCATTCCACCATTTCTTTGATATTAGGGTCACGCTTGACCCAAAGCAAATTGTCCTGCAGAGAGTTGGCCAGGGCAAGTCCTGCAACGAGTTGGCCATGGTAAGTGGGCCATGGTGAGTTGGCTGTGATGAGTTGTCATAGACCCCACTGAGATTTGCTTTTCTATATATAACCCAGTGGTGAAATCCACTGCGTGGCTTGCTGGACATGGCTTGGTGGACGTGGCTTGGTGGGCATGGCAGGGGAAGGATACTGCAAAATCTCCATTCCCACCCCACTCCAGGGGAAGGATACTGCAAAATCCACATTCCCTTCCGACTCCTGGGGGAAGGGTATTGCAAATTCTCCATTCCCACCCCACTCTGGGGCCAACCAGAGGTGGTATTTGCCAGTTCTCCGAACTACTCAAAATTTCCGCTACCGGTTCTCCAGAACCTGTCAGAACCTGCTGGATTTCACCCGATATAACCTGCATGATAGACTGTGGACATCTCCACTTCGAAATAATAGAAAATATTTATAGCTCTGGTTTTAGATGTTGGCAGTGGTTTCCCCTCCAAGCTTGCCATTTAGTTCATGAATGTTTCATTACCAGGCTAGATAACATCTTCAGAGGGACTTCTACACTTCTACCAAAGTCCCGCTGATGATGTTGCCTAGCCTGGTAACTAAATGTTCAGGAACTAAATGGTAAGCTCAGAGGGCAAACCACTGCCAACATCGCCACTTTGCTAAAGCATGTACTAAATATACCTACAAATGCTAATAATAATTACTGTGTTTGCAGCAATCAGTAGTATATAAGAACTAATTTAAAAAAATTAAGACCAACGGCATGATGAAAAGCAGTTTTTTGTGATTTATGTTTATGTACTCTGTCAAATGAAAAATCGGAAAATGCAAACAATTTCATGCTGGTAGCAGACTTTTGCTTGCCACCTCCTCAGGTTCTTCAAAAGTGAGACCAGGCACTCCTCTTCAGATAAAAGGACTAAAATATCAATATTTGTTATAAATCATTACCTGCATGACTTTAATGACAGTTAACCTCTGCAAGAATTTCTGATTTTTTTAATTAAAAAAACCATCATAGTGCCACAAACTCAGTTGAAAATTAGATAAGGGTAAAGATAAATGATCCTATTAGATCAATGTAATGCTTAAATTGAGATTTTGTAATGGGGCTGTATAATGGAGGAGGGGGGCAGGAGGAGAAGAGGAGGAGGAGGAGGAGGAAGAGGAGGAGGAGGAGGAGAAGAAGAAGAAGAGGAGAAGAAGGAGGAGGAGGAGGAGGAGGTTATTCCCCTACTTGTATCCATTTTTTCATGCTGTTATTTTAAGTGTCCATTAAGTCTCCAAAATTCTTTAGGAGAAGCCCTGTGACTGTCAAATAACATATTTGAGCTCTTCTTAAGAGAAATGGAATACGATGCCTTTAGTGAAAAGACAGTTAGATATTACGCCAATTTAGATGTTGTCAGATTAGGATACATAAGGTAAATCTAGGGGGAAAGGCTTAAAAATCCCATGTTAACTGTAGGCAAACTTGATATATAACTATTTTGTTTTTCCAGTCCAGATGTCAGCAAGTCTAAAAAGAACCACCGAAAATTATTATGATTGTAATAATTTTTGGAGGAGGAGGAGGAGAAGAAGGAGGAATCCAACGCATGGCTTACAGTAAGTCTTATTTCTCTCTTGCTCTCTCTTTCCTCTTGAACACACTTCCCTGAATGTCCCAAAATATAATTGTTCAGGGTCGAATTGCTTTTACTGGAATTTAATTCATTTTAATTTAGTCTAATTTAATTTGAGGCTCTGACCGACACCAAATGACTCTGCGCAGTGGAAGAACTGACACATCACCTGCTTTAAGATTGTCCAAATTAACTAATTAGTTTTTGTAAGTCTGTCTTGCTCATCTGCAGGAAAAAAAATGAGGATAATATATTATTAGACTCCCAATAATAAAGCCACTAATAAAAACTAAATTGCACAAAACCATTACAATAGAAAAACACCCATTTAGGTAGCAGTTACTGGGACTAAGACATTTTTAAAATTCTGATTAAAAGCTCTTTGTCCTTCCTATAAGAAAAAGGTTGAATTTAAATAGCTTTGGAGAGAAATTAAGAATCACGGGAAAATTACTGTTCAAGCTTGCCCCAAATTTTAACCTAAGTGGAAGGATCTCCACTTAATCTACCCTTAAGAAAATCAACGATATGATCTCATCCATAATTTTTTTAAAAAAGAGAAATATAACTTCCATATCTGTTGGAACATCAAAGTTTCATCATTCAAATTGGTATCATTACCAATCAGCCATTATTCTGAACTACAATATTTTAAAAAATGAAAGAATAGAATAGAATAGAATAGAATAGAATAGAATAGAATAGAATAGAATAGAATAGAATAGAATAGAATAGAATAGAATAGAATAGAATAGAATAGAATAGAATTCTT